>NC_140587.1:873728136-874328136 GCF_964204655.1 Triturus cristatus
CTCTGTGTACATGTGCAGACTGCATGTATGAGACTACCATCTTGTGCAATGTGGTATCTGTGCACAGTTAGCCTGTTGCAGCCTAGACCCATCAAGAATTGATGCTGATATGGGTAGGCCTTATAATGTAAGGGGGCATTCATAGTGTAGGTCTGTACTGAAAGCATGTGGAACTTAACTTTCTTATACATTATGGGTGAGTCTACACCAACGTACAGTTTTGTCACACTTAAGCCTACAGGGTACAGTTGGGTATTGATCTTAGGGTAAACAAACATCCTTAGAGTAAATTCACAGTCACTTTAATCATAACTACACTTGTTATGAATAATTGTCCTATTTCCCTGGCTCAGCCAAAATCACATTACAGGGCTTTGTCCCCCACCCTATTGTTCCAAGTAGTGGGGCACAAAGTCACTGTTATTGTCTATGTTGTGTGGGCTTCCCCATAAAATGTAGTCATTAACAGTGCTAGACCCAGTTCCTTACAAAGAAAGAGGTAAAGATTAAATGTGCATGAGTGAATTATGTCCTCACATTGCACCTCGGCTGGGAAAGCTCAAGACTTTGAAACCAAAAGTTAAAGGTCAGACCTTTGGAACCAACAACAGGAAGGCATCCCCTTTGAAGTTTTTGTGGGAAGGCATCAGGAAGCGGAGTCATTTGTGCTTTTGGCTGAGGATTCCTGGGAAGTTCGTTCCTGAGGCCACTTGAAGTTGCCATCTTAAAATGTCCCAGAATACTGTGCAGTAGGGTTGGGCAGGAGTGCAGTGATGATGCAGCACCCCAAGATTGGACAATGGTCCTGCCTTCTAGAACTTTGCCCGCCTGCTTAAAAACCCCTGCACAAAGGAGAGACAAATGAGAAGAAACTTGACCTGGGGCTATGACACCGGTATAATTCCCAGCTAGAATGAGGAAGACACCTGAACCCATGCAAGGATGGACTTTGGAACTCTGACTTCCACTGTATCCAGGACAAGAATGGGTCTATCCAGGGCCAGTAGTGCTTGCCCACATATGCTTTCTGAGGAACAGTTAGGAGACTTAACCTGTTGAGGGACCATGGATGGTTCACCTGGGAATTCTGTGGCCTGGCCTCTGAATCTGCTGACACACTGGTGCCTGGCAAATACCCAGAAGGCTGTGTGAGACACCTGTGAAGCAGGAGAGGATAGACATTTCCCAGGCAGAGGACAGGTCTGACAAGGTAGAAGCAAAATCAAGCTCTTGAACAAAAAGTAAGATTTAGAGGCCAGGCATTCATGGGGCCCCCTTGCTGAACAACTCCTGGCCCAGGGGATCGCGACCCACAGTGCTCATGAATCACTACTTTTCAGAGAGGTTAGAGCTCTGTAAGTGATGAGGTGCACATCCTCTGCCCCATGCCTGTCTCTGGAAGAGCAGGGAGAGCACCACAGGCAGCTCCTCCTTCCACATTCCACATGGGTGGGAGAATGAGGACACCTTCCTATGTGCCGGCACTGGATGGTGTTGGGCAGGTGAGGAACTGGCTGAGCAGGACAGGACAGGGCTCCACACCCTGTCCATAAATAATAAATAAATAGGCATGTGGGTGTCCTGTGTGAGATCAGGGCACATGTACTCAAAATATAAAAACACCATGGGCCATATTCTCAAGGAGCTTTCTCCGATTTAGCAGCACTTTAGCACAGCCAAAGTCATGATAAATTTACCGCCCCATTCACAAGCAGCTGCAAACAGCCTACAGCACCACTTTTCCTGCATTAGCATACGCAACAAACATCGCCACGGATGACCCCGGCAACTATCACTAATGAGATGCAAAGTAGGCGTTACCGAGCAAAAAGCCGCAACAACACTACTTCACAACATTCTCAATGACTAGCCAGATCTGCGATAAGAACACAAAACAAGCGATAAGGCACGTTAGCAGAAGGAAATTAACACCTGCTCAGACCTGGTGCAAAGTCGGGCCACAACCTGCACCAGACAAGGAAGCACAGCCCATAGCCACACATGAAGAACAACAGATGCCCCCGAGCAACTGCAAATGCAGCACGGACACCCAAGAGGGCCACAACACCCACCAACACCACACCCAGGCCCGCAACAACCCACCCGGGCCCACCCTCAACCCCGGACAAAGAAACTGCACACCAACACCACAAATCCCAAAACAAATATTTTGCCTGATGTTGCACAAGCAGGAAAATCAACATACATGCATGGCCAGAAAATGGAGAATCAGTCATACAGCAATGCAATCACCAACACAAAACACCATTCAAAGAAAAACCAAAACAACCATTCGGATGAGTCCTAGCGGGTCCTCACTGGACAATCTGTACGACTGGAAGACAAAATCCAAGAGAAGGTGTGCCATGCGCCCAAAAAATGAAAGGCAGAGGGAGAGAGGGAGGGAGAGAGTGAGGAAGAGAGACGAAGTGAGATTGCACAAGCAGCGCAAGGCCTCTTGGGCACCTGGCTCCACATGCCAACATATGTGTGTGTATCACCATCCCTACACCATGAGCCCAAGGCCTTATCCCAATCTCAGTGCCAAAACCACATCACATTCCGAAAATGGAAGTAGTAGTCAGACAAACATCAGGGATGAAAGCTCCATTGTTCCAATGCAGAAGGCGGGAGGACACCTGCACCTCTGACCTTGGTCCAGAACGTGACTGGAACACCCTGAGAGAGATGCCATGGCTGATGGGGATGACTCCCACACCACGCATTGCGCAAATGGACCATCTGACTCATCCACACCCCACACACAGATGCCCCTGCCTGAGGAACCCCCGCATGGGATGCCCTTGACACTCACAGAGACAACAACCCATTCTCCCCAACATTGCACACACATTCAAATCATTGCTCAGAGCTGTGCCACAGTTCAGAAGAATACCGGTTCCACGAGACGCACCAACGCAATGGCAGGTCACCCCGGGCACATGCACATCTCCCGTGCATGTATGCTGCATTTACTGGGCGCACTGCCACTGGCAGTGCAGCGGATCAGTTACCGGCTGAGCTTCTGCATTGACTATGTCACCTGCGTCCAGCCCTGGTTCCACTGCCGAACATGCCGAACACGCACATTCAAGTGTCCCATGGATGTCTGCCTATCCAAAACAACCATAGATGAATTGGACTATGACTTGTGTCTGCACACCCTGTTGGAACACGAACAGGAGTGTAACTGAGACAGCCGTGCATGGGATGAATTGACATACTGCGTATGTATTGGCAGTTGTGCATGGGAGATTGCACAATTCCTTGTGTGCAGTGACCACATCGATCCGCTCCCCTATTGGGCTGTGTTGTGGATTGGTGAAAGGGTGTGGGCTGAGTACACCTGCACGGACCAGTTAATGGATTGGCTCACCCTGGTGTTCATTGAACACGACAACGATGTACTATTGGAACACATTGCACATGAAGCTGTACGGACATTCATGGACAAGTAAGTACGTTCCTGCAGCCACATCGGATTGTCACCCACAGCACAGGTCCCAACCACTTGTTGCATCGTGGGCAATGCTCACATATCCCACCACAACAGAGGACATGTCTGCCTTCGTCAGGACTCTGTATGCATGTGCGTGGAACTATGCGTGTGTACACACACCTGTGCAAGGTGATGCAGGTCCATGGTCGGAGCAACACAGCCTCGTCTGGCAATGTTGCCAAATCGGACACACTGCTGGGGGGAGAGTACACACATGTCAATGTAGCATGACATGTGAACCTGTCAGACCCTTTCACATGGTCACTGTCAGCAGAGCAGATAATCTGCGCACTCCGGTGGCAGAGCAATATAAACATCCCATGGGCAGTGAGGTGTGCACCCTCACATGGGGCAATGGGCAGACGCCAAACAACACATGACTCATCCAGCAAGGCAAGGTGGGCTGAGACCGTTGCCACCCGTGATGATTGTTGTCCGTTTTTGTCTCACCATTTTCTGAACCTCGACGTGTTCCCATGCTGCGTGTAAGTGTCCTAAGCATGTCCCTGCCTGTTGTGGCCGTTGCCTCGTCCGTACTGACATGCACATGCCAACAAAGTCTATGCCACTCCACTGGTGTCTAACTGTGATGTGTGTTGATTAGATTGTCCACTCGTATGCCACAATGAGCATCGTCCCTACACAGGGAGGAACTGACTGATTCATGTGCAATGGGGGTGGCTCCCTTTTGCAAGCTCCACCTCTGTGAGCCGACATTGTTTTGGGATAGGTGCTGGCTGACCTGTGCACTTACGTGACTTCAGCAATGTGAGTATGGTGTCCAACCTCTGACCATGTGGAGCAATGTCATATATCATAACAGAATGTGTCCACACAGATATGTGTGGGTAGGTATGCGACATGAAGTTGTGTTGTCACATGTGATGTAGGACACCACTCCTGGCCTGCTACCGATTTTGTCATTCCAACACACAGCCCTATTCAATACGTGGATGTAAGCCTACGTTGGGGGGTTGTAACTTGTGAGATTGTTGTTGATGTGCAATGGGGACACAGCTAGTACCCACCTTCACAGTCATCCAATTGGCCATGTGTCTCAGGGATACACATGCATATATATGTCAGTTACCAGGGTGTACCCTCATGTGCAATCATTGTCCCTACATCCAGCCATACTTCCATACTTGAGTGAACATAGACATTCAGGTGATTGACGGAGCTGGAGCTGTACATGGCCATCCAAGCCCACATTACATGGAAGCCCAGTGGTGAGCCAACCAGAGTCCTTTTGGGGATTGAATAGTGATCAGGAAGAGGGAGAGGGCAGTCTGCAGCAGGATTGCTGTGTAATTGTCCAGCAGTGAAGACATAGCAGTCCGTGTCAGGGTCCGGGTGAGTGTTCCGGGGGTCAGTGGGAGGTATTGTCCCAGGGCATGATGCATAGGTCAGAACCAGGCAGGGACAGGCCATATGGCGGTGATGGATGCTACTGCCTCCTTCCTCAGACAATAATACCATCCCCATCTTACTCCCCTGATATGGGTTCTGTGTCCGGTGTGTCCGGTGTGTGTGGCGAGGTAATGGCTGCATCACTGTGTGCCACTGACACATCAGACTGCGAAGGTGATGGTGCAGAATCACTGTGTGCCGCTGACACATCAGGGGTCGGAGCTGTGTGTGTCGATGTTCCCGCTTCAGTCATCTGGGACAGGCTCAGTGGCAGCAATGGCAAGATGATGAACTGCAGGGCATTGAAGTTCCCAGCTACTACTCGCTGGTGTCCAGCCGTGGCAGCCATACTTCGGCCTGCATCTGCTCCATGGCCTCCATTGACCTCCACATCTATGCCAACTCTGTGCTGTCATCGCTGGTGCCTGTCTGACCAGACAGTTCTTGTATCTGATTAATAGCCCCAGCGAGGTCAGCCAAGATCTGTGGTGGAGCATGGTGCATACAGGGGTTGTACGATTGGGACTGTACGTGGTCCCTGATGGGACTCAGACACCCACGTATGGCATCGAGTTAGGCTGCCATGAGCTCAAAACCCACCTGCAGCTGTTCAGCCAACTCCACCTGGCAACCCCACACATGCTGTTGGAACTCCATGTATTGGTCGGGGGGTCCTGGGAGACAATCGTGGTGGTGTGTGTTTCCTGCTGTGTGGTCTGTGCAGGTGGTGGGGTCACCTCGAGGCAGCAGGCCTGCCCTGCTCCTGGGTATGGGGTGCGGAGGCTGTCCATTATCCATTGGATGGTGTCTTGACATATGTGCAGGTTGTCCTCTTCATCATTAATGATGGGAAGTGTGGTGTGCTCTGCAGGTGGTGTTATTTGTTCCTCTGCAATGTAAAGGGGAGATGCAGGTTAACAGAGTTACACATGTATGTTGAAGATTTGCAGATGTTTACATTCAGACTGCATGCCAATGTACATTGTGACTGTTTTGGTGGAGCTGGCTATTTCATGGCAGTCTGTGTGTTTTTCGACGACATGATGGATGTGTGGTAGTACCCGTACATTATCATCACACAGTGTCAGGCAATGCTAGATGTGAGTGGACAATTACTACGCATGTGCGGAACCTGTTGTGAGCCCTGTCCTGTGGTGTTGGTGTTGCACTTTGTACCACATTACTGTCATTGCTGATGTTCTGTGACTGCTATGTGTGTGTGCTGCATTCTGGGGGAGTTGCCCCTGCAGCTCTGATTTCGTGTAGCCTTCTCCCCTTGAGGCGGTGTGCCTTTGAATTGTGTGCTTTTCGGGGGCTGGATTGTTTTTGACTCGGGTCATATGTGCTCTCGGACAGATTTTTTGGCCTGGTGCATTGTTCATCTGCCGCGTGTATTGTACGGCATGGGAGTGTGACCTGCTCCTTTACGGATGTGATCCGCACTGTGCCACCTCCATGTCAATTTGTAGGCCATGTCATGTTTTTGGCTGCTGTCATGCTATCGGGCATGCAGTGTTACTTGCATAGTCAGAGAGCCGCTGCTTTGCTGGATTCAGCACATATGCATGGGTCGGTTGTGATATTGGTGATAGGGAGGGGGCCCCTTTGTGCACATTGTGGAGGGGGGCCTATTTGGTGTTTCCATGTGTGCTGCATTGTGCCAAGGCTATCAGGGACATGTTGTGGGTGTGCAGTGTGCTACTCATATTTGTGCATGTGTGCCATTGTGCTCATCTCTCCCCGTCCCCCCAGTCCCTGGTCGTTACTCACCCTGTTGCTGTTGGGTCTGGTCGTATTGAGCTGTGTCCAGGCCCCCAAATCCTGCCACTGTCTCTACACTTCTGACTGTGGCCACCATTTCCTCCAGCTCATCCAGCTCCTCCTGTGTCGATGGACTCCCACCTCCAGTCGCCTTTGCTGTCTTCCTGTTGGCTGCGAGTTTCTGTTTGGTTTGGCTGTGCACTTCATGCCAGCGCCTCTTGACCTCCTCCAGTGACCTCCTCGCCACTCCGACTGCATTGACGTTGGTGACGATGGCCTGCCATATTTCCGTTTGGGTTGCCAGTGCCGCAGTGGAGGTGCCGAACAGTTGCTGATGGTGTTCCATCACCTCCGTGACGACGATCCGGTCTTCCTGCGGACTGAACCCCGTCTTCCTCTTCCTCTTCTCCTTGCCCTTCCCCGAACACGGAGTTCCTGGCTGGTCCTCCATGGGGCTTGTGGAGTTTGGCATGTCCCATGCACTCGGTCCAGGTGCATCCATGGTGCTACGCAGTTTGAATTGGTTTGGTGTTTTTTTTCTTTCTTTTATAGTGCATTTTCTCACAAGACGCGTGGGATTTACAGATTTGTGGCTGGTCTTTGCTCTTTTTTGTACCGCGATTGGCCTCATCGCATGATTTTTTGCGTTCGTGTTTCGAATTTTTGCAGCGTGGCATTGATTTTAACGTTGACATTTGACGCGTTATCTGGTGACTATCGCATGCTACTGCCAAGTTGTGATTACTTGGTTGGCAAGGCGAAATTTTCCCACGATAGACTGCGATGTTGAGGGTTGCGTTAAGCTACTCTTGCAGTAGTTATCACACGTTCTTGTGAATATACCCCCAAGTGTAGCCACATATTACAAAGAAAAGCCCCTCTACCCCAGCGGCCAATAAGCCAATAAGCCCCTTGTGTGGGCTTTAGGAAATGCATATTTTGTTAGTGTTGTGCTGTGAAGTGTATTGGGGACTGATAGCAGCAGCAGCCCCCACCAGAGCCCCATACAAGCTTTCTCAAAAGTCACCCTTACTGTCATACTGCATTATAATTATGACACCTAGAAACGCTGTCTTTAGTTTAAAGAAATCCTGGAGCTGGAACTTTTACTTACAGGCCATAGAGTAGTTGGTTTCTCCTAAAGCTGCAGTAGTAGCATAGTAAAAGTAAACATGAGACTCTGGGATATATTTTCAATATAATACTTTATTTACAATGCTGATGTTTGACAATGCTGTCAATCTGATGTTGCTGTTTTTCCAGTGGCAATTTATACAATTTTGTTGCTTTTACTGATGTGATGACACCCTAGGAAAATCATTTTACCTGCCTTATTAATAATGTACTGTTCCATACTGCGATATTATATCTAGTATAGGTGGGGGGTTTGTGGTTAAACATTTCAAGAACCTCTAAGGGTTTAACGTGTTAAGACGGTGTCAATAGAGGTATTTCCATCTACCCAATTGTAAATATTAATGTATAATATTTAATAGTGTACGTGTAATAAAGGTACTTCTTTTTAATAAGAAAAACACTGACTGAATAGAAATGTATTGAGTTTAATTGAGTACCATGAGCTTGTGTACTAACCCACACCACCTACCCTCAGTAGGTCTTGGACTGATCTACTTCATAACCCTGAGAGTGCTCAAAAGCGGTACTTGATTCACAGTGAAGAGTCAATTGTGGGTTTAATACTTGTGAAGGACTAACATCCTTCACAACTAATAACCCAATTTCTTACAAATTCCATTTAGATTAATTGTATAGAAATGTAGATTCTGTTAACATTATGAAAAGCTGCAATGGAGTCAGCCATCCTGGACCTGTGTTTGAGATACCTGTACTAAAACATTTAATACCCAGAAAAACAAAAATGATCAATTTATGATGGTCAAGCGATGATAAAAAAAAGATGTAAGGGAGGAGGGTAAGGATACCCTGATACCCTAACCCCAGGGGTCCAAAACCACTGTAAAGTCCTTTCCATGTAGAGAGGAGGAACCACTTTAACAATTTGGGAATCTCACTCCTCATGTCCATTATCCATCTGAATGGTCTGTGGGCTGTCTAAACAGCGAAGTGAGCACCAAAAAGGTATGGTATCAGATTCCTCAATGCCCAGACCACTGCAAAGGCTTCCCTCTCTAGCGCACGCCACCTCTGTTCCTGGGGAAGTAACCTCCTAGTGGTGAAGGCTAAAGGTAGATCCAGGCCTTCTTCATTTAACTGCGAGAGGACGGCTGCTATGCCATGCATTGAGACTTCAGTCTGTACAACAAATTATTTGGATAAATCAGGTGTCTTGTGCCCCTGGCTTGTGCACTGGCCTCCTTCAGGGTGTCAAAAGTGTTTTGGAATTCCCCCGTCAATATCATATGACATGGCTGCTTCTTAGAAGTTAGCTCTGTCAAGGTTGCAACAATGGTGCCATGCCCCTTGATGAATCCCTGATAATAACCAGGGCTCTCACTTCTGTCTGGGTCTTGGAGTTGCCAAGCCAGAAGGGTTTTAATCTTGGCCAGAGGGGCTGCTTCTAGCCTCCTCCATCTTGGTGACCCAAGTAGACCACTAAACCCTACCTTATCTGGCACTTACTGGCTTGCTCTGTACAGAGCCTGATGCTCTTCTTTGAGGTGGCACAAATGATCCACCCAGCTTGAACTGAAGAGTGTAATGTCATCTACACAGGTGGCACTGAAATTCTCTAACCCAGTCAAAACCTGGTTGACCAACCTCTGGAAGTTGGCAGGGGTATTCTTCAACCTGAACAGCATTACCTGAAACTAAAAGTGCTCTTTTGGGGTAGAGAGCGCAGACCTCTCTTTAGTCCCTTCAGTTAAGGCAATCTGCCAGTACCCAGACAGTAGATCAAACGTGCTGAGGAACTTGGCAGATGACAACCGATCTTTGAGCTTATCAGCTCAAGTGATGGGGTGTGCGTCAGTCCTGGGGACTGTACTGAGCCTTCAGTAATCCACACAGAGCCTAATTTCTGTGGTGGCACCTGAAGGCGCAGCCCTGGGTACCCTCACCACTGGGCTGGGCCAAAGGCTGTTTGAGGCCTCAATATCCCCCAATTCTACCATCTTGGAGACCTCTTCCTTAATGCGTGTTCTCACTTTATCCAACAATTGGTAGATTTTACTCTTCACTGGTGTGCTGTCCCCAGTGACAATATCATGGTTGCACCATGTAGTGAGTGCTAAGGTAAGGGCGAATAAAGAGGCAAACTGTTCCACCAACTGACATAAGTCTCTCTGTTGTTCTATGATCAGTGCAGGGAAGAGGCTGACACCCTACACTGAGCCATCCTGCTCTGTGAAAGAAAGGTTGGGGAGAAGTTCTGTCTCCTCCTCCACTCCATCTTCTGTGACCAAGAGCACGGTTAACTCAAACCTCTCAAAGTAGGGTTTGAGACAATTGACAAGCAAAACCCTTAAAGGCCTTCTGGAAATTGTGAGGTCCACCAGGTAGATAACCTCACTCTTGCGCTCTTTCACC
Organism: Triturus cristatus; assembly: GCF_964204655.1. Lineage (NCBI taxonomy): Eukaryota > Metazoa > Chordata > Amphibia > Caudata > Salamandridae > Triturus > Triturus cristatus. The sequence continues at coordinate 873,738,314 of NC_140587.1, forward strand.
TTTTAGGGCTCTGACCAAAAGTCTTGTAGGGCCCTGGGCTCTACAGGCTCCACCACTCACACATTTTGGCCAGATTGAAACTCAACAAGAGTGTCCTTCTGGTCATAGCACTGTTTCATGACTGGCTGGCTTCTAGATTCTCCTTAGCATGTTTCAGAAGTGCTTCATCTGAGTCTTGAGTGCCAGCATGTAGCTGACCACAGCCTGGGGCCCCTTCCTGGGTGCTTGCTCCCATCCATCCTTGACCAGACTGAGGGATCCTTGCACCGGGTGCCCACACAGGAGCTCTAAGTGGCTGAAATCAACCTACTCCTCGTACTCAAACTACAGATATGGAAAGGACATCCACTTCTGCCTCAAGGGTTCTGGCAGACCCATGGTCATGCCTGTGAAGGTGTGATGAACCTCTCAATAAGCCCATTGGTTTGAAGGTGCTAAGGAGTGGATAACTTGTAGGTTATCCCACACTCCTTCAACATAGCCTTAATATATACCAACATGAAGTTGGTACCATGGTCTGAAACCACCTCCTTATGGAGTCTAACATGTATAAATCCCCCCATAAGAGCCCTAGCCACTGCAGGTGCAGTCACCATCCTCAGAGGGATAGACTCTGGGTACTGGGTGGCATGGTCCACCAATAATAGGATGAACCTGTTGCCCATGGCTGTCTTGGGGTTCAGAGGCGTAACAATGTAGATGCCTACCCCTTCAAAGGAGGTGCCAACAACAGAAAATGGTTGCAAGGGAGCCTTGTTCTTCCCTCCTGACTTGCCACTGTCCAGGTAGGTAGGACAAGACCTGTTAAGTCCTTCTGAGGCCCTGCTCATTTGAGGCCCATAAAAGTGGGTGAAAAGTCAGTGAAAGGTCTTGTCCTGCCCAAACTGAAGTGCCAGGGGTACGTCATGAGCCAGCTACAGTATGAAGGCCCTGTAGCACTGTGGGACTGTTATAGGGATTATATTGTTTTTCATTTTAGTTTTCCTTTTTAACTTAGCATCTTTTTGAGATGGTGGCTGGCACATGTTTTTCACTAACACAAGAATGTGCCATGCACACATTCATTTTTGGCAGACATTGTTGTTTAGTAGTCTGCACTGTTAGTTCAAGGGAAACTTAATAGAACGCAATGTCAGTGTTTCCAGGCGACGGTCTTTCCCACCGGACTAAGTAACATTGTTATTCTGCATCTCTAGCAGAATGCAATAAGACTGGTGTTTTAATATTCAAACCATGCCTGTGTTGTAGTCGGTGAGTGGGACTTCACACTGGAGTTATCATGAATGCTGCAGAGAGCTGTGAATTAGTGCCAGCCCCACTGGCCCCAACATTCATCTTAAGAAGGAAGATAACTGCATAGAGATGTGTGTAGGCTTGCACACTCAGAAGGTGTGCATACATTGGTGCACTGAGGCCGGCTTCCTGAGACATTATTCCAAGTTATGGGATTAGATCATTCCAACTGGGTCTGGCAGAAGAATAATTCCATCATGCTCTCATTGGAGTAGGAGTATTACTAATAGATAAGAGTAACATTAGGAACAATTAATATGGTTCAATTGTTTGTGTTTTTCACCATTCTAATAATGCGTGTAACAATGATGTGTTCCATCTGACTAATAATCGCAGTTCATGTTTTATTTACATGGATTAGACCTTTTCAATCAACATTTGAAAATGTATTAAACCCTCTTTTTTGTAAAACTTTGGGCATTAAAAGGTGACAAATGAAAGGGTTGGATCTGTTTCCACGAATTCCTTGGGAATCAGAGTGGTCATGTTTGAGGTTACCAACAACATCTACAACTCTGGAGGATTGAAGTTTAGATGTGGTACTGTGAGCTAGTTGAGACAACATTTATTGATCATATGATTAGACTCAGTCTCTATACTGTGAAGTTTTGTTGACCTACTACACAGGCCTACTGGATTTGCAGGAACCATATAACATTATGCCACCAACATTCTAGGTGGGGCACTTATTTAATGGGTCTCATGAGTAGTTTGTTACGTGTGCCAAAGCCTCCTTTATTGCCTATACACAGAGTGGTGATAAAGGTGTATTATCCTCAGTTTAATAGGAAGCACCTAATTATTTCTGAAGGTTGATCAAACTTGGTTTTTTAAAACGATAGTTCCCTATAGTCTTTCCTTTCTTTGACTCCCATTCATTAATATGGCAATGCAAGCTGTGATTATTGGTATTAATTGCAGACAATCAATAACTAATCCTTTAACTATATATGTGCTTACCAATGGCGGTGAAGATGTTACTTTAATGGTTGATGCTCATGAAACGTATAAATGGGGATTTTCTATTCCTAGTTTACTTTTCCTTCAGTCAATGAAAATAAACTATCATTTTACACTTACGATGTGGAAGCTGTTCTAGCAGCAAATAGACCTTATGAATATTTACAAATACCATAAACTTACGAGGAACATCAAAATTGGTTCCAAGGAGCACCTCCCACATACACTTCGGAATGTAAGACTGAGTCCTCTCTTAGTAATGAAGGGAAGACCTGGTGAGTGTTAGCAGGCTATATGCCATTTCCACAAACAAATGGATCAACAAACACAGTAAGGGCTGCCTGTTCTCCCGCACCATTTAGTTAGGCTGTATTGATGTCTGATGCAGTACATTATGCGTACATTAACTACTACCCCAGCAAGGGCTCCTCAATCTGGACAGGCACAGTTAGCTGAGCTTGCAATTAGTCCAATTGCCATTAATGCCATTATGGGTAAGATCCCAGGCAAACGTGCTGTTATTACATTTTGGATTTCACAAAAAATTAATATGTTTGAGGCAGTGTTCCCCCATATGGGACCCAAAGTTGAAATTTAGAAATCTCACTGTGTGTCTTCCACTTAGTATGGTTCATTCAGTTGAGAAGTATAATACATATGGAACTGTATATGATTCCTTCTACACCATTACTCATGGTACTCCTTCAATTGCTGTTTTGCCTGAAGTGTTGGAACAGATTCAAATTGAACATGAAGCATCCCATGACCTAGATTTGGGGATGAAATCCATCGACAACTTTGCCACAGTGTCCTCAATTATTTTAAGCAATATCATAGGGGAGGCAGCTTCTCGGACGATATGCCAATCACTCACTTTAGTTTCCGTTGTGGGTCAGGAACACGAGCTACCTAAAATAATCTCTGTAACCTATATTTCGATAGGCCAAGATAGTTTGGGAAACAGGCCTAATAAGCTACAAATTAAAGGCAAGTCGGAAACCGTAATTACCAAGCAGACAACTGAGTCTCCAAAAAAACACTGGGAGTAGAATAAAGAAAATATTCGAACAAAAACATAGTCTGTATCTCTGCAATCTGAATCTTCTGGAAGCCGTTATAATTTATGTGATCATGATAAAATTAAACAGTCCGATAGGTATCAGTATTCTGAGACCCATCCCTCCCATTCCTTGCAGGTCTCTACAGACAAGAGAGAGGGGGTTAAGGAGATCACAGACAGGAAGAGTAGGTGAGACTGAAGATGGACTCACAGCGTTCCTCTGACGTCTTTATTAAAAAGTAAGAGAAACTTCCACAAGTAAGTGGCAGATATTTCCACTAAAAATGCCTCAAATGCTTAGAACGCATGCAAGACCTCTTCTCTGCTGTGCAGTAGAGGTCACAAAAGTTCACCAGGCTCTTTAGGAATAACTGATGGTGAGACTGACTGATGAATATGTGCAGGTTGAAATTCCAGATCAGCAGCTTAGTCCTCCAGATAGAATTTATGATGTGGACATTCAAAATGAGGGCGATATACTGCATACTACTAAAGTAATACTCTGGCAGGTTTTGACCTCTGATTATGACATTCTCTTGGCTGAGACTGATTGGCCTCGGAGTTTGTTAGAAATGTTTCACAAGGGGAGGATATAATCATACCTTCTTTTTCAATTCTTGTTGCAGAAGAGATGAAGGCAGCATATGCTGCAGAATGTGGTCTTTTGCAGGCCCCAGCTTTATATCGTAACTAAACAGGTTGGGATAAATACTCACCTAATCATGTTATACCTATAAGGTCCAGCCCACAGGTTCAGGTACACTACCTTATTTAACATGAATCTAAATGCACTGTTGGAAAGATTCTATCACAATTACATTATCAAGGTCTCACTGAGCCTTTTGGCTCCGTAATGAATAATCCATTGTTTCCTGTGATAAAACCAGATAATTCTTTTCATATAGCCTTATACTATTGACATTTGAACAGTCATGCACAGACTTTTGCTGCACAAAATTCACACAGCACCGGCTTAATAAATAATATAGTTTGTCAAAAATACAAAACTATATTGGACATTTCCAATGTTTTTTTCTGCCAAAATATAAGGCCTGAAAGGCAAAATTTGACATTGTTGTCAGCATTAGGGGCCCAACAAAGATTCTGTCAGCACCCAGAATGGTATAGGAACAGTCAAGGTCTGTTTGCAGCCTGAGCGATACCAATTTTACAAGAAATTGACTCAGCAGCATTGTCTTATATTAATGACATTTACATCACTGAAGGTGATTTAAACACACATTTGGCCAGAGCGGATCACATTTTTCTGGGATTTGCTGACCATGGCTATAAATGTACTTTTCCCCCCAAAATATAAAATTTCCTTTCTCAGAGCCCTATTCTTAGGATATGAATTATCAAATGAAGGCAAAAGTTTGTCACCTCATTTCGTAGAGAAATGTCCCATATTGCAACCACCTAATTCCTTAAAAAAGCTTCAATCACTTTTAGGATTTCTAAGTTTTGGTAGGAATTTTATACCAGACTATGCACAATGGGTTACGCCTCTGTATGATTTAATTTGTCCAGATTCTCCTAATACACATTGGACTTCTGAACATACTAATATTCTCCAGAATTTACTGGCAGACATGCTTGACTCAAGACACTTACACACTCGTGTTAACTCTACTAATTTAATGATTTGCATAATCGTGTTTCAGTGGTTACAGGTGTTTTATTTAATGAAGGTGAAGCAGTGCTGATTTCTTATAAAATACATTTATGTTCCAATGCGGAAATGCTGTTTGAGTTAACAGAAAACTATTTTAATTTCAATTCAAGGAACGTCCATTGCTCAAAGGAGATGTATAATTGTAGGGCCTCCTGTTTTGACTTTAGAGGTCGTCACCCAGCCCAGTGACGAAAGTCTTGCATCCAAGATTGATTCAGCGGGTTGCCTACTTACCAGCTAATGATGTAGATTTCTTGTTTGATCCTAATGTGAAAACAGAGGAATATATCTAGTATGAACAAGAATACCCCATTTCCAGTGAAATTTTGCCTCAAGATCAATATTCTTTCGTAATCTATACCAATGTTTCAGCCCAGCCGATGGTTGGTACAAAGTACAAGTACGCAGCTGCATGTGCTGAAGTTAAGGATTTCATAAAAGACAGTGTATTTCAGGCACAAAAAAATGTATACAAAAAACTTAGGTGACTGTACCACTCAGCTGGCTGAATTGAAAGCTTTGGTTCTGGCTTTGCAGAATACGGATTCGGAATTCCCAAACACTTACAGTGTGTGATTCCTATTACTCAGTCCAAGCCTCTATTGATAACTTACCTTATTAGTGCTTGAATGGATTCTGAGATTCTAAAGGAAATTCTATGAACTATAAACTTCTTTGGGGAAATGTGGTGGCTCTAAAAAAGGATGTGCCATGGGCTCATGTGATTCATACATTGAGCAATTAGTGTGTTGGTATATATGTTGCAGAGGAAGCTCATACATGAGGATAGAGGCTATCATAAGGACTGCAGTTACTGCTTTAGCTAGTGGCGAGCCCTTACATAAATACTATTCAGCTAAAAAAAAATCCTATCTGTTGATCCTCAAAATGTTCCCTTTGCATGCATTCCTGAGGTGGGTGATCGAGTGATCCTCAAAGAAGACCATCTACCAATGCAGGTGTTGGGGCTACAGTTTCTAAACTACGGAAATAATACTGGTTGCAGGGTCTTTATCAGCAGACCAAAAAGTTTGAACTTTGTTTTTACACTTGCCAACAAATTAAAAGTTCCACCATTGCTCGCCTCCCACAGACACCAATTTTAGTTTCAAACAAGCCATTTCAATGCAGACCACTCCATACAGATGGTTAACTTGAATATGTCTTAGTGGCTGTTGATTCTTGTTCTCGATTTCTATGGGTGTGGGCAAAGCCATTGACTGATGCTCAGTCTGTTATAAAAGATCTGCAAGTCTTCATCAGGACATATGCAGTAGCTGCATTCCACTCAGACCCTATCTGGACACACTATCATCCTGAGGGAAATTCTATAGTGGAAAGGAAAAACTGGGGTTTACAGAAGTCTTGAACAGCTAGAGTATGAGGTTCAGGCCATAGTTAGAACCATTGTTGGACTTGGCGCTTTTTGCAGCGTCATCCCTGAACTTTTTGCCTGCCTCCTGTATTTATTCTGACCTGTTGTTGGCTGTTTTGTGACTCCATTGCTGATAAGTGCAAAAGTGCATATGCTCTCTATTGTAAATGCATGTATTGATTAGTGACGCCATGATTGGGTTATTTGATTTACTTGCCAGACCCTAGTACAGTCCACCATGTGTGCCCAGGGAATGTAAATCAAATGCTGCTGGTGGGCTTGCAACACTGGTTGTGCCACCCACAGAAGCAGCCTGTAAAGTATGTCTTAGGCCTGCCATTGCAGAGCCTGTGTGCAATCTAGTACTACCATGATGACTGGGTAAGTGCACCCACTTACCAGTCCCTAAACCTTCCCTTTTTCTTCATATCAGACACCCTTAAGGTAGGCCCAAGGGCAGGGTGCATTGTAAGTATAAGGTAGGACATGCCCTGGTGTGTGTGGCATGTCCTATTAGTGAATTACAGCAATTTTTGTTTTTCACTATTGCAAGGCTACCAGTCGTCTCAGGCCAGAATTGGCAGTTTGATTATAACACCTTATAATCCTAACTGACCCAGGAAACATGGCAGAAATTCGAGTTTAGTATGCCTGAACTCAGAATGATAAAATACATCTTTTAGTGAAGTTGGTTTTAACATTCTGTGTTTGAAAATACCACTTTTAGAAAGTAGGTATTTTCTTACCTAACCATCCAGCCTGCCTCTGCTAGCTTGTGTATTGTGTGTCTGGTTTTGTGAGTGACAGGGGTGGGTGAGGCAGAACAGGGCTGAATAGACCCATCTGCATGTAGAGTGGTGGGAGGAGTCAGCACCTGGGTCTGAATAGGGCTGTGCTTGCCTTCCACAATGCTGGTTCCACCTCCTGTTGTGTGCCTGATGTCCCTGGCCCACACTGTCAAAGAGAGAAGGAGTCCTGTAAACAAAGTGCTCCAGGACTGCACAGAACTGGTTTGGACTAAGTACAGGCCCCTCTGCCTTCAGAGGACAAAGTATTTAGTAGTATAAATATGGGGACACAGACCCAGACTTTAGATCACTTCTGGGAATCAAGACGAACCTTTGCTGAGGGGAAGAACCAGGAATATGAAGGACGAGACTACCCCTGTGCTGTGTGTTTGGGGGTTGGCCTGCAGTGGTTGCTTCATTGCCAAAGAAAGAAGAAGAAGACTGAGTGTGCTTTTCATCAACTTGAAGAAGAATCTCCAAGGGCTTGAAGTTTGAGCTTGCCTCCTGCTTGAAGTCTCAGGGATACAAGACTTCACCAACCAGCTCATCCCTGAATTCCCTTGCTGGGAATTGAAGTAAATGCTGTGTGCTGGGCCTTCTGAGAGACTGCGTGTCACTGGGAGCTGGAAGCGCGACTCAACGATGAGGAGCATGTTGCCGCCGCAGCAGTTGCAATCGCATCACCAAGAAAGCGAGCTGCCACTGCTGCCATTGCATCACCGAAGCGCGTCGCATCACCAGAGAAGCGTGCCGCCGCAGAGGTCACCGTCGCATCAGCAGAGAAGCATGTCACAAGGCCTGTCGTGGCTCAGAAGATCATCGAGTCACCGCACGGCCGTCGGGCATGCCCTCATCACATCAACGTTGTTGCATCGTAACCAAGACGCCATTTTGTTACATCACACCGGAGAGAAGTATCGCATTGAAGCACCATCCTGTCGCATCGTTCTGGAGAGCAGTAAGAAACTGACGCATCACCTCCCCACACAGTATGGAAGCGAGCATCAACACCCCTGCGCAGCAGTAAGGAACCGACGCATCCACTCCCCTGAGTGTAAGGAACCGATGCATCACCTTCCCTGCGACCCTTGTGTTTGCTTTGCGTTACACATCCAAGGTACTTTGAGAGATAAGTGTCGCATTTGCAATCTTGAGCTATTTCCTAATATTTTAAAGTCTATTTTTGAGTAAAGTATTGTGGATTTTTGTTGTTTGGTCTTGTGTTAAGTCTATTTAAAAATACTTATTTTTATAATACAACCTGAGTGTTGTCCATCTGTAGTGTTGTCACTGTATTAGTGTTTATGCTCTCAAATGCTTTACACACTGCCTCTGAGATAGGCCTGCCTGCTTGTGCCAAGCTACCAAGGGGTTGAGCAGCGGTTATTTTAGGAGTGTAGTCCCTTGCCCTGACTAGAAGCAAGGGTCACTATTTGGTCAAAGGTACCTACCTCTGCCAACTAGAGACCCCCAAATCTAACAACCATAATCTGTATGGAGTTAAGAGAACTTTAAATAATCTGCCTAGAAGTTCCCTGGGCAACTGAACTCCTTATGAAGTACTGTTTGGAATCTAGAGAATTGTTCTGTTTTGCCCCATGAGATCCTTGTTTCGCACAGATTGCCTTTGGCTATTCTGCTGGCATTGATGACTTTTTCTCGAATTCGTCAGATACACCATTGAATTTATTTTTTGACTGAAACAGACTTACTTGATTCCACCTTGGATATATATTTGGATTGTCATTTCATTGCTCTTCCTCTTCATTTGGATTGGGTATGTTATGTTATTCTACTTAATTCTAAATTAACATTATCTCCCAGAAACCACTGCTGTTGAACTAGTAACTGAGGTTTTGAAGCCTCAACTTTCTTCCCATAAAGTGCAAAGAGACCTGTCCATGGCGAACATTTCTTTCCCGCCCCAGATGGAACTGTTTGGGATGACGTCCTTTTTGATATTTTTAGTCCTACCAAACATTATAGCTTTCCTATATGTTCAAGAAAAACATGGCCGATGTTATTATTTCAGGATGTCTGAAGACTGGGATGGGACCACAGTAAAAGCAATGCTTTCTGAACTACTTATACAGTATTTGATGCTGCAGATATGCATCTCAATTCTGCTAATTATGGTGAAATACTTCGTTATCATTATTATGCACATCATTATTTGCAGAGCTAGTATTCTACGTGCAGTTTTCTGTTACCAATATTGGGAACATTACCCGACACTGCCAGTGGGTAGTTCAAAAACATACCTGCAAATGTTTGCATATTTTTCTAGCAACAACACCTTAGACTCCATGTCTTATTATTATAAACTCAGCCCATCGAAGAAAAATATGCTGACCCAAACAAAATTGATCTCTTCTGATTCCTTAATTTCCCAAATTTCAATAAAAGTTCATGAATTTTGAAAAGACAATATTGATGTAAAATCAATTTGGAGAACACAAAATTGGCAAGTCCAAGGCAACAAAGCTTTGTTTAGAGCTTGTCTGATGCAAAGACAAATGATTTTCCTGAACAAAATGGTACAGCATAAACCTGCCTGGGTTTTACTCAATTTAAAAATGTTAATACACCATAAATTCCCACCATTGCATGTTTTAATAATTGGACACTTTTTGCAAATTACACTGAGGAACTGCTCAACAACATGATACAGAATGGTACATATAATTCTTCACTTTTGGGCTCAGAAAGATGGTTAGTGTGGCCAATAGACACTAATGGTTGTCGTACGTTTTTTAAACACCACAAAGGGTTTTAAAGAGAGAAGATCAGACTCATGTTATGTGCAGACACAATGTTCAGGAGTAGTTGCTACCTTTAGTGTGGGGAAGTTGGGCCAGCAATGGTTACAGCATTTGACTTTATCTGCATTTAAGGAACACTTGTCTCTCGTCTCTGAGGACATGAATGTAGAAGATTTCTTGTTGGGTCCTAGATCACCACATTATAAACCCTTTTTAAACACCAGATTCAATGAACTTTCAAATGTTTTCCAGCAGGACTCTGCTGAACACATAAGTGAAATTGACAGGGGTAATTTGGAAAATGCTTTGGTTGTTGTGAAAAACAGCATGACAACATTGTCCACTAGCATTTATTCTCTAATATTGTGTCACCTGCATTTGATATAATACAATGTGACATGTCCATCTTACAACACAGGCAAAGTCAGCCTAGATCAATTATGCAATTGAGTTGGACATTACAAATCTTAAAATCAAACAGCAGACTTGGAAATACTTGAACGCAGCTGGCTTATTTTTGCTTTATAATTTAACATACTCTCAAAAATAATGGTGAAAAAAATGCAACTTACACAATGTTAAGCATCGAACATTTAGAAAAATTGCTCTATAAAGTAGCTGAAACACCATCTGCCATATGGTTGATCCACTGATTAATTCCACTACAAACCTCTGCGTTTAATTTTACATCCTGTCTTAAAAAATGTCAAATGGGTAGATATGAGGCATTAGGGGGGAGATTTGTACATGAAACATCGGTCCTGCCTTTCTATTACAGATGTGACAGTGGAGAAACTGAGGACTTTCTGAGTGGAAGCAAATGTGAAACTTTGTCCACTCAATAATCTGTAAAGAGGTCACACTTCATAGCGCTTTCAGTGCGTCCACTGCCAATTTGATGGGTTATCTGAAAGATGCCCCAACTGCCTTGATTCAGCCAGTATTCAAGTTATTTCGAAAGAAAGTTATATGACTCTGAATGACCAAGGTTGTTATGGGATGAAACTGGGAGTACCGTATGTGGTAACAGTTCCTAGGGTTGTGACCTGCTCCAACAATGTATTGTTCCCACATACACACACAGTCAGAGAAATTACAGTATGATCTTAATTAGCTATTTTTCACGTGAACTTTGATAAGTTTAGCAGACTGAAAGCCTTATTGTTTCAAAAGAGTGTAGCTTTCACTTCTGCTACAGAGACATTTGATCTCCAAGTAGCAAGTTCTTCCTCTGAACTACAATTGCTACTATACATAAGCCTCCCCAACATTTTGGTGAGCCAGTGCACAGCAAATGTAATGCTCTTAATACTGTGAGAGTAGTACTATTTTTCAAAGCGATTGGGTCTGGCTTTGACATCATGTTCCACACTGTCTTTGGAGTAAATCCATCCTTTATACACTCTTTATTTTCCAGTGTATTTGGAGGCATACCATTAGACTCATTTCTGATTCTTGGAATTTTGGTCTTATTTCTGTTGTTTCACCATGGATGTTTCACCTCGTGCCAAATGGTGATGGAATATGAAACTCGTCCTGCTGTGTCATGAAAAGATACAGTACTTTGGAGGGTCTTTGCTACAAGAACTGAGCATCAACTGACCTTTCAACCTATATGGTTACACTGCATTCCACCTGTGCTTTGCTCTCTGCTGTGCACTTTGAGTGTGCACTAGATCTGTATCTTGCTATGCAAGTGGGTGATCTATGGATAAGGATTTGCAGGTGAGTCCTGAGTCCGTTGAGGATTCACCTTTGCCGTGTCCTATGGCACTATCATTGCTACAGGATGCGTACTACAAGCCTTTCATAGATTTTTCACTGCTGGCTGGCACACCATCAGCAGCTGCTGATTGGGATGACCTTGTTTGTTCTTTGGAACTTGCAGTTCGGGCCAGAATGGAAACATTGTCTGCTGTATCTGGCTCCTTTTTGGATCCTACTGACTCTCCAAACATGGAAAACATTTCAGGAGTCTACAGAATTCAATTCACATTTTGTTTTCCAAATAGGTTTTCTTATTAATTCTTATTGATTCTGTGTTTTTAGTGGCCATTTTTAATGCAGTTTAGCTTTCATTTGTTTTTATTATTAAAGTGCAACACTAGATTCAATTGATAATTTTAGGCTTATATATACATACATTTTAGGTTCTATTTTAGGATATTTCTTTAAGGTAGGTCTGAAGCAAGAGTCTCCCTCCAGCCAAGGAGTGGATGTTGTGGAATTCAATAGGGCCCGTGAACAAAAGCTTCCATTTTACAATCTGGGATAAAAAAATTGTTAGACAATAACGTTTTGCATGCTTTGCACGCACATGATAGCATACTTAGAAATCATTCTGCCGCAATACATTTCTTAGTAGGCATATTATCAAGTTGCTTAGTACACTCGGTTCAAGGCTAAGAACATTGTGCACTGTGCTCTAGTTTTGTTATCCGGCTGGAGACAGCTCTGAATCGGAAAGACTATCATACAGATCAGCATTGCACCTCTGAAATAGTGTGACTAGAACCGGGCTTTGATTATATAAACTGCCTCCTCAGAGGAACACTTTTATGGATTATCCTGGCAGCGGTGTCTGAAATTCAGCCCTGCTGATTCCAATCCCTATCCTGCAAAGAACGATAGCCCGTTCTACACCAGACTGGCTTCCTGATACATCATTCACAGGCATGGGGAGCTGGGTTGTCCCAAGAAAACTGAAAGATGATATTCTAAGTAAAGCTCTTGATAGTATAGGTAGATTTAGGTTAGTATTCATATATGCAATATAACCATAATTCTTGTAATGGTGGTAACAATGCTTGTTTCCTCCTGCTAATAATTGCAGCTCATGCTTTTCACAGAAGAATACTATTGCTTCAATAAATGATTGAAACAGTACTTAGTATCTGTCTGTATCTCGCTGTGGGCATGCCTAAGAAATAACAAATTTGTAGAACTGTTTCCACAATCTCCCTCAGGGAATTAGTGTGGTCATTTTCTGAGGTTGCAGACACAATCCAGTACCCTATAAGATTAGCTGTCCAAATGACACACTGTGAGCTAGCTAGGAATTAGGGCAACATACTATGATGGTATGGATGGACTCAGTCCACATATTCTGACATTTATGTTGCCCTGATACAGGGTTCTACTCAATTCGTACAAACAGCACACCATTATGTCCCTGAGATTTCAGATCAGGAGGCTAGCCAACTAGCCTTTGGAGTCACTCTGGGTTTTGGGCATCAAGTGATACAGGTCCTGTCATTCTCACCCAGGCCAAGAGGGCAGCAGTCAGCACGGCAAGAAAACAGTTCTTCAGGGCAGCAGTCCATCAGAGTGGTAGTCCTTCAGCAGCACAACAGTCCTTCTTGACAGAATATCCACAGGTCCAAAGGTATACTGAAGTGCAAGGGTCTGAAGTCCAGTTCTTATACCTAGTGGTGACTCTAAAGTGGGGAAGACTTCAAAGAAGGGTATATGAACTGCACAGAGCTCGTCCTCCCTTCCTGTCCTGGCTCCAGACTCATTCCAGTGGGGTGTGCAGCCCTTTGTGTGGGGACAGGATACTAATCCTTCCAGGGTGGCCTATCAAGTCACACCTAAGCTACAATTGTGTTTGGCTGTCTAGGCAGAATACTAAGGATGACGTTTTTGCCATTATAGAGGATTTCTCATTAAAAATCCATATGTACTAAACATGACAGATCTACCTCCTCTAAATTAGGAATTTCAGCTTATTGAACAAAATAAGGAGTCTCCAATGTTATCCCAAGAGAGGGGCAGGCCTTACAGTATTGAAAAGCAAATTTGGGGGGGTCTCACAACCAGGACATGTAAAGCTTTAAATGTACATGGCGTATCTTTTATGTACATAGGACCATGCCCTATGGGCAACCTAGAACCTACCTTAGGGGTTTTTGTTATGTAACCAAACTGTTGTAGTATCTAACACAAGATTTGCTTACGTTTGTTTGGGGAGTTCAGAGCACGCAAATTCAGAAATATCAACTTAATTTCTCCCAGAATAGACATGGTGCCAGGGAGTGTGTGTAAAGTGTCCTACAGATGGTAGGCAGAGTTACGAGGAGGCGCATCGGGGAAACTAGGGAGGGATTCATCTCAACCCAGCCTCTTCCCTGAGGAAGCAACAATAGGAGAAAGCAAATGAGCCCCTTGCGTTGATAATCCACTTGGGGAGCTGTGAATGGAGAGGCTACCAGGCAGGCACCAGCGTCCCAGCTGCCACCCCTCCAACCAGGGACAGCAGCCGTAACAATCCGATGGCTCTGCTGTCAGATGAATACGACCTCTAAGAGAACAAATGGTAACAACAGACCAATGAGGTCGAACAGTGACTTCTACATCTTGCAGAGGGTGGAACCAGAGTATTTCAAACCCACTATAGGAGTCGACCTCCAGAAGAGAAAGTTGTCGGGTGGCCATCAGCTGAGGTGGCGAGGCGTGGAAGTTCAGGAGACTGTAGGGCTCTCCTAGGCCCCGAGGCCCAGTGCCACTGGCAGTAGGAAGAGGAAGGGGCAAGCAAAGTCAACTCATGCATGCTGGTACACAATAGTGCAGGGCAGCACCTGCACTCAAAGGGAGTATGTGGTCGAACCAGCAGGGGAGACACCCCTGCCAATGCTGTGGAGATGATGGATAATATCACACTTAGACTCTTGTGAGGACGCCTCTGCTTGTATTTTGTTGGGCTGTTGTGGTGTCACCATGGTCCATTTGGAATTGAGATCCCTCCCAGGGATCCCGGGATGGGAAGACATCATCCTTATGAGAGTCATCGGTGAGTCCCAACAAATGTTTTGCCTCCGTTAGGGACCTCAGTGAACAATGTTTACCTTCCCATGTGAACAGAAGGGCAAAGGGGTGGTCTCATTGATAGCATATCCCCAGGACATGTAGCTTGTAATCACTCCGCTTTCTCAATTTTATGGGGGAAAGATCCTTGTAGAGTTGTATACAACATGTCCTCGCAACGTGAGTTCAGTTTTTCTCCTAGATGCTCATAATATCGCTACTTTCTCTGTGAAGAAATGTACTCTAGTCAGGATGTCAGGGACTACATCTGTGCATCCATTGGTGGCAGGCACCCGGTGGGCCCTGTCAAGACCAGGTGAAGAAACGTTGGCATCTCCACGGATCGCCTGCAGAAGTTCTGCTGTGAAGGCCATGATATCACTGACCTTTACACCCCTAGGCCCCTCCAGGATGTGAATATTGATGCGGCAGCTTCTATTTTCATATCTTTCTGTTTGGTTTGTAAGTTGATGTTTTGCTACTCCAGGGCTGTTACTCACTGCCACATCATCTCTTGATCCTCAGATCTAGCATCAACTGTCCCCTCAAGATCATCAACTCACTCACCAATTTTAGAGACATCTCTCTGGATGTCAAGGAGGCAGGATTTGAACTGCTCTTTGAGTGAGCTGATGTCAGTGCGGATTTCTTGCAAGAAGCGGTCTATATAGTCCTGAGCAGTGGGGGCTGAGGATGCAGCTTTCTCTGCTGTTTAGTTTAGTATAGTTTGCCAATGAAGCCTTTTTCCTGACAGACATCACTGGATTTTTCTTTGCAGTTTTAGATCATGGCATAATGGTGCGGAGCGTCAGGCCCAGTACGAGGCTAGTGGGGCTATGAGGCTCACATCGCTCCACTTCAGCTTCTGGCTTTTTGAACTGTAACAGTCAGTGACCCTGGGATGGGAGGTGCTGGGCAATACATGTGGCTCCACAGGAAGAGATGAGAGGACCAGACCGGCCTTCCTCGTTCTCAACGATTGTGGAACCAGGGACTCCAATGGAGTCACTAGATCCTCGATCCCTCCTCCAGGTTTAGTTTAGGCATGCCCCGGCCAGGAAAAAGGTTCGGGCCCCGAAGCCTCCCACTCGATCGGTGTCCCCCGCACACCACGCCACAATATCTCACCTCGGGGTCGTTTCAGATGGGCCACTTCACAGGCCAGGGGAAGCAGGTGGGTTGGGGTACTCCAGTCCTGTGATTCCTCCCAGCAGGGCACTCAGTGCTTGTGCAGCGGAGGTCACCCCCAAGCAACAGGAAAGCTGATGAGCTCATGGACCCACATAGAGTTGAGCACCCAAACACTTCTAATGCTTCCAGTGGGTACCACATGGGTCAGCAGCAGAGCAGTCTCCATCACATACACTTTCGGGCAGGCCCCACCACAAGGCTTGGATCAAGGAGAGCCCACCATGCCGTCCTGCTGAGGTCGCAACAAGGCAGGGTGATGCGGCAGCTGCCAGGGCAAGATGGTGCAGAGAGCCCATCTTGGCAGCAGCAGGCCTCTTCTGTATTTTGGCCAGTGCCCAGACAGGAGAACGAGCGAACCGCTCCACAGCAAAAGCGGGGGAGCAGCATCAGTCTGGGGGTCTGTAGGATGCCCATTCGATTGCCCCGGTGCAGTCGATGGCGCTTCGATGGGCCTCCGGGATGCGACTTCCTCTGCTGTTGTCAGTGGGGGAACGGTGCTTCAGAGTCCACTAATGAAGCCTTACTCCAGAGATACATCACTGGATTGTTCTTTGCAGTTTTAGATCGTGGCATAATGGTACGGAACAAGGCTGGTGGGGCTATGAAGCTCACGTTGCTCCACTTCAGACTCTGGCTGTCTGAACCGCAACTGTCAGTGCCCCTGGGATGGGAGGTGCTGAGCATTGAACGTGGCAGGATGCCCATTCGATTACCCTGGTGCAGTCGTTGGTGCTTCGATGGACCTGCGGGATTTGCAGAGCAGGTGAATAACATCCTACTTCTTTCCCTCCTTGGCCACCCCCTCGTTTTACCTTGTTTAACTGATCCTGTAGCAGATGCAACCATGGGATTGCTCAGCTTTTGGTGCTGTCTTCGTTGTTGACTTCCCATGTCATAAACTTGAAAAGGAGTAGAATTTGCAGCAGGGACTCCAGTAGCCCCATCTATTCAATTCTATTGTCATGGCTTTGGCAGTTGCATTCTCTTTCTTTGAATTAAGTAATCATTATTAGACTTGTACTTCTCAAACAGGCATGCCAGCATGTAGCAGTAGTTTCAATGTGTTTGCTTCCCCTGTACATAGGCATTTACAGGTAGTTTAATAGCACACTGAAGGATCCTCAACTGCTTCCGGGCTTTGAATGAATGTCTTAAATGAGTGCATATTCTTCAGCAGATGACCAGTATGTTGCTGACTACCTCTTCTTTTTTGATAAAGTGCTGCACAATTAGTTTGATGCAACGTGCCAAACACATGGCTCGAAATCAACCATCAACTATAGCTTTGAATATATTATTACCAATTGTCAATGACAACACATCCAATTGTGAGAGCTCTGGGTTTAAGCCATTCATAGACCTTTGTATTAGACTCTTCCAATATGTTGGTAGCAGTATGCAATTTCTCCATGGTGAAAATCCCAACTGTTGCATACTGCTGAATGCCTTGAAAGCATCATTAGTGGTGAGACCAGCAACTAACCTGTGCCTAATTCCCTGGAAGGTGATACAGTGTGCAGTGATGCACATGCAATCCGTTGCTTCACAAGTGGTCCACATGTCTGTCTTGAGGTGAATGGACTGAACAGTGCCGTGCTTCATAGGGTTGCCTGCCAATTGCAGTGCTATATGATGCAGTTCTGGCCCAGACACTCTGGCAAAATAGGTCAGGCTGGGAAACTTTGGTTTGAGTAGAGGGCCTCCACAGTTTCAAGAAAGCCCATTCCTTCGACAAAAGAAAAAGAGAGGAGGTCAAGCTCTAACTTTTTAGACAGCCTCCCATTGTAGAAATACGATGTTTTTGTGGTTTCAGTGGTATGATGACTGCTTGGTAAACATAGCCTTAATAGGAGACTGTTTTTCTTGTGGTACTACTACCACAAGTGACCTACAGATAGCAGGAACATGTAGGCTGCCTGGGGCCTTTTGGGTGCAATTCACAGTATCATGCTGTGCTAGTGCCATGCAGAGGTTTCTGCAGGTGAGTACTGTATACCATGGGGAGGGTTACAGGGCTTCTTTAATTGATGCTGCTGCTGGCCTCATCTTCTTCTTTTTCCGAACCGCCTTCCTCTATCGCTTCAGTTGCTGGTTTTCTCTCACCATCAGCAGCCATGTTTTTTAGGTACTTTCCCCAGATAATTATATTTGTTTTCTCAAATGGGGAAGTTGGCCTCCAGTACCATAGCACCCACCAGCCTTACCATGACAAACGTTTTTGTGGAAAACAGAGCTTATTGCGATGTTATCCACATGCTGGCTATGTTTAAAGACATCCCAAACTGGGAGAGGAGATTTCTTTTTGTCCCAAAGCCTGAAAACTTGAGGTAAAGCTAGATGGTAGTGTTGTTTGTCGTTCTGTATGATGTGCTGCGACTGTGGTAGGGGTGGTGTTGATGGTGGCTGCTGGTTTCTGGGGCAGTCCTGCAAATATAAGAGTTAGCAATTCGGGTGAAACCCCATGACTCAGAGCAGCTTGAATAGAGTTGATATGTAACTCCTTTGCGTCATGCTCCACACTGATCATAACTGACTCTTCTTCATCATCATCATCATCAATATCATAATCATCATCACCCTTCTCACTTGCACTGTTTTCAGGGACCTTTTACCTTATCTCTTAGGACTTAACCGGGGTCCAATCTCTGTCCAGATCATCAGAAGTGGGGCTTTTAGAAGGTGGAGTAGTAATCTTTCTTTTCCTTGCTGGAGGTCATAAAGCTGATGGGGGTAGAACAGTCTTCCCAACAACAGCTGTCTCAGCAGGAACTTCAACTTCCTGTTCTCCTCCAACTACCAGAAGATCTGTTGCTGTGTCAGGTTTCCACCAAGATTGCACAGGAGTAGAAAGGCATCTGTTCCCAAATCCCCTCCAGGAACACACTGCCCCAAAAGTCTGATAATCAAAGTGAAGCTGTGTTCACAGGGGGAAAGGGGATGGGGAGAAAAGAGAAGAGACTGCCACTCGCTGGGTCATCAGGAAGGAAATGATTCTTATTTTCTTGTTCAGTATCTTCCTTCTTAATGCGACAACTGCAAAAGAACGTTATGAACAATTATTTTACACTCTGTCTCTGTCTAGTTCTTTAATTATTTATGTTTCTACTATCACTGTACATACCCCAAACTACTATGGCTCTAGCTCCTCTTCTATATAGTTGATAACTATTGTTCTAAATCTTTAAGCAATTATTTTCTTTGCATCAAAAGTTCTTAACACTGTACATTTTTTCCTCCTTTGGTTGTACTTGCGTTTCTGGAAAACTTTGTCGCAAGAATCTGAGCTTGATCAGGTAAGTGAAAAGAATTCTTGAGATGACGAATTCACTCGAGAGAACAAATTAACAAGTGTCAGCAAACAAGTACAGATTCTCTTTCCAACTTTAGTCACAGGATGATTGTATGTTACAGAGTTTTATTTTTTCTACAAATTGGGAACTCGCCAGCAAACTCTGAGTCAAGCAGAAGTATTTCTGTATTAATGCGCTTTACTCTTAATTTCTGTTTGTGAAGAGGGGAAAGAATGCTGGAGATGCCACTCTCTCTGGAAGAGTTGCGGAAGAGTAGGCAAGAGAGTACGAATTCCTGGGGATGTGAGGAAACTAGTACCATGACTCAAAAAGGGAGACACTGCTCTCACAGAAAAAGGGGCAGCGAAATAGGCTGGCAAGAGAGTACGAGTCTCTGAATGATATGAGGAGACTTTTACCTTGACTCGCAAAAGAGACACTGCTCTCACAGAAAAAGGAAATGCTGAATAGGCTGGCAAGAGAGTAAGAGTCTCCGAATGACATGAGGAGACTTTTAAATTGAGTTGCAAGAGAGACACTAATCTCCCCTCGCAAATGATCTGCGCGGAAACAAGACTCTTTTCAGACTTAGCCGAAGGAGCTAAACGGCGCTCACGTTGAATCCTACCTTAAACTAACTAACTCTATGGGAGGTACGGAATTCAAAGATCCTTCCTCAACTCTCACAGGTGAAGTACACCTTTGATATGTTCTGCGTGCCTCACATTCCAAAAAGGCTTGGAAGGGAATAAACACTAGAGCGCAAGGGGAGAAGTAAAGCTGGCGGCCATCTTGCATTTCCAGATCCGCAAGTACAATCTCCAGTTGTTTGCTGTCTTGGGATTCTTTTGTTTCCAAATCATTCTTCTCATGGAAACACTAGCCAGGGTATGAATCTTAGCAGGAATTCTCCTTTGAACCCTAACATGCTGACTGTGGATCTTGTTTAGGGGTGAGCGATAAATTCTGCTACGCCTGCGATATTTTGGTCAATGCAAAGTTCTAGCTAAATTCCACCCACCACCGGCTGGCTGGGTATTTTCTCATATGCAGCTCGTCAAGGGTAAGTTGGTGAATGTGAGTGAGAATTGTCATCCCCTAGTACGATTTTTGGGTGCTAGGAGGGCACCTGGTGAGACTTTTCCAACGTTGATGGTCGCAGGTGTTTCTCACCGTGACATTTTTTAGCGAGAAAGCTGCTGCTTAAGTAGAAAATCTACTTGAGCAGCAGAGAAACCAAATCAAGCAGCAGCACCCTCTAGCACACCATGTGGTGCCATTGATGCTGATTTTCTTGTGCAGAACAAACTCCTGGTGCTAAAAGTCAGTGGGAGCAGCTCAATATGCCAATTTTTACCTGTCCACAGAACAAGGAGGAATTTCGTGGAGATTTCAAGTATCTCTGTGGAATTCTTCAAAGTGAAAATCCACGCGGTCCGCCCACCCTTACTCATTTTGTCAAACTTCCTGTGATTATTCAGTTTGAGGTTGAGACAATTCCATTTCAGGTTCATTGCTCTCCATGACTACAGTCAAAGGACCATTGAGAGACGTGGCCTTAGGTTTTGGTGCTCGAGGCCGTTAATGCCGAAGGTTGCAGCAGCTATGTCACGTTTCATGAAAAAGGATGAAGACTTGATGCCAGCGGGGGCCATCAGTATCTACTTGTACCCACTGGCCACTTTCTTTGCAGGAACCTCCTTCTTTGCAGCAAACTTATTGCTCTAGCAGTTGGTATTTATCCCCAAGAACAGAAGCACTTAGCAGAGGAGGGTTCGGGTGTCTCTGTCAGCTGATTCCTTTGCAGGCCTCCCTCCATATCAAGCCATGTGTGATGTCTGGTGCACCTGCAAGCAAAGCAATAAAAAAGCCAGTGAAACTTGGGCAATAAGAATCTAATTAATGTAACACAAGCGGAGTCACCATCATAATCTCAAAAGCTTAGAAATAGTGTATCCAAAACATGCATAATCTATTTTTTCATATGACAACATGCATATAAAAGGTTAGTTTGTGTCCCTCCAGAACCATGGGAACTCTTTAGGAGGAAGGGGATGCAGGAAAAAAGTTATAAATACATACAATATTTGCTGGTGCACCACTAAAGACCATGAAGACACTATTCGAGGCAGGTAAAAATAAAACAACCACATTAAGTAATACCTGGTGCCCCACCTGAGACCAAGGGGACTCTATGGGGCGGCAGGGGAGGCAGGCAAACTAACTGATGAATAAAAACATCAACACTGTATTAAAATCAGCAACAAACACACACAAAATTTGCAGAAAAATGAAAAAAATTAACAAAAATGTCATAGACCTCTTCAATTATTGCTCCCAGGAAACCGCATTTATAGATGAAATAAATTGATTGGAGCACACACTGGTTGCACAAAATGCTGGAAGTTACCTCATCCACAACATGGCTGCTGTAGAAGGAGGCATGGAACGCAAAGACTAAATGGCCACAAAACATACACACGCACACATTAACTGACGAGGAAATGGTGGCCACTGCATGTTCAGCAAAGAAGCAGGCATAGAGAAGAAAGACAAAATGCCCATGCACACACACACACTAGCTAGACAAAATGACCACTCACATTTTCATCAAAGAAGAGGCATGTAGAGCAAAGAACATATGGTAGCCTTTGGCAAACACACTCTGGCTACACAAAATGGCCACCACTGCATGGCTAGTAAAGAAGGAGGCATGGAGAAAAAGGAGGACAGTTGCCCTGTCCATCCTGGAGTGCCTCCCACACCAGAAAAACATCTTGTACCAGTTCAGGGATAGAATTGCACAACTTCTCTTTACCCTCCAACAGGAAACCATCAATGCCAAGAATGAAAAATAATTAAATTTACTTTAAAAATTCACAACCACAATATGACCCATGTAACACATATTTCATTTCACTATTTCAGTGCTTTTCCCGGCCCTATTTTCCCCAAACGGGAGAGTTAGTTACGTGATGTAGCATCATGGTGCTTAAAATCAGCACTTACACATCACAAGAGTAACATGGAATTACCGAATGACTACAATTACTCCAGTGTAATTAAATTTATAGTCAGGCCTAGTATTCAGCAATATGAATTGCAAGATTGGCACTATGTAGAAAAAAGCTTGCTGCGTGGAACCTCCCAAGATCAATGAAATGCTTTTGCCTATTTGATTTTCAGTAACTACTCCTGATCATCTTGCATTCTGTGCTTTCACCTGAATAGTTGTGTAGCTACTAAATAAATGGTGTCATATCACTGAATATTTCAGTAGTGTGTTTATACCTATTTTAATTACCTTCTCATAAAAGCAGCCAATAGCATGAATCTTAAGAGTATTATTTTTCATACATGGCACCCAACACTATCTAAAATCTCAACAGCCAACAATATAAAGAGACTCAAGGTCTGCATCATATGTGTTCAATTCTGGATGACACCTAACTACCACAGTAAGACCAAAGTCCTCCTGTTTGCCAACAATGCCAAACATTCTGTGATTCAGTCATGGGTCCCTCAGTTACACATAAATGGCTTAACACTGCAACTAACAGAACAGGCCGAATCCATTGGATTTACCCTCATTTGCACCTATCACTCAAAGAACAGACAGCTAAAAAGACCAAAACAGCCTGGTTCCACTATCTCTTCTTAAAAAGTGAAACCTTTTACCCCAGGAGAAGACTTCAGAGTGATGGAGGCCTCATCTTGCTCAGTGACATCAGAGGGACTACACTTGCTCCTCTGAGAGGCATCCATCACTCAGCATCATGGCTCATCAAGGGGCTGAAGAAATCCAACAACATCACTCTTACATTAAAGGTTCTACACTGGCTCCCCCTGCAAGCTTGTATCATCTTCAAGATCAGCTGCATCATTTACAAGACCCTCTACAGCAAGTTATCTGTTTTACTTATCTAACAAATCAACAATATCTGGAGATTAGGAGCTCTACCCTCAAATTTGAGACTAAACACAGCAGAAAGGGGAAAACAAGAAAACTAGCATTCTTAGTGCATGTCCCTTGGATCTGGAATAATACTGCTCTCAAATCAGAGACGCTGCAAACCTCCTAAAATTCTGGAAAAAAATGAAAACTCATTATTTTTAGGAGCACTATCTCAGATAGGCTGCATTTTCTCTCCTTCCACTGCACCTCCTCCCTTTGTCCCCCGCATGCCCATGTATTCTAACTGAAGCTTGTCACCCTTTACAGCCCTTTGTAGCACATTTGAAATAACAAAACATACATGCATGGGCACTAACTGACATAGAAACAAGGGGATATTCCTCCTAGGCACATTGTTTAATACTAGTGATACTTCTCCTTATAGAAGACTTTCTTTAAAGTGCATCTGACAATCAACACTGATTGAAAATAGAATGTTTAGGTTGTATTTACTTTTTATTTATAAATTGTTGATAAACCAGTAGACAATGTTAAGTGTCAGTCGATGCATGTGATTCTGTGACAGCTCCATTTACCACATAGTATTGGATTTGCTGCATATGTCGCATAGATTTCCATGTAATTTGCAGTTTCTAATAATACTCATTTAGAAGGCACCACATATTTGGTGTTATTTGTTGCATAATCCAGATAACCGTACTGCATAATTTGGCCATCTATGCTGCACAATCATAGTAGTACTGTCAATGGTAAAGGTCGTCACATTGAGTTGGGGCTGTTAGTAGGAACATGAAATTCATATTTCACAGGGAATTGTGAAATATGTGTTATATTTTATGGTTTCTGGGTGTATGCTGAGCATATGTGTATGTGTGTATGTGTGGGGGGTGCCCAGACGTGGGTCCCTTTCTCAGTTTGACACTGGATTCAAGCTGCCTGGCTGATGCTGGGTGTTACCCCTAAAGCGGTCCCAAGATGCTTGTTTCCGGTTCAGGGAAGACCAGGCATGGCAGTTGAGGCTGGACTGTTCGCATGAGACACAGGGTCAAGACTGATTTGCATATAGCTGAGTCTGAGCTGAGGTGGCGAAGTTGAGCTAAAGAACGATGATGGATTAATCCAGATCTGTGACTGTGGCTGGGTTTCTGAAAAGTTTCAGCGCTCAGACCATCATCTCCTTGTATTTGCTTTGTTCGCCAAAGTTTGGCAGGGTATGCCCAGACGTGGGTCCCTTGCTCACTTTGCCACTGGATTCAAGCTAGCCTGGCTGATGAAGGTTTTTACCCAGAAACCGTCCCCAGAATGCTTGTTTCCGGTTCTGGGAAGACCTGGCTTGGCAGTTCGGGCTGGACTGTTCCCATGAGGCACAGGGTCAAGACTAATTTGCATATAGCTGGGTCTGAACAGTGGTGGCGAAGAGAGCTAAAGAACGATGATGGATTAAACCCAGATCTGTGATTGGGGGTGAGTTTCTGAAAAGTTTGCTTTTAAGCATTATATTTCAGTTTAATCTTTAAAAATTCATAACTTTGTTTCTGCTTATTTTTGTCATGTTGGTCTTGTTTTGTTCAATATGTTAAGTTCTAGTTTTCTAACCTGGTGTGAATTATTTTCACTCTTGTACTCTTATTAGGTGTTGCACAAATACTTTACACATTGCATCTTAAGTTAAGCCAGTCTGTTCTGTGACAAGCTACCAGAGGTTGAGCACAGTTTAATTTAGGGTTGTATTTGACTTACCATGACTAAGATTGGGGTCCCTATTTGGACAGGGTGCATACCACTACCAACTAGAGATCCATTTTCTAACAAAGAGGACTTCTTTAGATACAGTGTCAGGTTTGCCCTGGGGGAGGATTTCGAGCTCCATACAAAAGACTAAATGCATGAAATAGTGTTTGGAGGATGGGTTACACCATCACATATGCAAGGGACATCCCATCCCCCTTATTACACATGCAAAAGGGTAAAGGTGGGCGGTATATCCGTTATGTTTGTGATGGAATAACTTGTTTACTAAACTCTAAATCAGGGTCTAGGTCAAAAAATGCAAATCTTTAATGGGAAATTGTGCCATGAATATCTGACCAATTAGAAGACTTCAGCATGCAGAGAATTTGAATTTTCTTGCTCTGAACTCTTCCTGCCTAAACAAATCTCCTCAGCAGGACCTTGTCTAATTGCTATTCAGCCTTGAGTAGACTTTGCCTGATACTGTATGTAGCCTTGCTCCACTTGAGGATTTTGACTTCCAGATTAAGGGTCTGGTGTAGAGTTTGACAAATGGGTTACTCCATCACAATATGTGATGGATAGCCCGTCCACCATATTAAAAGTTCATTATATCCAATAGCTGTTTCAATTTGGGGGACATTTGTGAAGGAGTAAACCATCTGCCGAACTCTGAATCAGGCACTATGTCACAAGGTAAAATCTTTGACCAGGACAACCTGCTTGGAGTATCTGAGTTCCACTCCATAGCTGTCAGCTTGAAAATGCACCAAGGTCCTAGTCAAATGAGAATAGTGACTTCTAATTGTCACATCAATTTTACATGCAGTTTTTTGCCATAACAATGTTTAAATTTATACTTTTTATTCCCCTGATGGGATTTTAGTCACTATTGTCTCATTGTTCTTAATCAATATTTTTCAATTTTAAGAAATTAGTTGTGTGGTTTTTATTATCTTGTGTTTGACTTTTTAACGGTTTTGTAACTGCTAAATACTTTACACACTTTTTCTGAAGCCACTTTCACTAACATCATAAAGGTAAAAGTCAGCCAGGTTCAGGCCTTATTTTGATCTGTGCACAAAGCTGGATTTTGAAATCACAAGCAGTTTTACACCAGGTTGGAGGAAAGTTGGCAGAACTAATTTTCAGTGGGCACACCTTCATACAAATAAGATCACCAGTGGAATTTGCCATTGGTACAGCACACCACCTCCCTACACACACCCTTCTGAAATGATGGCACTATCAGAAATAAAATTCACTGAAATCCTACATTTCCAATATCCATATCATGCAGATTACTAGTAATAGCCAACTGTAAGAACATGAGTTGTTAGTTGGCAAGGTCATGAGTCCTTCCCAAAGAATAAGTCCAATATCTTGCTAGGTCTAACACACAAGTTAAATAAATATTCCTGGGCTCAACCCCTAGTTGTCATGGCACAGAACAGACTGGCCACCAGAATGCCATTCATGTGCAGGCAAAAAAGATGTATTAATAGGCTATTGAGGTGCGGGAGGATTAGACCTGATAGCTAAGCAATGCTACTGGTTAGCCATCCATGATAACTACACAGTTTAGCCACTGTGGTACAGAAATATGCCATTTGTCTGCTGTAGAGCAAGGAAATACACTGATTTGTTTTTGTTTTGACACTCAGTGAATAGTAATCAGCAATAGCACATCTGAACATGTATTGTGATTTATTTTATATTTAAATCAGTTAACATTAAAGATAAACTTTCTCAGTCACAAACATAAAATTTCTCCTAAAAACACAATTTCATTTAGATAAATTACAAAACTTCTACACAGAGATACCAAAGGAACACAATACAGTGTACAAAAATGTTATTAAGATCTTTTTGTGGAATACAACAGCTAATACGGCCCCAATTATTATGGCGGTTGGTTGGACTGCCGCCTGCTATTGCAATGGGCAGGAGACCATCCGACAAGCATGCCATGGTCCAACTGCCGCATTTTGATGCAACCGCCAGGCTGGCAATCATACAGGCTTCAGAACCATGGTGGTGGCATGCTGCGGCCGTGTTAAAGGGCTGCATCAAAGGCTGCTGCCATGCAGTACCTCCTGCACATCCATGCACCGTGCGCCATGCACCATGTAATCCATGGCACGGTGCGCGGTGGTGCTTGGGTGCACTACATGTGCCCCAGTGCCACTTTGCAGTAGCCTGCGATGGAAGCAGGCCCTCTTTGGGGCCTTCAATATCCCTTTGCGGCAACCTTTCATTGGCAGTGTTCCTGTCATGAAAAGGCTGTCTCAAAGGAATATCCAAATCATGGCTGCAGTGCCTGCCTCAGCACCGCCACCATTGTTGGACACTTGTACAACTTCCGCCCCGTGGGGGTCTATAATCCTGCCAGAGGCAGCTATCGTTTGTCTGACTGACTAGGGTCTGACTGCCAGCATTGTAATGCAGTGGTCAGACCGATGGGCTGTCAGCGGTCGGTCCGCCACCGATGACCTGTCGGTGTGCGGTCGGACCACCATGATAATGAAGCCCTATGTGTTTCATGGATTGTTTATACCACAAAAGGATCTGAATACGATTTTTGAATAATCTATAGATGTTTATCTCTATCAATGGATTGGCATATTGTAGAGATATCTAAAGATGATGTCATGGAGTGGTTACCTAGTTACTAGAAGAATGTAAAAGAGTGGGGGTTCCGAAGGTAGCCAGTTACTGAAGGGAAGAATGAAATGATGAGGCTGTTTCTTGCTGGGATGCTGAACTTTGAATAAACCTATTCAAATTTTAAGAAACCTTGGAAGGCTCTTCTTTTCATGGCGACGAGTGGTCTGCGCAAGGAGGCAGAGACCAGCATCCCATCCTTGGACCATCAAAAAAGATAAAGGGAAGGTGAAGGCACGATAAAGGAAATAGTTTTCAACTTTGTGAGTACAAATCTCAGAGATAGAACTGGTATTAGCTGCTGCACCCAATGACTGAAATTTCTGCTCTTTTGTTGCGCGATTTTTAAACTACTGTGGCATGCGAGGGATTTTGCCTTATACTTTGAAGCGCTTGAAGACTTATTGGATTGCCTTAATTTCTTGGCTTGACTTTAAACTTTAATTGCCAAAATTTCTATCGCTATGTGGATGTGCGCTGGCATAATTGATTGAACTCTTATGGCGTTTGTCTTGTTTGTCATCAAAATATAGACACTCGCGTGCCAAACCCTGAACACATTCATTTTTTACATCACGCGCTGGCATAACTTAATGAACTCTTCAGGCACTTGTTTTGTTTACCGTCAAAACGCAGACACTTGCGTGCCGAACCTCGAGTGCATTCATTTCTACTTCACGTGCTTCCTTTGTTCACAGATTTAAAGGAAACACTGAAATCGTTCCGTAGCGTGTAGGATACGTAACCTTCAGCACGCTCATCTGTACGCCGCGCATTTCCTTCGCGCGCGATCCAAATGTGCAGTAAGAGTTATATCGCGATTTGGACTTAAATAAATCGGATTCTCTAAAAGATACAGGACCAGTTTAAATAAAGAAAAAAAAAAAAAGAGAATCAAATACTCACATCTCATCTGGATTCTTGCTTCGTGAGTTCTTACTCCGTGTTCACAATAGGAAACAATAAAGCTGGATCAGACAAGGAAAAAGGACTAATGATTTCAACAACATAAATAGAGGACTAAGCCAGTAAACATTAAAGACAGACTACTCTACTAAAAAGGATTTAGAAGTTCACAAGATTCAACATTCAAGGAGATAACAATAATACATTTAACAAGCCTTTATTCAAGTCATTATTTTAACTTGTTATTTTAAATTCTTATTTTAAATTTAACTGTATTCTTTTGCAGGTAATAATGTCAGATCAATCCATGTCATCTCCACCCCCCTTCTTAGTGTTCCCTGGGGAACCACCTATACCATGGTTGCAGTGGAAAAAATTGTTTGTGACTTATCTTTTAGCTATCGGGGGAGATAAATACGGTCCTGTGAGACGTCAGGCTATCCTTTTACACCATTTGGGCGTTGAAGGTAGAAGAATTTATGAAGAAATACCTGAAATATCGTTAGGAATGGGAGATGGCCAACCTACTAATATATATGACATGTCCTTACAAATGCTAGAATTACATTTTAAACCTAAAACGAATCTTGTACTTGAACATCATAAGTTTTTTTCCAGGAACCAGAAAGATGGAGAAGATATAAAATCATATATATCAACTTTGAGAGGGTTAGCAGTGACATGTAAGTTTGAACAGCTAAATGAATCTTTAATAAGAGATCAACTGGTGCGTTGTGTAAATAATAAAAAAATAAGGGAAAAGTTGTTAACGAAAAAATACAACTTAGATGAAGCAATTGGCATTGCAAAGGCGATGGAACATACAGATATATGGATAAAGGAAATGGATAAACCTGTTAATAGTTTCAAGCAAGAGAAAGTAGAACTTATTGAGAAAAAGAATGACAGCAAAAGTGATGTAAAGACTAATCTTGACATTAGGAAAGTACCACCTCAGTCGTTTAAAACAACTTATCAACCAAGAGAAATCAAATGTTTCAGGTGTGGTGCTCCTGGGCATATAGCCACTAGTCTTAATTGCACTGCAAGAGGAACATTATGTAGAAATTGTGGTAAGAGGGGACATTTCTCTAAGATGTGTCGAACAAAAGGAATTGCAAGGAATAAGATCCAAGAGGTAGAGGATGTCTGTGAATATGTAGATGATATCTTTCTGATGGTTAAAGTAGATCAAGAAGAAACTCCAGTAAATGAAACCAAGGAATTGTTTGATGCTAATGTAAAGATGGAAAGTACAGATAAATTAGAAAAACCACACTGTAATGTTATGCTGGATGGAAGGGAGATTAGAATATTAGCAGATTCAGGAAGTCTATATACTCTTGTGTCAAAGAGTTCTTTTGAAAAGAATTGGTCCAGGGATCATAATTCGTCTCTATGTAAATCTGACATCCGTGCAGTAGGTTATGCTGGGAAAAGAATAGAAAATCTAGGAATGTGCTGGATGACTTTAAGATTTAAAAATGAAGCAGTGAGGGGAAGAGTCTATGTTACGGACTTTGGATCAGATCTCCTAGGATGGAGACATCAAAAAGATTTAAATATCGTCATTGATCCAAACGCCAAAGAACCTGTTATGGTCTTAGAAAAAACAAATGTGCAAGACATATCTGAGGACGGGGGTTTATTTGATAAATATCCCAATGTGTTTTCTTCTAGATTAGGACTGTTAAAGGGGTTTTCGCATAAGATTATTTTAAAAGACAATGCGAAGGCAGTAGTCCATAAAGTAAGAAATGTACCTAATTTAATGCTAGAACCCCTACGTCAAGAAACTGATAATTTGTTAAATCAAGGTATCATCGAGCCAATAGAAGCCTCAGAATGGTTGGCTCCGATTGTAATCGTGCCAAAAGAAGGAAAAAAAATTCGGCTATTTATTGACTTGTGCGATCTAAACAGAAATATTTGGGCTGATAGAGAGCCTCCGCAGAACATTTCTGAAATGCTATCCACTATGGGGAACATTTTTAGCATTTTGGATATGTCGGCAGCATATCATCAAATTAACTTACATGAAGCATCCAGGCATTTAACTTAGTTTGCCACGCCTTTAGGTGCGTTCAGGTACAAAAGGATGCCATTTGGCTTAGCATCAGCTTCAGCTGTCTTTCAGAGGGCAATGAAAAGTATTTTTGGAGACATAAAAAATGTCTGGTGTTTTCAGGATGACATTTTGATTGCAGGTAGAGATCATCATGATCATGACAGATTATTTGAAGAGGTAATGAGAAGATTGAAAAGCACAATTTAACTATAAAAAGAGAAAAATGTCAGTTGAGAAAGGATGCGGTTGATTATTTGGGACACGAAATAAGTGCAGAGGGCATAAAACCGAAAAAAAATATTGTTAAGGCTGTGACTTTGGCACCGGAACCCAAGAATAAGGATGAATTAAGGTGGTTTCTAGGTCTTGCGGAATATTGTTCGAAATATGTAAATAATTTTGCAGAAACAATGAGAAGATGGCAGATCATACCACCAAAGGAGGTAAGGAAACACATTTTGGAAATAATTCATGAGGGTCATCCAGGTCAAGGTATGTCTAAACGTAGGATTAGAGAGTCGTTCTGGTGGCCAGGAATTGATAGTGAAGTTGAGGCCTTGGTCAAAGATTGTCAATTTTGTTTGAATAGTGACAAAACAAAGATTGTACGTCAACCTCCTCTAGAATGCACTAAGTTTCCGTCAAAACCTTGGGAGAAGTTATCCATGGACTTCATTGGGCCGATTAATAAACTAGGAATGAGAGATAGATTTATTTTGGTCCTGGTTGATTATCATTCCAAGTGGTTTGTAATACAGACCATGGGTGAAATTAGTACTAGTAATGTCATAAGGTTTCTTGAAAAGGTTTTTCTGGAGGAAGGATTGCCAGGCAGTATTGTGACTGATAATGGTGTGCAGTTTGTATCAAGAGAGATGGTAGAGTATCTGAACAAGTTGGGAATTGTACATGAGAGAGTGGCTCTTTTCAGACCACAAGCAAATGGTCTAGTGGAAAGAACTAATCGGATTGTTATGGAAAACATACAATTGTCACTTGCTAACGGATTGTCGTGGAGAGATGAATTGAGGAAAATGATGTGGATGCACAGAATTACTCCACATTCTAGTACAGGGGTAGCTCCTTTTGTGTCGCTCAAAGGAAGAGAACCTGGGAAGAAAGAGTGTCCTGTATGGCTGTGTAAAAAGGAAAAGATATGGGTTGATCGTGAGGAGATGTTGAAAAAGGTGCAAGGAGGTCAAGAAAGAATGAAAGAGATTAATGATTCCAGGAAGGGTGCAAAAACAATTTGTATTCAAAGAGGAGATTGGGTAGTTGTGCGGAGAAATGAGTGGGTTCGAAAAGGGGAAAGCAAGTACCTTGGACCTTTTCAAGTTAAAGGTGTGAGGTCTGTAGTAATCGACTCGAGGGTGAGTAGAGTTGAATACGTGTTTATTTGATAAAGCTGCACAGCAGACGAGAGCAATGGTCAACAACCTCCCACACCAACCGTTCTCCTCGCTTGTCTCAACCCCACAGTTCTATTCTTGGTAGCTAGGCAACACAGCATTCCACCGCATTTAATACAGGCAATGGTAAACAGCTGTGAACAGGTAATGTATACAAGTGTGGAGTATAACATATCCTCCTTTCTCAATAATGATCAAATATAACCTTGTACTTTAAAACAAACATTCAAAATCAAAAGAATAATGTAGATGAAAAGAAAGGAAAACAGAAAAATAGAAACATAAAAATAAAAACAACTAGCATTATCCTTCCTTCCTTATTAACAATAAGAATCTAAACCTAACCATTGAAAGAAGGACAGATAATTTCAAATCCATCACACAAAAAACAATTGAGTGAACTTCCTAAGAAAGTGATTAAAGGTAAAACATTACACATCAACACGGTATCTCATGGGAATAACTTTAGGCCTTGAACTTTTCCTGAGAACCAATGCAGAAGGAACAGCACTCCCACCATTACCCAACGCAGTAGGAGCAAAACTCCCACCACTACGGTATGAATGTGCACCAGTGGCGGAAACATCATGAGCATTCCTAACCTTTACAATTTTGCTGACATTCCACCATTTACCTCCTTCGACTTGAACAGAGTTCCTACCCAACCTAGTGACAGAAATGGGAGAACCAAACTTGCTTTCACCTTTTCTTACGTGCACTGGCGACCTAACTCGAACCAGGTCTCCTACCTTTAGAGGTACAATCTTCACACCTCTTTTATTATCAAACCAAGATTTTTGCGTTGACTGAGAATTGGAAACATTCTCTTTGACTAACAGCATAAGACTGTCAATATCCGGCACAGATTTAATCCACTTGTTCATCCAAGCCGGCTTAAAACTTGTATTAGGCTTCCTTCCTCTCAGTAGGTCGAAAGGAGACACTTTAGTTGTGGAATGTGGAGTGGTCCTGTAGAACCACAACATACTATTAAGGGAGTTAATGATATCACAGTTACACGACTTAGCCCACTTGCTGCAATCACCCACCACCCTGTTCATTCTCTCAACCAGACCATTCGACTGGGGATGATAAAGCGAGCTTCTGGCATGTTGAATATTACATGAACTAAGAAAAGAATTAAATTCACTGCTAGTAAACTGTGAACCATTATCAGTGATCATAGTCCCAGGAAAACCCTCCCTCAAAAACAGATCTTTGAGAAACACAATAATGTTATTGGTAGAGGCTTCTTTAACAAGTTTTAATTCAGGCCATTTTGATGCATAATCAACAAGGACCAGAATAAAACGACATCCACCAGGCAGAAACTCTAAAGGTCCCATGACGTCTAAGCTAACTTTGGACCATGGCTCTGATGGACATTCAATAGGCAGAAGAGAAGGAGTGAAAGTTTTTAAACCCTTGTCAGCAGACTTACAAATGTGACAGTGGCCGACAACATTATCAATATCGCTATCCATAGCGGGCCACCAAAAGAATTCACGAACACGTCTTTTTGTGAGTGTGGAACCCAAATGCCCCTCATGAGCCTTAAGAATGATGTCATTCCTAAGACTTTGAGGAGTGATGAGCTTTTCTCCCCTTAACAAAACACCATCTTCTAGAGAGATTTCTGTTTCAATTTTCCAAAAAGGTTGCAGAGAATAAGGAAGAGCACGTTCCCTTGGCCAACCTGACCTAACAAAACCACGCACACGTTGAAGAATATCATCATCAGAAAGAGCTTTAATCCAACCTTCAGCAGACTGAATCCCATGTTCAACTAAATCAAGTGAAGCTACTAAACAATCATCGGAATCTTCTTTACCAACTTCGTTAGATGACTTCTCATATTTGTCATCCTTTACAGGAAAACGAGAAAGAAAATCTGCTCTGAGATTTCTTCCTCCAGCGATATGTACCACATCAAAATGGTACTGCATAAGACGTGAGACCATACGAAGAATCCTAGGGGAACAACATTTATTACTTCCACCCCCAAGAATAGAAATAAGAGGTTTGTGGTCAGTTTTCAATAAAAACCGCCTTCCCCAAATGTAGGGTCGAAATTTTTCGATTGCCCACAGACAAGCCAAAAGTTCTTTCTCTATGACTGAATACGGGAGCTCACCACCTCTCAACACCCTTGATGCAAAAGCGATTGTGTTCTCCCCTTTTGAACTATCTTGAGTGAGAACAGCGCCTAATCCTACCTGACTGGCGTCAACCGTGATACAAGAGGATAAAACAGGATCAAAAGGCTTTAAAGCGTTGCACTTAACAAGAGAGTGCTTTACAAACTGCAAAGCCGTTTCATATTGAGACGACCACTCGAAAGAAGAACCTTTGCAAAGTAAAGAACTGATGGGCCTAACAATGGTTGCATAATTTGGTATAAACTTTGAATAAAATTCCAATAAACCAACAAGCGACTTTACACCACTTTTATCGCACGGCGTTGGGGCATTACTAATAGCCTCAAGTAATCCTTGTCTTGGTTTGTTCCCATCACCTGAAATAAGATGACCTAAATATTCAATTTCCTCAGTAAGGAACATGCATTTTTCTGGTTTAACAACATCACCATGATCTTGGAAAGTCAAGAGTACCTTCTCAAGAATAGAATTGTGAGTTGCACTGTCTTTAGAATGTATCAGAACGTCGTCCTGAAAAACGAGTACACCTGAAATCCCTCCCAACATATTTTGCATGACACGCTGAAAAACTGAAGCCGCAGAGGCGAGACCAAAGGGCATGCGTTTGTACTGAAAAGTACCTAAAGGAGATACAAACGCAGTGAGTGGACGAGATTCAGGTTCCAGTTCGATTTGGTGGTAAGCACTTGCTAGATCCAGTTTTGAGAAGATTCTAGACCCTCTAACACTTGCAAAAAGATCAGAAATCTTAGGTAATGGGTGGGAATCGACCCAGATTTCTTTATTAAGAGATCTTAAGTCAATGCAAACGCGCAATTTCCCACATCTTTTGCGTGCGACGACCAAAGGTGAAAGCCAGAGAGAGGATTCAGTGGGCTCAATGATTCCTAGATCGCACAATGACTTAAGTTCTCTTTCTAGATCTTCTCGCACACTGAAAGGTACACCTCTCAATTTATGCTTGACAGGGAGTGCCCCATCTTTCACTAGAATCTTGTGTCTGAACCCTTTAATAGTACCTAATCCCTCACTAAAAACAGAAGGAAAACGTTTGCTCCATTGACACAATTGTGGATCATCAGACACCAGGAGCACCTGTTCGGCAGTACCGGGTTTAAGCATCATCTTGAAAAGACCTTGATGGTACCACCCCAAAAAATTGAGCTCTTTTACTGCCACTTACACCTTACCAGTAATTATCCTGTTTTTGAATACCAGATCATCCTCAAAGAACCCCAGGAGGTCTATTTTCCGTCCCTCATAAGAAACTGGTGAACGGTCTGGAGGTTGAAGGGGTCTTTCTCCCCAAGTTTCGGAAAACAGATCTTGAGTAATCATGGTAATTTTTGAACCTGAATCAACTAAAAGATTGAGTGGTTTTCCTCCACAATAATCTCGGCAATAGGATCAACACATTCACTTGATTCATCAATCGTGCCCACAAATTCATTCATAACAGATACCACAGATACAACTTCAGGATCAGAGTCTTGATCTGACTCCATAACACAAGCAACAGATCTTCTATTAAATTTACGCTTCATGCAAACTTTTGCAAAGTGTCCAATCTTCTTGCAATAATTGCAAGTTACATTAGCTCCAGGACACTTAGCACCCTTAATGTGGGGTGGATTTCCACAACGATAGCACAATTGCCTTGAAATGTGACATTCCATAGTACTTTTACCAGGGTTTGAATATTTATGTGCACTGCCCTTGGGCAAAGATAACTTATTATCACTAGCTTTGACTTTACTATTAGAAGAGACCACATTTACAGTATCCGTGGGTTTATCCTCTAGCTCCTTTAAGGATACTTGTGACGTTTCAATGCTCTTAGCGATTTTCACAGTCTCATCCAGAGAAGGATTGGCTAACGAAAGCAGTTTCTGACGGATTTGCTTGTCTCTACAGTGGCAGACGAATTGATCACGGATCAGTTGGTCAGTGAATGCTTCAAATTGGCAAAACGAAGCAAGTCTGCGTAATGCAGAAATGTAAGAGTCAAAATCTTCGTTTTCAGATTGGTATCTTTTAAGAAATTTATGACGTAATACCATTAAACTGGGTTGTTTGTCAAACCTGGTCTTCAGCTTTATTATAGTGTCCTGATAAACATCCACTACATCATCAGGCAAATGAACAATTTCTGGCAAGTGTTTGAAAATGGAGCGCCCCTCAAAACCAAGTGAATGTAGCAGTAGCCATTTTTTCCGTTCACTGTTGAATCTTGACGCACCTATTGCTCCCAAATACGTTTGAAACGCATCAAACCAAATCTCCCACCTTACAGGTGGTTCTCCTGGAGATTCAAGGAAAGAGGGTGGAGGAGCAACAGATTGCATATTGAAAACTAAGTGAAGTTAGATATTGCCTCACCCCACGGGAACAAGAGAAAAGTGAACATGGGAAAAGAATTTTAAAAAAACGATGAAATTAGATATTTCAAAATGACCTTGTCACTACTAGAAGAAACACATGGAGCCAATTTGTAAATGCTCACTTGGAACAGCACTTGGTATGTACTTGGTATGTAAGATATGAATATCCGTGGTAATACAAACGCTTACTGAAAAATGAAGAAAAATAGAGTCAGAGCACAATGGTGTGTAAATCACCGTGAATAGAATCACACTTCATGAAAAAAAATCATAGACTGTATGAGGCGTGTGGATCACCATTGTTCTGTAAGTATTTGAACTAATCAGCGTTTAAAAGGAAGGTGTGTGAATCACCGTAGAATAAATCACACAACGAAGTAGATTTAGGGCAGCTAGCAACCTTTCACAGAGAATTCTGAAACACACTCGCAGCTGAGCGCAGCATTACCGGGTTGCTAGGATGCAGTGCCCTGACGTAGGAGGTGTTTTCTTTTCCATGCGCAAGGATCGTTGCCAAGCAACAGACGAGAGCTTTGCTGCGCATGCGCGTGTTGGAGAAACGCTTCAATGTTGACATTAACGCCAAAATCAGGAAACAGGAGAAGTCTTTAAATTACACCGATGGGATTCTGGAGGTTTCCGAAAATCGAAGGGGCATTTTCAAAAGATCTTTGTAACGCCCTTTCGTTGAATTGTGAAACGCCCTTTCCGCCCTCTCGGCACCGTCTTCTCGAGTGCCCAACGCGTAGAGCAGCCGATTTCCGATGATATGTTCAAAAATCGCTAAACTGTGACAGTCTTACCGCATGGCAGGGAGAAGACGAGAGTCCATGGCCATCAATGCTTGAAAGTAGTTGCACGCAGGGTAGAGCGTGTTGCTGTGCAGCTGGAAACGATTGTCACCAAGAATTGTAGTAATCGACTCGAGGGTGAGTAGAGTTGAATACGTGTTTATTTGATAAAGCTGCACAGCAGACGAGAGCAATGGTCAACAACCTCCCACACCAACCGCTCTCCTCGCTTGTCTCAACCCCACAGTTCTATACTTGGTAGCTAGGCAACACAACATTCCACAGCATTTAATACAGGCAATGGTAAACAGCTGTGAACAGGTAATGTATACAAGTGTGGAGTATAACAAGGTCCAATGTGGTCGACCTGGAAGATGGCACAACTTGGAGTTTGGGGAATGTTTGTAAAGTATGTCAACCATAAAATGTCAAAGACAATGTAGTGTGAATATGTAGTTTGAGGTTAAATAGTTTAGTCATGAAATTAGAGTTGAAATATGTCATATTATGCTGTGTTTGTTTTCATTTTATCAATCTATGCGTTTATTATTATTATTATTGTAAAAAAAGGAGATGTGTAGAGATATCTAAAGATGATGTCATGGAGTGGTTACTTAGTTACTAGAAGAATGTAAAAGAGTGGGGGTTCCGAAGATAGCCAGTTACTGAAGGGAAGAATGAAATGATGAGGCTGTTTCTTGCTGGGATGCTGAACTTTGAATAAACCTATTCAAATTAAAAGAAACCTTGGAAGGCTCTTCTTTTCACATATGTTTGGTGAGCACAGCAGATCCCAAGATATATCAAGGCCA
The DNA here is from genome assembly GCF_964204655.1 of Triturus cristatus. Lineage (NCBI taxonomy): Eukaryota > Metazoa > Chordata > Amphibia > Caudata > Salamandridae > Triturus > Triturus cristatus. The sequence goes on from NC_140587.1 coordinate 873,776,348, forward strand.
GCATAACTTCACAATGATTAAATAAAAGGAGCTGGGAGAGCTTCCTTCCTGGCTTGTCATCAGCACATAATGTGATACCTATGACATCTATCAGCCAGCAATAATGTGAAATTAATTGCAAGTTGGATGGTGCAGACTGTGGCAATATCCTTCTATTGATCTTCTTGATGCAAAGAGAGACAGTTGTGGAAGTGATCCTGTATTATGATGGTCAATTTCCCTTACATGTCTTCTTCCATGCATCTTTTTTTTGCTTTATCGTCTGACTCAATTTTCTGATGTATTATTCTGTCAAAAAGGTTGTGCCCCGAAAAAAGTAAGTTCTGTATTGGTAACAAATACGGAGTTTTCTTTTTACATACAGCTATTCCACCAAAGGAAATATCATACTATCAATTGTAAATGTAGGAATACCACTGCCATGTTATGAGGTGATAGGCTGAGTATTCCCTCTGCCCAGACAGAGATTTCACAAGATAATCTGGTATCAAATATGACAATCTTGGCTCATGTGTGGTAGCTTGGCAAAAGCAGCAAGACAGTTCCCAGAGAAAATATGTAAGGTGATGTGTGTAATAAATCAATGAAAAATAATCCAGTCAGGAACTACAATTGTTCACTATAAGAAACAATAAGGTACACATATTCCTATGCCGGTAAAAGGGGACAAAAAACATTCCTAGGGTGGTGAGTGGCCAAGGTGAGGTAAATGATTAGCACCTGTGGTCCAAGCTTCCTAAATCCTCATTGTAGTGGTGAGACGCTAATGTTGTCCATTCCCAAGATGTTGTCCAGAAACCACCCCAACTGAAAATCTGTTGCATACATTAGAGAATCTGTTAATTACAACACTTAGAGACAACAAAATTATAGTATATAGGACTATATACTTTAACAAGTTATTGTTTGTAAGTCCTGTGATGCCCTGATGACATTTCAATGGTATATGCATTGAGAGTTATAAAAGTTCTATCAATTACAGCATCTGTAGGGGAACATGGCAACTAGCTAGATCAGATGGTTTGGAGCACTCCTCTGGTGTGGTCATATAGAAAAGTGCAGGTGTTATATGAGGTTTCAGTTCAATTACTGACATCATGAATAGGGGCTCTTCTTTCCTAAACCTCCCTGGGTGAGCCGTTGAGTGGACAGTGAACTTTTTGGAGGATCAGGGTGCAGCAGCAGGTTCATGGAATTGGGGAAGGATCAGCATTTATCAGCCTGCATCTCCTTCCAAGGTGTGGTAGACAGCACTAGTACCGGTCAGCTGACTACCAACAATCCGGCCTTAGGAAGACTGGAACCTGGGAACTGGCCTCAAGCAGTTGGGAAAGCAGCGAAACTGGATTAGCCCATGCAGCCCATAACCAGGCCAGCTAGAAAAGGTAGGAAGACACCAGGAGCAAACGTGGCTTCTCTCAAAAGCATCCAGTCTATAGTGCAAATAGGAAGAAGTTCCTTTTGCTAGCGCGAGCACAATTTCAAAGGGCTAATAAAGCCTCTAATAGTTTCATCCAATAGGGAAAATATAAATCAGTAGTCGTAATATTTCTCAAAACAATTGATTTATTCTCAATTTGATTTGTTCACGGTGTGATTTATAATTGTTGATAGAATTCTTTATGGCATTATAAAACGTTATCCGTCTTGCAAAAGTAACAACCATAGACCCAATGCATTTCGGGTTCAGTGCGAACCCTTCGTCAGGGGTAATTCTTGAGGCTGTAAATAACAAAAAGGCAAATCAAACTGTGGTCCTCATTTGACAAATTAAAAATACTACACAAGGTCATACTTAAATATGCGGTGTCAGGGTCACGGAGTGACACTCTCTCCGTTAGTACTAAAAGACTATCACATAGTGGAAAAACACGATCGAAGTGGTCTAAATAGAAAAGTACATGCCTTAGTGAGCATCAGAAGTGCTGGAGTCTCGAAGGTCCGACCTTCGAGACTCCAGCACTTCTGATGCTCACTAAGGCATGTACTTTTCTATTTAGACCACTTCGATCGTGTTTTTCCACTATGTGATAGTCTTTTAGTACTAACGGAGAGAGTGTCACTCCGTGACCCTGACACCGCATATTTAAGTATGACCTTGTGTAGTATTTTTAATTTGTCAAATGAGGACCACAGTTTGATTTGCCTTTTTGTAATTTACAGCCTCAAGAATTACCCCTGACCAAGGGTTCGCACTGAACCCGAAATGCATTGGGTCTATGGTTGTTACTTTTGCAAGACGGATAACGTTTTATAATGCCATAAAGAATTCTATCAACAATTATAAATCACACCGTGAACAAATCAAATTGAGAATAAATCAATTGTTTTGAGAAATATTACGACTACTGATTTACATTTTCCCTATTGGATGAAACTATTAGAGGCTTTATTAGCCCTTTGAAATTGTGCTCGCGCTAGCAAAAGGAACTTCTTCCTATTTGCACTATAGACTGGTTGTTCACCAACAGGCGCTCATGGACAGTTGCCTTAGCGCTGGTAGCACTCCCTTAAACACGAATAACTATCCTGAATGTCACACTGAGTGCACGTTGACACTTCGTCCTGTATTCTCTCAAAAGCAAACATGGAAAAGGTGATTGTGCCCAGTAGGGGTTGAAAGCATACGGACTGGAGCAAGTAGGCCGTGCCAGCTACATTGGACAAAGATAGCAAATCAAGTATCAGTTAGGGGCAAACTAGGATTCTGAAAGGGGTAAGGGGTTCAGTCTTGGATTCCATCTCCCTCTAAGACCAACAGCATTAATATCTGCGCAGAGAATCTGCAAGAGTTACTGGCTGTAGACCTATTGTCGAGCACAAGCCAGACCATAGCTTTAGGCTCAGAATACGACGTAAAAATCATAATAAAGGCAAAATCACTCCCTCATTGAAATCCAATTTGAAAATCCAGTGTGAAAGAAAGCCACCTGCTGTGGAGGGCATTACTTTAGTGCAGCTTGGGGGAGTGAGGGGCCCTGAAATGAGGGAGAAGGAGAGAAGGAGGAGGCCACCGAAGGTCCATAGGAGGTATAAGTTCAAAGTACTGTCAGAGATATCAGGTGGGGAACTCCTGGAGGGAGTCTTGGAAGGGCACTTGGAGGCTGTATTCGAGAGCGGGACCAGTACTAAACTTAAGGAGGTTGGTAGCATTAGTAACCAAGATCCTGTGCCTGACATTGATCTAGCTGCAATGCAGGATAAGGTGGAAAGGTTTCTGGTTAATTTAATGGTAGAAGTCTGACAAATAATTGCAATTTCCGAGAAAAAACAAAAGAGTATCCAGGGTACTTACGAAATTCTGGAAGGCAAGATTGACACATGGATGCAAACAAAAGACTTAGAAGACTTTGAAGATTTACTAGTGGAATTGAAGAGGAAGGTTGAGGGCAATCGTGAGTAAATTTAAACCTTGAATTTGAGACATAAGGAGATTCAAGGAAATTTGAATTGGTAGAGAATAACGCTGGATGCAATAATCTGAGACTGTTATATGTTCCTAGAGGTGCAGAAGGTGATAACCTGAGGGCTTTCATGCTACATCATAATAGGAGGGTAATCCCCTCCTTGGACTCTATTTCAGTTATTGACTCTAACATTCAAAGATTACATCGGGCCCCTTTAGGAGAAACACAAAACTCCCGGGAAGATTTTGATAAACTTTAAGACCTATTCTCTCAGAGAACAGATATTGATAGCAGCATTAAAGGGAGGGAAACTGATGGTGGGCAACTGGTTCTTTGAGATTAGATCAGATCTCTTGAGGGCCACATGGGATCAGCAATGGGAGCTGGTCAAATTTATTTCAGAATTAAGAGAGTTGAGTGCTTCTACCAATCTTAGTACCCAGCAACCCTTAGGGCCATGTGGAATAACTAATTGCATAAGCTAAGAGAGCTGTCTGAAGTGGAGAATGACTAAAAGCAGATAAGGCTACACAAATGTTGAAATAGCACCAGAGGAGCAGTTCAGATGAAAACCAAGGAGTTACATAGGAATGGAAATAGGGAGTATCCCAGGGTGAGTTGGGGGATAGGGGTAGCATATGCAGGAGGTAGGGTGCTGGAGGTGTTGGGAAGGGCTCAAAGTTCTGGGGGCATGTGGTGGGGAGAATGTGAGGGGAAAAAGAGAAAACGTTTATTTTATCCTCCTTGGGCTTAGGTCTAAGGCATCACTGGAAAAAGCAAACTAGAAGAGAACGATGGTAGTCAAGATGGGGGTTATCCCTATAGGAGACTGACTTGGCATGTCAAAGGCCTCAGGGTCAAAAGCAGAAGGAAGATCCTAGAATATTTAAGACAGTCGAGCACTCAGATTATAATATTACAAGAAATGCACTTTCTGAAAAAAGAATGTATTGAAATATTTAAGGCACAGAGATGGAGTAGCAGGTGGGTGTGTACAGATCAAGCATGTTACACGGGGGCATTCTAGTTAAGATAGTTAAGACCTCGGCCATGAATCGGTGGGCTTGCTTCAGGCAGACAGTGAGAAGGTGGGTGGTGGTTAAAGTGGTAATAGAAGGGACTTGCTATGAATATTGTTGGCTTTTATGGACCTAATATTGATGACCCCACTGCTCTGCAGGTTTCATACTAGAGGTAGAGATATCTATCATTTTAGGGGGTGATTTTAATGTGCTGTTAGATCCTATACAATAAGAAATTACGGTCACTCTAGCATTGATTATTTTTTGGTGGACAGCAAAATTCTAAACAAAGTCAAGAAGGTGGTACACTTACTGAACATCTATCAGACCATTCTGCAGTCATGCTGGAGATAGCCTCGAGGAAAGGGGAGGACCCTCTAAGATGGACACTAGACAGGTAGGTTTTACTTGCTTAGTTGGTTTTAAATCAGTTGAGGTTGGATACAGAGTGTTTTTGTAAGCTGAATGTTGGGTCCGCCCCCTTTAATTTGGTCTGGTAATGGTTTAGGGCCTATATAAGAGGTAAGAGTAGGACCATAGCCGTTTATAAAAACAAGGAGGACAAAAATTAGTTGAAGGCAACTCATTGTATGTTGAATGGAATGGGGGAGGATAGTATAGAGAGGGCTTTACTGAGTGATTAATTACAGGAGTAGAAAGAGGAGTTGGCAAGCCATCGGGATGGGATCTGTTTGAGGAGATGGGAGGCAAGTAAACTAGCCCATTTTTAGTATGAGGAGGGATGTGGAAAGCTTCTTGCATGGAAAGTGAAGGTGGCTTGGACAAGAAATCATGTTACAGAGATAAAAGATAACCTAACAGGAGAAGTGTGAGCAGATGACAAGCACATTGAAGAGATATTTGCCAAATTCTATTAAGTTTTGTGTAGGGAAGAGTCAGAGGCCACTGAAGAATCTGAAGCTGGTTGATTAGGGGAGGACTAGTAACCAAGACTGGAGACAAGTCAATCAGACCTCCTGAATCGACAGATACTTTAGCAAGAGGTGAAGGATGTTTTGAGGGTAGGTAGAAGGGGTAAGACGACTGATTCTGACAGCCTCCCTTGTGAGTTTTATAGTGTGCTAGATGATGTGATACTTCCGATGTTTACCAAATTGGTAGGGAGTATTTATGTAGGAGGGAATGCCTCCCCATAGTCATGGAATAAAACCACTATAAGTATTATTTTGAAACCAAATAAAGATCTTAAGCTTTGTGAATCATACAGGCCAATTTCCCTGTTGAATTGTGAGTATATTTTTGTATGTGGATTTTGGCAAAAAGGCTGGATAAAGTGATTGGTAGTTTAATGCACGGAGATTAGAAGGGTTTTATCAGTGGGGGAACTGCATCAGCTAACATATGGGCTAATAGGCTCTAATAATATGGCAACAGTCTGGAACCTGCCTCTAGCTATTTTGACCTTTGATGCAGCCAAGGCTTTCTACAGGGTGAGCTGGCAGTATCTGCATGCAGTACTTTCGAGGAATGTCATAGGGAAGAGATTTTACAGGGCAGTGGAGCTGATTTATTAGGGGCCAGTCGCTAGGATTTCTGTAAAAACACAGACTGACAAGAGAGATCAACATACAGATGGGCACAAGGAACGTTTGCCCGCTGCCCCCTCTCTTATTTAATCTGCATATAGAGCCATTAGCAAGAAGGTTGAGGTACAGCTTAGACATGGCACCTTTTCAACGTAATGGTTGGGAGAAGAAAGTGGCTCTTTATGCAGATGATCTGATGGTTTTTACATCAGACCTGGCAAGCTCCTTCCCCATTATTTAGGAATTCATAAAGAAATTTGGTGAGATTTTGAGGTATCTGGTCAGTGATACTAACACTGAGCTTATGACGTGGAACATGCAGTGGTAGGGCTACCCAGTGAATAAGGAAATTAGATATTTTGGCATACAGGTGACACTTGACTTGAAGGAGCTAGCACAGGTAAACTTCATAAAGCCATGACTGAGACGAGAACTGTCCTGTGAACCTTGATTAACCAACTCTTTACAAAATATGGCAGAACTGATATCATCAAGATGTCAATTTTAACCAAGTTCACCTTCCTGTTGAACTCAATCCCATTATTTTTAAGAAAGGTTAGTTCAACAAATTACAGGGCGAGCTGAGCAGTTTTATCTGACCCCAAGGGGTGTTAGGATCGCGTGGAAAAGCTGCAAAGGAAATTGAAGAAAGGAGGCTTAGAGGGGCTTGATTTTCAATTTTACTGCAGGGATTCATAATGGAAAAACAACAGGATGCTGCTTTTGGGTCCGGATCATTCACAATTAGGTTGTATGTATAGAACCATATTAAAGAGCTCTCTGCAATGTCTGTTTCAGTTTGGAAATGCTAAGTGCATTAAAAAGGGGAAGTTAAATGTGGTGGGCATGGTGGTTAGACTTTGGACTCAAATTCGGCTGACATTTAAGACACCACAGTGCAGCAATTTTGCCTCCATAAGGGAATCCCCAGGCACTATTTGCGGGATCAGCTTGCGCTACCTCTGAAGACTGCTGGCATAAAAAAAGTTTGCCCAATTGTTTCAGGATGGGATCCTGATATTGTGAGAGGAATTTTGAGGAAAACAGGGTACAGACCCTCCAGGTTTAAATACTACCAGATAACCAGCTGGAGAAGAAACCTAAATGAGGGAGTTGGGACAAAATCTCCTTTGGAACAACAACTGCACGCGGGCATCCCTTAGAGAAAAGAGGGAACAAAATGGTACTCTGCATTTCTAGAAGCACTAGACAGTGACTTTAGACTGTCAGAGAAGTTTTGGAAAAAGGACTTGCCGAGGATGCATTGCAGTGTTGTGATTGACTTAGGGAGCCTGGGTGCTTTCTGTTTGAGGAGAGACCCCGTGGGAGAGATGGAGGAGATGTGGTGATCAAGTAAATGAATTCGTTTTTCGCACACACCCCCTGCTTCACCACCTCGGTACAGTACGGGCCACCACTGATGGGTGCCAAAGATCAGCAGGGTTGGGAATATAAACAGTAGACAAGGGCAATCCTAAGGGTTGGAGATGCAGAGTTGGGTAGATAAGTGGTGGGGGAAGCTGAAGTTGAATTAGAATTAGAGTTGCAGTCTGTCCAATGAAATTGCCAGAAGACCAATTTACAGGAGCTATGAAGACCAAAGGTACGTGTTGGTAAGTCCTTCTCATCCCCGGCTGGGAGAAAGGCTCTACTAGATAAGCTGTCAGCGGTGGAAGAGAAGCCAGCATATGTCATCTGATGAGGGCAAAAAGAAAATAAAGGGGAAAAAAAGTTCCATCCCTGTTTGGAACAGAGCTCACCGCAGAAGTGTTTTGTGGAGCTTGGGCAAAAGCTCTCAGATTCGTAAAGTGCTCTGGCTGCTATTTTACTTCCCCTCGACCGCTATAACCAAAAATTTGGAAAAGTTGATCTCTATCTCAAAATAATCAGTAAAAAGTTAAGTTCACATTTACACTGGATTTACTAATGTCAAAAAGGTTTGGCGTGCCCTCCATGCCACAGTATCTGGGCTAGTTGAGGAAATGTTTCATTTATCATTTTCTTTGTCCTTCTCCGATCATACAATCAGTATAAATGACGTGCTATCAACGGGAATCCAGTAATAAGATCCAGTAATAAAAGGACGTTCAAAATATATCAAAAGACATTTCTTATCGTTTGCATATTTACATTTCTCTAAGAAAGTGCCAGAAGGCCTCCATTTGCAGCTTTCCTGTGAGAAACACAAACATGCCCCACGTTAATTGCTGCTCAGTTGTGACAGGCGTGTTTGATGACTGCTATTTCACAGCTTATCACTTTCTTTTTTTAATGGTGGTTTTCTCTGCTTCCTCCCTGCTCTCTGACTCACCGAAGCAGCATGAAAAGAACCCCATTCCTTGCACTTTTTTTTTTGCTTTCCATATTCGTCACCGTGAGTAATGTCACCAAATTAGATGTGGCAGAAAATGCAATGTTTTTCATGCTCCCCGACAAGCCCTTCACTCTCTGAGAGAGCCGCAGCCCTCTCCCAAAGCACCCTGACGTGCGCTGAAATATTGCTATTCGAATTAGGCCCTAATAAGGAGCAGCAGAAAAACTGATGCGTTTCAGCCTTGTCTTTTTGTAGCCAATTACTCCAGGCTCCTAGTGTTCATGTCTTCTGTATAGTTTCTTTAATTAGCACTTTATTAGCTTGGCTTCAGAGAGCTGCTTGGGAGCAAACTTTGCTGAAGCTGCCAAATGGTCACACGCAGGAGGTTATTAAATTTAGTCTCGAGCAATAGACATCTGCATGCGCTCTCGGTCTGGTCTCTCCGTGTGCTCCCGAGGAAGTGCTCCCAATAATGTGTGCCCTCGGGGACACGAGGCTGTCAGTAACTGTATCTGAAAGAGCTGTCTGGCCTCATTAGGCACGAGCTCGCATGCTATTGGTTCGGATCGATCGCAATCATGCGATTCTTGACCCTCTCTTTAGCGCAGCTTTACGCTGATGGCGTAGGGAAGCGCGCGATTTCCGGTTCGTTCGTTTCAGTATCTTTTGGACCCTCTGACAGAAGAAACACATCGGTCCCAAGAATTAAGCGGAGTCCCTGTTGCAATGGGTGCCAGAAAATATACATCAAATATTTAACCCCTTTCAGCAAAGTGATCTGGCCAGCAGCGAGGAACATTTTAATGAGGCTGTTGATAGCGAAGGCAGGACTACCTAAACCCCTCCTGTGTTTACTCCACTAATACTGTCAAGATCTTTCTTTTCTGGCTGCTCAGCATAATGGTTGCCATAGTGAATTTTCCGACTTATACTTCGCCAGATCACGCAGCTTCTTCCTTTCACGCGATCTTTCTTCTAACTGATAGCAGTAACTTCAGATAGGTCCGACCCTGGCACGTTCACATTTCTGACGTTATGAATACAGGCAATTGTGTTAAAATGTATGTGACGGGCTATATTTCGCTGAGTTTTTCTAAAGGTCTGTGGGTTGCGTTATTATTCAGTTATCTTCGAACTGTAGTCACCCTAGGTTCAGTGGTTACCAATTATTTTGAAAAAGTCTTCATGCTACAGTGTCAATCAAGAGACAATGCAGATAACTGCTTCCGCAGCAGGTAACACCTACTACGGGATATGTTATTTCTAATAATGAAGTAATATAAGCATGTAAAACAACAAACAATATGAATATATTTTGAACAAAGTGAATACGGTATACAGTCTTGTTCATCGGACAGAAAAGTTAACATACAGGGTCTGAGTCACAAACTGCGCTTTGTAGTCTGTTTTATAGTACTACAGTAGTATTACAAAATGTACTACAGAGAACTATTCAAAGCTGCGCTTTTGTAGTGATTTACACTTTTGAGTTAGTGTACTAGTTTTCTATATTCACAACTACACTTTTGTAGTAACTTACTCATTTGTAGTAACTTCGGGACTGATTTCGGTCTTGGCGGATGGGATACTCAGTCACAAACGTGATGGATACCCAGTTCGCGCTATTACAAGTTCCATACGGTATAATGGAAGTTATAATTCAGTCGACGAGATATCTGTCACCTTTGGGATAGAGTATCCCATCTGTGAGGATCGTGTTCAGGCCATTGGAGTTTTGTAAGTCCCTACCTTCATTTTTTAGGTCTCGCCTGACCCAGCGCATGCGCTGGTCTGGCGAGACTTATTGAGAGAGCTCCAAAAAGTGCTACCAGGCCAGCCTAGAGCTACAGTGCATGTGCGCGGGCGCGCGCGCCGTGCTTTACCGCAATTACTTTCACTTTCGCGGCCCCACGGCCGCTTTGATGTTTGATTGTGATCCCGATCACTTTAACTTTCGCGGCCGCACGGCTGCTTTGCATAGCCAATAGGTCTCGCTTTTGGGACCTTATAAGTATTTAGTTATGCAACTGTTGCATGGCTAAACACTTATAAGGTCGGGTCCCACAGGCAAGACCTATTGGCTATGCCAATGTTTGTTTTCTTTGGGAGGCTTTTGCAGTGCCAATGAGTGGCCATGTGCAGTTCTGGGCTTGCTACAAAAGTGTACATTTACACTACCACAATAGTGTAAGGGGCTTATTCACAAGAGGCCTGCGCCGCCGGAGCTTCACTTTTTTTGATGATCCGGTGGCGCAAACCTCTCAATCATGTCTATGAGGCAACGCAAAGACACCATGTGTGGCTTTGCAGGGCCTCAAAGATATGGAGCAAGGCAGCGCAAAGCGCTGCGAAGCCTTAATCTTTGTCAAGGAGGCTTTCCATGGGCGTTAAGGTGGGTGTTCTGACACAACACCCAGGGAATTTGATGCTGGGCCAGATTTACAAAAGCACTTAACTCTGGGGCAGCGCCAAAACCTTATACCTCCCCAGAGTGTTTTTTTCTCTTTCACTGTGTGTTGCATTCTGCACCACACATAAAATGAGGAAAATGCCTCTTGGGATTGTTTTTGTGCAATAAGGTATCCCTTCCTACACAAAAATAATCCTGCCAACAGCACAGACATCCTTGCACCATGATGCAAGGGGGCCTGTGTTGGCACTAGGAACCATATTGTTCCCTGGCGCAGGCTGAAAGGACAGGAATGAACCACCATAGCTAGTAAATACAGTGCCTTCCTACCCTTTCGATTTGGCATAGGGCAGTACAGCAAAAGCACTTGTGGCACTGCCCTATGCCAAACCATTGTAAATGAGGCCCTTAGTGATGGAGCAAGGTTTCGTAAAGAAAAACTTGCTTGGATGCAATCCTCTCAAATTACGTGTAACACCTTCATCAAACTGTTTGTGAACACTAACAATTGCATTACACACAATATATCATATCTAGAGAACGCTTGCCTATGTGTATTACTAACCAGTAACCCGAGTGTCATTAAAATGGCCGACAAAACACAGGAATTTCCCTGCGCATGCGTCTACTGCATCTACGTAGTATGACGTTTTCTATGCTTGGAGGGAAACTTTTGCAGCTGAGCAATAGCTTTTAAAATGGCCGCTTGAAACTCACATGTTAATGCGCATGGTTTCTGCTTAAACTAAACTTGCAAGTTCTACTAATTGCTAATGTGAAAAATATATATAAGTAAATGGGATTAGAGTAGTGATAGGTGGTATACAGTGAATTCATTTATTTTCGTATTCTAACATGTTTTTCTCTGATTTTATTATTAGTTTGTATTTAGGCCTCAGAGGGTGACTAAAATCCCTACCCCACTTGGTCTGTCGCACGCGCACTGAATCCTGCCCGGAACCATGATGACACTGTTGAAATCCAGCCAAGGTCAAGCTGGGGAGAATCTCATGGGAACTTAACCCATCGACGCGGACAAGAGCAATAAATATTATAAATTGTATAAGTTGTATTGATCATAATATGAAATGCGGGTGGGAATAAAGCTTTGGGAAAGTAAATTAAGGGGTGGAAACATAGAACAAAGAACCTAAGAAAATGTCACATTTAATATGGTGTGATGAACTCACCTCCTTGCCCTGTCCAATCAGAATAGGGGAAAACACGATATTGAATCATTTGGGGGTGGTACACAAACACAGAATAGTATAATTGAGGTAAGTTAGTTAATTGTCAGACCCATCATTCCGACTCGTCACAGACCCGACATGTATGCTGCCACAGACGCTGTCCGAGACGCTGTCTCGGACCCTGCAGATGCCAGAGACCCTGCTAGAGAGACCGAGATACTGATCGATAATCCAAACATCTAGAAGGGGAATCGCTGAAGAAAGATCGAGGAGAGTAGTGCCAGAGAGGGGTGCGACCCTGGCGTTGCACTTAGAAGAGGTCACCTTCCCGGTCCTCAACCTGTCCTGATCCTCTGTCTTCCACCTATCCTGGTGGACTCCATCTGGCCCATCTTCAAGAAGTTGGGTTCATCTATCACCCTAGGTAAATATATTTCTGAGAAATTCTGTCCATGTACCTGCTCTCTCTTTTCTTCCTTTACAGGTACTGTCATCACAATATTTATAGAGACTTATTATTGAAATAAACTTGATTTCTTTCCTGAATGAAACTCAATGTTATTATTGTATTTGATCTTTAACTCACAAAATTATTGATTAGATAAAACTTTTAAAACTCTTTGAGTCTGTGATTATTGGAGGAAACCTTAAATGTTATATTCTGCCTATACTACTAGCTACTAGATTAATTGACCAGAGGAAAATTATTGTCAAGGAGATTGGATTGGTAAGATATGGGTAAAGATAACAAAATCTTGCAGGTAAACAAAATTGACTCTGGCGGTACTACTAGCTTATTGTATGAATGTTATGGGCCCAGGTGAGTATATGGTGTGTGAGTAACCCAAGCTGGTAATCTGATCCTCCGGTGGCGCAAGCCTCTCAATCATACCTATGAGGCAACGCAAAGACACCATGTGTGGCTTTGCAGGGCCTCAAAGATACGGAGCAAGGCAGCCCAACATGCTGCGTTGCCTTACTCTTTGTCAAGGAGGTGTTCCATGGGCATTAAGGTGGGTGTTCTGACACAACACCCAGGGAATTTGATGCTGGTCCGATTTACAAAAGCACTTAACCCTGGGGCAGCGCCAAAACCTTATGCCTCCCCAGAGCAGGCTTAAAAAGGAATTTCTTTTTCATTTCTCTTAGTTTTTTCCTCTCTCACAATGTGTTGCATTCTTCACCACACAAAAAATTAGGAAAACGCCTCTTGGGATTGTTTTTGTGCAATAAGTTATCCCTTCCTGCACAAAAATAATCCTGCCAACAACGCAGACATCCAGGGGGCCTGTGTTGGGACTAGGAACTATATTATTCCCTGGTGCAGGCTGAAAGGACAGGTATGAACCACAGTAGCTTGTAAATACAGTGCCTTCCTACCCTTTCGATTTGGCATAGGGCAGTACAGCAAAAACACTTGTGGCACTGCCCTATGCCAAACCATTGTAAATGAGGCCCTTAGTGATGGAGCAAGGTTTCGTAAAGAAGAACTTGCTTGGATGCAATCCTCTCAAATAACGTATAACACCTTAATCAAACTGTTTGTGAATACTAATAATTGCATTACACACAATATATCATATCTAGAGGACGCTTGCCTATGTGTATTACTAACCAGTAACCCGAGTGTCATTAAAATGGCCGACAAAACACAGGAATTTCCCTGCGCATGCGTCTACTGCATCTACGTAGTATGACGTTTTCTATGCTTGGAGGGAAACTTTTGTAGCTGAGCAATAGCTTTTAAAATGGCCGCTTGAAACTCACATGTTAATGCGCATGGTTTCTGCTTAAACTAAACTTGCAAGTTCTACTAATTGCTAATGTGAAAAATATATATAAGTAAATGGGATTAGAGTAGTGATAGGTGGTATACAGTGAATTCATTTATTTTCGTATTCTAACATGTTTTTCTCTGATTTTATTATTAGTTTGTATTTGGGCCTCAGAGGGTGACTGAAATCCCTACCCCACTTGGTCTGTGTGCACGCGCACTGAATCCTGCCCGGAGCCATGATGACACTGTTGAAACCCAGCCAAGGTCAAGCTGGGGAGAATCTCATGGGAACTTAACCCATCGACGTGGACAAGAGCAACAAATATTACAAATTGTATAAGTTGTATTGATCATAATATGAAATGCGGGTGGGAATAAAGCTTTGGGAAAGTAAATTAAGGGGTGGAAACATAGAACAAAGAACCTAAGAAAATGTCACATTTAATATGGTGTGATGAACTCACCTCCTTGCCCTGTCCAATCAGAATAGGGGAAAACACGATATTGAAACATTTGGGGGTGGTACACAAACACAGAATAGTATAATTGAGGTAAGTTAGTTAATTGTCAGACCCATCATTCCGACTCGTCACAGACCCGACATGTATGCTGCCACAGACGCTGTCCGAGACGCTGTCTCAGCCCCTGCAGATGACAGAGACCCTGCTAGAGAGACCGAAATACTGATTGATAATCCAAACATCTAGAAGGGGAATCGCTGAAGAAAGATCGAGGAGTGTAGTGCCAGAGAGGGGTGCGACGCTGGCGTTGCACTTAGAAGAGGTCACCTCCCCGGTCCTCAACCTGTCCTGATCCTCTGTCTTCCACCTGTCCTGGTGGACTCCATCTTTCCCATCTTCAAGAAGTTGGGTTCATCTATCACCCTAGGTAAATATAATTTTGAGAAATTCTGTCCATGCACCTGCTCTCTTTTCTCCCTTTACAGGTACTGTCATCACAATATTTATAGAGACTCATTATTGAACTAAACTTGATTTCTTTCCTGAATGAAACTCAATGTTATTATTGTATTTGATCTTTAACTCACAAAATTATTGATTAGATAAAACTTTTAAAACTCTTTGAGTCTGTGATTATTGGAGGAAACCTTAAATGTTATATTCTGCCTATACTACTAGCTACTAGATTAATTGACCAGAGGAAAATTATTGTCAAGGAGATTGGATTGGTAAGATTTGGGTAAAGATAACAAAATCTTGCAGGTAAACAAAATTGACTCTGGCGGTACTACTAGCTTATTGTATGAATGTTATGGGCCCAGGTGAGTATATGGTGTGTGAGTAACCCAAGCTGGTAATCTGATCCTCCGGTGGTGCAAGCCTCTCAATCATATCTATGAGGCAACGCAAAGACACCATGTGTGGGTTTGCAGGGCCTCAAAGATATGGAGCAAGGCAGCGCAAAGTGCTGCGTTGCCTTACTCTTTGTCAAGGAGGCTTTCCATGGGCGTTAAGGTGGGTGTTCTGACACAACACCCAGGGACAGCGCCAAAACCTTATGCCTCCCCAGAGCAGGCTTAAAAAGAAATTTCTTTTTCATTTCTCTTAGTATTTTCCTCTTTCACTATGTGTTGCATTCTTCACCACTCATAAAATTAGGAAAACGCCTCTTGGGATTGTTTTTGTGCAATAAGGCATCCCTTCCTGAACAAAAATAATCCTGCCAACAACACAGACATCCTTGCACCATGGTGCAAGGGGGCCTGTGTTGGCACTAGGAACCATATTATTCCCTGGTGCAGGCTGAAAGGACAGGAATGAACCACAGTAACTAGTAAATACACTGCCTTCCTACCCTTTCGATTTGGCATAGGGCAGTACAGCAAAAACACTTGTGGCACTGCCGGATGCCAAATCATTGTAAATGAGGCCCTAAGTTACTACAGAAGTGCAGATGTGAATACTGAAATTTATCAAAATTACTCAAAAGTGTAAATTACTAAAAAGTGTAAGTTACTTTGTGAATAAGGCCCTTAGAATTAAAGATGATTAAAAGAGAATAATAGGGGTGTTTATCACCAAGGGGTTCTGAGTGACATCAAAGAAACAATGAGAGCAAATCATAACTGTTATTCACTTTTTCCCCATGTATGATTTTATGTGATTATAGTCCCAAAAATTGGGCCTGATTTCTAAACTGCATTTTTGAATACGTTTAAACTTGTGAGTAGGTTTATTATTTTTCGGTATTCACAACCTGCACTTCTGTAGTAATTTTCAATTTGGTAGTATGTCCAGCACTATACATGTTCAGTTACTGGTACTGCAAACTTCATTATTTCTATTGGAGGGTGTTGCACTACGAGTAGATGGCCAGGTGTAGTTATGCACTTACTGGTTTTTTTTTTTAGTAAATTACAGTTGGAGTTTGGGAATCTCGGAGAGCAGTCAACTTACTCAAAAGTGTAAGTTATCTTTGTGAATCCTAAGTGTTTGTTGGGTGAACCCCAAAACATTCACCTCTATTTTGTGAGCTGTACTTTCCCTGTGCCCAAGATTACAGGGAACCAAGGACCAGGATGGAATATAGCATGTTACAATGCATGGTCTTACACCGCGTACTATTACAGCGCAGTTGTTACAACGACCGCGTTGTAGTATGCAATACTTTCTATCGCAAATCATTACAACAACTTGCTGTAGTGGGCGCGCAGCACTTAGGAATAGTATTATTTACTATTCCTACTCCAGTTTGGGTAACAGCAGGGAAGGTGTTGGATTTCATATCTAATACCACTGCGCCCTCTACAGCAAGTCGTTCTAATTACTTGCGATGTTAAGGTATTGCGTACTAACAACACGGTTGTTGTAATGACCGTGTTGTATAAGCACTGCATTGTAACAACAGCGTTGTAAACGCTGTTTCTCACCAGGTGGTGATAAGAAGGCAGACTTGTGCTGTCTCTTTCCTGAAATCAAAATGCGATTTTCCTCCACCTGTGATTGCACCATTTTCACCTGTTTTGCTTGTGGTTGTTACAGTTTTAAAATTGAAGTCTTTACCTGCCCGTAATTTCATCAATTTTCACCTGTTTTGTTTAGAAATTTTAAGTTTATACATGTCCGTAACTGTTTGATTTTCCCTCCTAGTATCTCCCTTTATCTATGCTCAGACCTGGGTGTTAAGCAATCCACCCCCAGCTCCCATTTTGTTTTAGCAAGTGCGAGAAACCAGATTAAACCCTCCCCTCCTCCCTTAGCAACAGAGATCATATTCATCAGAGACTGAACTGAGGGTGCTCAGAGACTGTAGTAATCTGCTGTTAGTTGTTTAAACTGTGTTTTAAGGGATTATAACACTCGTTTTTTTGCATAGGAGAGTGAGTTAAGTATTGGAAAAGCAGTATTGTTAGTGGGCAAAGTTGTTAGGCTCTTACCTGCAGAACTCCAGAGTTTGGATTGAACCTGTCTATCTCCTGAATTGAGGAGCAGCTTCCAGTCGCCTGCCAGCAGCCTGAGCTCGCTGATTGGCTCCCTAGCTCCCAAGCAACCCTGAGCCCTCCTCTCACACCTTCCCAAGCCCCTTTAAGGGTTGGTTAGGTGAACCCAAAAACATTCAACTCCATTTTGGAATCTGCAGTTTCCATGTCCCCAATATTGCAGTGAACAAACGACCATGAGGTGGTAAGAAGGCAGACGTGTGCTGTCTCTTACCTGAAATTTAAAAATGATTTTCCTTTAACCGTGATTGCATAATTTTCACCTGTTTTGCTTGTGGTTGTTATAGTTCAAGAATTGAAGTTTTTACCTGCCCGTGATTGCATCACTTTTCACCTTTTTTTGTTTAGAAATCTAAAGTTTATACTTGACTGTGACTGTTTCATTTGACCTGTTGCATTATGAGCTTTGCAGTCCAAAATCTATTTGTAAGTTGCCCATGACTACCTGATTTCCCCTTCTAGTTTCTCCCTTTTTCTGTGCTCAGACCTGTGTGTTAAGCAATCCACCCCAGTTCCCATTTTGTCTTAGCAAGTGAGTTAAACCAGATTACTCCCCACCCCCCCTTAGATCATATTCATCAGAGACTGAACTGAGGGTGTTCAGAGACTGCAGTAATCTGCTGTAAATTGTTTAAGCTGTGTTTTAAGGGATTGCAACACTCGTTTTGTGTCTAGGAAAGTGAGTTAAGTGTTGGAAAAGCAGTATTGTTAGAGGACAACGTTTTTGGGCCCTTACCTGCAGACCTCCAGAGTGTGGATTGCGCCTGTCTGTCTCCTAGGAGATTCTGAATTGAGGAGCAGCTTCCAGCCCCTTGCCCAGCAAACCTTTGTGTGGTCACAGGTACCTTGAATAGGCTGCTATTGGATGCTGCATGTGTGCACTGATTGATGGCTGTATCTGGTGTTTCTATTGGATTAGGGTTAGCGTTCCAATTGGTTGAGTATTTGAGGGTGCTGATTGGTTCCTGGTTCAGTGGTTTTACTGGATGTAGGGCTTAGGGTTAGTGATCTGATCGGTGGATAGGTTTAGGGTTTTTTATTGTTTCCTGTTGTCAGGGTTTCTATTGGACATGCCATGGAGATCCATTTGATCCTAGAGGAACGAGGCCCAGACGTACTCTTTTTATCTGAGACTTGGCTGACCGAGTCATCCGACCCGGATATAGTCCAGGCGCTCCCGTCCATTTATTCGATCATCAGACAGGATCGTCTAATAGGGCGGGGAGGAGGTGTGGCAATTATCTATAAGAACATCTTTAGATGTAGAACCTCTGAGAGTCCACTTACAGAATGTGAGAGTCATTGGCTTCTCCATATCCTTTTCGCCCACATGTACTTTTTCAGTGATTTTGGTGTATAGACCCCGGGTGATTACCGTGACTTCTGTAATAACCTTCTAGATAAGATTTCTCTCTCCATTAGCAGTACCCCCAATTTCTCCATCTTGGGCGACCTCAACATTCACCTTGATGAAGTCGATGCAGCTGCATCGCAATGTCTGCTCGATACCTTGGGAGTAGTACACTTGGAACAAATTGTGACAAGCTCTACTCATGTAGCCGGGCATCTACTAGATCATTGTTTTACTAACCTTGCGAACATTGTGTGTGATCAGCCCTACTTTGTTCCCTGGTCAGACCACGCCCTACTCTCCTTTGTGTGGTCTCCAGAAATACAGAATCATAGGGTTACCCTTTCAAAGAAAGTTGGCCGAGTTTGGTCTAGATTACCGGTCAGGGACTGGGAGGCAGCCCTGAAGAGGTGTCCGCCTATTCCCCATGAGGATCCAGTGGTTGCTAATGAAGCCTTTGACAACTGGCTTAATTACACCTTAGATGCCACCCTCCCAATAAAAGAGATGCAGCATTGGGAGGGTCATAATAAACAACCGTGGTACTCTGGAAAACTTAAGGAACATAAACAACTGTGCAAACAAGCAGAAAGGAAGTGGAGAAAGGACTTTGCACCTGTTGCAAAAACTAAATATAAAGCATCCCTCAGATCATACAAAAAATTATTGAAATCCACGCAAGCAGCATATTACCAGGGTAAAATCTCGGAAGCAGCCAATGCCCCCATTCAATCTCTGGTTGCTACTCCTAGGGCTACCAATCCTGCTCCGGACCCTCAGAAACATTGCGAGGACCTAGCCGTTTTCTTTGCGTCCAAAGTGTCTAACATCTACTCTAGCTTTGTGACAACTCCATATACTCCAGACGAAATGGAGAGTGGTAATGAAAGGTCGAAGGGGGGAGCCCCTAACTTATTTGGAGATCTCAAAGCCTTTCCGCTGTTAGATCTTGCTATTGTTGAAAGGCTCCTTAACAACTTAAAATCGGGCTCTCCTCAGGATGTTGCTCCTCCAACGGTTCTTAAGCAGGTTTCGGAAACAGTATGCCCGGTGATAACGCACTTCATCAACGCGTCTCTGGCCTCAGGAGTAGTACCCCCCAACTGGAAGAAGGCAAAGGTCTGGGCCCTGTTAAAAAAAACTAATCTGGACCCGGAAGATCTGGCTAACTACAGACCTATTTCGCTGCTTCCGAGTCTCAGCAAAATAGCTGAAAAACACGTTAATCAGGCCCTCTCTTCATTTGTTGAGTCTACGGGCTCATTACATCCAACCCAGACTGGATTCAGAGCCAAGCAAGGAACAGAAACAGCTCTGGTGGCGGTGGTGGAGGCGACTAGGGGTATTGTGGATTCGGGAGGCTGCGCTGCGGTGGTCCTATTGGACCTCAGCGCAGCCTTCGACACTGTAAACCACTCTCTCCTGCTGCATCGGCTACGTCTTGCAGGGGTCTCTGGATTGGCCCTTAAATGGCTCCATTCCTTTCTATCGGACAGATGCTTCTCCGTTTTTGAGGATGAGGTGTCATCGAGCCAGCTGCAACTGAGTCACGGCGTTCCCCAGGGATCATCACTCAGCCCCACGTTGTTTAACATTTACATGAGACCTTTGGCTGAGGTGGTGCTTCCCTGGGGAATCCAGCTTATCACCTACGCCGATGACACGCAGCTGGTTGTTTCTTTAGTGAGGGACGATGCCTTACATCAGGGGATCAACAATCTGACCCCGTGTCTCACCAAAGTGCTTGAATGAATGACCTCGTCTTTTTTAAAGCTAAATGGGGCCAAAACGGACATTATACTGCTGGGCTACAAAGCCCCAATTAACCTGGACCCCTGGTGGCCGCATTGTCTGGGACCTCCTCCGGTGCCCAAGACCAAAATAAAAAGCTTGGGGGCTGGCAGGACCCCGCCCTGAATTTCCAACATCAGGCTAAGAAGGTGGCCGCGACCTGCTATGGATTGATGCGAGTTCTAAAAAAAGTCCTAGATCTTCTTCCATTTGAAGCCAGACGTGTATTGGTCCAGTCGTTGATTCTTTCGCGACTGGACTATGCAAATGCTATTTATATGGGGGCACTAGCAGCTACCATAAAAACTCTGCAATCTGTGCAGAATTGTGCAGCTCGCTTGCTTATGAAAGTCCCCAAATGATGTTCAGCGAAGGCCTCAATTCGGTTGCTTCATTGGCTACCAATTCAGGAAAGGATTGTGTTCAAGACTATGTGTTTGGCACATTAGTCCATCCACAATGTTGGCCCGTCCATTCTGGACTCCCTGTTTCGTCGCCATCAATCAGTTAGATCTCTTAGATCCAACCAACAAAATCTGCTTGTAGTTCCCAGGGTGAAGTTGGCCCGGATGGGCGGCCGCCTGCTTTCTGTCCAAGCGGCCAAAGGATTGAATAAACTCCCCGACAACATCAGGCATGAATCTAATCATCTGGCTTTCAGGAAGCGACTAAAGACATTTTTGTTTCAATAATGTCTTTTAACGTTCTCTGGTCTTACAGCGCTGGGATGCTCTAGGGTAGCCATGCGCTATACAAGAAAGTACTCCCTTACTCACTCACATGGGCTTAGGGTTTCCTGCATGATTGGCTGCTCTGTCTAAGATTGGAACTAGGGCTCGGGCTAGAATTTCTAGTGGACTTAGGACTTAAAGCTGTGATTGGTTATGAGAGGCTGCTGTTCGATTAGTTCTAGTGCTGCAGGCTAGTGTTCTGATTGGTTATGGCTCGGGTTTCCATTGGCTGAAGGGGACACCTGATTACTAGGGCTATTTAAGGCCAGGGCTCAGAGCGTCTCAGCCCAGACATCGACATTAAGGGCAGAGAGGACAAGGGCAGCTGCCTGTTTGAGCCTGTTTGGGACTGGTCAGGACTAGGGCCAGACATGCTGCCCAATCTGGCATACACCAGCACCCAACCTACCTAATCCACAACCAGATAACCACACTCACAGCACATGTACTCTACTACTCATTTACTACAAACAAACCCAAGACAAAGTTCAATGTCTCAGCACCCACTACAAAACCCCACAAAGCATACCTATACACCCTTCTATCCCAGCTACAACACATTTGCACCATCACTTACGAACAACACACAAATCTATCCTACACCGCTAACCAATCCACACATCACTAACACAACCCAGATCCACACCATACTTAACTATATCCCATTCAGACACACACTCCCTACTCTAATGAATCCTAATGGACCTCTTTTTGTCACTAACAAACCTATACTCAGCATTCCATCTTTTCTCCTACCATTACCCTACTCTTCTTTCTACCACAATAGCACAACCGGACAACACTTACACTCCACTGCACCACATATATTAACCTGTGCAGCAATCAAACCTAACACAAACACTCTTAACTCTAGTTCATCCCCTCTCACACACAACATACACTCTACTCACAAAACAAATCTCCACCTACTTTACCTTACAACTTCCACTCATAAACAAAACTCGTCAAAGAAATCCTTTGCAGAAAACAAATACATCAGCACCTCCTTTAACTACCCCTCAAAAACAAAACATAACATACACACCAGCACAACAAAATCTCTCACACACAACACCTCATAACACTTTCGATCATAAACTACAAACATACACCCACCTTCCGGACTACACAAATGATACACACCATAAAAAACTCCAATGCCAAGCTTTCGCTCTTCCCCCACACCTACCACATATGCATCAAACAGCAACTGTCTTTTAAGCCCCTCTCATTCATTGGACAATTTAAAACCTTACTACATGACTCACATGCTGCTCCACTACCCCTAACTCATACACCTTCTTACCTAAAGAGATGCAAACAAAATAAGCAACATGCCACTCTCTCACTACTTTGCTTCTCCATGTCTACTGCACAACAAGGTTAAACACCAAAAACAACATAACTTACCAACTCACTCTCAAACACCGTTTCTACCACTTACACACACAGACCCATCAAAATGTCTTCTTAGCCTGTTGGACGAGGAACATGATACAGAACATCTACAAGATTGCTATCTTCATACAGCTAATACCAACACTAAGTACACACCTGATACAAGCCCACAAAATACAACTCACTCTTCTACAAAACAAAGTCACACTATCACCAAAGAACATTCTCTAAACTGTCTACTAATAAAAGCACAACCACTCTATAAAAACAAACTACACATCCACAACCTTCTCACTGACACAAAACCTGACTTAATCTTAATCACTGAATCATGGTTAGGTGATGATATGGCTCCAGTCCTGCATCAAACTATCACACAAAATTGTATAGGTAAAAGAGGAGGTGTCCTAGCTGTTTTGTTCATGCAAGCATTACATATCACTAAAGCTGACAACATCTCCATACAAGGTTGTGAGGCCCTTTTCCCCAGATGCAATTCTACACCATCTTCCTCCTGTAACTTCCTGCTCCTTTACAGACCCATACCGAGAAATGCAACATTCCAAGACACACTTCTAGACACTGTTTCAAATCTGATAACACTACACTCCAACCTATGCAGTTTTGGTGACCTTATCATTTAGTTTGACAAATCCAATATGCCCCTTTGGAAAACCATCATCACTGGCCTAGATACACTGAACCTGAATCAGATCATCCTCAAACCCACACACATTGCTGGACACATCCTAGAATTCATTTTTTCTAATAGAGAACTAGTTGCCTTTCAAACAATGACTTTGGTTACATGGTCAGACCACCATTTCCTTGCTTTCCAATATAAACCAACGCAAAGCGATGCCCCTAAAACGACCTTACGTGCATCCACCTATCGACCGTGGAACAAACTAAATTTAGAACACTTAGAAACACAACTAACATCCAGTAAAGATCTAGACACAATCAATTCTGTTAAAAAACTAAATGAGTGGCTACAGAAAGCTTTTGATATCCTGATACCACTAACAACAACTGTTAGAAATGGGGCTCTCTAGTTGGCACGGGTTTGCACCTTTGTCCAAGTAGGGACCCTTATTCCTAGTCAGGGTAAGGGGATATACTTCTATAATATCCCTGCTCACCCACTTGGTAGCTTGGCAAGACAGGCTTATCTCAGAGGCACTGTGTAAAGCATTTTTGCACATGTACAGTAATGCAGTGAAAACACTACAAATCAATACCAAACCAGCTTAACCTCTTCAGTGCCCATGACGAGATAGTCTCGTCATGGAGCACGGTTGCGCTGTGCCCATGACGAGACTATCTCGTAATGAACCCCACCCACTAGTGCAACGCCCGGCACAGGAGGGGGAAAGGGCGTGGCACTGAAGGGGTAAAAAAACAAGTAATCTTTATTTATACCAAACAAGACCAAAATGAGAAAAATCCGCAAACAAGTACTCAAAATATGACTTTTAGAAGGTAAAATCAGTTCTGTCGATAGCAAACTATAGATGTGACACTTTCAACACAAATTACTTTGGATGCGTCAAAATCATAAACAAAAACACCCGCAGGGAATGTGAAGCGTTGGTTCCTTATGCGCAGGGGAGGTGATGCCTTGGTTCCTTATTCCAGGGGAGGTGATGCGTTGGTTCCTTACTGCCATGCAGGGGAGGTGATATATCGGTTCCTTACTGAAGGGGAGGTGACGTGTCGGTTTCTTACTGTGCGGGGAGGTGATGCGTTGGTTTCTTACTGCAGCCCCGGTGTCCTTGTAAACTTGGTGCCCTGGTGCGATGCGTGGGGTTTCGGGATTTTGTCTGTTCTTGATGTGGCAGCAGCAGCAACAATGCTGCCTTGGTCTCTCCAGCCACGGTCCCATGATGCATTGGTTGTTGCACCCGCACAGCAGGGCCTGCACCGGAATCAGTGCAGTGATCTCAGACGTCGGAGATCTGTGCACCGGATTCAGCGTGCTGTGATTTCTCTAGCTGCAGGCAGGCACTGCGTCAGTTTCTTCAGTGGCACAGCAACGAGGCGTCTCTTTTCCAGCCTTCCAACAGCATGAACAACCTCCAGAGGTACAACACAGCAACATGTACCTCATGGCTGGTCAGAACTCCCAGCAAGGAAGTTCAGGGGAGCTGGTGGTAAAGTCTTTGTGTCCCCGAGACTTCAAAACAGGAGGCAAGCTCTATTTCAAGCACTTGGAGATATTCTTCAAGCAGGATACACAGCACACAGCAAATATTTGTCTTCTCTGTGGCAGAAACAACCACTGCAGGCCACCCCCAAGCAGCATACAGCAAAGAGGCAGTAATTCTCCTTCAGCATTCCCAGCTCTTCTCCTTAGCAGAGGTTCCTCTTGAGTCCAGAAGTATTCTAAAGTTCTGGGGTCCAGGCCCCACTATTTATGTTCAATTTCTCTTTGTTTTCTTGTAACAGAGAGGCTCTGTGCTCAGTCAAAACCAGTTCTGTCCTCTGTGGTCCATCTTCCCGGCAGGAGGTGGAGACAGCATTGTGTAAGGCAGACCAGGCCCCTTCAGGTGAAAGGAAATCTCTTCCCCCTACTCTAAATGCAGCCCAGGTCTATTCACCCCAGACTGACTCATCCAGGAAATGCAGAACACAACTCACCCCCCCAATGGTTGTTTACAGTGACTGCACATCCCCAGCCCCTGTCACTCCAAAGCCAGACAGTCAATCCACAACTCAGCAGAGGCACTCAGGATGGCTAAGCAAGAAAATACTCACTTACTATTTTCAAACATCGAATGAAGAAATTTCCTTACTAAAAGATGCA
Organism: Triturus cristatus; assembly: GCF_964204655.1. Classification (NCBI taxonomy): domain Eukaryota; kingdom Metazoa; phylum Chordata; class Amphibia; order Caudata; family Salamandridae; genus Triturus; species Triturus cristatus. The sequence goes on from NC_140587.1 coordinate 873,801,552, forward strand.
TCTTTATATTCTGAGGTCAGGCATACTAAACTAAACTAAACTAACTTCGCTACTCTAAATGCCTTTTGTGAATACCGAAAGTCGTAAAGTTAGGATTTTTCTCAGTTTAGGAGTAGTAAAGTTAGGAATCCTAACTTTACTACTCCTAAATGTCTTTTGTGACTACCGTAAGTTGAAAAGTTTGAATTTTGTCTCAGATTACTTTTGTGAATCGGGCCCATAGATATTTGTTAATTCTGCCTAACAAATGTACTTATTACTTGTTGTAACGTTATTCTGTGTTTTTGACATGTATATAAGTGACTGCATAAGTAAATCTTTTATCATAATTATTTATCTACAATTGCTTCACTTTTGAATTACAAAAATAAAAAAATAAAAAACAATAATTTAAAGTACAACAACACTTGAAAGCCAAAGTTGTATTAAATGTATCTTTAATCTACATATATTACCTTCCTTAAGCATATATATACCTTCCAAGTACTTATGTATCTATATATTTATTACTTTTCTTCTAATTCAGCATATCCAATGCACTACCCTATTTCTCACCCTATACTGCTCTTAATAGATCCTCTACCTCACTCTCTGACTCATCTCAAACCTCACTCTACTACTCTTTCCAATGCACCATCCTATTTCTCACCCAATACCTCTATCAATATTTTTTCTTCTTTCTTCTTCTCTCTCATTCATTCTAATCCCCATACCACTACTTTGATCCCCAAAATAACCCTTTCTAGGCTCTTCCCTCCTCTACCACTCCTTGCATAATCTCATACCTCTTTTACTATTCAGATCACCCAAACAAGCCTTTCTAAAACCCTTCCACCTGGCTCTCTCCCTCCACCTCCCCTTTTCTCAGCCCAAACCTCATCCTACTGCTATGAAATCCCCAAAAAGCTATATTACATTCCAAACCCTGTTCACTTCTATTCCTCCATTATTCCATTACAATCCAAATACAAGACTAACATGTCCACCACTGAAATTACTTTCATATTTCCCTATTCTAACTCCCCTCCACCTCCCGTTTACTCATCCCAAACACCCTCCTACAGCTATAAAGTAAAAAAAAAAAATTGAGACCCTTCCCTCTTTTATCCTTCCACTATTCCTTTTCAATTCACATAACAGACTCACATGTCCGCCACTCAAATTACTTTCATATTTCACTATACTAATCCTTTATGGGTTCCGGAGTAGCGAGCTACTCACTGAAAAAGTGCTTCAACACCTCATCAGGGTAAGTAAGTGCTATATAAATGCAATTACAATACAATGCAATTAGGCCCAGATCTGCTGCTTTCAACCGCTACTCAGGGGCAGAGGAGTAATGGTGAGCAATGCATAACAAGCTACCTCCTCCCTGGTCCAAATTTAACAGAAAAAATAATGGGCACAGCTGGCCTCCAGCCACCCAACCCACTACTTACTGTACTAGCCTGCCATCTCCCTTCTAAAGCTATTCCCTCTGCCCTCTTTTGTTGTGTAGTCCTTATAAGACCTATATTGGATCTGCACGTTTAGACAACATATACTGCGGGACTGGTGTCCAGACTGATTCCAGACACCCCCGCCGGGTATGTCGGGCTGTGTACCAGCTAGCTCGCAATGCAATATATTCTCCTCCTACCAAGAAAAGAATAGTTCTTGGCAACTATCGAACATGACAACCCTGATCCCTCAGGACCGTGGAAACAGTAACGTACTTTTCACTCAACTCACTCGTGCTCACTTGTTCTCAGAGAGATACACAGAATAAACGGTTGGGACGTTTAAAATAAGTATTTATTGAACAGTCGTCATTGTAGTATAAAATAAGTGCACTGAAATCAACAGTAGACAGTAGCATGTATAAATGAGTAGCAGCACTAAGAAAGTAAACAGATGGTAGGTTTCTGCCATTTTTTTAAAACCATAAATATAGGCAAGTATATGAAATACATGGCAATACAATGCGTACTCCTACGATGCACACTAACAAGATGCACCTAAGTGTACCTAGCATGTGAGTAGGTATGAAGCCAAAAACCCCTCTAGGATGAAGCCAACCCGATTACCTGATGTGAGACTGCGGGACCCTGTTCTGGTCTCGAGCTGAACACCCCATGCGGGATGTCAGGCTGCTGCGAGCTGGAGTATCTGCATGCAGGAACCTCAGCGTCTCGCGTCACTGTGTCGGCATGGAAATTTTGATCTTCTCTGACTATCTCAGCAAGATGTGGTGTTTATATACCCTAAAGTATCCCCAAGGGTTCTACATTTCTGTGCCAGTGTCGGACTTAGGATGACGTTGGGAATGAACTTTACACACTGTTATTATGCAGGAGATAATGGTCCTTCTGTGATTCCAAGAAACTAAGAATCCTCATGCATAATTTATGAGGCCAGTGTTCAGGGAAAAACCCTATGTACTTATGTGTAGTATTGTAACTGGATAAAAGGTCAGTCCTCCAAATCCGTTATGTATGTAGTATAGGAGAGAATGAAGGTGAAGGGTTATGATGGTAACTAGACCTATATCGGGGCACCTATATGAAATATAACACTCACTCCTCATTCGACTGGACGACATTACTAAATTCTAGTGTACTAACAAGGCGTCTAGCGGTTTGTACGCAACAAATAATAAATAGACTTTTAAGAGAAGTTAAAAAGTGTTACAAAACCCTTTAAAAGTGTTCTACAAAAAAAAAACTTCAAGTAATGGCTCTAAAGTGTCCGTTTATATAGTCCGAACAACTACAAGCATCCGAAAGCCACGCAGGTCAAAAGGTTTCAATTTGGAATTACGAAAAAAGGTAAAAGCCAAATCTTTCCAGCGTGCGACATGCAAAAAGTTTATGTGTCCTTGCTGGTAGACGCAACATTGCTGCATACACAGCTGACGATCCCTGTAACACCTCACAAAGAATGTCAATTGAGCACAGATGATCTTCCATATTGCCTTCAGCATATGCCGGGGCAGCCTCTGCCACATCCAAGGCCTGAGTGTTGGAGGAGCTGGTGTCCATACCAACAGGAGCAAAAACTACCTGTGTTGGCTCTAAGAATGCTGCCAACAACATGGGATTGCGCTGAGGACACTCCAGAACATGGGCCGTTATCAGGTCCAGTAAAGCATCAATGTCCGGTGGCCTAGCAGATGGAAGTGCAGAACAGGCATCGGAGAACAGGTTGGACACAGTCCATCCAAACTGGTCTAAATGACATGAACCAAGAGGCGTTCAGTTCCCGTAAGCGAGGTGTGCCCAGATGTTGTACCATGCGATCACAGTATTTGTGCTCCAGGAGAGCTGTTGCTACTTCCTTGTTGGCTGGGACATCCATTGCGTAACAGAAAGGTAACAATCAGGATTCCTGCTATTAGAAACAGGATCAGCGGAAGCCCTCCAAAAATGCTTCCATATAAAGTTTGGTATAACTCCAAGGACCGTCTGAAAGGTGGCTCAACAGTCCGGAACCTATGGTCCTAAATAGTTGTACATCACCCATCATATCAAACATGTTAAAGATACAACTTACCATTTCTGTGAAATAGAAAGGGCAGTTTGTATGTATAACTGCCTGTATCTCAGCCGAGGACCTTGCGATCTGGAGATCAAAAGGTTAAGGACACTGTTCATTGAAAAAGCATGGCTTTCATTCTGCTCAGAGTATCAAACCATATAAAGGAAACATTTAGCGAAGGCCATAACGGTGCCTCCCTGACTGTATGTGTTGGTGCAAAGAATACTTGCATACAGTAAGTGACCCTGGAGCTCACGTGACTAGATATGCGATGCACGGAAGCATCCCACAGCAACCTTGATCATTCAGCATCAAGTAAGTCCTATTCAAGACAAGCCTGAATACCGGATTAAACACAGCTGCCAGAGTACCCCTCAAGTGACTAGACAAGTTTGCCACAGACCTATTACAAGCCCTGTGTAGCATTATATACTGGCATATAAGAGATACACTTAAAGCGTTCTCACAGTTACTTTCACTTAGAAACACTTCCAGATCCCCACTCTTGCATTAAAATCTGTATGGTAAATCTCAGGATTCCCTGAGGAATTCCTTACTCATCTTTTCATATCTGCCTGCCTGTTGTTGTTCTAGGCAATATTGAAACTGGAAAGTTGAGACCGGCAATGTTATATGGCTTTGGACTAACCATTCTGTGGACGGTGACTCAGCCACAGTAAAGGGTAACCTATCCAGCTTCTCAATACGCAGCATTGTATATTTTGCTCCCCTCTGTGCCGTTTTCAACTGTATTTCTGTTAAATTGTATGCAGAAAGTAATGATGTAATGTTGATAAAACGCCAAGGCACATAACTGGCGCAATGACTACAGCGTCCAGCTTGACAAAATGATAGAACGTAACTCTGACTGTCCGTGTTGCAATATGGATGAATCCTATTCTATTACATCGATAGCAGAAGATACAATGTTGCCCAGTGAATATATCCTGGATGTTAATGTAGTCATGCCATTGTTAACTAACGCCTTTTCAAGGTTATTTCTATCTATTTCTCTTAACCTTTCTGTGGCCTCTTGTTGGGCGATTTTCCAGATTTTGTTATAGACAGCATACAAAAAGCGCTTCTGACGTGGTGTTCTGGTACCTAATAAAAAATCCCATAGGTCCACATCCTCTGTGAGTAAGGACAAGTGTTGTTTTACCTGGGGTAGCGTTGAGGTTTTTAGCTAATCAAGGCACAACTTCCCAACACTGTATGATGTCACTACCCCCGGATGTTCTCGTTGTACATTACGTGGGTCTGGTTTGTAGATACTAAACCCTTCGGTAGTACCGCTGAATCATTCCTGACATCTGTTTGGGTCAGTAGGCCAAACCAACCATCCCTTCTAATTGGGGTCTGATCTATTGTATTGCAATATGTTATCCAACTTAGCCCCTCTTTCTGATGTAAAGTTCCCCTCAGTGTTCAAAGGTGTCGGAATTTGAGGTGTGTTCAAGTCCTTGTTCTTGGCTATTCCAAGATAGGAAGTCTATTGCACAGTGTCATTCAGAAAAATCATCTGCTGTGGAATGAGGCATTCTCTAAACAGTGCTTCTGTTCCCTGGACTTGCCAGTCCCTAGAACCCCAGATCGATTTCAAGTCTACAGAGTCTATCCAAAAGGAAGCAGAGTAAATCTGTTTAGTGTTAGTTGACATATTTTTCTTGGCAGATATTAGTGCAACCTTACAGTAGTATGAGGACGGGTCAGAAATGTTAAACCCTAAAAAATATAAGAATTTATGTGCAAATGTTTTTGAACTACTTGTCGGTGGTGTAGGGCAATGTTCCCACTGGTGGTATGTGAACACCTTTCTGGGTTTGCTAGATTTATGTAAGAAATGATGACCATAATGTTGGTAACAATACATTTTGTCAAAATCTGTTCTATCCTCTAACATTTCAGTGCTAGAAAATGCGGCAGATTGTTCTAAATCAGAAAATAAGTTATTAACAGTTTAAAAATCCCAATCATCAGAAAATGTACTGGAGGTAATGATGTCGTTCAATGAAATTTTAAACAAATGTGGAATCTTTAAAAGCTCGGTCAGTCCAAATATATAAAAATTTACTCTGTCCCACACTATACCATCTCGTATAGGGACTGCTGAAATGTTCACGAAGGACAAATCTCTTTGTTCACGATGAGATGAAACATGAAGTTTTAAAATTAAGTTTACTTTTGACGTTGCAGAGCTCTGTTGAAGATAAGTTCCATTGATGAGCAAGTGGAAAGTTATTACTAAACCTAAACAGAAAAGAAAAAAGAAAATACCGTTGATTATCCAAAGTTCTATCCAGGGTGATACTAAATAAGTTTTTCTAAGAAAGTTTAAAAAGTTTTTCATCTGTTGTTTGTGAGAAATTTGGGCTGGCGTTGTTTCACTTTCACTTAGATCCAATGAAAAGGTATCAAAGTCGATGAAATAGCCAGATGCAGTTGATCTATCTTTGGTAGCTAGCAGGTTTTGTTGAACTTGTGGATTGCTCTTGAAGAGGCATGTTGACATAGACATCCTTATTTGGTTGAATTGAAATTTGTCTTTCACTTTGCTTTTGCGAGTTCGTGGCAAGGGGAACTAGTTCATTTGCATTGTTATTGATTCCGTTGCTTTGTAAAGGTGACTTCAAATGATATGAGTCTTTCTGTTTGTACTACCTGTATTTTAGCAAGAGCAGGATGTCAGCTACTAGTCAGGAGCCCATGAGGCCTACTATTTAGTATCGGCCACATAATGTGGTTTGATCAGATCAATTGAGATGAATCTCTTTCTTTCTCCGGCAAGAGGCGGTAGGAGTACAGTTCTTGATCCTTCAACGGCCAGGACAGGTACAGGTTTTCGATAGGATGGCCTGAATTCTTTCTTGCCGACAATCTTTTCTCTGACCAGATCCCCATCTCTCAGTGGTGGGTCGCATAGGGCATGCTGCGGGATGATGGGCCGTGGCGGGGGAGGGGCAGGGTGGTGGGGTAGTAAACTCAGACATACGATGGAACGGAGGAAAGTAATTATGACTTTCCTCTGTTCCGTCGTAAGTCCGAGTCTACTACATCCCACCCTGTCCCTCCCCCACCCTGCCTCACTGCCCCACAGCACACCCTATGCGAGCCACCACTGCACACTTTAGGGATCCAGGCAGGTCTTGCCGTGGCTGACTTGACTTCCCCAGTGGCGCTTTTCTTTGTCTCGATGTTACTTAAGGAGGCTCTGGAATCATTCAGATCCTGTAAAACAGCCAAACATTTATTTATTGATGTCAAATGGTTTTTAATCAGCCACTGTGTCTTCACAATCACGAATAGGTACCCACATTCTTGTCCCAAAGAGGACCTTGAATGGAGTTGCACCTCCCAGAGAACTTCTTGGATGTTTTTTAAGGGTCCGCTGGACCCCATATAGGTGATTGACCCAACTACCACCCGAGCCTAATACCCTAGCTGTGAAAGATTGCTTTAAGTTCCGTTTTTTCCTCCCCAGAACAGAATTTCCATTGGAATGGTATATAGAGGAGTTCCGCAATGCTACACCCAAACTTCCCATGGCTTCCTTGTAAGCCCTGGAGCTGAATGCGGGGCCACGGTCAGAATGTAATGTGCCAACTGCGTATGTCCCTATGAAGACTCGCAAATCATTTGTAACAGTTCGGGCATCAGCCGAGCATTGAGGCCATACCCATAAGAACCTTGAACAGGAATCCACTGCAACCATGATATACTTGTAAGCCCTATCAGATCGTAAGGGGCTGCATTGTTCCAGGTAAATGTACATGAGCGGTCTGTCTAATATTAATAATAGTGTCTGTGCTGGACGTGCTACGGTGGACCCTTTTATCTGTTGACAGATATCGCACTTTAAGAGGAAGTCTTTGGTCTTCTTTGTTAACCCTGGCCACCAAAAGTGTTGTTTAAGTAAAGAAACTGTCACCGTTACTCCTGTGTATGCAGAACCCAGACCCTCGTGTGCTGCCAAGATTAAACCTAACCTGCGATCCATGTTTGGTATTACTCTATCCCACCACTCCAGGAATCTGAGCAAATGTAACGCTGTTTGCATCTAACTTGTAGGAGTATTTGAGTGGAAAACCTTTAGGTAGTGCTTATGCGTTGTTGCGCGAAGCAATCACAGCTACCATTGTGCTACCGTCTACCCTCGTTTTTGAATGGGTGATTGCAGCTACGGACACAGTGCGTACTGCCCCCTTTGCGGCTTCATCAGCCAATGAATTCCCTTCAACGTAAACGCCATCACGTTGATGACTCAGTGTGTGTATCACGTGAGCCCATGATAGTTCGTTCTTTAACTCTGCTACCTGTTCCTATAGTTTTCTATGGTTGATTGTGCCACCTTTTGAATCTCTGAACCCATTTTGTACCCAATAGTGGAGATATTCATTATATGACTGGACACAGTAAAAGGAGTCACGCACTATCAGTGTGTGGAATTCTCGATCCATATTTATCAGTGCCAGTAATAGTGCTTTTAATTCTGCCAACTGAGCCATGCAGTCTCCGAGAGATTTGCCGTCTTGCATCCTACCTTTTACAATAGTGCATGCTGCACTGTATTGTTGCTTACTCCCTATGGCCGGCTTAGCAGATCCGTCAGTATAAATAATGCATTCATACCAATACAGAGGCATTATTTCATTTGGTAGAGGATATTCTTGTTCATATTGTAGGAATGCTTGCATTTTTAAACTAGGGTCATATCTGTATTCTACATCTGTTGCAGTGAGAGAATTAGCCCATTGTATCCATCTTGGAGGTAATGCTTTTGCATTTGGGACACTTGCCTTTGTCTCAAAATAAAAGAGAGGGGGCTCTCTACGCCAAAGGGATAGAGCTCCCAATAACCATCAAGTTAGAAAAAAAGTTTACCCTTTGGACACAAACAATATTCAATCATTCACACATCAATAATATCCAGCCAACAAGGTCTTCTGAATGTTCACCATAAATGTATAGAAGCACTTATGAAACAAATTGTTAAAAAAATATATACGTCTTTTTAATCATAAAACTCAGTCACATGATACACCTTATGTCATAAATTAAAAAACTTTTCTCTTTTTATGTAAAAACATGTGCTACAAAGACCACAATTCATCAGAAATATAATATCCCTAAAGGAGAACAGACATAGACAATACATTCTGTCATCAATATGTTAATCTGGTTTCCTTATATACAGCAGATTTCCTGTCTTTTTAACACTGCTGAATAATCCGAATTTAACAAAAGAAGTAGGCGTCGACGCGTTTCAGTGGTATATATTCGTTTAAACCACCTTCATCAGGACAAATAAAGGTATTTTCTCCTTAAATTTGGCTGTACTCTTGCAGGTGCAACAGCACTATAGTGAGTTATCCTCCCGCTGTTTGATGGAGTGAGGGTAAACCAGCTAATATAATCTGGTAAATTGAAAATCCAACAGTTCCCAAAATCCAGATGATTTATTTAATCTCAATTGAATGACGTTTTCACTCTAAAAATCAATAAGGAATTTTTGCGTTCTGTAGTCTTTTATCAATTAGACTCCAAGAACTTTATATTCTTCATATTAGGTTCGGTTATGTATTAGTCATGAGATTCAGTGCTCTTTCTCTCACTACAGCAGTATGTACTGCTGTCAGAATTTTTTCTGTAGGAGAAGAACGCATTTCAGCATTGGTGTACAAATGCGATTTATATGCAATGGTACTGTTTCACCCTCATTAAATGTTAAGTAAGTCTACACAGATGGACCTGGAACTACGCGGATCACCAGGTTGCGTACATTTACGCTTGTCTGCAAGTGTTTTGATGATATCATATAAGCTTGTAGGGAACAAAGGATATTTGTGTGTTCCTGTGTCCATTGTCTAACTGAAAAGTCGGGTCTTATTAGGTCATAGAAAGATTTTAGTCTCTCTGCGTAATCCAAAATGTATGTTCTGCCAAATTTTAAAAAATCCCAGTACGGACTGTAAAATATTTCATGATTTTGGTGGTTTTAGCAGTGTGCACTTTTATAAAAAGTGGGCAGCCAGGCTTTTGCCTTCACTTGATAGTTCATATTCCAAAAATAGGATATTGAGGCGAGCTATCTTTGATTTTTTCAAGTTACATTTTTAGCCTTCAGAGGTGAAACCCAAAATAATGGTGCTTACCCTGGTCAAGTGCTCATCATCTGCCAGATAAATATAATCTACATAGGATGATTTTATATGTAGAGGCGCAAATACTTCACAACTATTTTGAGACGAATCGCAAATGTATGCGCAAAAAGGAATGCAGTGATTGGTTGGCCGCAACCTGAGCAGAAAGTTCTGGCCACCATTTTATGTAAAGGAACATGGTCCCAAGGGCTCTGCATATTTTTTGAAAGTACACGAAGGTGTCAGGATAATGTGTCCTGACCCTATGGCTGGAATATATGGATGTTTGAGGGACCCTTTATGTGTAAAACATAAAAAATAAATAATAATAGGACCAATTTTACCGCTCAGTGTACTCAGTGGTGTTGTGAGGCCGCTGATCCACCAGCTGAAGCAGGGCAAGGGGAACTCCTACTGAGCCCTTGAAGCTCGTTACAGTAAGAATCGAACAACTCTATCAGTGATAGACAACTGAGGATTATACCCCACCCAGTATCTGGAGCACTGCTGTTTTGCATAAGCTATAATCCACAAGCAGATCACCCTTATTCAGAGGACCTTTTATGATTTGCTTTTATGAGTGAGGAGTGCAGCAGGAGCTCACTTTCGCTTGCCACATTACATGCCAATAGACATTGGCCCTGGTTGTGAGTGCCACTCAAAGTTCAAGGATTTTTTCCTCTCTTGCTTGGAAAAAACAAAACTAAAGTTATTGTCATTGCTAAATTTACTGCTGCAAACCAAACCTGTATCCTTTCACAAATGAGGCTGAATTATACAGAATAGTTATTTTTGATTCTTCCTCTAACTTTCAGTTGAAGTTGAATGGAGAAGAGCTTTAATAAATGCTAAGAAGATTGTTGTGCTGTGCAAGCCTGCTACGTGAAAGTAATAATGTTAGAATGGCCGTATTCCCCTTCAACAGCTTTCTGCCTTAAATGATGAAAAATGCAAGCTATTTGTCTTCAAAGATTGGTATTACCTAGGGTTTTTTGATAGAAATGAATAATAATTTCAAATGTACTGGTTGCTGCATTCCTAACTATGAAAAACTGAAATACGAACAGGTGAGTGGATGGAGGCAGATTAGAAGATTGATCTGGGTTAATTGACACCATTTGGATATTATAAAGTTATAGGCAGCTCTACGTTCTTGAAAGAAACCCACAAAATAACTCTGTGGAAGGTCAGCCTCAGAGAGCAGACCATGAAATTTGTTTTGAACACTCCTCGCAAAATGCCTGCAAAACATTAAGCTTTGTACTACATTCTTCACTAATTATACTGTACAAAGCCCATCACGTCGACCATCCCTACATAAATATGGTCTTGCACATTTCCCATGTTTACTCACTCAATGTCATGCCAAACGTGGTTCAAAGTTGGGGGGGGGTAATTTTCTTTTTCTAGCTACTCCCCTGGGTGTACTCGCCCTGTTTGCACTACTGCACACCTTTATTTAAAGAGGTGTGCCGGGTATAAACAGGGACAGTACACCCTAAGACAACTAATGTCCTGCCCACAGGACAGCCACAAACATGTGCTGCCCCAAGGGCATTGGTTTAGTGAAATTCAGAGTGACTGTTCGAATCAGCTCCTCTGTATTTCCCTGTGCAGGCGGCACCAACCTGTACTTTACAGAGGAGACAGAGTTCTCCCTGCAGGCATGTGCAGTGAGTGAATGCACCTGTCTGCAAGGGGATGTCTGGGTGGTTCACAGGTTTCTCTTTCACCCCTTGCATGGGTCACACTCAAAGGTGTGATGACCGTGCACCAACGTTTTTGGCACACACTCATTGCACCTCATGGTGATTCTTTGCCTCTGCACCCACATCCATAATATGGCACAGGTAAAGTGGCACAGGTAAAGTGTGTCCTTCATTAGCATGGGGCTACACCCTCATGCTAATGATGATATGCCCCCTGAAGATAGCACCAGTGATCTATGTGCACCAACGCTATCTGTATGATACTAGTGGAGGCATAAGCATATTCATCTTCTTCTGTAATACAGCAGTGACCCAGGGTGCAGTAAATGGGCACACATACCCATTGCACCCCTGAGGCACTGTTTGTAGGATGGCCCTAACTTAAAATTCACAAATCGATTCCCAACAGGTGTAAATGTATTTACTATTGCAAACGACTTTGCTACAAGTATAGAGAAAGCCACAGTTGTCAATCCCACTCAAGGGGTGGGAAGTTGACATTTTAAGGCATGATTATCTAGGAAGCTTAGGAACATCCGTTTGTGGCAATTCTTAAATCCTCTCCGAATTCTTTCCATCCTAGAAATGACTGTAGATGTACCCAAGCGAATAACTCCCTATCTAGAATGGGAAGCATAGCTGCCAGGGTTTCAGATTGCTTATGTGTGACATTTTCTAAATTTCAGTGAAATTTAACAACTATGAGTAACACTTTCTCGCGAACAGTATAATGTCACCCACACCTAGTAGTAGCACGGCATAGCCCACTGCCTATGTCGGACACCTTTTGCTGGACGGGGAGACAGAAGAACAATAAATTAAATAGAGATTCCCTAACTTAACCAGCCTGCGCCTCCATAGCTTGCAACCAATCAAATAACTGGCTTGATCAGATCATGGTCAATTGGCCTAGTCTATTCAGGCTCTCTGCCACATGGGACCACGGGCAGACTACAGGATGTGAGAGGGGCCACAGTGGGGATCCTCTCCCTGAACAGTTCTTAAATTAGGCCACTCTGTACTGCAGTTCAGACTTACCCATTAAAAGCTTTGATTTGTGGATGGACATCCACATCTGTTTGATACTATGGTTTGAGCAAATGGTGCTTTTTTACAATAAATAGGTAGGTGTGTGGTTTTGTGTTCCGGTCTTCAAATGTCTGAAGTTCGTTTGGCTTGGATATGAGTTGTGATAGAAGGATATTTTCACCTCAAAATATATTGAGATTCCTTACCTCCCGTTGTAAACTATCGCCATCTTATATGCGACCGACTCAGCAAAGCGAAAAACTGGAACTACACCGCTATATCGCACTTCAGGACACAGTTAATTTGCTTGAAAATCTCAGGCATTGCGGTAATTCAGGAAAATCACCAAAAATGCGTTATTCTAATACGAGAAGCGTGGCACTTAGCAGGGTTGGGGAAGGAAAGGCGATCACCCTCACACTGGCTAGGGGTGTTTGAGAAAAGCTTTCTCCTCGAGGAATACATTTTTTTTCACAGGAGACCTAATGCCTCTTGTGCAGGTTTCTTCATTATGTAAAACTCTTCATAGAGATAATAGCTGTTTGTAAACAACAAAACCATATACAAATACGTCTCCATCCGTATTTGTATGTGTTTCTATTATGAATTCTCACCAAATCGTTTTACTATTGAAATGTTTGTCCGAAAATGAAATGGGCACAAATAGTGCTCTATTGCAAAATAGGGAGTATACTGTGCAAATTAGCAACCCAATGTAAAATATGTAATCCGTTTCTTGTTGGTAATTTCACCTCTTACAGATTTTAAAGATCTTCTTGTATTTGTATCCTTCCAGTAATTTGGAAAAATCTTATTCAGTCCACGTAACATGATAATGATAAAAAAGACCAAAAAAATGGTATTGCAGAGACGAAGGCTTTCCAAATGATGGAATAACACAATATCATCCCTAAAAAAAAAATGAATTCATAGCTTTTTCCAAGATGACGGTTCCTGTCCCCAATACAAACAGGACATTTTTCATGGACGAGAAAATGTGTGACTCACACAGTGGAATTGTTGAAGCGAGAGCTTGGACATGAGTGCCTCATTGCAAGGTATCAACAGCATTGCTAATTGAATGCCTGCGAGAAAATCTGCTGAGAAGGCAGCATTCCATTAACTATTGGTTGAGCTGGCTATTGTGTGGAGTTTGCAAGCATCTCTTTATCAGTATTCAGCATCACAACATGTACACTTTGGATTGAATAGAGCCACATAAATAGAACTTCAGGTCCCTAAAAGTCGTTTGTAGAACACATTCGGTCACTAGCCGATGATATAGGGGCATATGCATCTAACGATTTTTTAATCGCAAACGCTGCGATTCGCAAAATAACAGCGTTTGAGATTAAAAAATCGGTAATCGGGATGTATGAGCCAAATCCCATCGCAAAATTAAGGAATTGCTAATTTAGCGATTTCTTAATTTTGCGTAAGCATTTAAGAAATCGCAAATTGCGATTTCTTAAATGATATGTAAAAAGGACCCAAGTTGTGCGAATTATCCTGAAGAAATCGCAAATTACCACCAACTTATAGTTGGTGGTAATTTGCGATTTCCTTTCAAAATGCACTTTTTTGAATTTTACAAGGTGCCACGTGGCGCTCATACATGCCCTTAGGGCATGTATGTGCACCATATGCACACACACGCTCATTTCAGGGGTGCATCAGGGTGTCATCATGACACCCTTGCACCTTTGAAATTATTCTCAAATTGCGATTAGCAAATTGCGATTCGCTATTTGAGAATTACTTCCCATTCATTCCTATGGGTCTGCTGGCCCATAGAAATGAATGGGCAGGTATTCCTTAATTGCGATTGCGCAATTTGCTAATCGCAATTAAGGAATTTTAAGAAATCGCAAAAAGTTTGCAATTTTTTAAATACATCCCGTTTTGCAATTCTCAAATAGCGATTCTTTAAAAATCGCTATTTGAGAATCGCAAATGGTGATGTTGATACATATGCCCCATGGTCTTCTAAACATATGCTGATATTTTGACATTTCAAATTAAAATACTACACTTCTTAAATCAAAGAAAAACACCACAGTTTTTGTTAAAGTAAATCGTCTCTATTCTCTATGAAATTTTGGTTTCGATAGTGTGAAATTAGATTCTTTACTATTTCCTCTTCATCCCATTTCTCATTTCACAGGATGAACAGTGAAACCCTGGCCCAGATTTACAATCCCTTTGCACCAGGTTTGCGTTACTTTTTTATTTTGTATTTATTTTATTTTATGCAGAGTAGAATATTAGCACACAGATATTGGTGAAAACAGAAGATCCAAATGATTATAAGCGAACAATAGTAGAACAAACATGCAATCCTTGTTCACACAGATGAAAAAAACTATAGTGACAATCAAGGTATATTTAGGAGAGCAACCATACAAAAACAAAAAAAAGAACCATCATAATAATGCATGTTCACGACAAGTATGAAAAACAGTCATAAGTCCCCTCAAGGGGTCCCAGGTTTTCCGTAAACTAGTTCTCAACTCATGGTTACATATTAACAAGATTTCGAGAAGGCCAGTATTAAAACATTCATGCCACCAGAGCATGGGATTAGGGGCCTGAGCGAGTAGCCAATGCCAGGCCAAGATGAATCATGCCACAGCAATTGCAAAGAAGTATATCCCAGTGAGTAAGAAATGTGATGAGTGTCCTAATATAATTAATATCCTCGATAACATTGTTGTGACAGAAAGTTTTAGGAAAACAGTTTGCCAGTAATGAACAAGCAGCAAAGATTTGAATGCCCCCCGCCTGATCTGCTGAGCATCGGAAAGATTTAGGGGCTATTCACATGAACATGTGATAAATACTGCAAGAGTAGCTTATCGCAACTCTCAACATTGCAGCCTATCGCAGGAAAACTACGCCGTGCCAACCAAGTATTCACAACGTGGCGGTAGCATGCAATAGTCACCAGATAATGCGTCAAATAGCCACGCAAAATTCAATGCCCCACCGCAAAAATGCAAAACGGGAACGCAAAAAATCATGCGATGAGGCCAATCGCGGTACAAAAAGTAGGGAAAACCAGCCACAGGTCTGCAAATCCCACGCGTCTGGTGGGAAAATGCACCATAAAAACCACAGAAACAACACACCAGAAACAAGTCAAAGCACTTAGCAACATGAATGCACCCTGACCCAGCGCAGAGGCCAACGCAAACCCCACAACCCACACAGACCACCAGCAAGGAACAACGGGGTCGGGTAAGGCCAAGGAGAAGAGGGAGAGAAAGACGGTGTGCAGACTGCAGGGAAACAAGACGAGCGTCACGGAGGTGACAGAACACTACCAGCAACTGAACCACAAGCAGACCACCTGGAATGCAGTCGGAGTGCAGAGGAGGCTAATTGAGTAGGCCAAGAGGCGCCGGCATGACGTGACAACCTAAACCAGGCACAAACCTGCTGCCAACAGGAAGGCAGCAACGGCGACAGGAGGTGGCAGTCCAGCGCCACAGGAGGAGCTGGAGGAAACCGAGACCACAGTCATCAGTGTGGAGACGGTGCAAGGAGTAGGGTGTATGGACACAGCTCAAGAGGACCTGACACAACATCAACAGGGAGAGTAACGAACAGGGACTGGGGGGACGGGGGGAGATGAGCACAATGGCACACATGCACAACGAGGTGTAGCACACTGCACACCCACAATTACCCAGGACCATGTCCCTGATCCACTTGGCACACTGCAGCACACACACATAGCAAGAACAGCACACCCACATTGACGACAAAGTGGTACAATGTGCATAGCCGACACTGCAGAACAGAGGACACAACTGGCTCCGCACATGCACAGAAACATGCCCACTACATCTGACGGAGCAGGAAACTGTGAAATGGAAATGTACACGTACGACCTCACATCCGTAATGTAGTCCAAATGTATACTGTCCCGCAGCAGAATTCAGCACCTCCCAAACAGTCACAATGTACATTGTCATACAGTCAGCATGTAAACCAGAACAATGCACCAACATACATGTCAACACAATGTCAACATGCATCTCCCCTTCACATTGCAGATGGGCACACAACACCTCCAGCAGAGCACAGAAGACAACACATCTGTGATGCCGGAGAGGACCACCACACCTTCGACACCAGCGCCCTACAACAGCCCATGGTCATCCCACGCAATCCGCCACCAGCACCCGGGCAGACAAGCTACTTAGAGGAAAACAAAGAGCCACCAACAGACCACACAGCAGGAAGCACCCGCAAGCACAGCTGGCTCACGACACTTCACCAACCAACACATGGCACCCCAATGCCATGTGTCAGCATGCCAAAAGGAGATTGCCGAACAGGTGTGGGTGGGATCCGTACTCATGGAAGGTGAACTAGATCACATACGTTGTTGTCTATTACCCTTCTGGGACCACCTACACCCCACAAAGGAGACCCACACTGCCATAGAGACACATGCAGATGCACATTCACAGTACAGAACGACGCCCAGGGGCAGGCAAATAGAAGTCACACACCCACGTTGGCTCTGCGTACGCCGGCCCAGGCCACTCCCCTTATGAACTGAGTGGGTGACGACAAAGCTACATGTCCAAGCTCCAACCCGCTGCCTGCGGTGACATGTCTGCATCCGCTGTACACTGCACAATGTAATGTCGTAGGGCCCAGGGCCATCATGCATACAACAACACCACAGGGACACACGCAGATGTTATGTTGAACTGTGTATGGGCACGTGCGCTCGGCCCCTTTATTGGCAGCGCCACATGTACAGTGACACCTGTGCTGGATGTGTTTGGGGTGAGTGTAAGTCAGCCCGCACGGAGTGCTTGGTGCTGGCAACCACTTGAAAAGTGGACACCAGTGCAATGGAAACTGAAAACACCTGCATAACAGAGTCAACTGCTGAGCAACATGGAGGGAGCTGGAGAAAGTCCAGAGGACGCACAACATGCAAACAGAAGTGTCCGTGAGTTGCAGTGCACTGAGATAGGGGAACTACAGCTGAGCGCGCCCATGTGAAGAAAAAATCTCAGATTGTGTCTCCTCGAAATATTCCTGATGCAGATGCAGTGGGGTGTGTTAGTCCCAGGTCTCCCACACTGCTTGAGGTGACATTGCTGCGCAACCTCTCAACAACACAAAACTCAATCAGTAACGGACAATGTCTTGCGGTGCACTGAGTCAGTGGCACCTGGAGTGCCGAGCAGGGTATCAGTCTGATGATGGCATCCACGACAGGTGTGAGCAACTCAGTAAGTCTGTCAGGACCACCGTTTCGACTCTGGCAAATGGCGGTTGGAGGGTCTCCTGGTGGTGGTGGCGTGTGCCTCCTGCGGTGATGCGACATCCGGGCTGGTCAGGACTCGATTTGATGTGTGAGCCCTGGTGGACCACAGTTGAGACCAGAGGCAGCGGACAGCACAGGGCCACAAACACATGGCGTTGATAACCCTAAGGCCATCGTCTCAGAGGCCATCCAATATCTCAGAAGAAGGGGTCTCGGACATGACCAGCACAGAGTTAGTGGCTCCGCTTGCACTGCGGCCGGCACAGGCACCCTGCCACGGGATGGTGACTTGCGGTGCAGTCATATGGGCCATGCGACCTGAGCGGGTCCTCATCAATGTCCGAGGTGTATGTTGCGGAGGGTTGCAGGGGACAGTGGAAGGTGTCCTCCAGGGCATGATGCAGAGGGTGGGAGCTGTCCGGAAGCAGCAAATGGAGGGGTGGGATGCCACGGCCTCGTTTTCACCACAAAGTCAGTATCACAGCCACAATGGCAACGACAACCCCAAGTCCATGGACTCAGTCACCACCAAAGTCCAACCAGAAATTGTCCATGGGTCTCGGGGAATAGACATGGTGGCACCGGGGCTGAAAGGGGGGCTGCGATGAGGCCTGTACAATGACATCAAGTCTGCCATAAATAAACCAAGGCTGAATTCGACAGTGTGTGTGACCTATTCGACCGCAGAGTAGGCCGGGGGCGGTGGTCAGCAAGGGCCCACAGCCACGTGTCGTTGGGATGCTATGCACTTGGTTGCTGCCACCTGACCAAAGGGAGTACAGTGAAGTAGAATCTTCCTTTTTATGCGTACACGGACAATGTATGATCAAGACTCACTTCCAAATGTGTGACCCACTTGTCCGTAGTGTGGCCCAAAGGCAGCAGTCAGCAGGGGACAACACCCACCTGTCGTTGGCTTGCGATGCACAGAGTTAGTGACACCAGGGCAATTGTCGGTAGTGTTCGATCACCTCTATAACGAAGATCCTATTCCCTCCGGACTGCAACGCGTCATTCTCTTACGCCTCTCCTTGCGTGCGATGATATTTATTCTGCCTTTGAACAATCGATGTTCAGTTCCAAATCTGTGACCTACTCGTGCACAGCGTAAGCCGAGGGCAGTAGTCCGCGTAGGCCCACAGACAGTTGTGGTTGTAATGCTCTGCACAGAGTTGGTGGCACCACATCGAAGGGAGTATAGTGTCATGAACTCTGCCTTAAATAATGTTCACTGCCATGGTGTAATCAAGACTCAGTTCCAAATGTGTGACCTACTTGTCCGTGGTGTAGGCCGGAGGCAGCAGTAGAGTACATAAACGAGAAAGGACTACGGCGGGCCTGTGTCGTGTAGGCTGTGATGGTCTGAGAGGCTGCCAAGGTCGCGGCCCTCGGGCTTGGAGCTTGCGCAAGCATGTGGTGGGCCCTCTTTGACACACGCAGGTGTCGGAAGGTGATCAGTGTGGCTTGGCTGTGCAGGGGCGGACCTGACAGGCTTGGGGTCCAGCGGGCCAGGGTACGGCAGGCACATAGGATCGTAGGCAACTCCACTCAGGTGGACGGTGTCGGCCTCGTGGTGTGGTGAGAGGCGCCGCCCTGGCAGAGACATTGGGCTTTCCGCAAGAGGACCATGCCCAGGGCTACGTGTTTTTCATTCACACCACCCCTACACTGGCCTGGCATACGCCGGGCCATCCCACTCCGCTTAGGGGGCGGAAGTAACAGGCAACATTTCCGCAAACTCCCCTGCTGGCTGGCGTGACATGGTTGCGTCCACTGTCCACTACACTCCATACACCAGCAGTGTATGTCGCCATGGATATGGGTGTGTTCGGCATACTGCGGTCTGTCCAGAACATCTCCGCCACTCTTGGCATTGTGTACTTTCCCAACAATGCTTCTCCTGCATCCTTCACACATGCCTGGTTGCTACCTCTCCCCACATTCAGCTAGTGTGTGGCTGAGGTGCCATGCCGTTGATGGCTCATGTTTACGGCTTGCCCAGGTTATCATTGTGAGTTGTTCTGTCGTGTCCAGTGGGTGGGCATGTTGTTTTGCATGTTGGTTGTGATTTTGTGACGAGTGCATTGCCAGAGTTGTGAGTTGCATGGTTGTGGAGTTGAGGTGAGTGGGGTGTTCACTTGGAACTTGCCAAGGGGCTGCGCATTTCCCTTGGTGCCATCTTGGGAATGCTGGTTGCTGATGGACTGTCGGAGGATGAAGGAATCATGCACACTGGCTGGGTATTTGGAGGCGACATTGGTGGAGGTTCCACGGTGTTCGGTTGTTGCCTGAACATTGATGTGAGACGTGTTGCGGTGATTGTGTGTTGTGTCACCAGGGGGCACAGGTAGGACATGTGTGCTGTGGATTGCCCCCAACACATGGGTGCATCCAGCTATGCGTATTGTCCTTGCTTGGTCTCCAGCGGATCCTGCGCATTGTGTTGAATGTATAGGGACTGAGGTACCAGGCTGATGGTGATGCCCAGGACAGGTGTGAGGGACTTGGATGTGGCTGGCTGTGTGACTCCTCCGACTCTGGCGGGTGTTGGTTGGGGGTACCAGGGGCCAACAGGTGCAGCACAGCCAGCAGCTTTGTGTGGGGTGGGATGTTGGTGGTCCACTGTGTTGGTGCTGTCGGCCTGTTGGGCGTTGTTGGTCAGTATGCGTACAATGGTTGTCCTTTTGAGCCTGTAGTGGGCAATGACATTGTCAGGTGTTGGGTCTGTGAAGATGGTGTGCTTCCTGGGAGTCCGCTGTCTTTGTCTGCGCTGTCTCTGTAGTGGTCCAGGGGGGTGTTCCGGGTGGGGGTTGGGGTCCTGGGGTGGTGGCGGTGGGTGTTGTGGCCCTCTTGGGTGTCTGGGCTGCAGGACCAGTGGCTTCATGGCATCTGTTACCCTTTCGATGTGGCTGTGGGCTGGGCTCTCTTTTGTGGTGCAGGCTGTGGTCCGACTTTGCACCAGGTCAGAGCAGGTGTTATTTTCCTGCTGCTAACGCAACTTATCGCCTGTTTTGTGTTCTTATCGCAGTTCTGGCTAATCGTTGTGAATGTTGTGTAGTGGTGTTGTCGCGGCTTTTGGCTCGGGAACGCCTACTCTGCATCTCATTAGCGATAGTTGCGGGGGTCATCTGTGACAATGTTTTTTGCGGCTTCTATCGCGGGTAAACTGGTGCTGTGGGATGTTAACACCAGCTTGTGATTGGGGCGACAAGTTTATTGCAGCTGTGGCTGTGATAAAGTGCTGTTAACTCTGCAATAGATCCTTGTGAATATCCCCCTACACTTTCTAAATCAAAGAAAAACACCACCGTTTTTTTTAAAGTAAATTGTCTCTATTCTCTATTATATTTTGGTTTCGATAGTGTGAAATTAGACTCGTTGATATTTCCTCTTTATCCCATTTCTCATTTCACAGGATGAACAGAGAAACCCTGGCCCAGATTGTAGTTATTTTATTTTATGCAGAGTAGAATATTAGCACACAGATGTTGGTGAAAACAGAAGATCCAAATGGTTAAAAGCGAACAATAGTAGAACAAACATGCAATCCTTGTTCACACAGATGGAAAAGACTATAGTGACAATCAAGGTATATTTAGGAGAGCAACCATACACAAACAAAAAATAATGCATGGTCACGACCAGTATGAAAAACAGTCAGAAGTCCCCTCAAGGGGTCCCAGGATTTCCTTAAACTAGTTCTCAGCTCATGGTTACATATTAACAAGATTTTGAGAAGGCCAGTTTTAAAAAATTCATGCCACCAGAGCATGGGATTAGGGGCCTGAGCAAGTAGCCAATGCCAGGCCAAGATTAATCATGCCAGAGGAATTGCAAAGAAGTATACCCCAGTGAGTAAGGAATACGATGAGTGTCCTAATATAATTAATTTAGGCTCCCAGATAACATTTTTGTGACAGAACCACTTAAGTTTTAGAAAAACAGTTTGCAAGTAATGAACAAGCAGCAAAGATGTGAACGGCCCCCACCTGATCTGCCGAGCATCGGAAAGATTTAGGAGGATACTCTCAAGAATGTGTGATAACTATCGCAAAATTTGCTTAACGCATCTTTGCACATCGCAGTCTATCGCGGGAAAATAACGCCGTGTCAACGTTGTATTCTCAACCCTGCGGCACCATGCGATAGTCTCACGACAACACGTCAAATGACTGCGTTAAAACGAACGCAACACCTAAAAAATGCAAAACACGAATGCAAAAAAAGTTGCGATGTGGCCAATCGCATTACAAAACTCAGCAATAACCAGCGACAGGCCTGCAATTCCCACACGTCATGCAGGAAAATGCACTATAAAAGATAAAAAAAAAGGCAAAAGAAAATAAACTGCGTAGCACCATTGATGCACCCGGACCGAGTGCAGAAGACAACGTGAACCCCACAAGCCCCACAGATGACCAGCAAGGAACCGCGGGCTCGGGGAAGGCCAAGGAGAAGAGAAAGAGGAAGACGCAGTTCAGTCCGCAGGAAAACAGGATCATCGTTACGGAGGTGATGGAACACTACCAACAACTGTTCGGCACCGCAAACGTGTCATTGACAACACAAATGGAAATACGGCAGTCTATCGTGAACAACGTGAATGCAGTCGGAGTGTTGAGGAGGTCAATGGAGGAGGTCAAGAGGCGCTGGCATGACATGAAAGGCCAAACCAAGCAGAAAGTCACTGCCAACCAGAAGGCAGCAATTGCGACTGGAGGTGGGAGTCCTGCGCCACAGGAGGAGCTGGATGATCTGGAGGAAATGGTGGCCACAGACATCAGTGTGGAGACGGTGGCAGGAGTTGGGGGGCCGGACACAGCTCAAAATGACCTGACCCAATAGCAACAGGGTGAGTAATGACCAGGGACTGGGGAGATGGGGGATATGGGCACAATGGCACACATGCACAATCATGTGCAGCACACTGCACACCCACAATGAGTATGGAACATGTCCCTGATACCCTTGCTGCAGCACACATAGAAACACCAAGTAGGCACACATAGAAACACCAAGTAGGCCCCCCCACTATGTGCACAAAGGGGCTCCCCTCCCTATCACCAATCACACAACCTACCCATGCACATGTGCTGAATCCATCTAAGCAGTGGCTTTGTGAGCCACACTGACAATGCAAGTGACACTGCATGACCAATAGCATGGCTGCAGTCAAAATACATGACATGGTGCATGCCACAACACTGAGGTGGTCCAGTGTGGATCACATCCTCCAATCAGCAGGTCACACTCTGACACATCCACGTGCACATGCAATCCCTGACGCCAACAACAAAACTGCAGGCAATTAATGTACACAATTACAAAAACCGTCCAAGAGCACAAATGACCCAAGTCGCCAACATCTCTGCACCGTAAAAGCACACATGTCAAAGGCACACCTCCTCAAAGGGATAAGGGGCAGCTAAATTAGAGCTGTAGGGGTGACTCTCCCACAATGCAGCACACACACACATAGCAATCACAGCACATCAACATTGACAACAATGTGGTACAAGGTGCAACACTTTCACTACCGAACAAAGGACACAACTGGTGCCGCTTGTGCGTAGAAACTGCCCAATCACATCTGGCTTAGCAGGACACTGTGAGATGAAAATGTACGAGTACAACCTCACATCCATCATGGAGTCCAAATGTCCTCTGTCTCCCATCAAATAGCCATCTCCTCCAAAACAGTCACAATTTACATTGTCATGCAGTCTGTATGTAAACATCTACAATGCGTCAACATACATGGGACACACTGTCAACCTGCACATCCCCTTAACATTGCAGAGGGACAATCAACACCTCCTGCAGAGCAGACCAGACATCTCTTCAGTGATGATGAAGAGGACACCCTGGACAATTGCTCAGACACCCTCCAGCGGCTCATGGACAGCCTCCGCACCCCACCCCCAGGAGCAGGGCAGCCCAGCTGCATCGAGGTGACCCCGCCCCCTGCACAGACCACACAGCAGGAAGCACCCACCACCACAGCTGGCTCCCAGCACCTCACTGAAGAACACATGACGTTCGAACGCCGTGTGTTAGACTGCCAGAAGGAGCTGGCTGAACATTTGTGTCTGGGGTTCGAAATCATGGCAGCCAAACTCAATGCCATACGTGGGTGTATAAGTCCCATCAGGGACAACTTACAGTCCCTAACGGACGCCCACAGTCTGTTCCATGCCCTACAACAATCCTTGGCTGACCTCGATGGAGCCATTACTTGGATACAAGAACTGTCTAGTCAGACAGGCTCCAGCGACGACAGCACAGAGTTGGCACAGATGTGGAGGACAACGGAAAACATGCAGCGGATGCAGGCAGGAAGGATGGCTGCCATGGCTAAACACCAGCGAGATGTAGCTGGGATCTACCATGCCCTGCAGATCCTCATCTTGCCATTGCTGCCACAGAGCCTGTCCCAGATGACTGCTGCAGGAACTTCGACACACACATCTCTGCCCCCTGATGTGTCAGTGGCACACAGTGACTCAGCCATACCACCTCCGCCCCTGATGTGCCAGTGTCAATCAGTGAGGCATCCATACCACCTCCGCCCCTGATGTGCCAGTGGCACACAGTGAGGCAGCCATAATACCACCACACACACCTGGAACACCTGACACAGAAGACATATCAGAGGACGAAGATGTGAATGGTGATGCCTCTGTGTCAAAAAGGAGGTTGTAGAATTCTTCCCCGCTATATGGCCTGTTCCTGCTTGGTTCAGCCCTCTGCATCATGCCCTGGAACAACACCTTCCACTGTCCCCCCAAACACTCTGTGACATT
Source organism: Triturus cristatus (assembly GCF_964204655.1). Classification (NCBI taxonomy): domain Eukaryota; kingdom Metazoa; phylum Chordata; class Amphibia; order Caudata; family Salamandridae; genus Triturus; species Triturus cristatus. Next base: position 873,826,042 of record NC_140587.1, read on the forward strand.
CACCTGGACCCTGACATGGACTGCCATATCTGCACTGGTTACCAATGACACAGCATTCAAGCTGCGGACTGGACTCTTCCTCCTCCGACTAACTTGTCATTCCCCAAAGGACTGTGGTTGGTACTCCACTGTGCAACCATGTAATGTGGGGTGTGCATGGCCATGTACTGTTCCAGCTCCGACTCTCCACAGAATGTGAATAAAACATTCCAAATCACACAGATGTGTCATGTCTATGTTCAGTCAAGAATAAAAGCATGGATGAATGTAGGGACATCGATTGCACAAAAAGGTACACCCTGGGAAATGACATCAATGCGCATGTTTGACCATGACACACATGGCCAATCATATGTCTGTGAAGGTGTGAACTAGCTGTGGCCTCATTGCTCATTAACAACAATCTTGCAACCCCCCCCAGCGTAGCCCCACGTCCATGTATGAAATATGGCTGTGTGTGAAAATGTCAAAGTCGGTAGCAGGACCAAAGTAGTGTCCCCCATCACATGTGATAACAGAACATCTCTTTGCATACCTACACACACAACTGTGTGGACACAGACTGTTTTGATGGATCACATTAATCCACATGGCAAGAAGTTGGATACAATACTCACATTGCTGAAGACATGTAAGCGCACAGGTCTACCAGCAACTTTCCCAACCACAATGTTTGGCTCACAGAGGTGGAGCTGCCAATGGGGACTCACCCTAAGTGAAATGTGTTGGTCAGTCGCTCCCTGTGTACGGCAATGCTCATTGAGGCACACGATTTGGCATTCTAATCAACACTCATCACAGTTGAATACTAGTGAAGTTGCGTACACTTTATTAGCATGTGCGTGTCAGTATGGGCAAGACAAGGGCCACAGCATGCAGAACAATGCATCATATACAAACAGGCAGCATAGGAACATGTAGAGGTGCAAGACATGGGGATGCAAACATGGATAGAAATCATCATGGATGGCAACGGTCTCAGTCCACCTTGCCTTGCTGGACGAGTCATGTGATGTTTGGCGTATGCTCATTGCACTGTGTCAGGGGACAACACTCATAGCCCATGGGATCTGCATAGTCCTGTACCATGGACTGCACGGACTGTCTGCTCTGCTGACAGTGAGCAGGTGACAGAGTCCAAAAGGGTCACATGTAGAACTACATTGCCATGTGTGTACACTATCTCCAGCAGGATATCAGATTGAGGAATGTTGCCATGTGCCACTGTCCACTCACCTTGCTCAGGTGTGTGTCAACCTGCAGTGTTGCACGCACATGCATTCTGAGTCCAGGTGAATGCAGACATGTCCACTGTAATGGTGGGATATGTGACCATTTCTCCAAGATGCAAAAGGGTGTTGGGACCTGTGCTATGGGTTACAATCAGTTGTGGCTGCAGGAACGTAGGTACTCGTCCATGAGAGCGAGTGCAGCTTCATAGGCAATCAGTTCCCAGAGTACATCGTTGTCGACTTCAACAAATGTGAGGGAGAGCCAATCCATTAGCTCGTCCGGACAGATTTGCTCCATCCACACAGTTTCACCAATCTGCAACACAGCCTTATAGGGGAGCGCCTCGATGTGGTCACTGCACACGAGGAATTGTGCAATCACTCATGCTCAACTGCCAGCACATATGCCAAATATCAAGAAATCCCATGAACGGGTATCACAGTTACACTCCTGGTCGTGGGCCAACAGGGGGAGCACACACATGTCATAATTCAGTTCAGCTACTGTTGTGTTGGATAGGCAGACATCCATGGGCCACTTGAATATGCATGATCGACAGTGGAACCAGGGCTGGACGCAGGTGACGTATGCAAGTTAGAAGCTCAACCGGTAATTGATCCGCAGCACTGCCAATGGCAGTGCCCCCAACAGATACAGCATTCGGTCACGGTACAGTTCCACGTGACACGGGTTGCGCATGTGCCCGGGATGGCCTGCAATTGCGTTGTTGGGTCTCGAAGAACCGGCACTCTGCAGCTGTTGTGTGGTTGATATGCCACAGCTTGGAGCAATGTGTCGTATGGGTGTGCAATTTTGGACATATGGGTTTTGCTGTGCTTAAGTGTCAAGGGCATTCCATGAAGGAGTATCTCGGGCAAGGTCTTCTGTGTGTGGGTTGTGGATACGTTGTTCTTTCATTAGCGCTGTGTGGAGTGTGGGAGTCATCATCTGTTATGGTGTATCTTTCAGAGGGTACCCGCCGCATGCACTGCCGAGGTCATAGTTGCAGATGTCCTTCCACCTTCTGTATTGGGACAACGGAGCTTTCATCCACAATGTCAGTCTGACTACTGCTTTCATTCTTGAAATGTGATGTGGCTTTCGTGGTGCACTAAGAGCGATACACACACAACAGTTGGCATGTATCAGCGAAGACCTCGAGCGGCCTGGCACTCCTTGTACAATCCCTTCCTGTGTGGCCCCCCTCCATGTGCATGCAACAGGGTGACATTGTTGGTTGTGGTCCGTGTGGCGTCAACACTGCAACAGAGACACGCACATCAGTTGGTTTCCTGTCCAGCCCAGACATGAACCACACACAGGGCCCAGGGATGATTCTCTCTCTTTCTCTCTCTCCCTCTCTTCCTTTCACTGTCTCTCTTCCTCTGTTTCTCTCGTTCTCCCTCTCTCCCCCTTTTTATCTCTTTCTCTATCTCTTTCTCTCTCTCTCTGTCCTTTGATGAGCGCATGACACACCTTCTTATCTTGAATTTTGTCTTGCAGGCTGTGACTTACAGACTGTCCATGGGAGACCCGCCATGACTCTTCCAAATAGTGGTATTGAGTTACATTTGAATGAATTAATATTTTTGGGAAATTCAAAGGTGAATTAATGATTTACCTTTGTCTGTCCACACATGAATGTTAATTGTTGTTATTGTGCGGCTTCAGGCGAATTGTTTGGTTCAGGAATTTGTAAAGTTGATGTGAACTATCTTAGTCTGGGGGGGGGCCGGGGTAGGGCCCAGGGAGGGAGGGATCCTAGGGGTGGTGGTGGTGGGTGTTGTGGCCCTCTTGGGTGTCCGAGCAGCCTGATCAGTGACTCCATGGCATCTGTTGTTCTTCAGGTGTGGCTGTGTGCTGGGCTCCCTCTCAAGGTGCAGGTTGTCGTCCGACTTAACACCAGGTAAGAGCAGGTATTAAATTCCTTCTGCTAATGCGCCTTATCTTATGTTTTGGGATCTTATCTCAGATCTGGCTGGTCATTGACAATGTTGCGAAGTGGTGTTGTCGTGGTTTTTTGCATGCGAACGCCAACTCTACATCTCATTAGCGTTAGTTGCCGATGTCATCCAAGGCGTTGTTTTTTGCGGCTACTAAAAATTGATTATATCAGCTGCTTGCACCAGCTTGTGAATGGTGCGATGAATATATCACCACTTTGGCTGCGGTAAAGTACAGCTAACTCAGTGATAAGTCCTTGAGAATATACCCCTTAGCGTCTTGTCTGAGATTCATCATATATAAATGATAAGAGTTATAATAAAAGATCATTGATAAGCCTAAACTGGTGCGTTTTAACTCTTGAGACATTTAAAACCCTGTGCACCAGCACATTTGGGCACCTTGTGTTGTCAAGGGTGACCTCGAATCCAATATGCTGGCTCCACTTGTGTGACCCACGTTGCAAAGGGTCAGCCTGCTGTCCCACCTCAGCACATAAGGTCATGTTCTAGGCCAGACAAATACTCTTCTTGAGCAGCCCTTTAATCAAGAAATCTAAGAAGTTGTTCAAAGAGTAATGAATGTCTCCCATTTTAAAGCTCCTAAGGCTATGTCGTAGATGAAGATAGCGGAAGAATCCAGCCCGTGAAAGGGAAAATCTCTGGCAGAAAGTTTCATATGAAAAAAGGGTGTCACCCTCATAAAAACGCACCAGTGTCAGAAGCCTAGGTTCCTCCTAGGCCTCCAAGAAACTCTGACGAACCAGACCAGGAAGACTGGGATTGTAACCTAAATAGGTAAATGGATTAAAAAGGGTAAAACTTGGCAGCCATTTTTCACATGTTCCCAGACAGAGTGGAATACTCAGTATTTTAAATTGGTCTTTTTTAAGTAGACGGTGTCAATAATCCCGTTGCTGTGAATAATAGCCGCACCCCACTGTAATTATTCTGGAAACATACCCCACAGTTCCCAATGTTCACTCTCCTGGACCCTGATCAGATGTTCCATAAATGCAGTTATAGATAATACACCCACAAATCTGGTAGGGAGAGCCTTCCTTTCTCCTGCGGCATCTGGAGAACCTGTTTACTAGATCTGGGCCTTTTATACCCCAAGTGAGTTTTTGCCAGGAGAACTCGATCTGACAAAGAAAGACTTTTGAAAGTTAGGGAGGTATGCATCTAAAAAGATATATATATATATATATATCTTGCTTGGTAATATGATCATTTTGATGAGTTTACACCTTCCAATTAGCCCTATATGTAATCTGTTCCACTTATCAAAGATCTCGACCAAACTCATGAAAACTTGCTTGAAGTTGAACTTGATTATATTCTCCAGCTCTAAAGAAAATTCCATTCCTAAATATGGTGCCAAACTTATCCAGTGGCAATCTTGTCCGAAAGGGGGAGTGTTTGCCAAAAACCTCCTTCTTATCAAGGTTAAGCTTGTACCTTGAAACAACCCCAAATTTACTTGCCATTGTTTCTATTGCGGATAAGATGCTGCCAGAGCAGAAGTCAAGTTAGCAATATCATCTGCATATGCTAAAAGTTTAAGCTCGTCGATGCTTTCGCAATGGGAGAATATCCCTAGACCTCTTCAGGGCTTGACTATAGGGCTCTATATAGAGTGAAAAAAGTTGGGATAAAAGGGAGAACAACCCTGTTGAGTACCCTTCATAATCGATATAGGATTCAAAGGATTACCCTCAGTAAAATACTTTATCTTTAAGACCCTGAAATAATTGTTGAACCTGGGTATTGTTCCCGAGGCCAAAGTCTGATGCTCTCATGAGTGCCCAAAGAAATGGCCGGAAAACCCAGTCTAATGCCTTTTCTGTGTCAAGCATTATCATTCTGACCTGGCACTCATCAGCTGACTGGACCTCCAAAGCCGTAATAGCTGTGTTGACGTGAGCAGTTGTTTTGTGCCACCTAGGTATACACCCTTGCTGGTTCTCAGCTACCAGATCCAAACTAACCAAGGATAGTCTATTGGCCAGCACTCGGGTATATATTAAAGAGTAACAACAGAATTCAAGCGGTAGGGCTTCAAGCATTAGCGCACTAGGCGTTTACATATATCAACAAAAAAAATCAGTAATAAAGAAAAATTCTTACTTTTTATGCTCACTTCTCGTGGTTTTACCGCTAAACAACCACACTAACTAATACTCAATCAAGGAGAAGGAACAACACAATTAAATGACAATAATATTTATATTAGAATTAAATCCTCAAAACGAAAAGAAGTCATTAGGCAGATAGTTCATGATTCAGATCCAATCTTCTTTATTGTAATTCAAGTCAAGTTTTCTTCATGAAAAGTCATTCGATTTTTTCAAATTAAAGACTTGCAGCTTGCTTGCATAAATCAGATCACTCTTTGTTGCAATAATTAATTCAGCCAATGCGTTTTGTCTTAAAAAGACGTCATCAGGGCTGCAATAATAGAAAAAACAAATATTACTATTCAATTGTAACTTCAAAATAGAAACATAATCCTAAAAAAAGTATAACTCTGCCTATATCCATTCTAATATTGAGGCAGTATCAGATGGAGGTACCATATTTCAAAAAATATAGTTTTGGATTATTTCAATGTGTACACCATCTTTACATGACGATTAGTGTGTTGCCTAAACACTATGGGCCCGATTCACAGAACTAACTTAAGACAAAATCCTAAACTTACTACCATTTTGGTATTCACAGAAGGCATTTAGGAGTCCTAAAGTTAGGAGTCCTAACTTCTGTGAATACCGAAGTGAGTAAGTGTCTTCTGTGAATACCAAAATGAGTAAGTGCCTTCTGTGAATACGAAAATGGTAGTAAGTTTAGGATTTTGTCTTAAGTTAGTTCAGTGAATCGGGCCCATTATCTATATTCATAACACCATAGAGAAGGGCCTGTATTAAAAGTTAAAACATTCCTATACAGTTGACACAAATTCCAATTTCTATAAATTAAAAAGGATTTATTTATCTAATCAAATGATGACTATAGAGTAAGTCTATCATTTTGAGGTCTACAGTGGTTTAAGAACCAGTAATCACTATTAAATTGAAACCGATTTTGTACCTTAAGTAATTTTAAGGTGAATTTTCTCATTAAAACGTTCAAAGGCACTGCATGAATCAAAATATTAAGTGTACTAGTATTCTTAGAGGAGTTTCATCTAAGATGTAGGGGGAGAAAGAAGAAAACATGGCAAATCTTTAGGACTGTGGTCAAGTTAAGCCAATATGGTTGCAGTTTAGAGGTCTATATTAAATGATGCTTACCGATTTAATATCCGTTAATTTTGCATGTGTATTTTTCAAACAAGTAATCTTATTCAAATCTTGTTACGGTATGAAGTTCTTGAAAAAAAAAAATATGGAGTATTTTAATAATAATATTTATAAAATTTAAACCATTATGAAAAGTTATGTGTTAATTTATAGCTAAGTTTTGGTGCATTTCAAAAAGAGCTGAATACAGCTCGAAAAATCAGTGCAAACCTAATTAAAAGTGACCCCTCGAAAAATCAATGCAAACCTAATTAAAAGTGACCCAAACTACATTAGCCACATTATATGAGGCAAAGTCGCCTCATAAACCCCCAATTGTGCTAACACTCACCTCAGTGGTAGTAAATGACCATCGTCAACAGCGTGGCCTGATAAATCCCGCTGTAACCGTTTGGTCAAAGCTAACATCTTAAATACCTCCTATTATCCAATGCCTGTTTAGATGCAAAATGTAGAATAGCCAATCGTAAAGTTGGTTATTCTATTCTTGATTGAAATAAACTGTTCCCTTTCTGGTCTGCTAAATATGTAGTGACCAATCGAACAAGTGGTTAAACTATTCCTCATTTTAATAACCTGTTCCCTCCCTGGTTAGTGCTATCCAGTGCGTGAACCTGTAGCTGTGAAACTCATTACTATTGGCCAGAAAACGTATTCTGACAAAAAGCCTCTCTCGTACTGGTTGTCCTTTAAGCCAATGACGGTCCTTAATACTAATCAGCATCAAAATTGAAGGCAGGCAACACCTCATGCTATTAGCAAGATCCGAATTATTCCATCGTTTAAGATGCCTAATTCAGTAAACAAAACTCATCAACCTTGAGGGTTCGAATCTGCTATCAGGACGGGAAGGCGAAAGTACAATGACCCACCCTTATTCCCTTTAATAATGCAAAAAAAGGTACAACATAATATTTTGCTTAGTTGGAAGAGTTTAATTAAAGATAAGGACATCTTCTTTTAAAATATGTGTTTAAAGGAAGGAAGAATTCTAATTAGGAGGAGTCAATAAGAGAAAATGTCTATTATCAACGTAGTAGTGAATATTAGTCCATAAACGCTTTTCATATTGTGAACCTAGTTAGCACAGAGGAGAGACACCCAGCTTAGCAACCCGAGCGATTCCAATTTTACATGTCCAAGCCTGCTATTGAGAAAAGAAGGCAAAAATTCAATAATTCTGATTATGAAATGACATACATTTCCTATTGTATTAATTACAAGCAATGAAAAGAACTTGCACCTCAGTTTAATAATTCATGACGGTGCCTAAGAATCGAAACACACAAATATAAAAGAAAATAATTTTTATTTAACGGAAACAATCTATGCAGAAAAAGTTTTTTTTCTAAAACAATGTACAATACAGTGTAATTTAAGTAAAAAAATATCGCTAAATTGGCATGCTAAACCAAAATATTATTCCATTTCATTTGGATGTTGTACAGATCTTTTATATAATAATTCACTTTTACTGTAGAAGTGAAAATTACATCAATTTTCTATTTTTCCATAAGAATAACTAGAACATATGCAGTTTCTCAATACATTATTACCAACCTATGATCTCTTAAGAAAACTGCAAGTGAATTGTGTTTATTTTGTCATGATAATTAATAACAACTATAAAAAATAGTGTAATTCATTGTCACTGTTGATGCCAAGGATTTTGGCCCTACATCTACTTATCCATTTGCCTCTAGTTCCCAATCACTTCCTCTCATTTTAGGTGTAATTTTCTGTAAACCATGAAATTTGAAACTACCATTATGTTCATGATCCTGCTTTACATGTTGATACAAGGGTGAGTTTGTATCTCGATTTAATATGGCTCTTCTGTGTTACAATTTCCACATATAATCTTCTATATGCCAGTTTAGGTTTATCAGAGATGACACCGAGCAATCCCAGTACTCCCTTCAATAAATTCCAATTCTTATTTAAAATCTTGAAAATCTGTTTATGGTGTATATTATATGTGGTAATAAATGCCACTCGATCAGTATTGTGATGTCTCTTTTTTTGAATCAATGTGTCTTCCCTTTTGACCTTTTCAATTCGATGTCTTGTCTGTACAAGGCTACTAATGGGGTAGCCTCTATTTTCCAATCTACATTGTATTGCATTTAATTCCAATTCAAATTCTATGTCTCTGCTACAGTTTCTCCGAATATGAATCATTTCCCCGTAGGGAATGCCTTTCACTACTGAGGCAGGGTGGGAGCTATCCACTCTTAAGATAGAATTAGTTGCTGTTTTTTTTCTGAATAATTGACTGTGAGCCTGATTATTGTCTATGAACAGCTCAATATCTAAAAACTCTATCCTATTCGAATGATGGCTCATTGTTAATGTTACATTAAAATCATTGTTGTTCAAAAACTACCTTCAAAAACTACCTTAATTCTATCTTAACAGCGGATAGCTCCCACCCTGCCTCATTAGTGAAAGGCATTCCCTACGGGGAAATGATTCTTATTAGGAGAAACTGTAGCAAAGACATAGAATTGAAAAGATCAAACCGGAAGACACATTGATTACAAAAAAGAGACATCACAATACTGATCGAGAAGCATTTATTACCACGTACAATATACACCATAATCAGATTTTCAAGATCTTAAATAAGAATTGGAATTTATTGAAGGGAGTACCGGGATTGCTCGGTGACATCTCTGATAAACCTAAAATGACATATAGAAGAAGTGCTAATATTGGAAAGTTTGTCACTAGAAATTATGTTGAACCTATTAGGTCAGAAGGTACGAATTGTCTAACAAGCCAAGCTAAAGGTTTCTTTATATGTGGAAATTGTAACATATGTGACTTAGGCATTAATCATACTAAAACATTTAATTACAACACCAAGAAAAGTTATCATATAAATGAATTCATCAACTGCAATAGTGCGGGTGTAATATATGTTCTAACATGTGCATGTCCTAAAATATAAATAGGAAGCACTAAACGCACCTTGAAACTTAGAATACAAGAACACAGAAGAGCCATATTAAATTGAGATACAAACTCACCCTTGTAACAACATGTAAAGCAGGATCATGAACATAATGGTAGTTTCAAGTTTCATGGTTTACAGAAAATGACACCTAAAATGAGAGGAGGTGATTGGGAACTAGAACTGCGTCAGTAAGAGGCCAAATGGATTAGTAGATGTAGGGCCACAATCCTTGGCCTCAACAGTGACAATTGCAAAAACAACAGTTGATGGACAGAATGCGGAACAATGTCATACATTCACCCCAGTACAGAAATCTGGGCCGAAATCCATCGTTTGTTTGCTCACCATGCCATTCCAGTTTGAACCCAGCCATATGCAAATCAGTCTTGACCCTGTGCCCCATGGGAACAGTCCAGCCCAAACTGCCAAGCCAGGACCTCCCTGGACTGGAACCAAGCATCCTAGAACCGGTTTCGGAGTTTCACCCCTCTTCTGCCAGGATAGCTTGATTCCAGTGGCATGGAGAGCTCGGGACTCACGTCTGAGCATACCCATCCCACTCGGGGTGACAAATGCAAAAACAACAGTTGATGGACAGAATGCAGAATAATGTCATACATTCACCCCAGTACAGAAATCTGGGCCTAAATCCATCGTTCTTTTGCTCACCATGCCATTCCAGTTTGAACCCAGCCATATGCAAATCAATCTTGACCCTGTGCCTCATGGGAACAGTCCAGCCCGAACTGCCAAGCCTGGTCCTCCCTGTACTGGAACCAAGCATCCTAGGACCGGTTTCGGGGTTTCACCCTCTTCAGCCAGGATAGCTTGATTTCAGTGGCATGGAGAGCACGGGACTCACGTCTGAGCATACGCGTCCCACTCGGGGTGACAAATTCAAAAACAACAGTTGATGGACAGAATGCAGAACAATGTCATACATTCACCCAGTACAGAAATCTGGGTCTAAATCCATCGTTTTGTTGCTCACCATGCCATTCCAGTTTGAACCCAGCCATATGCAAATCAGTCTTGACCCTGTGCCTCATGGGAACAGTCCAGCCTGAACTGCCAAGCCAGGTCCTCCCTGGACTGGAACCAAGCATCCTAGGACCGGTTTCGGGGTTTCACCCCTCTTCAGCCAGGATAGCTTGATTCCACTGGCATGGAGAGCACGGGACTCACGTCTGAGCATACCTGTCCCACTCGGGGTGACAAATTCAAAAACAACAGTTGATGGATAGAGTGCAGAACAATGTCATACATTCACCCCAGTACAGAAATCTGGGCCTAAATCCATCGTTTTTTTGCTCCTAGTGCCATTTAAGTTTGAACCCAGTCATATGCAAATCAGTATTGACCCTGTGCCTCATGGGAACAGTCCAGCCCGAAATGCCAAGCCAGGTCCTCCCTGGACTGGAACCAAGCATCCTAGAACCGGTTTCGGGGTTTCATCCCTCTTCAGCCAGGATAGCTTGATTCCAGTGGCATGGAGAGCACGGGACTCACGTCTGAGCATAGCCGTCCCACTCGGGGTGACAAATGCAAAAAGAACAGTTGATGGACAGAATGCAGAACAATGTCATGCATTCACCCCAGTACAGAAATCTGGGCCTAAATCCATCGTTTTTTTGCTCACCATGCCATTCCAGTTTGAACCCAGCCATATGCAAATCAGTCTTGACCCTGTGCCTCATGGGAACAGTCCAGCCCGAACTGCCAAGCCAGGTCCTCCCTGGACTGGAACCAAGCATCCTAGAACCGGTTTCGGGGATTCAACCCTCTTCAGCCAGGATAGCTTGATTCCACTGGCATGGAGAGCACGGGACTCACGTCTGAGCATACCTGTCCCACTCGGGGTGACAAATGCAAAAACAACAGTTGATGGATAGAGTGCAGAACAATGTCATACATTCACCCCAGTACAGAAATCTGGGCCTAAATCCATCGTTTTTTTGCTCCTAGTGCCATTTAAGTTTGAACCCAGTCATATGCAAATCAGTATTGACCCTGTGCCTCATGGGAACAGTCCAGCCCGAACTGCCAAGCCAGGTCCTCCCTGGACTGGAACCAAGCATCCTAAAACCGGTTTCGGGGTTTCATCCCTCTTCAGCCAGGATAGCTTGATTCCAGTGGCATTGAGAGCACGGGACTCACGTCTGAGCATAGCCGTCCCACTCGGGGTGACAAATGCAAAAACAACAGTTGATGGACAGAATGCAGAACAATGTCATACATTCACCCCAGTACAGAAATCTGGGCCTAAATCCATCGTTTTTTTGCTCACCATGCCATTCCAGTTTGAACCCAGCCATATGCAAATCAGTCTTGACCCTGTGCCTCATGGGAACAGTCCAGCCCGAACTGCCAAGCCAGGTCCTCCTTGGACTGGAACCAAGCATCCTAGGACCGGATTCGGGGTTTCACCCCTCTTCAGCCAGGATAGCTTGATTCCAGTGGCATGGAGAGCACGGGAGTCACGTCTGAGCATACCTGTCCCACTCGGGGTGACAAATGCAAAAACAACAGTTGATGGATAGAGTGCAGAACAATGTCATACATTCACCCCAGTACAGAAATCTGGGCCTAAATCCATCGTTTTTTTGCTCACCGTGCCATTTCAGTTTGAACCCAGTCATATGCAAATCAGTCTTGAACCTGTGCCTCATGGGCACAGTCCAGCCCGAACTGCCAAGCCAGGTCCTCCCTGGACTGGAACCAAGCATCCTAGGACCGGTTTCGGGGTTTCACCCCTCTTCAGCCAGGATAGCTTGATTCCAGTGGCATGGAGAGCACGGGACTCACGTCTGAGCATAGCCGTCCCACTCGGGGTGACAAATGCAAAAACAACAGTTGATGGACAGAATGCAGAACAATGTCATACATTCACCCCAGTACAGAAATCTGGGCCTAAATCCATCGTTTTTTTGCTCACCATGCCATTCCAGTTTGAACCCAGCCATATGCAAATCAGTCTTGACCCTGTGCCTCATGGGAACAGTCCAGCCCGAACTGCCAAGCCAGGTCCTCCCTGTCAACAGTGACAATGAATTACACTATTTTTTATAGTTGTTATTAATTATCATGACAAAATAAACACAATTCACTTGCAGTTTTTGTATGAGATCATAGGTTGGTAATAATGTATTGAGAAACTGCACATGTTCTAATTATTCTTATTGAAATATAGAAAATTGATTTAATTTTCACTTCTACAGTAACAGTTAATTATTATATAAAAGATCTGTACAACATCCAAATGCAATGGAATAATATTTTGGTTTTGCATGCTAATTTAGCAATATTGTTTAACTTAAATTACACTGTATTGTACATTGTTTTAGAAAAAAAACTTTTTCTAAATAGATTGTTTACGTTAAATGAAAATTCTTTTCTTTTATATTTGTGTGTTTCGATTCTTAGGCACCGTCTTGAATTAATAAACTGAGGTACAAGTTCTTTTCATTGCTTGTAATTAATTCAATAAGAAATGTATGTCATGATCAGCATTATTGAATTTTTGCCTGCTTTTCTCAATAGCAGGCTTAAACACGTGGAATCAGAATCGCTGGGGTTGCTAGGCTGGGCGTCTCTCCTCTGTGTTAACTAGGTTCACAATATGAAAAGCGTTTATGGACTAATATTCACTACTACGTTGATAATAGAAGTTTTCTCTTATTGACTCCTCCTAATTAGAATTCTTCCTTCTTTAAACACATCTTTTAAAAGAAGATGTCCTTATCTTTAATTAAACTCTTCCATCTAAGCAAAATATTTTTTTAACCGCAATATATTTTTTTATGTTGTACCATTTTTGCATTATTAAAGGGAATACGGTGGGTCTATGTACTTTCGCCTTCGTTTAAATTTGATAAATATTATCACTAAAATACTCAATTTTTTCCCCAAGAACTTCATACCGTAACAAGATTTGAATAAGATTACTTATTTGAAAAATACATGTGCAAAATTAACGGATATTAAATAGGTAAGCATCATTTAATATAGACCTTTAAACTGCAACCGTATTGGCTTAACTTTACCACAGTCCTAAAGATTTGCCATGTTTTCTTCTTTCTCCCCCTACATCTTAGATGAAACTCCTCTAAGAATACTAGTACACTTAATATTTTGATTCATGCGGTGCCTTTGAAAGTTTTAATGAGGAGATTCAACTTAAAATTACTTAAGGTACGAATTTGGTTTAAATTTAATAGTGATTACTGGTTCTTAAACCACTGTAGACCTCAAAATGATAGTCTTACTCTATAGTCATCATTTGATTAGATAAATAATTCCTTTTTAATTTATAGAAATTGGGATTTGTGTCAACTGTATAGGAATGTTTTATCTTTTAATACAGACCCTTCTCTATGGTGTTATGAATATAGATAATGTGTTTAGGCAACAAACTAATCATCATGTAAGGATGGTGTACACATTGAAATAATCCAAAACTATATTTTTTTAAATATCGTACCTCCATCTGATACTGCCTCAATATTACAATGGATATAGGCAGAGTTATACTTTTTAAGGATTATCTTTCTATTTTGAAGTTACATTGAATAGTTATATTTGTTTTTTCTATTATTTCAGCCCTGATGACGTCTTTTTAAGATGAAACACGGCTGAATTAAATATTGCAACAAAGAGTGATCTGATTTATGCAAGAAAGCTGCAAGTCATTAATTTGAAAAAATCGAATGACTTTTCATGAAGAAAACTTGACTTGAATTACAATAAAGAAGATTGGATCTGAATCATGAACTATCTGCCTAATGACTTCTTTTCGTTTTGAGGATTTAATTCTAATATAGATATTATTGTCATTTAATTCTGTTGTTCCTTCTCCTTGATTGAGTATCTATTAAAGAGTCAGTGTTAATCAAAGATATAGGACAATATGAGCCCCCAACAGGGAGTCTTTCCCTTTTCTAAGGAAAATAATTATATTAGTCTCCACCCTCGATCGAGGAACCTCTCCTAGTGACTCAAAGGAGTTAAAGAAATCACAGAGAACTGGCACAAATACATGTGAGAAGGTAGCATAAAATTCAAGAGGGATTTGGTCAGGGCAGGAGGCTTTTCCCCTGGATAATTGGCTAATCACGACCTCGTCTTCAGAGAAGGAAATCGGGTCTTCCAACTTACATCATTGTAGGTCAGTCTGTGAAGATGATATGTTCAGATAGACCAATAAATGGTGTCTATAGGAGTGGTATCATCCTCCCTATACATCAACCAGGCCCTCATGACATGGAGACTGTCCTTACACCAATGTCCTCTACTACAGCATTTCTGCACACCTGCTACACGAGAAACAAACTCTCCCACACACCACTGCCAGATTCATACTCAACCTACCTTGTAGCACACGCATCACACACCAACTCAGAAAAAATCAATGCCTCCCCATTCAGACACACTGCCAGTTCAAGATGCTCATCCACACCTACAAGGCACTACACTACCCGGTACCCACCTAGCTCATCCACCATCTACACTTTCACCAACAAATCATGAACATCCGCTCTGCATCACTCGCATTCTCCTCCCCCAAATATCCAAATGAGCAAGCCACGAGGTAGGGTGTTCTCTTGCATGGCAACTTACACCTGGTACAAACCTCCCCCGGCACATCAGGAGAGCTGTGCAACATATGTATTTATGCACGCCACTGTACCCCTGGATCTTCAAGTGATCCTACTTGCAGAACATGCACCTACTCAGCACCTGGATACCCTCTCAGGTGACAAGTTGCCCCTCTACAAAGCCACATTAACTGAATTTACATTACAGTACATTTTTGACTGCCTTGCCCCAACCCAAGCACATTTGCGTCATGGTGCAAGGGGGCCCTGCATTGACACTGGCATATCTGCCATGTTTCTACAGTCCATGCATGATGTGCTAATCCAGCCAATGTTTTTCACTTTGTATTCTGCCACTTGTAGTCCTGTTCTATAATGGAAAATCTTACACAAGTCCCAAAATTCAAAGGAAATACTTTGACAGGGAATACATATCACACAGAGAACTGGGAAACATGGCAGGGAGAGACTGGCCTAAAAGTCGAGTTATATGAAGGATAAGTTAACATGTGTGGCATTCCTGCTCTTTACCCTTATGCAGTGCAGCAAAGTAACTTGCTGCATTGTGCAGCATGAAAGTTTCATAATATATAGACCCTTGTTTTTACTCACTCTTTAGTTCTTGCTGCTCCTCTACTTCAGCGCTGTCCTGCCCTTCAACTCCTGCTACCAACTGAGTTGGCATGAGGGATACCACCTGTTTTTCCAATGGATCCAACTTGTCCTGGACATCAGTCCTCATGGCTGACTTAAGGTTCCTGGACAGTTTTTCTGTGGTCCTTCATTTGTAGTCATACCACCAGTTCTTTCATTTTTTCTTTATGCAATGCAGTTTACCATGTCAACTATAGACTGCCAAATGGCATCCTTTCATGCTAATGGCAATTTTAAGATGACAAATAAGTGGTGTTTAATCTTTGTCACCTCACTTATTAGTATCTTGTTCTCCTCAATACTGAAGTTACACTTCCTCACTCTTTTCCCCTGGGATGATGTCTGAGACTCAGGGTTAAGGTTGTTACCTTCCTAGCTCCCTGAGGTTCCATCCATGCTTATCTGTATTGGGGAGTGTTGTTGTGTAGATTGCATTGCTTTTTCAAAGATTCCCACAACGCAAAGCACTCCTGCATGACACAATTCTGAGTTAATGCATATAAAGGTGTTTTACAGCATGCAAATCAGCTTTGCATCGCATAGGAAGCGCTTGCATTGTGTCACTTTGCGCCATTCTTAGAACCGTTGCTTCAAAAGTTATGATACCTCTCCGGACCATGTGCTATGGTGCGTTGTTCCATAAATATGGCACACTCATGGCGCAGGGAAATGTCTTAACACAGCACAGATATTCTGACTCTCCAAAGTGTGGTGGTGGCTTTTCCAATCCAACATATCTTGCGATTTGCGTAGGATTGTATCCCTAAGTAACGCAAAGTTGTGCAAAGCACTGCCTTGCGTTACTTTTTGTAAAGGGGGCATTTCATAGTTGGTATATGGGTATTTCCATGGAACCACCCATAGTTTTGACGATTTGCACCAAATTCTTGCGCTTTCTCGAGGCAGGTGTATCAAGGAAAAAGGCTTTCTTTTATCATTGTTTTTCATACTTTGCATGTGTGCTGTGTTGTATAGCACACATAAAAAGTGGGAAATGCCTTAAAGCATAGTTTTTCTACTGGAAAGGTCTCCTTTCAATGCAAAACCTATGCTTTCCACAACACAGAAACCCTTGCACTATGGTGCAAAGTTGTCTGCATTGGCGCATGGCGGCCAAAAGTGTGCCAGCTGAGGAAAAGAGCAGAAAAGCTCCACATCTTAGTAGATATGGCAGTGTTCTGCTCTCCTTTAATGCAACGTAGTGCACAGCAACGGCCCGTGCAGTTAAGAGCAGCGGAGTGGTGGAGCTTTCGACAGACGATGATGAGGGAAAATTAAATGAGTAGTGAGGCAGTGGGCCAGGTGGTGGGGGATACCGACGGACGATGATGAGGGGAAATTAATTATTTATTTAATTTTCTCTCGTCATCGTCTGTCGAAATCACCCCCACCCGGCCTCACCACCCCACCGCTCTGACCTGCACGGGCCATGGCTGGAGTGCAGCAAATTTACTTGCTACACTTGTGACCCGTATGTATATCTACGCCCCAATGTTACTCAAGTGAGTTAAATATCTTTGTGAGCACAGCAAAATGTCACAAGCATGCTTGTGCAAAAAGAAGCAAATGTGCAATTGTTTTTCAAATCTAAATTCCTCCAGTGGAAATCCCAATCTGGGGAGAGAGAGATTATTTTCATTATCTTCACTGGAATAAGCAATAAAAGTGAAATATGATAATCCACACTTTCATCATATTTACATAGGCATAATATTTCATCTGTTAGAAAAATCTGTGCAGATACATTTTATGCATACAGTGATACCCTTCCACCCCCGACCCCGCCCCCCCCCCCCTCCCCCCCGGAGACGCTCCTACTAGCCCATTTGTATGCATTTTCAGAATCGGATACCATCTTAATGTGAAAAAACACATACTGACCTAAAACTTGCGAATGTGGAATACCGCCAAACGGGTGAAATTTCCGCATTAGCAAATACAAACTATTTCAAATTTAAGTCATCTAATCTTAAAATCAGTGCATTGAATATAAAGAAGGAATGAAAGATGGTAACAAACGCCGAATTTATACGAATTCATAATTGGACGCATCCAGTAATAAGGAAGTATTACTTCGACCAAAGAAAGTAAGTAACACAGAGTGAGATTGCGACGATAACAGCAGACCTTTGGAATCAGGAGGACGTGTTTTGTTTATGTGCAACCTATGCAGACATACAACGAACAGCTCTGGACCAGAGAGGTGAAAACGAGCAGGGCTTTGCAGAAGTCATGGCAAAAAAAGTCAAGAAACACCTGGAGACAACATATGTGCAGCAGACGTAAAAGATGAATTGTTCCCTTGGGCCCTCACAAACTTGCTGAGGCAAAAGCAATGTCATGAGCAGACATTTCATTAAAAAAGTCCCTGGAAATGTGTAAAGAACAGGCAGAATTAATAAGGGCAGAAGTGGCAGAGAAAAAGCCTTTCGAAAAAAAGATTTAAAAATATTTTCCTAGAAACCTCTGTTCTGAGACAGTGACCTTCGTACCAAGTGAAAGTCTAGCTGGAAAGATCAGATAAAAAATAATGATGTGCTGGGTACAACAGAACATTAAAGAGCCTTCGTCCTGCTGGTCGGTTTTTTTCTATCTCTGTTTTCTTCTGGGAATGTAAGATACTGTAGACAACTGCAGTTTTCATTTATTTTGTCAGATGTGGAAGTGTGTTTATGTTTTATAACTCTTCGAACTTTCATGATATAATTTTGAAGTCAAAGGATTTAGGTGCAATTGGCTTGATTTTGCTTCCATTCCCTGTTCTCGCTGATCAGTGATGATGTATCAGTTCTCATGTCCCTCTGTCACTAGAATACTCTAGTGGTCACTTTTAGTCTTTGAATGTTCACAAATTGCTTACAAAGTTTACAGTTTGTGGCCTGATAAGCTGACAATATGTTGTTTTAAATTACAATAAAGTACAACCCATCGTGCTCCACTACAACAGGAGGCAGTAGACGTTGCTAATGGAGCTGACATAATCTCAGAAAGTTCTTAGTGCTGAGTCACTAGCAAAGAAAAAGAACTGAAGGCAAAAATAGCAACAGCGATGTAGATTATTAGAACACTGAAATGTTGAGTGCTACATTGAAAACAAGCATTACCATTCCAATGTTTAACAAATGCCTCAAGGAGCCTGAGGGGATTTCAACCTCCTCGGGCTTCTAAAAGCTTTATAGCCCACCGTAGTTGGACTATATGGACCATTAAAGGCCCGCTCACTTGTTAAAAGCCCTCGTCTTCGGCTTGGACCTTTAATACTTGAGTGGGAATAGTACTTGTTACATCGCATAGAAATAGCACGCATGCCTTTACATCACGGGTATTACTATGCGATGTCAATTACAACGAGTACCATTACAACGCAACATTTTACCACGACTATACCTTTACCATGCCATTTCAAAGTCAAGGCATGCGTGGTAAAGGTATACTCATGGTAAACGTTTGCAAGGTAAGTGACTCCAACCTACCCTACCTTAATACCTAATTTAGTTCCACTGCACAAGCCTCCCCAGACCCCAGGTCCTCTCCCTACAATAACACTACACTACCCTGCACAACCCCCTGACTCTACACTAATTGCCCGACCCTCCCAGGACCCCCAGTCCTCTCCCTACAATAACACTACACTACCCTGCACAACCCCCCAACACTACACTAATTCCTAAAACACTACCCTACACTACACAAACACCTCAACACTACCCTAAATTCTAAAACTCTACCCCCTGCATGACCCTCCCCTACCCCAGTCCAGTCCCTACACTCTAACTCTACCTTGCACGACCCCCTACACTACCCAAAACCCTAAAACACTACCCTGCACTACACAAACAAAACACTACCCTAAACCCTAACATACTACCCCCCTGCAGGACCTACCTCCTACCCCCAGTCCGTTCCTACACTACACAAACATTAATACACTACTTCAACACTACCCCAAACCCTTAAAAAGTAATCCCCACCACAAGCACAATCCCCCTTACCTCTCTTTCCTCGTGTTTCCTCTCTCCTGGTTCCAGCATCGACAGAGGGGCGGTGCAGACGTTGTGAGGAAACAGAACAGCCCAGTTTTCTCACAACGATGTGGATACCCATTACATCGTATGCATTTTAAAAGCCCATGCGATATAATGGTTTGCGTTGTAATGGTAGTCGTTGTTACATCGCATGCGTTGTTACGCATGTTATGTAACAACTTGCATGGTAACAGCTTCATTATAATGGCTGTTTACCCTTGAGTGGGCCTTTAACGGCCGCTACGGTGGGCTGAAAACCTATAGAATATTGCTATTTGCTTGACATCAAACTAGGCTATAAAATTGAATCGCCTACACATCAATAGATAAAGAGATCCAGGCCTCCTACGACTTGTAGGTCATGACCATAATAGGAGGCTTGAGAGATATTCAATCAAAGAGCCCCAGCAGGTTTTAAAGCTTTTGTAATATGTCATTAACTAGTCTTTCCTTTGCTAATATGTTCTTAAGTCTAAGATGACACATAGCCACGTAGTCAAAGGTGGGGATTTTGACTTTTTCCAGTTGGCCGTAGTGCAGTCTTAGCTGCTCCAAAAGAGTTCCACATGATTGTGAGATCTGCGAGCGATATGACTGGAATAGGGTAATCCAGAATCAATTTTATCTGAGCTAGCATCTTGTTCCATATGGGCAGATAGAGAGGCAATCCCACCAGATGTGTTTAAAATCCCACAACAGGCCACACACCCTCCAACAAAATGTAACTGTTGTAGAATAGGTTTTATCTAATCTGGCAGGATATGTAAATCAATCACACCCTTATAGTGGGCCTCTCTACCCACTAGGGCATGCAAAATATTTTGCATATCCCGCCAAACAGGGAACCATTGTGCATGTGTTATGTCAATCCCAACATTTTTGCCCCAAAATAATTTAAATGATGAAGCGGGCCTTGGGTTGAACTCATCAAATGGTTAGAGAGGTGTGTAATCAGCCCTCTGGGCTCTCCAGCCGTCTGCTCATATTTTTCATTTGGGAAGAAATCTCTTGTGGCAGCCTGCTTTACCACCCAGTGAATAACTCAATGTATTCATTGGGTAAATCACTCTCTCTCATCTAAATTACATTTCTTTTTGCATGCATCAACAGTCAAGATATCTGTGCTATGGAACCAATCTGATATGGTCAGACAGCCTCTCCTCCGCCAATTATCAAAGGGGCCTGGTGTGTGAGCAGGCATAACAACGATGTTATAGAGGACTGGATTATGCAGGTAAGTTAAGCCTGTGATGGTATCCCACACTGTAAGAGACATTTTTGTGAGTGTGCTTGAATAAGTGTGTGGTGGCCATCAGATTTGAGCTTCTAGTCTACATCCAAGATATACCACCTCACTACATCTTTTTCCATATCCAACCAGTGTTTCTCCATCTCTTGGAGGGACAAACCTGTGATGATTCTAAGCTGTAGGGCTCTATAATAAATGGCAAAGTCTGGTAGTGCCAGCCCGGTCATGTATTTGGGTAATCATAAGTGTTTGTATAAAATTCTAACCAGCAGTCCCTGCAAAATAAAACTTATCATTAGATTTTTAAGAGAAAAAGAGAATTCCTACAAACTAGAATTGTTGGACGTACCTGGAATGGTTATAACACACTTGCAAAATGCTAATTTTAACTGAATTAATTCTTCCCAGCCGTAATGAGAATAAGGGCGAACATCTGTGGTAGTCCTCCTTTAACACATGTAACAGGGTCAGAATGTTAGCTTAGTTTAAGTCGTCAACATTGGTAATGATATTGACACCCAGGTATGTCATTGCCATATTAGTCCACTGGAAGAGGATATGGAGTGCTATCTTGTTGACCTTCTTGTGGGGGAAGTGTGGGTTTGAGGATCCAAGAAATAGACAAGATGACCTTAAATCGTGTCACTTTTTCAAAGTTTGACTTAATTCTATCTTCAGGATCGACGCTGAGGTATTTGTGACAAAGAGGAGGACATATTTATTAAATAAAGATCTGTTATGTTCTACCTGTCCAGATGTGATCCTTCTTCTTCATCTGTCTTAATCGTTTCTGCAACAAGGTTCTATGCAGAGGGCAAAGACGAGAGGTGAGAGAGAGTACCTCTGCCTTGTACCCCTTTCCAACAGGACATCGCTGGAGCTATAACCATTAACAAGGACATATATAACAAGGCGGTTAGCTAGATCCATGGCAATGAACATGGAGCTGAAACCAAACTTACACTTGATTTTGGTAAAAAAGTCCCAGTCCACACGGTCAAAGCTTTTTCAGGTTGTAATTCCATTAAAACTGCCAATATAATTTTCTTTTTGGATTTTTTTTACCAAGTGGACTATTCTATGCAGATTATTGTGTGTAAATCCAGACTGGTCTTGGAGTATTAGACTCGGCATTAAGTCTTTCAGCCTGCTTGCCAAGATTTTAGAATAAATTCTTCCCATCTGTGTTTGGGAGAGCAATTGGGTGATATGAGGCCCTGAGTTTAAGATCTTTCCCAGGTTTGGGGATAATGTGATCAAGTTCCTCTCATTGTCTGGGATACTCTACTGTCATTAGCTACTTTATTAAAAGTGTTGTGAGATGGGGAACCAGATCTGCTATGAAACCTTATAGAAACTTGCGAAACTGTCCACTCCAGGGACTCTGCAGGGTTTACGGTCATTGCATCAGTCCAAATTCCCTCTTGTTTAATCAGGGATTTGAGTATGTCAAGTTAAATGCAGAAGCTCCCATCTATTTTGAAAATGAGTTTGGCCCTCCTGTATGAGGTTGGTTCATTTTTAGCATAAATGCTATGGTAGAAGACTCAACAGGTATCTACCATAGCTTCCCTGCTGAAGCCTCTGAGGATATTGTTTGATTTGGGTCAAGAGTAATGCTGCCTATTTATTTCAGTTTCCTCTTTTGATGGAACTGTCCAGCTAAATGGGACCTAACCATATTACACTGATCATAGGTGGTGTGTTTCAGACATAAAAGCGAAAATTCAGTTTAATTAGTTACTATTGAATATAATTTGCCGCTGATCGACATGATTTTTCTTTGCAGGAGTCCTGTTGGGTGTTCCTTTGGTGCTACAGTTGATTTCTGTAATTTTGACTCAAGGTGTGTTTATTCATTATTTATCTGTTACATCAAAGTTCACATCCTCCTCATGCATTTACACCTTATCATTGTTTCAAAGCATCCCAGTTGCTGAGCTGGTTTGTATCATATGGGTTGTTCAGCTCAAATAATTTTTTTATATGCCTGTGCAGTTCTTCTTTTAAAACTATTTGAAAGTACAGTGGCAAAACAATCCACCTTTTAAGCTTATTTTTAGTTCAGTAGGGCACAAGAAAAAATTGCCCCAACTGGGGCATGATACGAGATGGACCTATTATGTAATTTAGTTTCAGTCACTAGCGGAATAAGGAAGTTGCTCCCCAGAGTACAGTCTATCTTGGAATAGCTGTGATGGGAGTGAGAAAAGAATGTATAGTCCATTGTGGATGGGCTTTTAATCGGATATAAATCATGGACATCCAAGCCATGCAGTGCGTTTTTAATGGATGTGGGGAAGAGGCTAGTCGGAGATGGGCTTGAGGGGACTTACCAACCTTTGCACCCCATACTACATTTTAGTCATCCACCAGTATAATCTCCCTCAGAGCAAAACTGTTGTTGTTTTGTGTTGGGGACATCAATTGTAGCTATCATGCAAACCCTGTTCTATAGATGCACAAAGACCATCACAAATCTACTATCTTTATTTAATTAGTATTTCAATTGTTAGAAGTCTAGTGATTTGATACAAAAAATGGTGCTTCCCTATTATGCTTAATTTTAGCTGAGAGTTTGTACATTATGGGATAAGCTCTGCATCTATGGCAGTATTCGTCCTGCTTCCATAAGGGGGTTTATTGGAGGGTAATAATATCAAATCTATCATTCCTTATGTATCGTTATAGTCTAGTGCACTTGTTTGGTGACTTGTGCCCTTTAATGTTCAGGGATATGACTTTCAGTATCATATTGAATTATGTAAGTGAATCTATTACAGGTGATGTCAGAAAGCCACGAATACCCGTCAGGAACTAATGGTTGCCATAAAGTGGAATCATAAAATAATATGCTACCCCCTCAAGATACCACTAGAAGGATGCTTGCACAGGATTCATTCTAATTAGATTGCATAGGTTATTTAGTATAATCAGATGAAAAAACATATACACTGTCCACAAAACATTTAACTAGAAGAAAACTATATATTGTATATAGTATCTGTGATCTGAAAGGTAGGTTTCAAACCAACCTGGAATGTGTCCACATAGTGTGGGAAACATTATGCAGGTACATGGGCAGGCAGCTAGCACATATTAAGGTAACGCATATTAGAAGGTATAATGGAGATAAGAATATGAAATATTTATAAATTTCATCCACTGTTTCTACCCCTTAGGTGACTGGTTCAGAAGCAGCATTGAATGAACCAGAAGCCTTGCTATGTTTCTCATCTTTATGTAGGACATTCACATTTCCCCATAGCCATATTCGAGTAAGCCCTAAGTGCTCTATGCTTGTCTTTAATGTTTCACTGGGGATTCCTGCTGTCTCAGCAATTCCACATGCATTGAGATCTCTACTGCATAGTGTCCTCCAATAGTTCACTGGAGGATATCTGAATGCCGTCAAGACTATCTTATTTTTCTGTTGGGGATAATTGAAGGCAAATTAGTCGGATGTTTTGGAAGCATCTGTGAAATGGTGAGTTTTCTGTTTATATTTAAAAAAATCAGGCTAATTGGGCAGGCCATTATTTCAGGTCTGGTAAGCTCACAGTTTGTAGGTATTGGTCTAAATTGTTGTCTCCGCAATATAGTGGCAGGTGTGATTTTCTGATATAGGGAGCAAGATGCCCCCTGGAATGAGATCTGGTCCATATTCTGTGCTGCGGTTAGGATCACCTGTTTGTTCAGAAACTATGGAGCTTGACCAGGACGTCCCTAGGCCGCTGGGTCTTCACAGTGAGGGCCCACTCTGTGTGCATGGTTGATTCCTTCTAGGTGCTGTCCAGGAGGATGATCACAAAAAGGTCCATCACAAATGCACCCAAGTGAGTTCCCTTCATCCATTCTTCTAGGTCTCTGAAATGGATGTTCTTCCTCCTTGACTTGTTTTCATGGACTTCACAGTTGTAGGAGACTTTATGTGTGAACTGAGGTGTCTCATTGATTGTCCATTTGTTGTTCCAACAATTGAATTGTCTATCCTGCATCTATGTTCCTGGTACCTAATGAGTGCACATTCTGCCAGAGAGCATCACATCTTGTGTTGATTTCTGTTTCCAGTTCCATTAATGAGTTTGAGAAATTCATTCACAGGCAAGGCGGTCGTGGCTGCGAGCAGCCTTGCCCTTTGACTTGCCCCCACCCTTGGGCATGGTTCTGGGACTCAGGGGCGGAAAAGAAAAAGGAGGAATTCGAAAAGTAGATAAAAGAAATGAAAAAAGCAAGTTATAGAGAAAGAGTGAAAAAGTAGTTAAAAAAAATCACAAAAAGTAGGATAAAAGTCCAAGATATAGAATCAGGAAAATAGAGAAATAGATAATTAATTAAAAAGATTTAAAGAAAGTGTACAGAAAAAAATATTGCAAAGATAGAGGGAGGATAGAAAAGCAGGCCCAGAACCATAGCAATAGAGTGAAAAACAAGATGGCCGCGCCCATTGCAACTGCGTGGGCAAGTTCGCGTGATATTTCCCCCGCGAGCATGCACAAAGCGTCGCTAACTCGCAATATGCGACCCAGAAGAGGAAATAAGCTTTGTGACTGGACGGGACAAGTGAAAACAAGATGGCCACGCTCATTTGCGACCGCATGGGCAAGTTAGCGATATATTTCCCCGCAAGCACGCAAAAACACATCGCGAACGGGCGGGACAAGCAAATTCCCATCTTCGTGAAAAGTCCGCATGCTCACGGAGATTTTTAGCACTTTCACGATAATTTGCGTAGCACGACTACGCAAATTCCGCCCCCCCCTACGTGTTTTCACTGTGAAAATGTGGTGTGTCCACATTGCGTTTTGGGACGTGTCCTGTCAAGCGCAATAGGCCTACCGACACAAGTGAGGTACCATTTTTCTCGGAAGACTTTGGGGAACGCAGGGTGGGTGGAATTTTGTGGATCCATACAGATTTCAGAACTTTCCACCACAGAAATATGAGAAAAATGTGGATTTTTTAAACATATTTTTATGTTTGCAAGGGATTCTGGGTAATAGAATCTGATGTGAGCCCATCAAGTCACCTCATCCTGGATTCCTCTGGGTGTCTAGCTTTTTAAAATGTATAGGTTTGCTAGGTTTCCCTAGGTGCTGGCAGAGTTAGGGTTCAAAATCTACAGCTAGGCACTTTGCAAAAAAAGGGTCTGTTATCACTGTGAAAATGTGGTGTGTCCACATTGCGTTTTGGGTCATTTCCTGTCGCGGGCACTAGGCCTACTCACACAAGTAAGGTACCATTTTTCTCAGAAGACTTTGGGGAACGGGGGGTGGGTGGAATTTTGTGCATCCATGCAGATTCCAGAACTTTCCACCACTGAAATGTGAGGAAAATGTGTTTTTTGGACAAATGTTTAGGTTTGCAAGAGATTTTGGGTAACAGATCCTGGTGAGAGCTAGTCAAGTCACCCCATCCTGGATTCCCCTGGGTGTCTAGTTTTCAAAAATGTATAGGTTTGCTAGTTTTCCCTAGGTGCCGGTAGAGCTAGGGTTCAAAATCTACAGCTAGGCAATTTGAAAAAAAGGGTCCGTTGTCACTGTGAAAATGTGGTGTGTCCACGTTGCGTTTTGGGCCGGTTCCTGTCGCAGGGACTAGGACTACCCACACAAGTGGGGTACCATTTTTCTCGGAAGACATTGGGGAACGTAGGGTGGGTAGAATTTTGTGGATCCATGCAGATTCAAGAACTTTCCACCACAGAAATGTGAGAAATATGTGGGTTTTTTATCATATTTTTAAGTTTGCAAGGGATTCTGGGTAATAGGACCTGGTGGGAGCCAGTCAAGTCACCCCATCCTGGATTTCCCTGGGTGTCTAGTTTAAAAAAATGTTTAGGTTTTCTAGGTTTGCCTAGGTGCCAGTAGAGCTAGGGTTCAAAATCTACAGCTAGGTACTTTGCAAAAAAGGGTCAGTTTTCACTGTAAAAATAAAGTGTGCTCACGTTGCGTTTGGTGCCGTTTCCTGTCGTGGTCACTAGGCCTACCCACACAAGTTAGGTACCATTTTTATCGGGAGACTTAGGGTAATACGGGATTGTAGAGCAACAGTTATTACTTATTGACTTTCGATGCATTTCTGCCTTCCAAATGAAAGACAATGTGTAAAAAAGAAGTCATTTTGAAAAATTACCTATAATTCTCATGCTAGTATGGGTTCTCACAATTTTGGAAATGCGCAAATATCTGCTGTTTCTAAACTCTATATTTTGTTAAAATTTCAGAAATACATAGGTTTCTCTCATACCGATTTTTCAATGTATATATTTTCCCAAATGAATTGCTATATACCCGGTACATAATAAAAAACCATTGCAAGACACTTCTCAGTATTGGCTCTGGGTTCGTCAGGTTCTTGGTGAACCTACAAGTCCTATATATACCCACAACCAGAAAGGTCCAGCAGATGCAACGGTATAGTGCTATGAAACAGCTGTCATAATTAGAAGAAGTCACATGTAAAAACATTGTCACAAATGGCTGTTTTTTTCAACTAATTTTACATTTTTCCTATATTCAGCGGTTAGTTTCTATAAAGAAAACTTAAAGGATCTACACAAATGACCCCTTGCTGAATTCAGAATTGTCTCTACATTTCAAAAATGTATAGCTTTCTAGGATCCATTATTGCTTTCATACCCCTTTCTACCCTTAACTGGAAGGAGGTTGAAAGCACAAAAAAATAGCAAAAATAGGCCATGTCCCAGAAAAATGCAAAAACTGTGTCCAAAACTTTGTTTTTCTGACAAAAGTCTGCTTGTCTCTGAAAACTGTGAAGATGTTGATTTCAGCACCACAACCACTTTTTTTATACCATTTGCAGGGAAAAAAACTGACGCTTTCATCTGTAGCCCTTTTTTCCTATTTTTACATTTTTTTTCTGTATTTTGCCTAATTTCTGGGTCCCCTCAAGGGGAATCCACAAACCCTGGGTACCTTTAGAATCCCCATGATGTTGAAAGAAAAGGACGCAAATTTGGCGTGAATACCTTATGTGGTCCAAAAGGTATAGGGGTCTAAGCGCAAACTACCCCAAATAGTCAAAAAAAGGCTTAGCATGGGGGGAAAAGGCCTAGCAGTGAAGGGGTTAAGGCTGGGATCGCACTGCTGAAGAAATTTTGGTACCTTGCACAAAGCCTATTGAACTTGGCCAAACCATGTTACCGGAGGGATAGAAGGTAATTAATTATCCTTAAATATCGCAGCTGTAGATATTTTAATATTATCATAGGTGACCATAATAAATTTCCTTATGGTGATCTATAGGTAATTCTAACCTGTTTTGTGTAGATCACTACCCTTACTGTTTAAAAACATCTCCATCTAAAATGTTCATTTTGTAATCATTTATGGAGGAATCATTCTTTGGACAACCCACCCAATTATTTTGACTGCTTGATTATTGAATTAACACAACACCTTCATCATTTTAGCTCAAAACACAGATATTGAAATGTTGGTTCATTTTTCAGCATGGAAAACAACCTGTCTTTTTCTACATTATTTGGTTTCCAATCTAGACAATTCAAATGTGCCTGGGAGGGCAGGATATGTTTTTGAGACCAAAACAGCAAGGTTGAGATGTGTTAATCATGTTTTCACTCTGGCACATAGTGCGTAGCATAATTTAATTGTGCATGACAACTCAAAATGTTGCTCTTGACAGACAATCCTGTCCTTGGAAAAATTATTTTATAGGAGTACTATATTCTAAACCCACAAAACAATCTTGCCTCACATATGAGCAGTTAACAACCATGATGAGAGTGATCCAGTACATGCCATTTTATTTCACATCACCAAGGGAATGTAGAAATCAATGAAATGTGCAGAGATAGGTTGTATTCTTAAAATGGTGAGAAGTGATGAAAGAGTAACAGCTTTACACAGATTAGAGTCCAGATAAGCCATTTTATTGGAGATAAGGGAACCCAATAGGTTTAATATTGAAGATTAAATGAATGTACATTTACAAATGACTTGTTGCTGTTGAATCTTAACAAGGAGGCAGTAACTTGTATGTATTAATCGATTTTTTATTACAGGTGATTTTTTACATGGGTGAATCATGTTACCTATTTATCATCTCTGTTGTGGTCTCTGCTTTTTTTCTACCAACATCACTACAAATTGCCAATATAGTCTTGGTGAAAGGATAATGCGTTCGAAAACAATTCAAACGTGTGGCAGAAGCATGATGGAATGTTACAGTGTATCTAAGGAAATCACAATGTGAGCCTGCAGAAGGTCAAATAAAGGAATTAAAAGTGACTACAGGAAAAAAAGAAGATACGAGTTCCATGACTGTCTCAAGGAATGACAACTGCAAAGAACACAAGATTAAATTAACCCTTTCTCAACAAATCTTTCAATTCACAGTGTAAACACCTGATGACATAGATGACAAGTAGCCAATCTATCTATAAGGCATCAAAAGACAATTTTTAGACCTAATTTTTTTACTTGCCTTAAGGAGACGAAAGACAGGTATTACAGAAACTGGGTACTGTAGACATATTACCAGGGCCAATATCTTCACATAAATAAATGTTGTTGGGTATCACCAGGTCAAATGAGTATGTGAGGAATCATTTCCATCGTGCAAATGTTTCTAAAACTAGTGATATAGCGATCAGTTGAAATCCTATTCCAGTTCTCCAACATTATGTATCTGGATCAGACAACATGATGAAAGAATGTTAAATTCCACTAAGCTTCACATGCAGGGGGTGTTACAATATGTTGTATTGCAAAAGGGAACAATATGAGTTATGGCCAGGTCAGTTGGATTAAACACTGTGGCCAGCCAGGAGGACACATTGTAGGGACTACAGCAGCCTGCCCGAGGTAAAAGGGTGTCAGTATTGGTGTGCACATTTTTAGCCAAGGTTTGCCTATCCCTAAAATGAGACTTTCCTGGATGGAACTAGAAGTCAGTCTTAGATTTTAGTAATCCTTTTAGTGTGATTGTCACCCACCGTGAAGTCTTAATTGCACTTCAACATACAAGGCCATGTGTGTATATCAAACAAATTTGACATTGTCCCTCTTGTTTCGAGTCACAAATGTGCAATATTAGATTACAAATCAAGATCTCTATTCGAAGTGACATAGTAGGGGAGGATAAATGCGATGAGGAGCAATTGTTCACCAGCCAGGAAGAAAAAAAAACATCAGAAGCGCCATAATTTGAACTACAAACTTCACTTGCCTTACAGAACCTGCCAGTGCTTTGTCACCTTCTGTTACTACCACTCCAGCTCCTACTCTCCCACCTCTTTTGTCCCCTGTGCTTCTGTGTCCTTCGTCACACCTGTTAGTTTTATCCTCTTCTAATGATCGTGCTGGTCCAACCTCGTCTGATGAAGCTCCTCTACATGCTTTCTACATCAATCATGATTACTCTATTTTCTTTATTGCACTTTCTAGTCTGCTTCCTATGTCATACTTGCTATTCCTACCACATCTGCTGACCCTGCAACTGAGCATACCCAGATGGGATTCTGACTATGCAAAGGGCTCTGCCACCATATTGAATGAGATTTAATAGCAATTGCCACAAAAGAACTGTTGGAAAGCAGCATGTTCCTCCTCTGAAGGGCTTAGAAGACTTAGGACACATGTTTGTGTAGTGTAGAGTGGATACTCTGTCTGACAAACTACCCAGCTTGATTAAGACTTGACCATTTGCTGACTTGCATTCAGGAACTCTACGTGTATTTCCTCTCAGATATTTCACAACTCTATCTTCTGACTGCATATGGAATTGATGTGTAAAAATGTGCCTGGAATTGAAGAGTCATGCAGTAATGGGCCTAGTAATTCTGGGACCTACATGTGATTTTCCTCTCTGTGCCTGAAAGTGTGTAATCGCACAGAATATGTGCATGACTGATGCCTAGAAATTGATATTTTAGGCCCTGTATTCAAGTTCGTCTGTTACCATGCAAGTTATGCATCTCAGTGCATGAGTATGTCCTTATTCCTTAAATTGAAGAATAACCCTGGACCTGATTCTGCTGTTGGACAGCTGTTGGACACAGCCTTGCAGCCTACCTCTCTACGTATCACCTCTATAAAAAAGAAAAACTGACATGGCAATATTCCCTGAAGTCAGGGATACCTTCTTTGAGCTTGTGATTGCATCATCAGTATATGAAACAGGGTTATCGGTTGATGAGGATTGAAGTGCTACTCAGGCAACGACCACAATCCTTGTCAAATTGAATCCCAAAGATCATTAAATTAACCCGTACTTAATCCGCTGGTAGCTTGGAACAAAGCAGTTTTAGGCTCAACTTAAGGGCAATGTGTAAAGTATTTATGCAGCACACAAACAGTAATAAAGTGAAAACACAACACAAGAAAAATCCCAAACCTTTAAAAATAGGGAATATATTCCAGAATAATAACAACAATCCAATGAGTCGAACAAGAGATATGTATATTCAAATTTGTAGGTAGATATAGCACCTAAAAGCACAAATTGCCACATGTGGTCACCAGTTTATGCTAGAAAAGGGAAGTCATAAGTTCAAGAAAACCATGATGGAGCAAGGGACAGGAACAAGGCCTACGGTAGTCCCACTAAAAAAGTTGCCACCTCAAAGTCCATTTGCGATTGAGGAGGTCATCAGGAGTAGGGAGGGCATCACGGATGGTTGTTGCTGTAGCGCAAAGATCTGATCGGGCACCTCAGTCAATGCAGAAGGTTTATGCTGGTGGCCACTGCAATCTGTTGTTGCTGTAGCATGAAATGCATATCTCATATTGATGGTTCTTGACAGTCATCACAGGTGGCAGAGTATTGACTAAACAGATCGTTCGCTGTCACAAAGAGGCAAAAACTTCTGGATTTTGCTTTTTTTCTCTGGAGAAGCTCAGCTGATGACAGTCAAGAGTCCAGCACCTGAGAGGCACCACTTGGTAATTAGGAACTCAATCCAGCAGAGGCAAGAAAGGCTGCTATCCCCCAATCTGGTTCCTGAAAGTTCTTCCCTTCCCCAAACAAGGATCCACAAAGTCTGGGGGGAGGAAAGACAGGTCAGGTCTGATGCTGATTTGTGTGTGTGTGTGTTTGTGTGTGTGTGTGAGGAGGAGTCTTTAAAGTACAAGTGGGGCTATCTGCAGCTCTTCCCAGTCATACTGCAAGGATGACCCATCCTGTCCATGCATAAGCCCTCTTTGTGTCATTGTCTGTAAGGAATACATCTATCCCAAAGGCAGAGCCATTTACAGTCATATGACCCAGGATACTGGTAGAAGGCACAACTGGTTACAACAAGAACATGCTACATTTCTAAACATTGCATTTTCAAGACTGTGGTTTAAAACGTGACTTTCACATTAAAGAGGATTCTAAATACAATTAATTTCAGGGCAAACAGTATATTTCTATCTACTCCCGTCCTAAAGTTCTAAGTTATTAAATGTAAGAGGGTAACACCGTGTTAGACAATGGGAGAGATAGGCCTTAGAAAATTGAAAAATGAATTTTGGAGTTTTTCACTGCAAGGTCATATAAAACCTATGTACACATGTCCTACTTTTAAAATACAAAGCACACAACTTCTTTAGGGATGACTTATATGTATTAGAAAGGAGCATTAAGGCATAGCAAAAAGGTTACTTTTTACCAGGCCTTAATGGCAAATTAAACCTGCACTATTGACTGCAGTTGTCAGGCCTGAGAAATATTTTGAAAGACTACTTTAGTGGGTAGCACAATGAGAGCTGCAGATCCACAGGTTGAATTTAATTTACAGTCCTTGGGTACATGTACTACCATTGAATATGAACTTACAAGTGAATACATGTGCCAATTGGGTGTAAGCAGATGTTATCATGGTTGAAGGAGAAAGCACAAGCAGTTTTGCATTTGTTGGCAGTGGTTAATTGCAGCCAGCACTAGTGCTAACAAAAACGAATTCAGGAAAACAGGAGGTGTGAAGGCAAAATGTTTAGGGGAATTCCACATCAAGGATGTCAGGTCTAACAATCAGGAACCATGGTCAAGTGCCATTGTCGGTGACAATACAGAGAGAGTCTGTTACATAGAGTGTACTTAGGTCACTGATTTTCTCAGCTTGCACACTGCTCATGATGAGAGAGTCTTTATCATGATGTCTGCAATACAGGTACAGACACAGATTGTTGAATTATTAGACTCTCAATGGATTTTGGTCAGCCATTTGCCTCCCATAGCACAGGATAGCATTGCAACTCCCTCACCTCAGTTACCCACCCCTGACTCTCCACTATCCTCCCAGCCAGTCTCCTTCATCAGGGAAGATGTGAAGTCAGGTCAAACAGCAAACAGGCAGAGCAAGAGAAGACTCCCACACAGGAAACGTCTAGACACCACAGTGTCAGAGTTCACATGTGATTTGAGTTTATAGGAACCAGGAGATCAGTTATATGGTGATGGGCTTGGGAAGAAACAGGACGCCAGGGCACATGGATTGTTGGAGTTTTTGAGTTATTATTGGAGCAGTGAGATAGAGCAGCTAAGTAATGGTCTTGTGCACAGAACTGATAGGGCAGAAGGAAATTGTTAAAATAAATACATTTAACACATACTTTAAGTGCAATGTTTTAGTTAATGAACATTGCCTAGATATAAATCATTTGCCATTGAGTGTGGCCTGACATACTTACAATAACCATACCTTTAGTGGGCGGTGTGCCTCTTCAGTGCTGCTTGAAATAAATCTAAATGGTGCTGTGCTGTGCTGGTCTTTAAGATCAATTGGAGTCATCAGGTGTTCCTTGATGTCATCTTGAAGACAGGTAGAAGAGAACCAGAAAAGCCACCAACACAGATACGAATACATGCCTTTGCATCTCATGCGTTACATCGCATGCCTTTGCGACGCGGTCGTTACAATGACGGCATTGTTCCAACGCAAACTATTACATTGCAAGTCGTTTCAACAACTTGCTGAAGGGGGCGCGCTGGACTTAGGAATAGTATAAATTACTACTCCTACTCCAGTTTGAGCCACAGCAGGGAAGGTGTTGGATTGTACGCCCCCTACAGTAAGTCGTTGAAAAGACTTGCGATGTAATGACTTGTATTGTAACAACGCTGTAGTTGTAACGACCACGTTGTAAAAGCATGCGATGTAACGCATGCAAAGTTATGGCTGTTTTCCCACAGATACCATTGGAATTTCTGTTTCTTGGATGTGTGATTGCTGTTATGTCCTTCTCCATCCCACTAGTATGCAAAACAGAACATGTCACAGACAGAGCACATTTACAGATGGCTTTATTCTTCAGCATACAACATTCATACTACTTTCTTCTTACATCATAACCATCAATAACCACACCTTAACACCTCCCAACAAATTTCGTAATTCCTCTATTGAGTCCACCCAGAACTAAAAGGTCCTAGCGTACATAATCTCAAGACACTACATGTCCCCCCTTGTTAAACTAAAATGTGTAAACATATAAACAGCATTATTTTTCTTCAAAAAGTAATCAAAGTGCTTGCACTAGTCGACCAGATGGAGTGGTAAGAGGTAGTTGAGGTTCACTCTGATTTTGCACCGATGATATAGGATCTGATGCTTGATTTAGGTTGTCAGGCGGGGTTACCTCATCCATAATTGCAACGTCGAGTAAGGTGTTTGAAATGTCATGTGTACTTTGTGGTGGTTTTTCTGGGACAGTGTGCTGTCTCCATATGTCTTTTTCATGTCACAACTCTCAGAGGATTGACAACATATAGTGGGCCTTTGTCTGTTTTCACTTTTGCTTGACTAGGACCTAGTCACCTTCCTCAAAGATGGTTTACTGAGCTTGCCGACACTTATCAGCATAGGTCTCCATTTTGTGCTTTTGAACAGTGTCCATGACACGAACATCATGAGAATCCCAAATTCATTCTGTTGTCCACTGTTGTTTTTTGGGCCAGATGTATGGCTCACCAATTTGCGACTTGCAAATTGCATCGCATTTGAGATTTGCAGTTTGCGACTCGCAAATTGGGATGTACAACAGTGCCTCAGACACTGTTTGCGATTCCTAATGGGGTTGCAAATTTCATGCTTCATTAATAATAATGAGGCAGGCAAATTTGCGATCCCCATTAGGAATGGCTAGCACTCACAGGGATGGTGGCCTGCTGGGGTCAGCAGACCACCATGTCTGTGACTGCTTTTAAATATAGCAGATTTTAAAAAAATGCAGCCCGTTTTCCTTAAAGGAAACTGGGATGCATTTAAAAAAAGAAAAATTAAACTTTTCAGTTTCATTTTTTAAGGGTAGGCAGTGGTCCCTGGAACCACTGCCTGTCTTTAAAAATATTTTTGGACCCACTCACAAAGGGGAAGGGGTCCCATAGGGACCCCTTCCCGTTTGCGAATGGTTTATTACCTACTTGAAGTAGGTGGAAAATTACGAGCGTTTTGCAACCGCAATTGCAGTTGCAAACCATTCATAAATATAAATGCAAATTGCTATTAGGAAGGGACGCCCTCG
Source organism: Triturus cristatus (assembly GCF_964204655.1). NCBI lineage: Eukaryota > Metazoa > Chordata > Amphibia > Caudata > Salamandridae > Triturus > Triturus cristatus. The sequence continues at coordinate 873,861,490 of NC_140587.1, forward strand.
GTATGCCCCTTCCTAATAGCAAGCCGCAAACCTCATTTTGTGAATCGGTAAAGTTTAGCGATTCGCAAAATTAGGTTTGTACATGGCCATGCCCTAAATTGAGGTCGCAAACGGGCCAAATGCCCGTTTCTGACCGCAATTTAGGGTCGTACATTTGGCTCTTGGTTCTTATGGCTCACCCAAATAGCAAGGTGGCAGGACTCTCACCAGTTGTGGAGTGAGGAGTTGTGCAATATCCAAATAGCAAGCTGGCAGGACTCTCACCAGTTGTGGAGTGAGGAGTTGTGCAATAAGCACAGAGGGCTTGACATAGGGCCTGGTATAATTCGATCCCTTCCATTGATGCTCGCTAAATTACCCTTTTGAGGGTGTCCATGGATCATTCCACAACACCATTAGCTTGGGGTATCAAGGGTGTACTTTACTTATGTTTGACATTGAGTCTAACTAGAAACTCTTTGAATTCTTTGCTATTGGTTGACGGACCACAGTCAGAGTTAAGAATGGCAGGCATACCCCTCGTTGCGAGGATATTGTCCAGCTGGTCGATCACATAACGCCTCGTCAATGACTACCATGAGATGATGTCCATTTTCTGTGGGCCCAAAGATGTCAACTGCAATTCTTTCCCAGCATTGTGCAGGAAGGTCAGAAATGTTTAACGGAGGCTGTGTCACTTTGAGGGGAAAGCAGTTGCATAAGTTGCACTCTTTCAGTTCCCTCTCAACTCACTTATCTAGCCGTGGAAACCACACTCAGTCTCTTAAAACTCTTTTAGTTGCGACAATGCCACAATGTCGTTCATGAGCTAGTTCTATGACTTGCTGTCTTAGGCTCTCTGGTATAGCAATTCTTTTTTTTTAAAAATCTGTTTATTCAACATTTTTCACAGGCACAATACACATATTCACCAATCTTGCATGCACAATACACATATTCACCAATCTTGCATTGAACACAGGTCTATGCATGCAAAAATGTGTTGGACTTTGCTCACTAGGGTACCAAAAGGCTGATCTCACCAAAGGAGTACCCCATCCAGATCTGTGTGTGATATTGTGCCAGTGAGAAGTGGGGTCCTTCTTGCTGTCCAAGGCAACCCCGCTAATACCATCTATACTCCTCCCACATACGCCACACTTACCCCCACTGCCTGGGACAGCCTTGGCTTTGATATACAACTTTCTTGACCTGACTTCACCAGTCCAAGCCTTGTTTCCAGGCTGTCAGATTTGGCGGGAGGTCCGCTCTCCAGGCCCTGGCTATGTTCCTCTTTGCCACCATGGCAGACATCATAAGCCACTTCTTCTGGTACTTGGGCCAGACATCTTTGCTCGTTACATATAGGATAAGCCAGGGCACTTCTAGTAGGATCTCTAGGCCCGTAACTTCAGGCATAGCTCTTGGGACCCCTTCCCAATCCCCGGGATAAGCGGACACACCCAAAACATATGGACGAACGATACCACAATCCTGTAGCCCCTAGTGCATTTATCGGTGTTGCTTCATCCCATTTTGTACATGAGTGACCTATAGAAGTAAGACCTGTGTAGTATTCTCAATTGCACTAAAAGGAAGCAAGACCTAATTGCCACCTCCTTTGGAATCTGGAGCACCTCAGCCCAATCCTCTTCCTCCAGCAGACGAATGATTGTCTCCCAGGCCTCTCTCAGTGCCCCCAAGGCATCCGTTGAATTGTTTGTAATCTTATACGGAAGAGAGATGGCCTTGGAAACTATAGGGTCCAGCAAAATTGGTATGATGATTCTTGAGCCTCCTGTAGTTTTTTTAATTTTTTGAAATTCAAGATTGTCACCAAAAGGTTGAAAACTCCGTCTCCACGATTGAGTTGAAATGATGTCTTTGAGTAGAAGCATATTTTTATCTGCATTGGTAGCAGCACAATCTGTTCAAAAGATAGGGCTGCTGGTGTGCTGGACCTTAGAATGAAGTTGATGTTCTCTTCAGCTGTTTTTGATGTAGAACTGTGAGAAAGTAATGGCACTCATGAAAGGTAGTCTGCAGGATATTGATATTCGCCTTGCTTATGTGCAATTGTATAGTCATATTCTTGTAATTGCAACCCCCTACCTCTCAATGCAAGGGGGCATCTTGGCTTTTGGGTTCCCCAAAATGGTGAGATTTGCTTTGTGGTCTGCAATGATAGTAAAAGGTTTTCCATTTCCAAACATATGAAAATGTTTGCAGGCCCAAACTACAACCAGACTCTCCTTCTGCGGCTGAGAATAGGTGTGTTCTGTGTATGACAGGCTTCCACTGGTGTAAGCCACAATTTGTCTTTGAGCATTTGGATGACCATTATGTTGAGCAAGGATTGCTCCTAGCCCCACCCTCTCGCATCTACTGTGACCTCAGTATGAAAACAGGTTACTTCGATTGCATTTTCAATTGCATGTTTGATCCTTTTTAAGCTTTGATCACACATTCAGGAGACCACTTGAAAGGAACATTTCACCTTGTCAAGCCTCTTAATGGGGCACTCACAGTAGCAAAATCATGAACGTACCTTAAGCAATAGTTGGACAAGCCTAAGAAAGATTGCAGCTTGGTAACCTCGTGTTTGGGTTACGTAGCTGACAGTGCTTGTAGTTTGTCTGGGTCAGGGGTCATTCCCCCATCAGAAAATATGTGCCCAAAGAACTTAAGTTTGGTATTGTGAAACGCACATTTGACTGCATTGAGAGTTAGACCTGCATTCACAAGTAACTGACACAATTGTGTAAGAGTCTTGTCATGCTTTTTTTTTTGTTCTCCCATATACCAGTATGTCATCACTGTAGTTGAAAGAATGTCTAACAGGTTGAATTATTTTACCTATAATATCTTTAAATATCTCTGCAGCGGATTACACTCCAAAACTCAACTTTTTGTATCTGAGCAAAGCAATATGAGTTGAAAAGGTAGTAATGTACCTACTGTTTTCTTCCAGATTGAGTTGATGATATCCCTTATTCAAGTCAAGATGGGAAACGACCTTGGCTCCATTCAGCTGCATAATCATGCCTGCAATGTGTGGGCCAGTCTCGCAATTGCCTTGTTGGTGTGGTGCATGTCAACACAGATGCACACCGCACCTTCATTGTTGTTTTTGGCACTACCACTATGGGCAAAACCCATAGTGTGAGACCTGTGGATTACTCAATTATGTCATGTTTCAACAGTGTTTCTAGCTCTTTCTGAATGGTTCCTTGCAAGTCTAAAGCTATTCTGTGATGTCGCTGGTTGAACATGCAGGTGATAATTGAGAGATATTAGTTTCATGTCAGCAGCAGGGTCAAAACTGAGTAGGCATGCACTTGATGAAGTACCTAGAAGAGCGTGGATTGGTGCTTGCACTAACATTGTTTTGTATCACAATGATGCTTTGCACCAGTTTGGAGGCAGCCCACACAGATAGCTTTGTGTCTGATGGGATGAGACATGGCACCAGTGACATTCAAAAGAGTTCTGTTGTTTTGCATGTTGATTGTTTTTGGTCATTGGGTCTTCTTTGCAAGCAGCCACACCTAAATGCCATGTCCGTCTTTGGTCAAAGCTGTCATCACACATCCATCTTCTTCATTGGTGCTCCATAGTGATGTCGAAGAGACTTTGTAGGACAAACATGATGATGAGCGACTTTGTTTGGCTTCTATTTGTCCTAACTGATGTTGCTTTTTAGCCTGCTGGGTGGGTCAAGAAGGCTTCTGGATCCTTCTGGTGCCCATTTTCTCTTCTTGCTGTGATGTAGTTGGTTTCTCCTTTTACTTGCAAACCATAATGAAGTGGTTTTCCTTCCCACAACCTTTGCATGTCTGTTCAATGGCTGGACATTTATTTTGATAGTGAAATGAAAACCAACATCAGAAACACAACTTTTCTTCCTTTGAGGACATCGACTTGCGTCCTCCTTGTTATTGTGTCCGCTTTTAATGATTAATGCTGATTCACTCCTTGCTATCCAGCTTTCATGTTGGCAGCTTATCGATCCACTCTTTCATCGGCTCTTGCAGCCATTAGTATTTTCTTCCAACTGAGTGTCTCTCTCAACATACATCTTCTGAACAAGTCTGAAAGACAGCCATCGATGACTCTGAGATGCATGGCTTGTTCGTCATTAACCTCACTAAACTTTCACTGTTTGTCAAGCATGTCAAGTCTTTCAACAAACTCTTCCATCGCTTCACCAACTTGTTGTCTTGCTTGATTGAAAAGGTGCCTTTCGTAGTCAACCTGCCGCCTCGTATTGAACTTGACTCCTAATTTTTTTTGCTTTGACAGTACAATATTGTATCAGTCTGTAAGACTTTCTTTATCACTTTTTTTACTCCATCACCAGCAAGGTTCTTTAAGTATGTAATGATTTTCTTGTCATCTACTTCTCTAGGGCATCTATGAAGTCAACGAACGTCTCAATCCATGCAGTCCAGCTCGCACCAATATACTGCTTTTTGGTGGTGTTGAATCGCAATCGAGGTTTTATAAATGCAGCTGCACCAAACTCCATATCTTCTTATGCAGTCACTGAAAGATTTCACTATTCTGAAGGCTTTTTTTGGCTGTTTCTATGGGAACCATCAACCTTGTGAGCACAACCCATGTTCGAACTCAAATCATCCCACCAAATTTTGAGGTTGCGTAGCATTTTATCTGTTATCGTTGGTGAGTAAATTTTAATTTCTTGTACTTGGTTATAAGTGCCTCTAGTGTTGTACCTGGTTGTTGCTGCCTTTTGTGTTTGCTTTGCGCAGATGATGGCTCTGAGCCATGGCATAGCACACTATTTCTTCTTTAGCTTTAACATCAGGTTTTGGCAGGGTTTTCCAACTACTTTCTTCTGCATGGCCTTTAACTTCTTCAAAGGGTCACATATGAGCTGGAGCGGGTCTGGGACTCCATGTATGTCAACTACAAGCTGCATTACACCGACTTGGGAGCACATGGCACACTCAAGCAGTTTGCTGCATCATTGCAAACTCTCAGGGAGATGTCTTGTTTCTTTGGGGCTCAAATCCCACCCTCATTGCCAGTTGTCGCATCGTCCCCAGCCCGGGAGCGTGCAAAATGAACACCTCACACACACAGCTCAGTGACAGACGTCTTTATTCTTCAGCATACAACATTCGTACTATTTTCTCCTTAGGTCTTAACTGTTCATAACCACACAATAACACCTCCCAGCCAATTACATAATTCCTCCATTGAGTCCAACCAGTCCCACAAGGTCCTAGTGCACATTGGCTCAATACACTACAATTACCAGAACACTACCACATTAAGACAAATGGTGGTTACCTAATGAATCGAGCCTCATGCACCAATTTCAACAGGTTTATCACCACGAACTGTTCCCCGTGCACAATTCGCCATGCATATCATGTGGAAATATGCACAGAAACAAAAAACAGCAGCGCAATTTCTGTGCCTTGTAGTTCTGAAGCAAGTGAGGTTTCTGTGTCTGTCAAAAGCTAGTTTGCCAAATGCTCAAAGACGACGAAGGTTCTTAGATGTTTTTTCTCAGTTTGCCTGTTTCCGAGCAGTGCATGCACTTTTTGCAGTTTTGGTGTGCACTGCATGCACAAATATCACATAAGGTATTTACCAAGCCTGAGAAGGAGGAAGCACACTGGCTTAATGCAGCGATTTCGTTTCCATATGTTCTTTCAGAAACTACCACAGTCCTAATTCGGTATTAATTGGCAGCGTAATTGAATGCATTCTTGTATTCTACTGTTAGTAACATTACACACTACTTGCTATGCAATTGTTTCACTGCGGGCATTCATGCTGTCTGCGTGTCTTGCAGGCTAACTGCAATCTAGCAGTCTCAATAAAGTGTTCTACAAAGGTTGTACAAATGGTTTCACCTGGGTAAAAGACAAGCCTTGTATTTCTCAGTGACAAACATAGGCGTCAATAGAGGATGCCAGAGACAAAAAATAATAAGCGTTGACATCTCCAGCAAATGCTTCAATAAAAAAATGGGAGTGAAGTTGCTGTAATAATGCATGGTTTTATGACTGACATTTAAAGATCAGTTTTCACTCAGCGAATCGCTTCTTGACCTTTTCTTACAGGAAGGAAGGTCAAGCAGCTCTTTGAAGGCAGCACATGGATGAAGGAAGTGAAAAGTTAATATAACAAGCCAATTAAATGAAACGTTCAGACGTGTATTGTGGGGAAAGGAAGACCTCAATTGACTTCATGGTCAGGTGATGGTGCTAAGGGTGAAAAATGTCACATCTAAGCGTATGAGGACTATTTCATCTGAGCTAAACGTAGACAGGTATCAAATATTAATGTTTTAAAATATGAACATTTTTTTTTTTCACCGGTGTTGGTCATATTTTCAAGAACAATATAAAACAATATTAGAAACGGTATAGCACCTTGAGCAGAACGTGGTATGAATTGCTTAGTGCTTATGAGATCAGCAAAGTGCGATCATGTGTCCTGGCTGCCTTTTTACTAACTCATTAGGGGTGACCGGATAGAATCCCTGGAATTCGCTTCTGGTTGGAACTCCCCTTTTAGGTGGCGACATAACAGCAATTATGAGTTCTTGGGGAAAAACATGCAGGAATTTGACTTACTGTTGTCCTGATGTTTTCCTCTGTAATTCCACCCTGAAATCTTGGGAGTCATTTAGAGTTTTGGGGGTGGGTACTTTCTCACAAACATGACAGATAACCTACCCACATGTAATACAAGTGTATTATAATCTAGTACACTACTAACACGACACATTCATAACATGCTACCCATTTATTAAACTTTAAATCAAGCCCTTTATCTGCGTTCAAGAGGTGAATCCTCCGGCTGGAATGTCACTTACCAGGGGTGTTCCAGTTAAGGGTCTAATTCCAATGGGTCTGCAAACACGGGTTATTGGGCTTCCAAAATATCAAGGCATATATACTGCGCTACAAAAATATCACAGCAAGAATATCTGCAACAATCTAGTCTAGGTAATAATATCTAGGCTAGTATAGTTTTACTATACCTAACTCCACATATATGGCCCATGATGATAGCTATCTCTTCAAGGTACCTAGCTAGAGGGTTAAGAATAACAAATCTGTACTTTGTGAGCTTACTTTGTCAATGACATAGTAACTAAGGGGCATATCAGCAAGGCGGCGCTATTAAAATTATCGCCGCTTTTGCGTCCGTTTTTCAGTCGAAAAGCGGCGATAATTTCATCGCTTTATCAGCAAAGACACGCTATCGCGTGTTTTGCTGATTTAGCGCCCCTTACAATAATCCCCAGCTTTGCGTCGCTAATGAGATGCAAAGTGGGCGTTCCGTGCCAAAATAACTGGAGAAATGTCGCTAACCAACATTTCTCCAATTATCAAGCTGCACGCAAACAAGCAGAGCGAATGGAAAAGTAGCGCTAACCACAGTTATCGCTACTTTCCTTATGCCTGCTTGTAATCTGACTTAGCCATGTAATCCAATGGGAGGTGGATTACATGACTAAGACCTCCCTGCCCAATCAGCAAGGTATCGCTGGTTGCAGTGCGATAATTACAGGATTTCCAGCGATAATCACACTGTTTTTCAGCTAACGCATGGATTCCTATCGCTGGGGAGATAAGCGTTGCTGATAGCATGCTATATCCGCGATAGAATCCAGCCTTAGCCTGCGATAATTATCCTCGCGCTTAAAGCGCTGAGCGATAATTATCGCAGGCCCTTGCTGATATGCCCCTATATTTGTGTGGTTAAATACATTTTTCATTGTGATGGTTCTTCTGAAATATAATCCTTCGGGCACTAAGCCCAACAGAATTAAATGGCAATTCATAATGAAAGTCTTTTTGATAAAATTATTTCTTTACATTGTTTACTGCATTTCTGTCTGGAAGAGCTAGATATTCATTTGTGAGACTGGAAATTCCACCAAGCTCCCTTTTGCCTTTTTACAATACTGCTTATAGAGTTTGAATCAGCATGTCTCTTTCTCCCCATCAAAGTGTCTGTTATCTGGATAACACGGTCTTACCAATGCACAATGATTGTCTTTCCAATAAAGACATTCAGAAACTGAAAGCTATAGACTTATATTCTGCTTATAATTTAAGCAGTGGTGATACTCACATCATTAGTTATTTGATAAGTGCTACCTTAGTGTACCATACTTTCTCTCTCATTCCCCTAAGCATTGCATATGTATTATGTGCCCATCCAGGATACCCAGAGGTCAGAAATCAAAGTGAGTTCATCAATCTTGGAAATATAATTGCAAAAAAGTACACCTTGAAATAGTGTGCTACATGCACAGTCTTGCCATCCCTTCCACCAATTCAAGAATAACCCCTATGGGAAATTGTTGGGTACCAAAATGGATAGTAGTTTGAAAGAGGTATATGAGAAGGGAGCAAAAAACATCGAAGTTTGATTCAAAGAAAGAAGCTTCTCGGATTAATACCTAAGGGAAGCTAAGGTTAAAGCTGCTAAAGGTATACATGTTTATTTGTTGAAAGATAAAATGAATATTGTTCATGATAAACAAGTGGTACTGCAGTGCATCACTCCTAGTAGCATGGAGTACAGAATACTGTTTCCACATTAAATAAACCCTGCCACCTCTTGAAATTAGATTCAGATCTAGAAAAGATAATTACTGCTAGCCCCTCAATGACTTTCAGGAAAACTGCCTCTGCCCCAGGTATTGTCTAAGTGAAACTTCCAGAATTAATACTGAGAAAGCTTGGAGTTGGTTTTAATGGTCTCTGCCAGCGTTCTACAAATGTGAAAGTTGAAACTGACACAAATATATCACTGAAAAATGTAAAGTTTGTCATTGATGAGCACTCATTTTTTTGGAATGGATACTGCTGTTGTTTTAACTCTGTGAACTGGGACACTACTAACTAGACCCTAGTGCATGTGCTCTAACTCCCTATACATTGTCAAAATTGTCTATACTCCTAGTTAGCAAATGTAACTTACCTACAAGTCCCTAGTATATGGTACAAAGTGTACCCATGGCCTGTAAGTTAATGTCACTAGTGCATTGCCGCACCCATTGTGCCACTCACTACAGTGACAGAGCAAATACAACTGCAGGCCTACCATCGTAGCCTGGCTGTGAAAATTAAAACTGCTAATTGGACCCTTTCACACAGCTCCGACAAAAATGGACGGTGGACGGTATTGAACTGGATGACGAAGACTGGCAGGAGGCAGTGTCATCTTCCAGGGCGGTGGCTAGTCCTGCAAGACTGCGACTGGTCCAACTTAAAATCCTACACAGAATATACATGACGGGACCTAGACTAGTAATGATGGGAAGGGCGCCCTCGGGGGACTGTCGTAGGTGGTGTGGCCAGCTGGGCACATTCCTACATAACATCTGGGAATGCTCACTTGTCCAGTCCTACTGGAGGGAGATTCATGGAGTGGCAGGGGCGGTCTTGGGAATCCCCCTGCTCCCAGAGGTGCATATGTGTATGCTCAATATATGGGAGCCCACTGACTAGAACGCACACCAAACACAATGGGCCACACTTGCATTTATGGTGGCTAAAAGGAACATAGCCCAGGCTTGGGGGCAGCCGCCCCTCCAACTCTGAAAGACTGGAGGACCAACATGGACTGGTGCATGTTCCATGAAAAGACTGTGTATGTGGCCGAGGCTGCCCCAGAAAGTGGTCCCGGATATGGGGGCCATGGAATCACTACAGAGGTAACATTTGTACCCCACCATTGCAACTAGCCCTTGATGACACGCGTTCTCCTTGATTTGTCCCATAGTGTGCGTGGTGCTCTGTCATTGCTGCCTTTGTATGTGCCTGATTGAACTATCTACAGTATTGTAATGTGCCCTATTTTCTATTTGAAGTCGATGACTGTTAATAAAAAGAGTTATAAAAAAAAACAGCTAATCGTCCTGTCATAACAACCCATTTTGACAGGCTTAAACTTCCTTTTAAGTATTAATTTGTCAACCATAACAAGGCTTATTGTCCACAATGCAAGGTGCATAGTATTTATAAGTAGAAAATGTAAATGTTTAATGTGAAACAGTCCCCAAAAACTACTTCCACTGTAGCAGGGTTGGCTGTTCCATAGGAAAGCATTGAGATTCAATATTACATTTAATAATGATATTTCTGGCTAGGAAAGAGCTATAAATTCCATTCTTGGTCTTTTTGAAATATTTATTAAAAACCCAATTCACTGGTGAAGCCAATGACATTAAAACTCTGGGGTGGGTACATATGCAATGCAGAAGGAGAAACGAGTTTCACTATTTTGGCAGAATGGGGCATTGTTGGATATTTTCCCTGTAAGGGAAACGAGCTGCTGCAAAAGTGGGTAGGGTTACCACATTGGAACCTTTTTACTGTTAGTTAGGCAGGGGATAGGAGTCACACCCGCCCACAGGCTAGTGCCAGGAATACATGTGACATTCCTGGGTACCCCCTCAGAATACTGCTGGACATATGGAAGAGAATAGACTGCACTTGCTGTTGATACCTGTGAGGAGACCTGATATGCTGGACCTGTTCCCATATGTGCCCAGGAAAAATAAGTGGACTCCAAGGCTCAGTTGTTTGACCTCCTGTGAAGCTACATTGACACAACTAGCTGAAAGAAACCCCTTTTTCCTGAAGAGCCCATCTGATCATTTTTAACTGGACCATCCCTGAACCCTGCTGGTAACTTTTGCTGGAGTGAGTCTAGACCCCCAAGTGCTGTTTCTGTGTTTCTGGAAAACCTTGTCTGTGTCAAACTTAATCCTCCTAGTAGCCTGAAAAACCTGGGACTTAGATGTTTTTTGTCTCCAATGACCTCCAGAGAATGAGAACAAACCTGCCAAGCCAGTCCGATGACGTGCATTGCTGCTATGCCAAAATATTTAGGTTGTTTCGACTCAATGCTTTTAGGCAGCAGCAAATCTGTTTTATTGGCATGTCATGGAGAAGTATACTGCCTCATGGAGCCTTGTTCAGCTACAGCTTTGAGCCTTGCTCTGTTGGAGGAATCCCAATGCCAAAAATAGTGACTGAGATAAAACCTAGATGTCTTCATTGGGCGAATCTGCCAAAACTATCAGGTCATTGAGAAACCTTTCTTTGGTGCAAATTTGGAAATTCTCTCACTCACAGCTTTCCCACCAAAAGGCAACTGCTTCATCTGGACCTTTCTCCATGGCTATTTGGATTTGTGGAGCCCATCTTGGCCACAGCTTGCTGCCTTACCCCACTCAGGAGTTTTGACTTTCAGTTTAGCAACAGTACCTACCCTTCCCACTAACATAATGTTCTGCCCACCAGGTTGAAAAGCTGGCGGACCATTGGTGTAGCCACAACATAGACTAGGCCATCTCTGTTGTGGTTAGACATTACTCTGTTGGGCCGTCTGATGCTGAACTGTATGTCCGTCCACCTAAATTGGATGCATTCCGTCTATCACCTGTTTGTCATTTGCACCTAAATTATATGGGCAAGCATACAGGTCAGGTTGCCCTGCCCATCACCACTAGGAAAATCGTGTCTGTAAGAGGCAACATAAACAGCCAAATGCCCCCTTTCCTATGGGAGATGTTAGACCTGGCATCATTGGCATGGGTTACCCCTATATGTTTGCCTTTGCCTCCTGTATCTTTGATGTGTGTTGGATTTCGTTTTGCTGGTCTAAAAGCTTTGAACACTTTGCCACTGCTGTTCAGTGCCAAAGTGCAAGTGTTCCCTTTGTAAATTATTATTAGGTATTGGTGATTCCATGATTGGCATATTTGATTTACTAGTCAGTCCTTAGTACCGTGCACTGTGTGCGCCCAGGGCCTGTTAATCAAATGCTGCTAGTAGGCCTGCAGCACTGATTGTGCCACCCACATAAGAAGCCTGTAAATGTAACTCAGGCCTGCCATTGCAGAGTCTGTGTGCAGTCTAATACTGCCATTTCGACTTGGCAAGTGCACCCAGTTGCCAGGCCCTAACCTTCCCTTTTTCTACATGTTAGTCACCCCTAAGGTAGGTCCAAGGTACCGCTGTGGGCAGGGTGCAGTGTATGTAAATGGTAGGACATGCCGTGATGTGTGTGGCATGTCCTGATAGTTAAATACTGCCAAATTTGTTTTTCACTATTGTAAGGTTATCTGTCCCCTTAGTGTGGAATGGGGAGTTTGCTTATAACATTTGATAAGCATAACTTCCGTTGGGAAGAAGATAGGAAAATAGAGATTAGTGTGCCTGAACTCAGAATATAAAATGCATATTTTAGTATAAATGATTTTTATATTGTTTGTTTGAAAATACCACTTTTAGAAAGTGGGTATTTTCTTGCTTAGCCATCCAGTGTGCCTCTGCTAGGTTATGTATTGACTGTCTGGTTTTGGAGTGACAGGGGGCTAGGGATGTGTATTCTGTCCAGACACCCACTTGGGTGGGTAGTTAGGTGTGTCCTGCCTTTCTAGGGTGAGTCAGGGCTGGGCTGAATAGACCTGGGCTGCATTTAGGGTAGGAGAGGAGATTTCCTTTCACCTACATGGGCCTGGTCTGCAAGGACAATGCTGTCTCCACCTCCTGCCAGGAAGCTGCAACAGAGAGGACAGAACTGGTTTTGGTGGGGCACAGGGCTTCTATGCGACCAGAGAACAAAGGATTTTGCTGTACAAATATTGGGGCCCAGAACCTCTGCCAAGGGGAAAAGCTGGGCGAAACTGGAGAAGGAGTACAGCCCCTTTTCTGTGTGCTGTGTGGGGTTGCCCTGCAGTGGATGTTTCTGCCAAGGAGAGGAACTGTGTGTGTATCCTGCTTGCAGAGTGTCTCCAAGGGCTTGAAGTCGAGCTTGCCCCCTGTTCAAGAGGTCTCAGGAACAGCAAAGACCTTGCGGTCCTTCTGGACACCATCTCTGGAACCGCTTGTTTCAGTCGCCGCAGAAGAAAAGGGCAACTGCCTATGTCACAGAGTATGTCGCAGGACTCTGTGTCCTGAAGGCACCGCAGAGAGCACTGCATCACTTCGTAATGCAACCCTGGTCTCACCAACTATGTCAATGAGCCGCGGCTTGCACCGTGTCCTGTGGGCACCGCACTCCGCACCGCTTCGTTACACGCTGCACCAACGTCATCAACTCCGTCACTGCCTGACCGGTATATGGACTAGCTCCGTTGCCTGCACCACAGCCTGCCAGCGCAGCACCTGGATGATTGTCATCGATCCACTGCCTGCACCGCATCGAGAGGGTACAGCACCCCTGCACAGCTTCCATTTTGCAACGCAACCACACTGGTTGCCCCGACCGGCTCGAACCAACGTGTGGGCCGCAATGAGAAAGGTACTGTTTTCAAGTCTGTCTTCGCATTAGCTGACCCTGTGCCGATAGGGTAAGCTAGAATTCTGAGACAGTCATTTTCAGCATCGACGAGCCCCAGACGGAGCTACCGACTCAGAAGAACTGTGTTTTTCAGCTATTTCTGCAATTTAAATGCTCTCTTGCAAAGTAACAATTTTTTCAGTGTTGTATTGTTGATTTTGTCATTTTTGGTCTTTTTTGATTTAGGTAAATTTTACTTATTTTTCTAAAGTGGTGTGGTATTCATTCATAGTGTTTTCACTGTGTTACTTTATGTATGCACAAATGCTTTACACACTGCCACTGAGACAAGCCTGTCTGCTCGTGCCAATCTACCAAGGGAGTAAGCAGGGGTTATTTTAGAAGTGTATCCCCCTTACCCTAACTAGGAAGAAGAGTCCCTAATTGACCAAGAGACCCTCATTTCTAACACGCTAAAACTCCCATGGTGAGGGGGGCATTTATTGTGTATATTTTCAGAAGCAAAATCCTACATTGGGCTTTTGTTTTGAAAATAAAAAAAAATGTTTACTTTGCTGTGTGGCTCTGTCATGTTTGGTGGAGGTTTATGTCAAAATTCCAATGCATTGATAGGAACTGCCTTGACAGTGGATCCTGTCAACGCATTAAATGTCTACTCGCCAGGCACACATTCACAAATTTGGCAGTCAGAACCTCTGCCAGGGTGACTGAGTAAAATACTCTGTTGACCTGGCGGAGGACAGCTGATTGCGAATATAAAAATCGGGCGCCGAGTTTGAAGGTAAAACGTCCAATTTGGTCGAACTTCTCCATTTCCCCTTTTGGATTGTTGTCATTTTGGTGTTGTTTTGTTGATTACATTATTCACTATTATTATAATTTGGAGTAGGATTTTAATTGTGTTGTGTTTTTGACTTTTTAGCTTTTTTGGTATTTCTAAACACTTTACACATTTTCGTAAGTTAGGCCTGTCTGCTCTGTGGCATATCTACTAGAGGTTACGCTCAGGCTTAAATTATTGAAACCTTTGCTAGACATAACAATAATGGCAACCTTATTACTTGAGGTGGACTGTCATCAACCCAACTAATAATCCACTTCCTCACAGTATGCATGTGTAAATGTTTTTCATGAGGTGCACGTATATATATGAATCTTAGTGAATTCACTGTATATCATTGTAATTTAGTAAACCCTTTGATGTTCTGTGACACAAAATATAAATTAATGCCCCCTATGCTTTGTTCAGAAAACAGCTGAAGACTTGGCTGTTCTCTCAGAACTACGACAACTAGCTCTCTCCTCTAGTGCTGCCTCATGTCTCTCTTAGCGCCAAGAAACCGTTGGTGAATGAGCGCTTGATAAATTACCGTTAACATAACATAACATAAGAGGTGAAGTAGATCAAAAAACTTTCATAGTGATTTTCTGCCATTTGAATTCCTCCAAACTCTATGCTTTCTAACTGTTGTGCATTCAACCATTTCAGAAATAATAGAATTCTCCATATCCCTAGTCCATGCATAATCAATCAGTCTACCCCAGTGAGGCAACTATTATATATTTCTCTGTATCAGGCATTGACCAACCTCTTTGGAATAAAGAAAGATGCATATTTTTTCCAGTACCTCTACTTGTCTTTGCCGCTCGTATAAACAGTAATATAATTGAATTAAGTTATATAAGACATCTTTTACAGAAAAAAACATGAGGCAGTGGCTGAAATTAAAAGAACATTGAGGCAATACCAGTTTGACTTTTTCAATGAATGCAAAAGGGACTCTGTTCTAATTTCTGAATTGATTCTTAATTTGCATTAACAAAGGTGTATAGCTTAAGTCATTCACTTTACACAAATCCAAATTAGTTTGTATGCCATCATACTTAGCTTGAAATAGAAACAGTTGACTTTTGGAATCATTAATTTTATAATCCAAAATCTCGGACACACAATTAATGAGATTTAGAGTGCTGCATCATCAGCTAGTTTAAACCTCCCAACCCCTGAAGGACAGCTCTTTTTCTGAGGTTCTTGATACATCTTTATGATTAGAGGCTTGGTAAAGAGAGAAAATATTAGAGGGGAAGCGGGAATTGAAGCACTCTTCATAGGAGTCAAAGTCACTGAGTAATTCTGATTCATCTGATTCAGAATGCCAAGGCTTAAACAGTGGTAGAAGTGCCAAATAGAAGAACTCACTGTTTAGGAGTTTGACAACTCAGTTTCCTATGACTAATTAAACTGCCTTTTATGTTTTGTACCAAACAACCATCACAACCAACTATTGGGAATTTACCTTTATCAACATTTTTTATGATATTGTTTCTATTTCTGTAGTTTTGAAGTATTTCATAAAGACATTATCAAGATGTGGACTCCTTTTTAGATAATAGGTGTCCAGCATGTTTGCTTTGACAATATATGTACTTTCTGGGTCAAATTCTGCAAGGTACTGAATTTCAGGAAAAGCATTCAACATTCTATTTCACATGCATGCAAGGCCTAGACTCACCCAAACAACTCCTCTTAACTTAGAGTATAAACTAGCTGCACTTGACCAATCACAGCATTCATAGGATGCAATTTACCCATGTGAAAGCATCTTTAAACTGAAGCTGTAGAATTTCTTGGTCAAAGACTTTTCAATAGAAATCTCTTCCCACATCTCCATCATCTCCATCTTTTCAGATTTTGTTATGTACGAAGTAACGTAATGAGCAACATCTATGGAGTTGTCCCTCACAAACTGAATATCCATATTGACATTCCACATTTGCAGAATTACCATATTGTTAATGTTGATATATTTTGAAGCTTCTGTTCTGCTCAGGTTGTAGCTGTTTTTTGGTGACTTTCAAGTAATCATATTTCTGACAGCGCACAAAAAACAGTTGACTCTTCATTTGGAAATAACAGGCCTTGGAAATCCAAAATGACATCTAAGGCCCAATTCCGATATCGCAAGGAAAGCCCTCTGTACAACTTGGATCCGGAGGGCTTTCCTAGCAAATCGCGCTATGAGAGTCCGACCGAATGAGTACGATGCAGGCGTATGCTGATGGACACGGTTCGCTTGGACTCCCATTGAACTCTATGGGAGCCTATATACCGACGTGTACACAGGCACGCATAGCAAAAAGGGGGTGGGTGGGAAAAGCGTAAACCCTGTGGCGAGCACCCCATGTTGCCCGCCACACTGTGCATGTTTGGAGCTGGAGGGTCAATGCGCACCCCCCTGCGACAGATTCGGAGGGCTCTGGGTAAAGGGGGGCCTGCTCTTACTCCCCCAAAAACAATTCCGACAGCCGTTTCATCTCGCTGAGACCGAGTTGATATGGTTGTCCGAATCGTGCATCTTACTCGCTCGTTCAGAAGCCGGGTCTAGTGCGCGGCCCAATTCGGCTCTAGTCGAGTCGGGCGGACAGATTCGGTTTCGGAAACGATACGGTCGGTGCAGACAAGATCTTCACATCATACTTGGTCATTCGGAATGGGGGATGATTAGGAGGTAAACAGTGGCTCTGAATTGGATTTGGTTGCTCCGGATCCCATCAGAAGTCCTTCCGACCGAGATCGGAGTTGAGCCCTTAATGTGCCATTTTTATTTCACTGTGTACTTTCTCCAACAACTATGTTTTTAAGAATGCTGAAATTGCTGTTTTAGGCTTTTTTATCACTGTCATTTGGGATGGTACATGTAACATACTTCTCTTTGAAAGAAAGTACAGACCTATCTATATCTGTTCATAATTTTGGTGCATCTTTGATTAACCGCATCGCTGCTCATGACGGAACCACTCCGTCATGAGCCACGGGCGCCGTGTGCTCATGACGGAGTGGTTCCGTCATGCTGCGGCCGTTGGCGGCCGCTCCGCCCACGTGGCGCTGATTCCCCACCTGTGCGGGCGATTAGCGCGAGTGGGCGGAGTCGTGACGGAACCACTCCGTCATGAGCACAGCTCGCCCGTGACTCATGACGGCGTGGTTCTGTCATGAGCATGGAATTTGTGCCGCGGCGAAGGGGTTAACAACAACATACGAATTTTAGGAGCCCCTCTTGCTTGGGACTCTTTATGCCAAAAGAAATCATTAACTTCTCCAAGAGGTAGGTATTTTTTTGCAGATGAACACAAGCATTGCTTAAAATCGGTGGTTAAAATTTATTTTATTTATTTATTTATTCAATGTTTTCTATAGCGCGAACGTGACCCAGAGATTGGATGTCAGAGTGCTTTACATTTCAACCACTTACGATATTCACAGATATCCAATTCTCTCACATCAAGAACAAGTTCAAGTAGGCACTAACATTGGCATATATTTATCCATATCGCAAACAAATATAATGAGGAAATAATAGAGATCATTAGATTACAATCAAGATTGCAAAGTTCTGCTGGTGTTTTCAGATTGATGTCCTAATATTACAGTTTGCTTCTCTCAAAAAGTCACATAAGTCATCCTATGTGTACTCTGCACAACTAAGGGTCAGGAACCAAGTTGATGCACCTAAATTTCATAACATATATTTTAGTTTGCCATGATGACAATACCAATATTCATTCATGCCACCTTGGCATTTCATCATATTTATCAATTTGTATACCAACTTCTCATACTTTCCATGAATTTTGTCGACAACGTTTTTTGTGAACATACTTTGTAGATTCAGTCCTGTGTTAAGAATGTGGTGCAGACAAATCACTTTCAAATAGCAGATGGAATATGAATGGAATAATTTGATAAAATCAAGGGTTTTCAAAACATAATCTGGTCAGTCTATACTCAACTCCTGATATTTGTACTGGGCGGTCATCATACCGTCTGCCTATTCCAGTTGGAAATAGTTGTGGAAAATAGCTGGCCTCCAAATGTTTCTCCCAGATACTAATTGGAGCTTTTTACCTTGTGAAATAGTTCAGTGGCAGCTCCCACAACTTCTTTCGAATTCAGTGGATGGATGCTGTAGTGCTCATATATTTCTTCAGTTTTAGTTCTAACCACTTTTTCAAACAGTCCACTTGAAGGTAACATTTCTTTCTTCATACAACTTCTATCTCTGAGGGCATCTACATCTTTGTAGTACACTGTATTCTGTTTTAGGTAAAACATAGCTTTATTTACCTTATTTACATCCACTAGTTCCATATTGAAGGAAAATGTAGGGGGGCACCAAAGGTGCTCCCCAAGTGCAGAAGGAAAGTGCCTCTGCTGAAGGGGGCCCACAACGGGCTCCCAAATTCAATCTCTGCCAGCCTTTGAATGGCGGGTGAACCCCCATTCAAGGCTGGCAATGAAGTAGCATCCTAATATTCATTTGTTCTTTGTGGACACACCATTCACTATAATAATAAGTTGTTAATCTTTATCTCTCTCTCTACACCCACAGTCCAATATTGCATTTAAAATCTAAAGGTGAGTACATAACTCTTCCTTTAAGAACTTTTTGTAGCTCAGTAAGTGGAGGTTTTCCTGTCTTTGGTTCCATCCAAACCACTGCTTAAAATTGGTGTATGTATTGTATCAGAATTGTTTCATAAACATTTAGATGATGAAGTTCCTGTGGAATTTCAGCCAATTCTAACTTATCATGTATTGCTCTTCTTATCATTCTGTTGTCCTCTCATTTGCCATAGTAGTATTTACAGATAATCTACCATGTTGACAAATCTAACCGTTCCTCCACAAATAAATGCACAGGAAATTGTTGCCACTTATCTCTGTTTTCTTGCTCCGTTTTTGAGAAAAATATCTATATTTCAAATTTGGCTTTTGTATTGAGTGCATCAGCAACATACACAAACAATGTTTGGTTTCTTTGTAGAAACTGCATTAAACTTTGTTATTTATTGAGCAAACTTCAAAGAACTAATATCTGTGTTTTGCTCCTCTACACATGAACACACATTTTCTCTTGACTCTACTCAGGACCAAAGAAACGGAATTGAATATCACCACAAACTTTTTCAACATCCAACATTGCACTGTACAAAAGCACTTGGTTTAATTGTTCTAAAGACAATGCAGGATTTTTTTACATAATACCTAAATTTCACAATTTAGAATGATGAACAGCCAATCTAAACCTTGTAACGTTGCAATTATTCACTTCACACTCTTACGTGGAAATTTATGTTAAAAAGTTGTTAATATATCAATTGATTCCTGGTGAATACTACTGCAGTCCCACATATACACTCGAGCATGTCTATGCCTTCCCTGTACCTCTTCAGCTATCTCCTCCTCTACATTTCTAAGCACCATCTCCTCTTTTGCAATGGGAGTACGATATTTTACCTCATAACAGCAACCAGTTGTTTCAACTGTATGCACTGTGTTCTCTTGGAAGTAGCTTTCTTCATTAAAGAAAGGCTCAGCACTAGATGCATGCTTCCATTCTCCTCTGACTATTTTACAAAAATTAGTTTTAACAACATGTCTTTTTTTCTGGCATTTTCTCTTCATAGACAACAGTGTTTTATTCAGTGTTCTCATTCTGTTTAGTATAAAGATAAGGACCTTACACTTGAAAGTCTATTGCTTTATCAACGAAACTTTCTATGTTTGTTTCGCTTCAAAGCCACTGCTCTTCTCTTATACTTATTTATATTTCTTACCAAATTTTGCATTACCCTACTTCTAACCATTCTTCTTCTTATATGTTGAAATTGTTTTTGTCTTGTTGTCATATGAGCTGTTTTATAGAACATTTTCCAGTTTGAACATAATGTAGGGGCTCATTACGATGGCGGACGGACTTAAGTCCGTCCGCCATTGTCACGGGAATCGGGACCGGCAGCCTATATGGCGGCGGTCCCGCCCATGGAATTACAATGCGACCACCACGGTGGCAGTCGCATTGGGCATGTTTACCTGCCTCAATGGAAAAAGTTTAGGTTTTGCATTTCCCTGCAGTACGTGGCAGGCACCATGCGGTGCCTGCCACATATTGCAGGGAAATGTAGGGGGGCACCAAAGGTGCCCCCCTAAGGGAAGAAGGAAAGTGCCTCTGCTGAAGGGGTGCCCGCAACGGGCCCCCGAATTCAATCTCTGCCAGCCTTTGAATGGCGGGTGAACTCCCATTCAAGGCTGGCGACGATGAAGCATCCTAATATGGTGGACGGTGCCTGCCAGGCACTGCCACCATTCTAGGTATGCTTTCCGGGTCCGACAGGCAATCCTACCGATTACCTGTGTCGGACCCGTGGTGGACGGCAAACCGCCCGCCATCCTAATTTGGTGGGTGGAGAATGGCTGCAAGTTGGCCGTGAATCCGCCACCAGCAGGCTGCCGGTGGTGGATTCACCAATATCATGATGAGACCCTGGCTCTTTTTCGTTTCCATGTTGTTGCTAAAGCTCTCTTTTTATCAACATCATGTGCCACATTTTTTATTTTTCTAAATACTGTTTTAAGAAACTCCTTAGTTTTCTTACCAAAAGTGTTTTTTACTGACTATGTTCTGTCCATCATCTAATGTTTTAAAACTTTTATTGCAGCTAGTACTGTTTCTTTTGTTTTTTCCTCCTCTGTTCCTTTCTTGCCATCATTAAATCTTCTCTTTGAACAGATCTCTGAAAACAAATACAGTATGCCTTTCACGTTATATGCCTAAAGCAACTACATGCCTACATAAATATTTATATCAGTATTTTATTCTAGTTCACAGATATTAAACATACCAACTCTACTCCCTCTCAAACTACATATCTTACCTTCTAAGCACATATCACCCTGCCCTATGGCCTACCTGCCACCTAGGTAATAGGTGACTCATATGCAGAAAA
The DNA here is from genome assembly GCF_964204655.1 of Triturus cristatus. NCBI lineage: Eukaryota > Metazoa > Chordata > Amphibia > Caudata > Salamandridae > Triturus > Triturus cristatus. Next base: position 873,882,571 of record NC_140587.1, read on the forward strand.
AGGGTAGCTTAACGATTGGTAAAAATGTGCTAAATGACAAATTAACCTGTCAATAAAACTACTCAGGCAGATAGGGCAATAGCAGGCCCGAGATATGTTTAAAGGGTACTTGTCTGGATGGGTGACTTGATTGTTTTAGTTCTTCAGTACAAATGTGGATGAGTGTATCATTCCCTCTGTTTGTGTTTCACTGGATGTTTAATTAACTATATCACCATTTGAGTGGCTCTCTTAGTAATTATATAGATCTGTAAATCTGAATGTACGAGGCTGTATGGATGCTGTACTGGCTGTCTTAGTGACTATTGAGTTGTGTAACCGTGTGTGCAACTGGTGCTGTTACTATAGTATACACAATTGTTTTGAGGGTGTGTGAGTGAATGTGTAAGTGCTTCTGTTGCAGACTGACTGGGTGTGTGAGTGGCTCTATGCTTATTAAATAGGTATGTGACTTGCAGTATAGAAGAAAAATTGCATGTACAACTGGGTGTATGGGTGCCTGTATGGATTTCTTACTGGCTGCACGAAGAGTGTTAGGGTATAAAACTGTGTGTGCAACTGGCTCTGTTACTACTGCATACATAAATGCTGTGTGGGTGAGTGAATGAATCTGCAAGTGGCTTTATTGCAGTTAGGTGGGTGTGTTTGTGGCTCTAAGCTTTTGTAAATAGGCATGTAGGTAGCAGTTTGGAAGCATAACTGGGTATGGGAGTATGTGTGTAATCACTGAAACGCAAAAGCACATCTCTTTCATTTTATATACATAGCACCCTGACCTATGGCCTACCTACGACCTACTTTAGGGGTGACTTATATGTAGTAGAAAGTGACTTTAAGGCTTGGCAAGGGGTTTTAAATGCCAAGTAGGCTTGACAGTAAATTGCACGCACATGCTCTGCAGTAGCAGGCCTGAGACATGTTTAAAGGGCTACTTGTCTGGATGGGTAACTTGGTAGTGCCAGGTCTTCAGTGCATATCTAAATTACTGTATCAGTCCCTCTATAAGTGTCTCTGGATGTGTAAGTAACTATGTTAGCATATGACTAGGAATGTTAGTATATGTAGGAGTCTGTATCAGTGTTAGGCCTGGGCGAAGCACTACGCTACGCTCGCGTAGTTTGCGAAGTTCGCGCTACTTCGCACTACGCGAACTGCACATAGCACAGTGCGAACACGCGTAGCGTAGTGTTGCGTAGTGCTGCGGTCATTTTTTGCTTGCTCGCGGTCCTCAACGTCAAGTTGGCGACCGCGAGCAAGCAAAATGACATCCCGGCGAGACTTTTTCCTTGTTCGCGATCAGCAACATCAAGTTGGCGATCGCGAGCATGGAAAATAAACCTCCCAGCGAGATTCCCAACGCGAGGAGGTCAGGTTTCTCATTGCGAGGGGTCACGTATGCTCGCGACCGCTCGCGATGAGAAACTACCAGTTTGCGTTGAGAAAGCTGCCGCTCGAGTAAAAATCTACTCGAGCAGCAGAAAACTACAGCTCGCACTGTGCAAGATGCCATTTTCAATGATTGCACAGTGCCGGTTGCTTGTCCGCACTGTGCAATCATTGAAAACAACATCTTGCACAGTGCGAACATGTTACTACGCAGTTCGCGAAGTGCTACGCGTAGCTCGCGTAGTGCGAACTTCACTTTGCGTAGCTTCGCGAAGTGCTACTTCGCGAACTATGCCCACCCTTAATCACTGTATGTAAATGTCCCTCTGGATTGCTTACTGGATGTGCTAGTGAGTGTTAGGGTATGTAACACTGTGTGCAACTGGCTCTGTTGCTGCTCAATACATAATAGCTGTGTTGGTGAGTGAGTGAATATGCAAGTGCCTTTGTTGCTGTCTGACTTGGTCTGTGAGTGGCTCTAAGCTTTTGTAATTAGGTATGTAACTCGCAGTATTGGTGGCAGGTTGGATGTAAAACAGGCCATATTTGTGTGTGAATATGTGTGTAACTCACTGAAAACTATATGTATATCTCTAATATTTTAAGCACATGGCACCCTCCCTATGGTTTACCTTAAGGGTGACTTATATGTAGTATTCGGGGAGTTTAAGACATGGCAAGGGGCTTTTCATGCCAAGTTGACCCAGCAGTAATACTGCACACACAGCACTGCAGTAGCGGGCCCCAGGCATGTTTAAAAGGCTACTTGTCTGGATGGGTGACTAGGAGTGTCAGTACTTGAGTACATATCTGAATGAATGCACCAGTCCTCTGTGGGTGTGCCAGTAGATGTCTAAGTAACTATGTGGGTATATATATCTCTTAGTAAATCTATAGGTCTGTAAATGTTTATCCAAGTGGCTGTGTGTCTTGCTTACTGTTTGTGTTGGTGAGTGTTGGGATATGTAAATGTGTGTTCAACTGGCTCTGTTACTGCCGGATACATAAGTGCCTTGTGGGTGTTGAGTGTGAATGCATAAGTGTCTCTGTCACTGTCTAACTGAGTGAGTGAGTTGTTCTATTCTTTTGTAAACAAGTATGTCATTCACAGTTTCGGTGAGATACTGGATATATAACTGGGCACATGAGTCTTTAAGTACATGTGCAAACTCACTTAACCTTCAAAGTACATGTCTTACCTTTTCAAGCACAAACCATCATGCTCTATGGGCTCCCTTTGGCCTACCTAAGATGTGACTTATATATAGAAAACGAGGGGCAGATTTACGTTTCCTGGCGCATCCCTGCAAATCAGCAAGGATGCGCCAGGAAAGATGCAGGACGCAAGTTTTCCCTTGCGCCACCACAGATGCGCCGCATTTATAATGCGGTGCATCATGGCGCAAGGATAAACAGATGCACGTCACATCTGCCAGCTTAAGGTTGGCACAGTGCTGGAGTTGTGTCGCGGGCGCGATGCAACTCCAGCACTGTTCCAACCTGGCCTATCCTCAATATGATGCGTCACACCTTACGCCTGGTTCAAGCAGGTGCAAGGTTTTGATGCAGTGTCGTCGGAAAAGTGATTTCATTCAGGCACTTTTCCGAGGTGTTCCTGTGATGGAACGCCCCCCCCCCCTGCGCCGGACCACCCACATGAAACCTGACACAGGTTTCATGTGGCGCAGGGCTTTTCAACGTGACACATCTCCCTAGATGTGTCATGTTGTAAATCGGGTGCAACGTGGCGCATGGTTTACGCCGCCGCTGCGTCATAGAAGTGACGTGACGGCGGCTCAAATGTGGCGCAGGGTGCCCCTAAGTGTGTAAGATTTAGCAAGCGGTTTTACATGCCAAGGCGAGTAGAAGTACAAGTACACCTGCAGGCTCTGTAGTAGAAGGCCTGAGACATGTTCACAGTGTTACTTGTTTGGATGATTTGGTTGTCTCAGTACTTGAGTACATATCTGAGTAGGCGTATCAGTCCCTTTGTGGGTGTATCACTGGATGTGTAAGTAACTATGTCAGCATATACTTGCCTCTGTTAGTATCGCTATGGGTCTGGATAATTATTTTAAGCGACTGTATAGTCGGTTAGTGGCTGGTCGAGTGAGCGTGGGCTATGTAACTGTGTGTGCAACTGCCTCTGTTACTGCTGGATACATAAGTACTGTATGGGCATGTTACTGGATGTGCCTCTTTCGCTGTCTGACTGGGTGTGTGAGTAGCTGTATGGTTTTTAAATAGGTATATTAGTGGGTGCATAGAAAGCTGAGTGGATTTATAACTGGGTATATTATTCTATAAGTGTGTTTCTAACTCATTGAAATGTGAAACTACATGTTTAACTTTTAAACACATACCCTTCTTTCCTATTGGCTACATTCAACTTACCTTAGGGGTGATGTATATGTAATAAAAGAAAAGTTTAATACATAGCAAGGCATTATAAATGTTAATTCCACATAGAAGTGTAAAGGAGAATTTTTCTTTGGATTTACCATGGCAATAACTTTGCCTAAAGGAAGCCACTGTATTATAATCATGAACTTTAATTTGGATCACTTTTACATCGGAGGCCCTCCTTACTGTTTACTTAGATGTACATTGCGTCCCTTGTCAGTGTTCATGAATATCACATATAAGTGAAACCAATGAGTAGCCACTGATGGGAATGCATATGATTTAGACTGAATGAAGTCGAAAAGCGTTATGCTACTAGCCATGCTGGAATAAAGCTTTTTGAACTGTGGACAGTGGTGGGCTTGATTTCACGTTCAAGGAGGTGGAACGTATTATTCTTTTGAAATGTGTGGGGAATAAAGCTACCCAACAAGCCACAGTCCGCTAGGCTGGGCATCCCAAGGCATTACCATTTGAAAGTATATATATATATATATATATATATATATATATATATATATATATATATATATATATATATATATATATATATATATATATATATATATATATATATATATATATATATATATATATATATATATATATATATATATAAAAAATATATATATATATATATTTTATTTTTTTTCATTGAAAAAAACATAGGTTTCAGGGACGTTATAGTTAGTTGGACATTTCACTCGTTCAAAAACATAGAAATTCCCCCGTTATAGTTAGCTCAGCTAACTGTAACTCGCGACCCTGCAATGCACTGCTGATGACATCACATATTACATCATTCATGACATGGTTAGTGACATCACTGATGACATCACTGATGACATCTCAAATGACATCACTGATGACATCATCCAGTGACTGTGTGTTTCTCTAAAGTTTAAATATGTTTTATATATATGCCAAGGTGTATTGAAGAATGAGTGGCTGTATAAGTATCTGGATGCATGACTGACTGTATAAGTGAGTGAATAAATGTGTCTAAATGAATGCATGGGTTAGTGACTAAACTGAATGTGTGTATCAGTATGTCTGTTGTTGTGTAAGCTGCTGCATGTGTTGGTCGGTAGCTACATGAGCATCTATATGGGTTATAGATTGGTTGCCTGAGTATTTGTATGGGAGACTGAGTGTGTGTGTGGGTGGATGGGAGGTGTGTGACTCTGTGCATAGATGTGTGAGTGCTTGATTCACTGGGTGTATGGGTTTAAGAGTGCATGTGGAAACAGCTGTATGGGCGGGTGAGTGTGTGTATGGGTGTGTTGGTGAGAGATTGGATGTCTCAGTGCTACCTTTCCAAGTAACTACATACGTAAAAGGCAGTGTATGTGAGACTTGGAGTATATAAATGAGTATACGTGAGAGTCAGTGATTGTGAGAGTGGCTGTATGGATGAGTGTGTACTTGTATCAGTGATTTTTTAAGAGAGTAAGTATGTGTTAGTATATGTTTGAACAAGTGAGGTGGTGTGTATATAACTGTATAGGTGAGGAAATGGGAGTGTGATTGATTCTTTGCATGACTGACTAGGTGTGTGAGTAACACCATTGATGAGTGGCAGTGTGTGAGTATCTGTATAGGTGTTTGAGTGCATATGATAATGTTGTATTGATGAAGGACTGGATGTATGAGTGATTGTATGGGTGAATGAGTGGATGTGTGTGTAGACCTAGGAATCAGCGAGTGCTTATGTAGTAACTGGTATTGGTGTGTCGATGGTTTCGAAAATGGTAGTCTGTATTTTACAGTGGGTGTATCAAAGATTATATTAGAGTGTGAGGAGGTGCATCACATTTTGACGTGGATGATGTCATCAGTGATGTCAATTGAGATGTCATCAGTGATGTCATCAGTGATGTCACTGACCATGTCATGAATGATGTAATATGTGCATTGCGAGGGCGCGAGTTATAGTTAGCTGAACAAACTATAACTACAGTTGGTATGTCAGGCTCACCCCCTCCCTGCACCACGGTGCAAATGCACCACCTGGCGCGTTATAAATTGGTGGATTAATTCCCCTTGAGTCCTGAGGGTCCCTGGGGCCAACTAGCCCACCAGGTACCTCCAGGAAGCGCCACAGAGCTGCGTTGCAGAAAGGTATAAAAAGGGGCGTGGCCTCTGAACACCTCTCTGCAACACAGCTCCCTGGTGGTACCTGGTGGGCTTGGTGGCCCTCAGGGACCCTCAGTATTCAAGGGAAATTAATTCCCCCACCAGGGGGTGCGTTTGCTAAGTGCTGCGGTTAGGGGATGTGGCCTCCGCCGCGATGCCGGCTTTTTTATTTATTATTTTTTTTCCAGGGGGTTGTGTGGCCCTCCTCCTTTTAAATTATTTGAGGCCCTGGGGACCCCAACCCCAGGGCCTGCTTTAAAAAAAAAAATTAAAACAGGAAGGGGGCCGCGCGGCCCCCCTCCCAAGGCCTGTTTCGGCCCGGGGACCCCATCCCCCTGGGCATGGCCACATTTAGATTTCTTTTTAATTCTTTTTAAAGGGCTGCGTAAGGCCTCAAAAGACCCCAGGGACCCAATCCCCCGGGGGCCGTGCCTAATTCTTTAAATTTTTTATATTCATTGATGGAGGGGGGCCGTGTGGCCCCCCTCCTAGGCCACTCATGGCCACAGGGACTCCATCTCCGGGGCCTGGCCTCACCGTTGGGGACCGTGGGGGGATCCAATGCCCCCACGGTCCCGCCGGGTATGCGCCTACTGCGGGAGCCAGCATTGCTTTTCCACACGGGGAGCTGCTAACATGCAGCTCCCCTTGTGGAAAAGCAATGGAGTTTGGATTTTGTAAGTGAGAGCAGGAAACCTGCTCTCGCTTACAAAATCCAAACCACAGTTTGCTATGCCAGGGCGGGAGCTGCATGGCTCCCGCCCTGCCATAGCAAACAGCAGTGTCCCAGGGGTGGGCAACCCGGGACAATGCAGGAGCCGGCGCTGAGGGGTGGTGGTCCCCAGGGCCATGGAGGGCTCCAGGAGGGGGGCCACGTGGCCCCCTCCCACCTAGTGCACAGCCCCAGGGAGGTGGTGGTCCCTGGGGCTCGGGGTCCGTTACATGCTTAGTGCCCCAGGGAGGTGGCAGTCTCCAGGGCGTGTGGGGGGCTTGAGCCCCCCACACATGTTTATTATTTTCTTTTTAAAGCCTTAGGGGTGGCGGTCCTTGGGGCAGCGGGGGCCATGTGCCCTTGCAAATAATTAATAAAAGCCCCAGGGGGTGGTGGTCCCCGGGGCTTGGGGGGTATTGGGGCCCCCCCATGCATTTTTATTAGTGCACCCGGGACCTGGCCCACCCGGGTGCTTCAACACAATGAAGCACAGGAGCCCGTGCTTCATTTTTTTATTTTCCTAGCCGGATTCGCAACCCCAGCACGAATTTGGCTGATTTTTTTAAAAAAATCATTTTTTGGCCCTGGGTGTCCTTGTGGGAGCTCCTGAGCAGGCCTAGGGGGTCAGGGGTTTTCTACCCTGCCCCCTCTTCTTGTTTTATGTGTTTGTTACACTGTTTTCTTGTGATAACTGCCAACACTTCCTGGTTTGAAGTGTTGACAGCCAATTAGAATAAAGCTCGTGGTCGGGAGGGTCCGCAGATCCACCACGCCTCCAGATATCGATATTTGTAGTTTTTGAATTTCCCAGCAACTACTGAATGGATTTACACCATTTTTAAAAAGGTTGTTTTTTGAGCCAATCAGTACCTTTATGCCAAATTTGGTGTAATTCCGTTCAGCAGTTCGGGCTGTAGCCTTGGCTAAAATTTCCAATGTGAAATTGATTTTTTGACTCTTATTTTAATTTCTCAGCAAATACTGAATGGATTTACACCATTTAAAAAAAAGATCACTTTCTGAACCAAGCGCTACCTTTTTGCAAATTTGGTGTAATTCCGTTCAGCAGTTCGGGCTATAGCCTTAGCTAAAGTTTCCTATGGAAATTAACATGGAGAAAACACTTTTTGGGACACACTTTTTTCTCAGCCCCCGCTTGACGAATCACCCCCCAACTTCCAGTATAGGAGATAACCTGGATAGACTTTTTTTGTGAATTTCGCGAAGATTCGTCAAACGACGCCAAAGTTATTAGCAAATCCAAAAATGCTTTTCCTATGGAAACTAGGTTCTAACTATAACTACCTACTGGAGACCACCAGTAGGTAATATATATATTATGTGGATAGTCGGTCTACAATATCTATCTACTTACCTATGTGTCATCTTACATGTGACTACCTGGGGCCTGCTTGTAAGTCACTCTGTGGTGAAAAGAATATGAAAAGAATTTGTGAAAAAAGGTGAAGAAACTCACCTGGGTATATAAGAGGCTACTTGCACGCAGCTCGTTATGTGATCAAGGTCACAGGTCGGTGGCCAAAAAGCTTCATCTGGACCATCAATTAATGCAATAAATCTGCACATCGATTGGAGTCTGCGCCCGTCTGTTTTATCCTCAGTGGTTAAACTCTGGGAATGTTTGGTGATATATGTATATATATTACTTACTGGCGGTCGCCAGTAGGTCGTTATAGTTAGGACCTAGTTTCCATAGGAAATGCGTTTTTTATTTTCCCAATGACTTTGGCTTTGTTTCACTAGACTTCGCAAAATATTCAAAACTAGTGGGGCACTCTGGTCTGCTCCTGTCTTTGAAGTTTCAGGGTAATTCGTCAAGCAGGGCCAAGAAAAAAGGGGGTCCCAAAACGCATTTTCCCCATGTAATTTTCCATAGGAAAGTTTAGACAAAGCTACAGCCCTTGGTTCAGAAAGAGTCCTTTTTGTTAAATGGTGTAAATTGCAAGTTGTGAGTAGTGTCCGTTAAGTAGCTCGTGAGAAATTAGAAAAAGAAAAAGTTTCAATATCTAGGTCAGCGGTGGGTTTGCGAACCCTCCTGAGCACGAACCTCAGTGTGATTGGCTACCAACACTCCAAACCAGGAAGTGTTGGCTGCCATCTTGTGACTCACAAGAAAACAGTAGATAAAACATTAGAAAAACAAGAAAAGGGGGCTGGGTAGAAACCCTCTGTCCCCCTAGGCCTGCTCAGGGTGTCCCACAAGGACCCCCAGGGCCAAAAACAGCATTTTTTAAAAGAATTCTGTGTAATTCGCTTAGGGGTCGTGAATTCCGCCAACATTTAAAAAATGAGGCCCCCGGGTGGACCAGGTCCCGGGGGCATTGTGAAACACATAATAGCGGGGGCCTGCAGGGGCACCCACAGCCCCAGGGACTGCCACCTCTCTGGGGCTATGCAAACTACGTGCGGGGGGCACGCGGCCCCCCGCAGCCCCGGGGACTGCCACCTCCATGAGGCTTCAATAAAAAAGGGTGGGGACCCCCACCTCCCAAGGGCTGTAATATATAATTTGTGCAGGGGAATTGAGGCCCCCACTCTGCCCCGGGGACCATCACCTCTCGGGGCATTTAGAATTCAAATGCGGGGGTCCGTTAAGGACCCCCAGGACCACCACCTCCCCGGGACTTTAAACATTGGGAGGAGGGCCGCACGGCCCCCCTCCTCGAGCCCTTGATGGCCCTGGGGACGGCCACCCCCAGGGCCGGCTCCTGCAGTGCCCCGGGGTGCCCACCCTGGGACACTGCTGTTTGCTATGGCACGGCGGGAGCCGTGTGGCTCCCGCCCTGCTATAGCAAACTCTGCTTTGGATTTTGGAAGTGATAGCAGGTTTTCTGCTCTTTCTTCCAAAATCCAAAGCAGATTGCTTTTCCACAAGGGGACCTGCATGTTAGCAGCTCCCCGTGTGGAAAGCAATGCCGGCTCCTGCAGGCGGGGAGCAGGTGGGACCGTGGGGGCATTGGGGTTCCCCCCACGGTCCCTAACAGAGCAGCCAGGCCCTGGGGGATGGGGTCCCCAGGGACAGAAGTGGCCCAGGACAAAGTAAAGGCCGGCCCCGGGGGATGGGGTCCTCGGGCGCATAGAGGCCTCAGGAGGGGGGCCACGCAGCCCCTTCCTTAAAAAATAAAATATATATATGTGGCCATGCCCCAGGGTATGGGGTCCCCTGGGTCAAAATTGGCCACAGGAGGGGGGGCCAAAGTAGCACCCTTCATGTTTAGATATATATATATATTTTTAAATCATAGGGGTCAGGCCCTGGGGGATGGGGTCCCTACGGTCCCAAAAAAAAAAGCCAGCATCATGCCGGAGGCCCCACCCCCTCCCTGCAGCACTCAGCAAACGCACCCCCTGGCGTGTTGTAAGTTGGGGAATTAAATCCCCCTGGATCCTGATGGTCCCTGGGAGCCAACTAGCCCACCAGGTACCTCCAGTATGCGCCACGAAGCTATGTTGCAGAGAGGTGGTCCGAAGCCACGCCCCTTTTTACACCTCTCTGCAACATAGCTCTGGGGTGCTTACTGGATGTATCTGGTGGGCTAGTCAGCCCCCAGGGACCCTTAGGATTCAAGGAGACTTAATCCCCCAATTTACAACGCACTAGGGGGCGTGTTTGCACAGTGGTGCGGTGAGGGTACAGGGCCTGATATTACAAGTGTGCAAACACACCCCTTGGCACTTTGTAATTTGGGGAATTAAGTCCCCATGAATCCTGAGGGTCCCTGCGGGCCAACTATCCCACCAGGTACCTCCAGTAAGCGGCACAGAGCTGCATTGCAGAAAGGTGGTTTGAGGCATGCCCCTTTTTACACCTCTCTGCAATGCAGCTCTGTGGCACTTATTGAAGGTACTGATGGGCTAGTTGGCCCCCAGGGACCCTTAGAATTCAAGGGGACTTAATCACTCAACTTACAACTCGCCAGGGGGCACGTTTGCACAGTGGTGCAGGGAGGGGGTTGGACCAGATATTACAAGTGTGCAAACATACCCCCCGCACGTTGTAAATTGGGGGATTAAGTCCCCTTGAATCCTGAGGGTGCCTGGGGGCCAACTAGACCCCCAGATACCTCCAGTAAGCACCACAGAGATGAGTTACAGAGAGGAGGTCCAAGGCCACACCCCTTTGTACACCACTCTGCAAACGTGGCTTCTGGTGCACTGCTGGTAGGGTGATGAGGTCCTCTTGTGTCCTGAGGACCTCAGGACACAAGTTAACTTCAGCATCCAAGCAGCAGTGCGCCAGAAGCCACGTTTGCAGCATGGTGTAAAAAGGTGCGTGGCCTCAGAACACATATCTGCAACGCAGCTCTGTAGCACTTACTGGAGGTACCTGGTGGGCTACTGGGCCACCAGGGACCTTCAGGATTCAAGGGGACTTAATAGGGATTTTATAGTTAGAAATTAGCATTTATAAAACCTTAGAAAATCCCTGACAAAAGCTTAGGATTGAGACACATTATAATTAGAAATTTTCATTTAAAAAACCATTGAAATTCACTAAACAAACCATAGGTTTAAGGAACATTATAATTAGAAATTAGCATTTAAAAAACCATTGAAATTCACTGAAAAAACATAGGTTTCAGGCACTTTATAGTTAGAAATTAGCATTTAAAAAACCTTACAAATTCACTGAAAAAAACATAGGTTTCAGGGACATTATAGTTAGTTGGACATTTCACTTGTACAAAACCATAGAATTTTTGCAGTTATAGTTAGTTCAGCTAACTATAACTTGCGCCCCCGCAATGCACTGCTGATGACGTCACATATTACATCATTCATGACATGGTCAGTGACATCACTGATGACATCTAAAATGACATCACTGATGACATCACTCTTCAGACAGTTCATAAGAAGCTTCTCCAGACAACTTCTGATATTCTAATGTATTATCATGCTCAACTGGTAACATCAGTAATCAATGCAAAGTAATTCCTTTAACATTGTGCGCAGCTAATCCCAGTTGGAGCTGTTACCACACAAGATAAATGTGAACCGGTAGTTTTTTAAGGTAACTTGTCAAAACTTTAATTAAAAAACTTTTACCCGTTTCAGCTTGACCACTGATGTACATCAGAATAGGTTTAAACGATGAACATACATATTCTTTCTTTTCATGTAACAAACCATGTTCTATCTGTTCTCTCACTTGTATATATATTTGTTTCTGTTCAATATTTACTTGTTCTTCTAACTTTTCCAATGTATTATTCTCGTCTTGTACTTGTTGCATTGCAATTTCGACTTCATGCATAGCAATCGCTGCTTCATTTTCCACTATTGGTTGTCCAAGTGGATCTTGACTTCATGGACCAGAACTTTGACTTTCTTGGGAACTTTCATTAACAACTTCTGATGTAAGAGTGCTGAAGAAGATGAAACTTTTAATTATTGATGAGGTGAGCATGGTCTCAAACTTAATGCTTGCTTTTTTGCATTTAAGAATTCAACAGGTATTAAAAACAGTATACAATGTTCTCTTTGGAGGAAAACATTTAATAGTATTTGGAGATCTGCTACAACTAACTACTGTAAAAGGAGAACCAGTCTTTAAAACTCTTCTACATGAAGACACTAAGAAATCTTTAAGAAGAATTGGAAATGTGAATCTCTGGTTAAATTTTGAATATAAAGAACTGACTCGGAATATGTGACAAGCAAATGTTGAAGATTATGGAAATATTCTGAAAGATGTAAGAATTGGTGTTCAGCTGTAATAGTATATTCCTGTTCAACTTCATCATTCAACATTTTTAAATATGTAGGGAAAATTGAACATGCAATGCTATCTTTACATGCATAAAAAGAATCTTCGTAGCAGTCGAAATCTCCAAGTAAATCACTTTGGCTATGCCATGGTTTGAATAGTTGAAGAAGTGCTAAATAGTAAAATTCTCGCTTATCTGCAGTTTCGCAACTGAGTTTTTTGTGGTTGATAAGATTACCTTTTTTGGGGCCGATTCACAGAACTAACTTAAGACAAAATCCTAAACTTACTACTTTTGGTATACATAGAAGTGAGGATATTGTCTTAAGTTTGTCTTAAGACAATCTTAAGACAGACTTAAGACAGACTTAAGACAGACTTAAAACAAACTTAAGACAAAATTAAGACAGACTTAAGTCAGACTTAAGACAAGTTTGTCTTAAGTCTGTCTTAAGTCTGTCTTAAGTCCTAACTTCTGTGAATACCAAAAGTAGTAAGTTTAGGATTTTGTCTTAAGTTAGTTCTGTGAATCGGGCCCTGTGTTTTACTAAACATCCATGATATTCAACTACTGCATATTTTCCTTCTTTTAAATTTTGTTAACATTGCTTTTGCAGCTGTAATGTTGAAGTACTTCATACAGGCATAGCTGTTCCAGATGTCGACTCCTTTTCGGATAATATGTATCCAACATATTAGTTTTAAGAATTTCTGTACTGTCTGGCTCATTTGCTGCTAAGTATTCAATTTCTTCTAATGATTTCAACACTCTGTTTCTTGAGCAGGCAAGACCTAAACTTACCAAAATGATTTTGAATATAAACTTGAAGAGCACAAGCGGTCTGAACTTTTATAGGATCCATTTTCTCTGTGTGGAAGCATTTTCAAAGTAAAGCTGTACAATTTTTTGCTAAGGCTCTTCTCTTGTGCAATTTCTTCCCACAATTGTTTCATCTCTGTTTTTTCTGATTTCGTTATGTATGATGTTACGTAGCGTGCAGCAGCAATTTAGTTGTCTGCAACATACTGAATGTCCATGTTTGCATTCCATATTTTTAAAATAACCAGTTTGTAGTCATTAATATACTTTGACAATTCTGTTCTTTTCAAGTTGTAGGTATTCTTTGGAGATTTGCGAGTTATTGTGTGCCTTACGGAAGTAAAAAAAATAATTTACTCTTCCTTTAGAAAATACTGGACATGGAAATCCAAACTGACACTTGGGTGCCGATTCCGATCCGTTAAAAAAATTTACCGACCGACTGTTATCCGTATTTTTTTTCATGTACGAAACGTACAATTCCCGTACAAACGGCGAAGTACGATTCGTACATGAACAATACATACGAATGACCTCGGGAAAAGTCTACGACACGTCCCCGGACAGTTTTACGTACGAGTCGTAAAACTGAAGTCCGAGCGCACAAGTCCGATCCGTACCGGTGTCCCGAATACACAAGCGTATGGAAAACGCTCCGTACGGCCATTTGTACCCGGGTTTTACAGGATCGGAATTGGCACCTTGGTATAACATTTTCCTTTAGACTTGTATTTTCGTTGGCAGTACTTTCCACAACCTTGACTTTGGAAATTCTTTCACTGAAAGAAGTGAATAATGAACTCCAGTTTTAAGTATGTGGTTCACTGCGTAGGATAGAGAAGACAGATCACTTTCAAACAAAAGGTGAAATATATATGGAATACACAGTCGAAATCTAGGATCTTCAGAGTATAATCTTGTTGAGCGATATTCAGAATCTGGAATCTGTACTGATCGGTCATCATATTGCCCACCTTCTCCAGTAGGAAACAGCTGTGAAAAACAACGAGCTTCCAAGCTTTTCTCCCATACACCCATTGGAGTTTCCTTTGCTTTTTTCATTTGAAATAACTAAATGCTGTTTCCTATTACATCTTTTGAATGTAGAGGACATATTGTGTAATGTTCATAAATCTCTCCACTCCTTGACTTGTCCACTTTCTCTATTTGACCACTTGAAATTTCAGATTCATCTTCCAAACATATTACCTGTTCTTCCATATTTACACTTTTATTATAAATATTGTTTTCCACAAGATCTAACTTACCCTTTTGAAGTTTATTAACATCCACAAAGTCTTGCCATATTTTCCGACTATTTGTTGGTACTCCATTTACTAGAATGACTACTGCTTCATTTTTCTCTTTGTCTCCACCAACAATTTCAATATTGTTCTTAAAATCCAAAGGTAAGTACACCACTCTTCCTTTCAGCCCTCTTTGTAAGTCTGTTGGTGGCAGTTTTAGGTTCCATGTGAATTATAATTTGAAATAGATGAACAGACTGTATTAGAACTGCCTCATATGTATTCAAATCTGCCAGTTCCTCCGGAATAGGTACTAATTCTAACTTAATATTTACTGCTCTAGCGGGCATTTTGTTCTCTTCTAATTTGTTATAACCATATTTACAAATACGTTTATCACTCCCTAACTCAAATTGACCTTCCACTAACAAGTATGTTGCAAATTCCTTCCATTTATCATTATTCTTCTTTTCAGATTTCAAATACAAATCAACATTCCTAGTTTGAATTTTATAATTTGTACATCGACAACAAGCCCAAACATACTTTGGGATTTCAGAGCACACTTTCTATGCACTGCTCTTCTGAACCAAAATATAGGAACTCAATGTCATCACACTTTTTTTGTACATCTAATAAAGAACCATGTAAAAGAGTTGTATTCAGTTCATTTAAACATAATGCAGGACTTTTAACATAGTACAGTTTCCTTACAAACTTCTGCATTTCTGAATGGTGTACTGCTAACATCCTCAAGTGATGAAAAACTATTTTACACACTTTTCGTGAAAGACAAGCCAGAGAATGACCATGTTTCTCAGTATTTTTTCTAACATTACATGGATCTAGTCCTTGTAACATCCTAATCTTCTGTTTAACACTTTTCAGTGTATATAATCTTGTAAAAAAAACTGCATTATATTAATAGATTCCTGTTGAATACTACAAATACTGCTACAACACCACTTATACACAGCCTGTGTGAGTTTCCCTTGCACTTCTTCAGCTATTAACTGTTCTGCACGGTTCAGTGACTAAATATTGAGGGACATAATATAGAATGCCCAAAATATCGATGCCAAAATATAGAAGGACAGAATATCGACTCCCTATCTACAAACAGGTAAGTACTAAAATATTGATTCCAAAATATAGAATGTTAAAATATAGTTAGCTAAAATATCGAATGTTTTAAATGTATTAAAAATAATATAAAAGTAATTAAATATTAAAAACAATTAAATAAAACATACATAATATAATATAAAAAAGCTTAAAATGTAAACATAATAAAAGTAATGTAAAAAGAGTAGAGCTTTTGTTGGATAGTGAGAGCGTAAAAATTACTATTCCCACTCCAGTGAGTGCAACAGTAGGGAAAACGTTGGATAGCGTAGGGGTAAAAATGACTATTTCCACTCCAGAGAGTGCAACAGTAGGGAAAGCGTTGGATAGCGGGAGGGTAAAAATTACTATTCCCACTCCAGAGAGTGCAACAGTAGGGAAAGCGTTCGATAGTGGGAATGGAAAAATTACTATTCCCACTCCAGTGAGTGCATCAGTAGGGAAAGCGTTGGATAGCGTAGGGGTAAAAATTACTATTCCCACTCCAGTGAGTGCAACAGTAGGGAAAACGTTGGATAGCGTAGGGGTAAAAATTGCTATTCCCACTGCAAAGAGTGCAACAGTAGGGAAAGCATTGGATAGCGGGAGAGTTAAAATTACTATTCCCACTCCAGAGAGTGCAACTGTAGGGAAATCGTTGGATAGCGGGAAGGGAAAAATTACTATTCCCACTCCAGTGACTCCAACAGTAGGGAAAGCATTGGATAGCGTAGGGGTAAAAATTACTATTCCCACTCCAGAGAGTGAAACTGTACAGAAAGCATTGGATAGCAGGAAGAGAAAAATTACTA
Source organism: Triturus cristatus (assembly GCF_964204655.1). NCBI lineage: Eukaryota > Metazoa > Chordata > Amphibia > Caudata > Salamandridae > Triturus > Triturus cristatus. Next base: position 873,898,922 of record NC_140587.1, read on the forward strand.
TTCCCACTCCAATGAGTGCAACAGTAGGGAAAGTGTTGGATAGCGTAGGGGTAAAAATTACTATTCCCACTCCAGTGAGTGCAACAGTAGGGAAAACGTTGGATAGCATAGAGGTAAGAATTACTATTCCCACTCCAAAGAGTGCAACAGTAGGGAAAGCGTTGGATAGCGGGAGGATAAAATTTACTATTCCCACTCCAGAGAGTGCAACAGTAGGGAAAACGTTGGATAACGGGAAGGGAAAAATTACTATTCCCACTCCAGTGAGTGCAACAGTAGGGAAAGCGTTGGATAGCGTAGGGGTACAAAGTACTATTCCCACTCCAGTGAATGCAACAGTAGGGAAGACACTGGATTGTGTAGGGGTAAAAATTACTATTCCCACTCCAAAGAGTGTAACAGTAGGGAAAGCCTTGGATAGCAGGAGGGTAAAAATTACTATTCCCACTCCAGTGAGTGCAACAGTAGGGAAAGAGTTGGATAGCGGGAGGGTAAAAAATAAAATACTATTCCCACTCCTGAGAGGGCAAAAGTAGGGAAAGTAATGATTTAATTTTAAAATAAGATTACATCAATTATCAATACCAATAAAAAGTTAAATAAAAATAATTACCAATTAATAACAATTAATTACCATTGAAAAATATTAATTAGCAATTAATAAAAATTAATTACCAATTAATACAAATTAATTACCAATTAATAATTAATTAACATTATTATCAATTAATCAGTTAATAAAAATAATTTTTCAATTAATAACAATTAATTAGCAATTCATACAAATTATTTACCCATTAATTCAAATTAATTACCAATTAATAATTAGTTATCAATTAATTATCAATACACATAAATAAAAAAATAATTATTTACTTTATTACAATTAAATTACTTCCCACCCAATTCCCCTACAAACCCACAACCCGCTCCTAATAATAAAAAATACAATTAACATCATTATCAATTAATCAATTAATATAAATTAATTACCAATTAATACAAATTAATTACCAATTCATAATTCATTATCAATCAATTAATTATCAAAACATTTAAATAAAATTAATATTTAATTAACCATAATTAAATTACTTCCCACCCTATTCCCCTATAAACCCACAACCCGCTACAGATTTAAATTACGTAAAAATCAAATAACATAACATTTATTAGTTTAAATGAATTAAACATACATTACAAAAATAATACATCATTTTAACACATATGCTACCATAAATAACACTAAAAAAAATCGATATCATAGATATCTATATTTTTTAATTCGATATTATGGTAATCTATATTTTAAATTTTATATTATGGAATTTTATATTTTTAAATTCTATATTATGGAAATCGATATTTCCTACCCCAATTTCGATATTCTGAACAAATCTATATTTTGATAATTCGATATTCTGTCCACTCTATATTTTAACTTCGATATTCTGGGCAGTCGATATTTCGGAATCGATATTTAGGGTGTTCACTGTTCTGCACTAATACCAACCATTTCCTCTTCTGGAACAGGACAAGCATTCTGAACTTCGTAGCAATGACCTCTAGTATCAACTGCAAATGGTAAACTATTTTCTTGGAAGTAACTCTCTCCATTAAAAAAAGGTTCACTATTAGACGTATGTTTCCATTCTCCACTATAGACTTTACAAAAGTTGCTTCTATTCACAGGTCTTTCTTTTTTACTGTTGTCTTTCAGAATCTTCATTGTTTTATCCAACAATTTCATCCTCTTCAAAATCAAAATGAAAATTTTTTGTTTTAATTTAAAAGCAGTATCCACTATGCTTTCAATATGCTATTTCTGTGTCAATTGCAGCACTTTCTTTGTATATTTCCGGCATCCTTTTATTAAATTCTTAATTACTCTATTTCGAAAAGTCTTTGACGAATTTCTTGAAATTGTTTTTGTCTACGGGTAACAAATACTGTTTCCTTATCATGATTTTTTTTCTTGCATTTGAAGTCGAAATCTGCTTCTCCTTCGGTGGAAATTTCTTTTTTTTTCCTTTGTGTGATGTTATTATCATTAAGGTGGCAATTCCGATCCTGGAAAAAAAGTTTTTGCGTACGTATTTTTTCACGTACGAATCGTACAAGTACCGTACAAACGGGCAGGTACGATTAGGACGTGAAAAATACCTACGAATAGCGTCGGGAAATGTCTACGAGAGGGAGTCGGAATTTTTTACGTCCGAATGGCCTCGCGAAAAGTGTACGAGAGGGAGCCGGACATTTTTACGTGCAAATCGTAAAACAAAAGTCCGAGCGCGCAAGTACGATTCGTACCGCCCGTCCGAATACACAACCGCATGTAAAAGGCCCCGTACGGAGCCAACGCAGTAGCACACATGTACACGGGTAAACTTGTGCCCGTGTACGAGCCGTACAGCCCCCCCACCCCCCAATATGTCAGCACCGTACACCCCCCTGTCTGCACTATACCCCAGGCCCGCACCTGTACGCGCTGTACCCCCTCAGTACGCGCCGTACCCCCGCATGTATGCACCGTACCCCCCCATGTATGCGGGTACTCCAGGCCCGCACCTGTATGCGCCATACCCCCGCATATATGCGCCGTACCCCCCTCATGAACGCGGGTACCACAGGCCCGCACCTGTACGCGCCGTTCCCCCAGTACACGCCGTACCCCTGCATGTACGCGCTGTACCCCCGCATGTACGTGCCGTACCCCCATGTACGCGGGTACTCCAGGCCCGCACCTGTACGTGACGTACCCCCGCATGTACGCGCCGTACCCCCACATGTACATGCCGTACTCCCCCATGTACGCGGGTACTCCAGGCCCGCACCTGTATGCGCCGTACCCCCGCATGTACGTACCATACCCCCATGTACGCGGGTACCCCAGGCCCGCACCTGTATGCGCCGTACTCCCCAGTACGCACCGTACCCCGCATGTACACGCCATACCCCCCATGTATGCGGGTACTCCAGGCCCGCACCTGTACATGCCGTACCCCCGCATGTACGTGCCATACCACCCCCATGTACGTGGGTACCCCAGGCCCGCACCTGTATGCGCCATACTCCCCCAGTATGGGGAGAGAGACACAATGGTTCTAAATGGCCTAAAAAGGTCCAGAATAGAAAAACCTTGAAAAGGGTAAGCGTTTAAATAAAGGTTTTTTTAACTTAATTTTGAAGAGAGAGAGCGATAATTAATATAGAACAGGGACAAGAAGGTCAAGGTATGACAGATATTTATTATAAAATGAAGTAAATTCAAGTGCTCACATATTCAGTGACAATAAGCGTGACATAGAAAGTGAAAGTGGACTTTAAAAGAAGACATCGCATTGACAACAAGAGTTGAACCACTTTCTTTTAAACTTAATATGAGGGGTTCATGTTGTAAGCGGTCGACGACGTTTCGAACTCAGTTAGTTGAGTTCATCTTCAGGACAATAGTGAGCATCTATAATTTGAAAAACGTTATGAATTCATTTGGACGGAACCGCAGAGATTCAGGTGCCGGGCGAATTTAATAATTTGGCCGATAGCAATGCATTGAATGCGAGCCTCCCGGTGGGGTAGAGCGAGTCCTGTTCGAGTGCTGCTTTGCGCTGGGACAGAGACTCCCCCAGTACGCGGTGTACCCCCACATGTACGTGCCGTACCCCCGCATGTACGCGCCGTACCCCCCATGTATGCGGGTACTCCAGGCCTGCACCTGTACGTGTCGTACCCCTGCATGTACGCGCCGTACCCCCCCTGTACGCGGGTACCCCAGGCCCGCACCTGTACGCGCCGTACCCCCACTGCCCCAGGCTTGCACCTGTACCCGCCGTAGCCCCACCACCCAAGGCCCGCACCTGTACGCGCTGTACCCCCCCATGTACGCGGGTACCCCAGGCCCGCACCTGTACGTGCCGTACCCCCACCGCCCCAGGCCCGCACCTGTACGCACCATACCCCCACCGCCCCAGGCCCGCACCTGTACGTGCCGTACCCCCACCCCGTACCCCAGCACCCTCAACCCAGCATCGCGTATGTACGGACCGTACCTACGTGAAAAATACTCGTACAGAACCAGGACACTGTAAAACAGCACAAGGAGGGTCAATTCGACTCGCACAACACCACAAAACACGTCTACATGACAAAATACATCTCAAAGACTGACCTGGCACATCCAAACAGGCAAACAGAGGCCCAAACTCACAACCACCTCTTATAACACACCCACCAAAATTCAAACACAGCCACACCCAAAAATGGACCAATAAAAAGGGCCCACACACACAATCCATGAGCCTTTGCAACAGACCCACCGCTGCCAGACCCCACACACAAACAACTGCACCTTACTGACCCCTTAACTATACCTTAACTCACACACCTTCACACCTCCTTCACAAACACCCCCACTCACATTCACACACACATCGTCACATTCACACCCACACACCCACAACCATCCACACCCACACCCCACACCATGCCCACAGACAAGAATCCAAAGTTCACAAGGGCGGAGCTGGAGCTCCTTGTCAACGAAGTCATCAGAGTCGAGCCACAGCTGTTTGGAACATTGGTCAGATAGACCAGCATAGCCCAAAAAACCAGCCTGTGGCAGAGGATCGTCGATAAGGTGAATGCTGTTGCGCCCATCCGAAGGACCAGGCATGAATGCCAAGCCAGGTGGTACGATCTGCGCTGGGCAGTCAAGAGGAAGATGAATGAGGAATACGCCCAGAGTAACATCACTGGAGGTGGGCTGCCCCGCAGACCCGTACACTACCATCCCTGGGAGGAGAAGGTGATGGCCCTGCTTCCGCCGGTGAGAGTACACGGAGTTGAAGGAGTCGCAGAGCCTGGTGAGTACACAAACAACTTACGTAACATGTGGGCAATGGGGTCCACACCACAAATACACCAAATGCACGCAACTTCCCCCAAGCACTCACCGCACACAACCACACTCAAAAACCACGCTCATGCCACCAACGTCTCCATGCACCATTCACAAATCAAGCCAATGCCATGTCCCAGGCTACACCAACCACAAACCCAAGACTGGATGTCCAGGAGGCTGGGAGGGTGGGCCTCACACAACACATTGTGAAAGCAGACACCAATTCCCTCAGCCCATATGGCATAGGTACATACCCATGCACAATGCACAGGGACTGGCAAAGTACTGACAAGGTAGCTGACACTTGGCCCTGCTGTATGCAGCACAAGGCCTTCCTGGGACCACTGTACACTCAAACACCAACTCCACAAGCACAGGTAACTAGCACAGGAACTCACACTCACTGTCATGCCAGCATTTACCATGAGGGGACAGACAAATCACCTGGGAGACCCAATGACAAATCACACTACACCCAACAGCAGGCCCGGTCACACACACCCCCCTTACACAAGCACACACCCCCGGGGCAGGCAACGGATTTACACACTCTAAAAATGGACATGTGACACAAGACCAATCCATAGCCAAATAAGCATCCTAGCCAAAATTCTACAGGTCAAACACTCAGGAGAACATCTCAATCTGTCCCCCGCAACATACCCATCCCCAAGTGGACATTGAGAGGAATGCTAGGCACATCCAACTACCTGGAGGAACTGTGACAACTTGAATATGTATGAAACATGGATGTCGCATGAAACAGCATTAACATTGTCTCTCTCTCACACACAGGGCAACGTCGTGGATCTCCCCCCAACACTGGGGGGAACAATCACAGTCCCCGGCTCGGCGTGAAGATGACCCCACCGGCAGCGACGACTCTCACCACTCCGTGGATGACCCCGACCAACCTGGCCCCTCTGGTGCCCAAGCCCCTGCAGCACCTGCGTCAGGTACATCTGTGCCAACCACCACCCCCATTGCTGCCACATCCCAGGAGACACCCAGGAGCCCTGCTCGCACTGAACAACAGAGCCAGTCTGACCAGGAGGGACAAGGTTCTCCGGGCACCCAGGAGGAGGCAGGCAACCCTGCAAATGCCATCCCTCAGGGGTCCCGTAGACCCAATGTGCCCACAACGGCAGGCCAGGCTCAAGTGGGCTAAGGTGGTGGGAGTGGAGGCAGGCGGAGGCGCGAACCTGACCAGCCAGCTGAGGGAACCGGTATGTCCCACATACACCACATCCTGGACACATACCGGCGTGACACCAGGGGCATCAGCCAGGTAGTGTCAAGACTCACAGAGATGCAGGGGACCCTCAACGAGATCAAGAACATGCAGGCCGAGCAACATGCCAGTCAACAACAACACCAAGGACGGATGGAGGCAAGACAGGCTGAGCTCCTGACGATGCAAAGGGACATGAGCCATTCACTCCGTCGGATTGCCGACACCATGGGCAACCCTCCCTGTGACAGCAGGCGCAGACCAGCACCAGCCACAGGGAGGGAGGAGGAGGAGGAGGATTCATCCGACGGAGCGTCCCAAACATCATCAAGGCCTGCATCTGAGGGTCCCTGGAGGAAGGTGGGTCGTCCACGAAAAAGACCGTGAGAGTCAGCGGACCATCAACATCTCCCAGGTCACCTGGCCTGGCACCTGGCCCTCTGGCACAACAACAGCACCTCATCCAATGACATTCTCTGCCACATGGACTTGCTGGTCACAGTCTGACCAATGATGACCAACACTGTGCTCTGGACTCTGATGACTTCCAATGCCAAGGATACCATCTCCCCCTGTGAACTTTGGATTCTATTCCCCCTGTAGAGCACCTAATTTCACCTACCAAAACACGTACCCCACCGCAAATGAAAATATTATTTGGTTCATGAGACGTTGCTGTCATGTTGCTTAATTCCACAACATATGTGTCTGTAAATGACAAACTATGCCTGAGTGTTGAACTAACTCCAGCCATCCATACCCTGGGATCTGAGTCTGGTACAGGACACACATGGGTCACAAGGTATCATTCAAAGCAGGCATGGAGCAGAACCCTCACCTGTGATGGCCATAAGCTGCTGAGGGGGGGCTTGCAATACTGTGCGGACAGACCTATTTGGAAGATTATCATTAAGGCGTAGAGGTCATGGCTCATGTGGAGGTTCCCGGGGAGGGAGTCCCAGGTATGTGTGGGCAGGTGGGAGAACTATGTCCTGCATGCTGGAGTACGGTGGATGTGAAGAATGGTGGCCAGGGCAAGGTCGGATGCACGGAGATGGCCCAACGGGGTCTCATATGACAAGACGTACAAGGTTGGTTTTGTGTCGGGGTTGTGGACTGCCTCCTGAGTGTGGGTGGGGAGAGTTGAGGTCATCCTGCAGCAGACAGTGATCCATTGCAGCTATCTATGGTGGACAGGGATGTAGCTGGGGCGCAGGATGTTGAAGCTGAGGTGTGCAGATGCACCCTGGATGTGGACAAGTTTCCCGGGAGTTTGCATGTACGTGCTCCATAGAGGGCAGGGCAGTATTTGACACAGATGTTGTTGTGGACATGGGGGATGGTCTGTCTTTCCTTGGAGTGGATCTATCTGTGGATCATGTGCATAATGCAGAGGGCGTTGCAGCATGAGGTACAGATGCTGTGGACTGACATGGCAAATATGTGCAAGCAATACATGATGCACACCATCTTGTGTCTGTGGCCACTGGGTGCTTGTGCAGGGCTCTTGCGGGCAGAACACAAGCACTTGACCCAGCTGTAAGGGGACAATCCTCAGATGATCACCTCAGTCCTGTACAAGTCCAGCCTCAGGTGGCTCTTGTACAGCCATTCATCAATGGATCTCATGCATTCAGGAATAATGGAACTGGCAATGTCTGCGTCTTTGGTGAGGGTGAGGAGCACCTTTATGTCAATGGCATTTGAGCTGATGAGGTGCTGTGCGCATGTGATGGTGGAGAGGGGGGTCCTGAACACATTGTAGATTGACACGCTGAGAGATGATACCTGTGCCATGTGCCAGACGATGACACCGTATCAAATGCAGAAGCCTTGAGTCCCACTCCCATGGCCTTGCTGGGGTACAGAGCCGGTGGGGAGTAGGAGGGACATGACCTGGTTGGTGTGACAGGGCCTGGAAGGCGTGACAGTGCTGTGTAGGCAATTGGAGTTGCACACTCAGCATGCAAACGTGTCGTGTGTGCGCTTAGGGTATGTCTGACAGCAGGCGGTAGATTTGCGGATGGACATTGCTTGGAGTGTGGCTGCTACATCAGACTGTAGTGTGATGTGGGTTATGCAAGGACATGAGGGTCGTGCAATGTGCATGTTGCATGTGCTGATGGTCCAGCCTTTGCCACCGCGTGGCGCCAACTGTGGCATAGACAAGCTGAGGACAGCCAAATGAATGGGTGGAGGGAGGAAGTGAGGAGCATCTTTGAGGCGTGTGTGTTGCCAAATCAGGATACTCTGTGGGCCCTTGCTGCAGGGTCCGCAGCAGCAGGCGGCATGTCCTTGAAAATATTCCACAATTTGCACACAAAAACTAGGATGTCAGAAGGACAACTGCAACAGACGTGTGTAAAGGAAGGAGTGTCCGGTTTTACATGGCACAGCCAGAGACAATGCATACACAAACAACAAAGATGAATGACACCCGATCAGGGAACTGAAGGCTGAGCTGCGCACAGGAGACACACCCTCAGCAGGTGTTGATGGCCCATTTTGTGGACCAACATGCCAAAATACATACACAACCATGGACTTCATGCAAAATAGGGATCATTATCCATGAGGAACTGCATGCATGTTGCTAAACTACACATGGACTCCTATGCACAATCTTTCACAACTATGCCAGAGATGCCGCATGCAAAGTGGCAAGAGACCAGCATTGACAGAGATGAGGCACCTTGGAGTGTGAGGAACACCTTTATTACTCAGGCTCACACTAAGGGAAATGCATCCTTTTGAACAGACTCACAGGTCAATCCTATGACCATGTGGGACCTACACTGGACACCCCCTGCAACACACAGATGTGTAAAATCCTACTGAGCTGGCACACAAGTGAAGTGGGTGAGCCAAACACCCCTTGCTCCACACGGAGAGTCAGCGATTCACCATTGAGCCTCTTATGGGGATGTCCCACACTATGTCCACCATCAGCATTCCGTATGTTCCTGAGGGACGTTTTACACACATTGATGCCTTCATCACATTCCACAAAACATTACAGATGACTGTCAGGAAGGGTGAATATCAAGTCATGGGAGCCATGCCACATGTCATGTGCCCCATGGTGAGTCGACAGGTATGCATGGTAACACAACATGCACAGGAGCAGTCCCAACATAAACCAAACACGTACCACCCACAAAATGCCTTGCTGCACTCCTTACCCAAAATTATTTTTCACCATGTCCGTGCATGGAACGCTGATTCAGCACACGTTGCAATATTCATGAGGATTAGCTGGAGGCCAACGATGACACGAGCAGACGAAAGGCGCAAGACACTGTGGATGACAGACACACCACAAGTCAGCAAAGAGCTAGTTATCGGCAGACATGGACATGTACTCTACAGGAATGATGTTGTCACCATGCTAATTTAACAAATTAGTGTCCTAGCTAAAATGTGTGAAATGACATCATCACTTGAATGACACATCAAAACACACCTCCAAGTCACTTAGCACACAGTCAGCTGTACAAACACATTGCAACACATGCCACACAAGGCTCAAAGCGTGCACACTCAGACACAGGGACTCACCATTATGAGAAGAAGTTGCAGATGAGCTGACTCCGGATGTCCTCCTCCTCCTCACTTTCCTCGTGCCCAAGCCCTTCATCCTCCACGGGTGGATGTTCCTGCTCATCGGGAACCAGGATGAGTGGCACTGCCTTCTCCACTGCCATGTTGTGCAGCATGCAGCACACAAGGAAGATTTTGCAGACCTTCACCGGGGCATATGGGAGGGACCCGCCGGTCTTGTGGAGGCACAGGAATCGGCTCTTCAGGAGTCCAAACGTCCTCTCAATCACGCGCCTGGTCTGCCCATGGGCATCGTTGTAACGGTGTTCTGTGGCTGTTCTGGGATTGTGGAGAGGCATCATCAGCCATGGCATGTTGGGATAGCCAGAGTCCCCTACATGGAAACATCATGTGAAGAAGTGGGTCAGGAGATGCCGTAAGATACAAAGATACCGCTAAACAGAGGACAAACAGAGTATACCCACCAACAAGACATCCTCGTTCGTCGTGCAGCCAGAGCATCATTTCTGGCACCCTGCTATGCCTCATGATGTAGGCATTGTGTGCTGACCCTGGAAAACGGGCACAGACATGGGAAATCCACATGTTAGGTAGACACACCACAAGGGCATTAATAGAGTGATAATGTTTGCGGTTCCGAAAGTCTACCTCCTGTGCCTGTGGTGGTACCAAAGCCACGTGTGTCCCATCAATGGCCCCAATTACATGAGGCATCCCTCCCAGGGCATAGAACTCACCCTTGACACCTGTCAACTGCTCACGAGTGGGAAAATGGATGAATTCATCCAGGTGCTCCAACATGGCTTCTAAAACATCATGCAGGACACGGCTGAACATTGTCTGGGACGTGCCACCGACATCAGCTATGGTGAATTGAAATGTACCGGTGGCAAAAAAATGTAGGGCTGCCGTCACCTTCATCTTGAGGGTCAGAGCAGTAGGATACCGGTGTCGCGGTTGGAGGTGTGGTTCCAGCCGGGTGGTCAAGCACTCAATCAACTCTTGTGCGAAGCGGTATCTTCGGATGCAGTCATGTTCACGCATGGCACCCAGGTCTGGCATTGGTCGGGCGAGAGCCGGTGCCCTGCAGAGATTTGGAAGGAATAACGAAGAGTGAGTACATCACAACACCAATGTCAATGAAATGAGCACATGTTCAACAGCTAATACACGTCTGCTAAATACAGAGTCTGGTCTGTGCAATACATCCAGCACACGTATGCCAGCAAGGTGATACTCCTACGAAGAGCCAGCTACAATAGTTTATTTGCAAGGTCGACGTGACATGCCATGAAACGAGCTATGTGCCAGTGTAAGTGAACAGCCAGACACATTACAGGAGTGACAGACATCCACATATCTGCATTTGAAGGATGTAATCTCATACAGACAGCTGGCGGGAAGCTAGACGCACAGGTCACGTCATTTAATAAGGGCAGATCACACACCTTTCCATGAAGGGGTACATGTCAAATGCTGATAACCCAGACATTGAGACAACGCAGATATGTCCTCAGGTCGCAATAACATGTTCGATGCATGCAGACACATGTCACGTGGGATTCCACATGTGGCATGGTGTGCGTAATTGTGTGCCATGCACATATGCACACAGACACATGTTGGATGCTGCAACAGCAGATGGAGTTGACGGAACACCAACTGCAAGCTCATGGAAACACATGACACACACATGACATAGTCACATCGTGGCACGCTGGTGGTCACATGTCAGGTGTAATTATCCATGTACCTGGCATCAGGGGACAGTTGCGGGTGTTGGTGACTGTGCCATCCCAGTGATGCAGTGCTTGACACATTTGTACTACATGCACACATGTGAAAAGTGTGAAGGGGAAGTGTGCCACGTAGTGCCCCATCACACATGACATGTGTAAACAGCTCATCACACATCTATTGTGCCACAACATGAGGAGACATGTGCCACATCACTGCCTGACATACCTAGGCCCTGCACATTAAGGACTGCACTGACAATTACTTGATGTACAGTCTTGTGCGAGTCTGACACCTCCATTCCTTTCGTGTGCGCCTCCTATCACCAGTGTAAGCTGTGAAACGCAGTACACGCTCTGAGGCCGTGTGTACGGCCCGTACATGCGTGAGCACGGCCCCTATCACTGTAGTTGTGTTACCGTAGGCCATAGTGATAGGGGCCGTACTCACGCGTGTATGGCCCGTACACACGTGAGTACGGGCCGTACACGTGCGTGTACGGGCCATTCACGCGTGAGTATGGCCCCTATCACTATGGCCTACGGTAACACAACTATAGTGATAGGGACCGTACTCACGCGTTTACGGCCCGTACACGCGTGAGTACGGGCTGTACATGCGCGTGTACGGGCCGTACACACGTGAGTACGGCCCCTATCACTATGGCCTATGGTAACACAACTATAGTGATAGGGGCCGTACTCACGCGTGTACGGCCCGTACACGCGCGTGTACAGGCCGTACACACGTGAGTACGGCCCCTATCACTATGGCCTACGGTAACACAACTATAGTAATAGGGGCCGTACTCACACGTGTACGGCCCGTACACGCGTGAGTACGGGCCGTATCTCTGTAGTGATGGTGCCCTAGGGGTACGTGTGAAACGTGCTGTACCTGTGTGGGGATTTAAAAATTACAATGGGGACACATGAGGGACAAGTATTAGGGCATAAATGCATGCTGGTTGTCATGGATACCGAGTTTCAAGTTTAAAACTTTACATCATGTGGTCTGGAAAAAGCAGTTGGCCACATTATACATTGTTGCAAAGTGGTTGTTGACTTGACATGATGCTGCAAATTCGAAAGAAGCTAAGGCTGTCAATGGTGTATGTTTAAAGGGATTGGAGGAAACGTAGGAAGCAAATGAGTCTGACCAATCACTCTGTACTCCTGTAAATGAAATAGGCCAGCAATGCAGATATAAGGCAGGCAGAACCCATGAGAGGACACTTGCCTGCACAACATGTCAGTCGATACCACTGCTGCTGTATTGTCTCCCTTTGGCACCATTTCAAGGACTGTGGAGAGGGCCCAGCCTTTCACCCAGGAGGAGAGTGAGGCCCTGCTGGATGTGATCCTCCCACAGTACCCCATGCTGTATGGTCGACCAGGGGAGCAGGTGAGTGCTGACTCCACTACCTTTGCCTGTGCACCTTTTTTGTGTCTGTCACTTCTGGCATTGTGTCCAGGTGTGACAGACATGCAATGTTGTTTAGAGTGGGTCCCGGGGGGGGTGGTTGGCTTATGTCTCTCAAGCAGGGCTTGATGTAGTTCATGTGTGCACTCCTCACTTGCATTGTGCTTACTGTGACATTCACTGCATAGTGCATGGCACATTCATCCTGGCTAATCCTCTTGGGCATTCTTGTTCTATTGTCCTGTGGTGATTCAGTGGTCACCCCGGTGTGACAGGTGACTGCACCCACAGATGTGTGTGAGTTGAGAGGAGCTGTGGTGAGAGTGGTGAGAGTGTCCAAATGATGCGTACGACCCCTGGACATTGATGGGTGTGAATGTTTCTTGTCATGTAGGTGAGTGTCTATGTGGAGTGTTGCACCAGAGCTGCATGAAGGAGGCAACTGCTCCACCCATCTGATGTGAGAAGGAAGCCGTGCTGTGTGTCTGACTTGCTGAGCTAGCCCCACACCTGTGACACCCCCCTGGCAAGTGGCACATGTGCAGAGTGAGCTTTGTATCCGCTGTTGACAATGGAAGGTGATTGATCTGTGCCTGTGTGTGTCTGTGTACTCTGCTGAGGTTTCGTCAGTGGCCTGGGGCATGTGACTGCTTTGTGGTGCTGTCCATCAGCCTTGTGTTGCTTGGGATGCACAGTGTGTGCCATGATCAGGGATTGGTTTGCACCCCTCATGCCACCTGTGTACTTACTATGCCATGTAGTGCATTGGTGCGACCACAGTGGCAAATGTCCCTATGACTAAGGTGCTATTACTTGCCACCATACTATGCCCTGTTCAACAAATCAAAGATGTTCAAATGTGTGTCTCTGTGACATGGTGCAGGTGTAGTGATGTTGTCCCACTTTGTCATCCTCACAGGTAACCGCCTACCAGAAGGGGAAGATCTGGAAGGAGGCCGTCAAGGCCGTTCAATCGGTGGAGGGTCGCAGTCGGCGCCTGCCACAAGTGAGGAAGAGATGGCAGGACATCCGGTGCTGGACCCGGAGGATCGGCCGGGTCATGCTGAAGGAGGAGGCTCCCCACAAGCATGGCGGGCGCCGGCGCCTGACCCACCAAATGAAGCGTGTCCTGGCGGTGGTCTTCCCTGACCTGGATAGGCGGATACAGGAGTTACAGCAGCAGGAAGGGGGTAGGTACATGTGTGTTTGTTGTGTGTCACCAGCTTTTGTAGCTGCTCAGTCACCTGGATACACTGCCAGGGTATATATGTGCAGTGCATATCCTGTTCCCCCAAGTCAACCTGTGCTGTTCTTCCTCCCTTCCCCTCCTTGACATTTGTCACCTGGTCTGTGTGTTATCACCATTGCACATGGTCATCTAGGCTGCCAGTTAATCAAGGTGCACACTGCTTACAGCATCATTGGTGGATGTGGTCTGCCTGTGCCCTGTCCTGTTCAGTCATTTGGGGGTGCATAATTGTTGGCACTGATGCAGAGTCTCAAAATAGGAGTGTGAGGTTTCAAATGAACAGACTTGCAGCATGCATTACCAATGTTGTGGCCTCAGACATGATGTGCATGAGTGGGATATATGCATAGTGCCGGGACGGTTGCTCCTGTTACAGTCAGCTCATTCCAGGACCATGGAGCACTGTGCCCACTACAGTCCCCTGACACAGCCTGCCCTCCTACTCATGTGTGTCATCCAACACTGTGCACATTCACTGTGGGTTCAGCATGGCCCTGCCTCTGTGGCATTGTTCCCTGGCCTAGGTTGTATTTTTCACATGTGTGCTACATGTGTCCACTGGACAGGGATACACCAGTTTGCTTGTGCCTACTCACACTGGGCAGTGCCTGTGTGGCTATTCACAACAATCTGTTGATGGTTGTTTGTGACAAATATGTTTTGCCAGCCCTACAAGGTGATGTTGTGTTAATGAAGCTAGTTTTCAAGCACAGTTATTGTAACCATGAATAAGAGGTGTCACTTCTTGATCGGTATCAGTCACATTGACTCAGGTATGGGTGGGTGTGTGCGGGAGGGGTGTACATGTTCAACCCTGATTTTTCATTGCCAGTTCTGACTTGTGAGTGATAATTCGCAGTACAGAAAGTCACCGTGCAGTGCCCCCGTGATGTTGGCCAGTGCTTAATGTTTGTGCTTCGTAGCCTGTGTCAGTTTTTGACAATCATGTATCCTGCTTGTACATTTTTTGCACCTATGTGTGGCTCAGATGCTACACAGTTGTGACTTTGTGTGCTGACATCTGTGGGTACAATCTGGCTTGCCATGAGGGTGTCCCCACAGTACAGCTAGGCTTTTTTACAAAACAATTGCAGGCCCATTAGCTTATTCATTGTCCTGGGTGTGGACATGTGTGCCACTACAGATGACAGTCAGTAGGACATATGTGTAGCCAACTGTGTAATCAGGTGATGAATAGCCATGTGACAAATTACATTATTCAAGTTGTTACTCAGAGAAATTGTCCCTTGCCAATCACTACACCTGTCAACATGTCTCAATGTTTCATATGCTTGACCTTGTTGTTTTGTTGTGAGGGACAATAATGTGCCTGCATGACAGATGTCTCCCAAGGAAGTGCACAAGACACCACCTTTACACTTTCCAGGGACCCGCTGGCACATTTTAAAGTAAGGCACAGTTTGAACAAAACTTGTTTAGAGTTCATACATATACATGTTCCCACAGTGTGGTTGCATTGGGTTAGTCCTTCGTTGTTGCTGATACAAACTTACGAGTGTCAAGTCATCCAGACCACCGTTGTGCCATGTATATGTACTTACTGATACCCCATTTCTGCCTAACAGTGGCTTATTTGAATGACTCTGGCAGCTCAGACAATGACTGTGTACATGTAGTTTGGTGTGCACCTCCTTGTGTGACTTCTGTTATACAGACACATGTGTGTTCTGTTCACAAAGTGGCACATTCACACATTCTAGACATGTCCAATGTGTAAGGGGTTGTGATTCTCCAGGAATCCCAATGTATTTCTTTGGGGTTTCCTAAGTACTCACAGGTCTCTGAGTGTGGGGACACCTTCTACATTGGCATGTGGTATTTGGCCTTGGGTGCAACATTACTGTTGGGTTCACAGTGAACAAGAGGTGGCATGCCTTCATAGCCTTGCTGTGCTCAACTGATCAAAGACACTAGCTTCTCAGGATCTTGGGATTTCAAGTTATTTGCTGTTTTGTCATAATTTTCATTTTTTCCAAGTGGCATGGTGGGTCAACCAACTGGGGAGTGCAGGGCTTACATATGTGGGGAGTATTCTAGATGTTACTCATGATGCCTTTCCTGATATGCACTGTTGCCTATTTTGTTTGGACTCGTGTCAGATGTATACAGGTGACTGATTTTTTCCTGTCTCTTCACCTTGCCCACAGCATCTTCGGAGGACACCGTGGGAGACACCGGCACGGACGTGGAGGAGGGATCGAGCACTGGTGCCACCACTGCTGAGGAGTCGGCGGAATCAAGTGGCATGGAGGGCGAGGGGAGTGAGGCGGAGGACCTGCCCAGTACCAACACTGACTACGAGGCTGATGGGTCCGAGGCTGAACTCCCTGAGGGTGCGGAGGCTGCTCCAACAGCTGGCAGCAGCACTCCATCCGTCACCGCCCCCTCCATTCCCATCACCGCCCTCCCACTTGCTCAGGTCCCTTCTGTCCGTGCTAGGCAACACCGTGTCTCCTTCGTGCCAGGCACCGCACCCCCTGCCCCTGTCCCCCCTGCTACCCTCACTGCTGAGTCTGTGGACATTCTGCGGCAGTTGCAGGTTGGGCAGACATCGATCCTGACTGTCCTCCATGGCCACACCAGACTGCTGACCCAGATGGTGTCGTACATGGAGGGCATGTCATCAGCGATGTCTGACCAACGGATGTTGCTGAGGTCCCTGGATTCATCACTGACGGCAGCAGTGAGTCACCTGTAGCGCTGCGTCCCCCCCTACCCCTGCACCATCCACAAGTCCCACACCCATGCCTGTCCCAAGCACACCAAGACATCCACACACACGCACCCCACCAGACACAAGCAGCACACCACCACGTAAGGGCAAGCGCACACCTCCTGACACGCACACTCAGGGCGAAGCAGGCACACCCATTGGGTCTGGGGCACACAGGCAGGCACGCAGCCACAGTCCTCGTCCACATGACTCACTCCCCAGTCCCTCCGATGTCACTCCCCTTGGCTCCCCTGCCCCAGAATCGGAGAAGGAGGCCTACTTCACTGGGCTGGTCCTCAGCCCCACTAGTTCACCTGGCCGCAAACGGTCAAGGCACTCCACTGGTAGGGGAGTTAAGTCCACCTTTGGCGCTGCCCCACCCCCTGTGGTGGAGTCGTCCATCCCTGCACCCACCACACCTACCCTTTCCGCTCCTGTCCCTGCGGTGCCTGGTCCTTCAACACATGATGCCCCCCCCCAGTCGACGAACCAGAGTATTCTGATGTGCAGGCAAGCTAGGGGAGACGCGTGGCCATGTGCCCCCCCCCCAAGGACTTCATATCTGGACTGGCCATTGGCCTTTGTACATAGTGTTCTTTACTACATCTTATTTTTTCATGCTGAATAAAGCATTTTCTTTTCCGTTTTGAAAAGTCTTCCATTTCATGTATTGATGTTGATGCTGAGGCTCCAGGAGTTGGGGTTGTGGGAATGTGTTATGTTTCATGGAAATGTTGTAGTCTGCATCTCATGGGGTGGAACCTGGTATCTGCGTGCCCTCACAAGGTCTCTGCAAAGAATCTTTGGTCGTGTCTGCTCTTTGTGTTTGGAGACATTGTCCCTAGGAGTGTTCCTTCCTCTGTGGCACCTGAAATCTCCCCTGCAGAGGGTTGCACAATTGTTGTGTTGCCCTGTGTCTACATTTCCTTTGTTGGTTATGGATCCCTTCAACTCTGGCCATGCCTGCTCAGCAATGTCTCCGGCTGCATCGTCTGTGCCATCCTTGGTACTCACTGTACTTGTGTATAGAGTATTTTGCCATGCCTTCATGGAGAAATTGTCCCTTTTCCGCACAATGCATGTGTGTAATCCCAGCCTAGCACACATATGGTACTTGTTCTGCAGGGTATTTGAACACCTGACTCTCAATTGTGGGCATTGTATCTGTGGGAACTCCACCCTATTCCTTCCATGACAGACAACATCTTGGTGGCTGTCCCAGCACCTGTACATTCCTATCATTCCTGGGATGTGCGTGACAGTATGTGTTCCCTTTGTCTCTCTTAGTTTAGTAGGTATTGACATGACCATTCAGTCTTGTGGCATGATCTCTGTGTGTGTATTGTGCTGCATCCGCCAGGGGTGGGTATGCATGTGTGATTTGTCCTCACACCCACATGTGGTGTGTCATGCAGTGGGGAAAGACATCCATCCTCATGGGAGTGGGACACTGCTGTCAATGATGTGTTGTTATGGCACTATCAACATAGTCCAAATATCGGGATGCGTACATACACCCATGGAGTTGGGATCATCTGATAAGGATGTACACACCCCCATGTCTGTGTCCACTGCTGGTATTCCTCTGCACCCACCCCATGTCTGTGTCCACTGCTGGGAGTGATAGGCACCCACCCCTCACATTTCTGTGTCCACTGCTGGGAGTGATAGGCACCCACCCCCATGTCTGTGTCCACTGCTGGTATTCCTCTGGACCCACCCCCATGTCTGTGTCCACTGCTGGGAGTGATAGGCACCCACCCCTCACATGTCTGTGTCCACTGCTGGGAGTGATAGGCACCCACCCCCATGTCTGTGTCCACTGCTGGTATTCCTCTGCACCCACCCTCATGTCTGTGTCCACTGCTGGGAGAGATAGGCACCCACCCCCATGTCTGTGTCCACTGCTGGGAGTGATAGGCACCCACCCCCATGTCTCTGTCCACTGCTGGGAGTGATGGGCACCCAACCCCATGTCTCTGTCCACTGCTGGGAGTGATAGGCACCCACCCCTCACATGTCTCTGTCCACTGCTGGGAGTGATAGGCACCCACCCCCATGTCTGTGTCCACTGCTGGTGTTCTTCGGCACCCACCCCTCACATGTCTGTGTCCACTGCTGGTATTCCTCTGCACCCACCCACCCCCTTGCCCCCTTGCTGTGGTACACTGCTGTCCGGGGCATACACCACCCCCAATTTACAGCTGATGGTCTGCACCAAGCCGTAAACCAACATTTGTGGCATGTGTACGCCTTGTATCCATCATGTAATGGGGCCCTAGGGGTACGGGTGGTAAGGCCCGTACCCCTGCTTTCATAGGGTGTGTATGGGCCGTACCACGCGTACCCCTACGTCACCTCTACAATGGTGGTACGGCCCGTACCCACGCTCTGAGGTGCGTGGGTACGTCCCGTACCACCATTGTAGTGGTGATGTAGGGATACGCGTGTACGGACCATACCCATGCTCTGGGGGGCGTGGGTACGGTCCGTACAACCATTGCAGTGGTGATGTCGGGGTATGCGTGTACGGACCGTACCCACGCTCTGGGGGGCGTGGGTACGGTCCGTACCACCATTGTAGTGGTGATGTAGGGGTACGCGTGTACGGACCGTACCCACGCTCTGGGGGGCGTGGGTACAGTCCGTACACGCATACCCCTACATTACCACTGCAATGGTGGTACGAACCGTACCCATGCTCTGGGGGGTGTGGGTACATCCCGTACCACCATTGTGGTGGTGACGGGTACGCGTCCACGTCCACTTCCGTTGTGCGGGACGTGGGATTGGTGGACACGCCCCCCGAAGTGACCAGACCATGGTGGTAATTAATGTGCAGGATATATATGTTTTTTGTGGGGTGTGGGTTATGTTTCCTGCCCCTTGCCCCCACCCCCCCTTTGCCCCTGGGGGTTGTTCTGACCTTCTGCGGCATCTGCGTCGGTTTCTGTACACAAGGTTGTAGACTATGAGGGCCGGGATGACACGTAGGATGGGGTCCATGGCTGTCCGTCGCGTACCAGTGCTCCTTGTTCGCGTCGTCCTCAATTTCCTGGGAGTTTTTGGCTGCCGTAAAATATGAGCCGTGCGGACTGACGTAGGCACGGATCGTACTTGCTGGTTCGTAAAACGCTGCCTGACTCCATCCGGACGTCACGTACGCGATGTCCCGGATCGGAATTGTGGGTATTTTTTTGTCGGTCGGTCTTTTGTACGAATCGTACGGAAATTGTATTTCTGTACGAATCGTACTTGCAGGTTTGTAAGGTGTTTCACCTGGGGACGAGTCGGACGGAGAATACGCTCCGTACGACCATTCGTACCCGGGTTTTACAGGATTGGAATCGGCACCTAAAGGTTCGTAATACTTTTTTTTTTTAATTGTCTAGTGTTTTTACCAGAAGAAAGTCTCATTGTAGTACTCTCATTTACTTGTAATCCACATTTTTGACTTTTCTTTAAATAGATGACCTTTTTGTCCTTCCTTTTTTTCAGTTCTTCTAGGCATTTTCCATTTTTAATCCAAACAAAATAATTTTCTAAGAAATAAAATAAAGTTTCAATTCTTTGTTATATCTGTTCAATATGTTAAAATAATCACATACAATTAGATAAGTTCCACTGGCGGCTTGCAGATGGACTGCTGTATGGCAGTAGAGCAGAATAAGGGAACAGTAGATTGGCAGGTAGTGTCATTGGACATACAGCACATATTTATTTAATTATTTAGATTCACCTTCCCATTTTATATGTGAATCTGCTACCTCCTACTTTTCCCCTCCCCACACTGCCCGAACCCACCGTCCCATGCACCCCACCGTCCAAGAACACTTCCTCTGCAACCCAGTACAGATAACTTGGAAGACACTTTTTTTAAAAATTGTTATCTGTATAACTAGACAGATATTCTCAACTAAAAGGCACATGTAAACATTACCATCATTACCTTAACACTTCTATTGGGAAGTTAGCAAGCATAACACTGTACCATATCAACAAAGATATGGGACAGGCTTACATTTCATTCTGGATGTGCATAACCAAAAACAGATCAACTGTTAGAGAGCAACAAAAACATCCGACATGGGAAAGGAGAGGGGGGAGAGATTAAGTAAGATGTAATTCTCATTTTGGTAATGTGTCAGCTCAGTCGTGTAACAAGCTTTAACACCAGCACATAACCTCGTTATGACGTTAATTTACATGTATGTGTCCTTTAGTACTGCAATCAACACTTTGTGCCCCTGAGAGTACTGTTTATAAAACTAAACAAACAGAGCTTTATTTAGTATAAAAATAGCACACAATGGGAGTGAATCGTCCCCCCCCACGGACTGGCTCGTACAGGGAGAGCTGCGGGCCATCAGCTCCTAGAGGGACAGCTGCGTGCTGGCTCGCAGAGGGAAAGCTGTAGGCCGTCGGTGTGTAATATGTGGTAATGTATTATATCCTATAAGTGTATTCCTTTAAGTCATTAGGTCATAGGTAGAATGTAGAGTGATTAAGTGTTCTGGTGCATTGGAATCCCTAGCCCATTGAATGTTCTGCTGTTGTAGCTGGATGTCGTGGGTCTTATGTATGGAATAAACCTAATTTGACTTTTCTTCACTTCGTCTGGATTTCTTTATTTACTTCCATACTACACGGCTTGCAAAAGGATACGTACGACCGGTGATGTGCAGCGAGAGAGGGTGAAGGGAATATCTGGCAGAGGGGAAGCTGCGGTATATTTCCAGTATTGGTTTACAGAGGTACAACTGCGGGCCCGACGGCTTACAGACGAAGAGCTGCGAGCCGACCGGTGGTTCGCAGAGAGAGACTTGCGAGCCGGCGGGCTTCCTCCTAGAGGAACACCTGCGAGCTGGCTGGCACACTCGTAGAGAGAGAGCTGCGGCCTGTCGGCTCGCAGAGGGAGAGCTGCGGGCTGGCTCGCAGAGGAACAGCTGCGGGCTGACTGGTATAGGGAAAAGTGTGAGCCGTCCGCTTGCAAAGGGATAGCTGTGGGACGATGAAGTGGGGGGAGGGAGGGAGCGTGAAGGCAGTATCTCACAGAGCGAGAGCTGCGATATATTTCCAGTCTTGGCTTGCAGAGGTACAACTGCGGGCCCGAGGACTCGCAGACGAAGATCTGCGAGCCGACCGGTGGTTCGCAGAGGAAGATCTGCGTGCCAGCTCGCAGAGGTAGAGCTGAGGTCAGGCTCGTAGAGGGACAGCTTCGGGCCGACTCGCATAGGGAGATATGTGGGCCATCAGCTTGCAAAAGGATACGCATGACCGGTGATGTGCAGCGAGGTAGGGTGAAGGGAGTATCTGGCAGAGGGAAAGCTGTGGTATATTTCCAGTATTGGTTTGCAGAGGTACAACTGCGGGCCCTGCGGCTCACAGACAAAGAGCTGCGAGCCGACCGGTAGTTCACAGAGAGAGACTTGCGAGCCGGCGGGCTGGCTCATAGAGGAAGAGCTGCAAGCCGACTGGCTCACTCATAGAGAGAGAACTGCGGTCCATCGGCTCGCAGAGGGAGAGCTGTGGGCCGGCTCGCAGAGGAACAGCTGCGGGCCGACTGGTATAGGGAAAGGTGCGGGCTGTCGGCTTGCAAAGGGATAGTTGTGGGACAGTGATGTGGGGAGAGGGAGCATGAAGGGGGTATCTCGCAGAGAGAGAGCTGCGGTATATTTCCAGTCTTGGTATCGGAGATACAACTGCGGGCCCAAAAACTCAGACACGAAGAGCTGCAATCCGACCAGTGGTTCGCAGAGGGAGAGTTGCAGGCTCGAGAAGGTTGTTTGGGGCTATGCTTCAGAGAGCTGTGGTCTAACTCGCACAGAGAGAGCAACTGGCTGGCGGAGCTGCTAGCAGACACACAGCTGCGAGCTAATGGGCAGGCTTGCAGAGGTAGAGTTGCGGGCCCAACAGCTCGCAGACACAGAGCTGCGAGCCAACGGACTAGCTTTTAAAGGCATACCTGCTAGCTGGTGATGTGGGGTGAAAGAGGGTGAAGGGGGTATCTGGCAGAGGGAGAGCTGCGGTATATTTCCAGTGTTGGCTTACAAAGGTAGCCCTGTCTGCGTGCCATCAGGCCCGCGGTTGTTCCTCTGCAATCCAACACTGGAAATATACCTCATCTCTCTCTCTCTGCGAGATATCCCCTTCAAGCTCTCTTTCCCCACATCACCGTCCCCCAGCTCTCCCTTTGCAAGTTGATGGCCCACACCTCTCCCTATACCAGTTGGCCAACAGCTGTTCCTCTGCGACCCAGTCTGCAGCTCTCCCTCTACGAGACGACGGGCCACAGCTCTCCCTCTACGAGCCAGCCAGTCAGCTCCCAGCTCTTCCTCTATGAGCCAGCCAGCCGTCTCGCAACTCTCCCTCAGTGAACCACCGGTCGGCTCGCAGCTTTTCGTCGGCGAGTCGTCAGGCCCGCAGGTTTATCTATACAAGCCGTCGGGTCCGTAGCTCTACCTCTACTAGCCAATACTGCGAATATACCGCAGTTCTCCATCTACGAAATACCCCTTCACCCTTGCTCACCCCGCATCAACAGCCCACAGCTATCCCAATGCAAGACAACATCTAGCAGCTCTCCCTCTGCGAACAATGGGGCCCGCAGCTCTACCTCTGCAACACAACTCAACACCAGCCCGCAGCTATCCCTCTCCAAACTAATACTGAGAATACACCACAGCTGTCTCTCTCCGGAATACCTCCTTCACCCTCTCTTGCCCCGCATCACTGGGCATTGTACACTGTATCTGCAACTATCATCAAATTATTCAAACCATGCGTACATATCCAAAGAAAGGTACATATTTACTTTGTGTATTTGCTCTCCATGTAATGTCTGCACATAATATATCTGTTTTTTGTTTTATCTGCCTTAAATTAATAACAGATAAATATCCCCCCCCCCACCTTCACCACTATTTCCAGACCAAGCATAATTTCCAAACGTGCAACATTTTCTTTATCTCGGCCAAATTTATTTCTCAACATAAATCAACGCTGTACCTGATTTACAAAACTACATACTTGTTTAAACATACCAAACTATACTTCTTATTTGTTACCTCTGTACCTTACTCCTAAAAGCATGTAATCTTTCAAACATATGTCACGTCACTTTTGTACTATTGAAACTGATTACGACCTTCTCTTTACACTACAGATTCCACGCGCATGTCAATAAAGGTATTAGTGCTATTTTCATACTTGATAAAGCTCTATCATTAAGGGGCCGATTAGGATAGTGGTCGGAAAACCACCCCGACCGACATGGAAGCGGAAAACAACCGCCCGCCTGTACCGTGGAAAAACCGGCGGCCAAATTAGGATCATCCGCCAAAAAAAACCGACCGCGGCGGAACGGGGCAAAGAAAAAACGCCCGTAGCTGGCAGTGAGGGTCGAAATCTGTCCGCGGCGGTCGAATACGCTGTGGACAAACACATACCCGCTGCAAGCATAATGGAGACACTGCACCGGGAAATTATGATATCCCCGATGGTCCTGTGGTACGTTCCGCTGTTTCCGACTGACGGGGTCGCACACTGGGATGAATGGGAGAGCCAGTGGAAGAGCTGCAACATAGCCACCGCTGCGGATGATCCGTGAAAAATATGGTGGACGAAGCAAAAAACCCACAATAAGGCCAAAAACTGCACACAGCAAACTAGCCATGTCCCCCAAATACACAAAACACACCCCAATGACACAACCACATGGTAAAACGAAAAATAAAATTCTGAGGACAACACACACAACACACCTGACAGCAATACCCCATTTGGACACACCCACTTAGCTGAGCATAAAACCAGCCCCTTCCCTGACCACAATCCTATGCAATATTCCAAGACTAAAGGCCACCAACCCTCACAACAAAGGATAGGCAAAGCAACACACCAGCACTGCTCACACAACACACAGCACCACCACTACTTCCACACCTGCCCCACTAACCCCTAGCACATCACACACCATACACATCACTACCACACCCACCACTCACACCCATGCACCCACAACCACTTTGCACACCACACACCATGTCAACACATAAAATGCCCAAATTCACAGAGAGTGAGTTGACAGTCATGGTAAATGAGATAGTCAGAGTGGAACCACAACTGTTTGGTAGCCTGGTCCAAAAGACACCATTAGCCACAAGGACACAAAGGTGGGCAAGGATAGTCCAAAGGGTCAATGCAGTAGGGACCACCCCAAGATCCAAAAAGGAGATCAAGAAGTGGTGACATGATCTGGAAAGGGTTGTCGAAGAGAGGAGAAGCAAGAACCGTGAGCTGGCTGGGAGGACTGACTGTGGCCCTCCTATGCCACCAAAACCATCCACACCGTGGGAGGAGAAGGTGCTTGCCATACTGCATCCAGAGAGTCTCACAGGAGTAGCCGGGGGAGTGGAGGCTGGTAAGTACAAACAAATGACTACCACCACACTGACATGTGCTGTCTTGCACAACTACAAAGCTACACCACCTAGGACAAATTCCATTCATCTGCACCACACACTCACAAAAACATGTTTCACAGATGCAACATTCACTCACTCCCATCCACCCCAAACTTAGCTAGCAAAATTACCATGGGGGCATGTATACAGGCAGCCAGCACTACAACTCCCACCAGGCCCCTTGTCCCACAGCATCAGCAAGATGGAGCCCTCCCCCCACCCCACCCAGAATCATTTGTAAGCCATTGCAGTGAACCAAACACACTTACAGGTAGGTGTTCATCTTCCCTGGGGCACCAAACAAACTTACAGGTAGGTAACCATCTTCCATGGGAGGGTGTTTGTGGGTGGGAGGCTTGTATCACTACTCCCAACATGCTCCCTGCCAACCCACCTCAGCAGAAGCATGTGTCAGCCATTACATTACCCTCATCAAACTTAAAGGTAGGTAGCCATCTTCTCTGGGAGCATTTTTGTGGGTGGGAGGCCTATACCATTACGTCCACCATGGCCCCTGTCCCACACCTGAGCACGATGGAGCACTCTCCAACCCAGAAGCAGTTGGAGGCTATTGCAGTGCACCAAACAAATGTACAGGTAGGTAGCCACCTTCCATGGGAGGGTGTTTGTGCGTGGGAGGCCTGCACTACCACTCAAACCATGCCCCCTGTCCCACAGCCTAGCAAGATGGAACCCTCCCCCAATCCACCCAGAATTATTTGGAAGCCATTTCAGTACACCAAACAAACTTACAGGTAGGTATTCATCTTCCCTGGGAGGGTGTTTGTGGGTGGGAGGCCTGCACTACCACCCCCACCATGCCCCCTGTCTACAGCCTAGCAAGATGGAACCCTCCCCCCACCCCATCCAGAAGCAGTTAGAAGCCATTGCAGTACACCAAATAAACTTACAGGTAGGTAGCCATCTTCCATGGGAGGGTGTTTGTGGGTGGGAGGCCTTTACCACTACTCCCACCATGCCTCCTGCCCCCCACCTCAGCAGGATGGAGCCATCCCCCCACCCAGAAGAAGTTGGAAGCCATTGCAGTACACCAAACAAACTCACAGGTAGGTATTCATCTTCCCTGAGAGGGTGTTTGTGGGTGGGAGGTCTGTACCACTACTCCCACCATGCCCCCGTCCCACACCTGAGCAGGATGGAGCACTCCCCCACCCAGAAGCAGTTGGAAGCCATTGCAGTACACCAAACAAACTTACAGGTAGGTAGCCATCTTCCATGGGAGGATGTTTGTGGGTGGGAGGCC
This sequence comes from Triturus cristatus, assembly GCF_964204655.1. Lineage (NCBI taxonomy): Eukaryota > Metazoa > Chordata > Amphibia > Caudata > Salamandridae > Triturus > Triturus cristatus. The sequence continues at coordinate 873,925,485 of NC_140587.1, forward strand.
TGTACCACTACTCCCACCATGCCCCCTGCCCCCACCTCAGCAGGATGGAGCACTCCCCAACCCAGAAGCATGTGTCAGCCATTACATTACCCTCATCAAACTTACAGGTAGGTAGCCATGTTCCCTGGGAGGGTGTTTGCGGGTGGGAGGCCTGTACCACTACTCCCACCATGCCCCCTTCTCCACAGCCTAGCAAGATGGAACCCTCCCCCCACCCCACCCAGAAGCAGTTGGAAGCCATTGCAGTACACCAAACAAACTTACAGGTAGGTATTCATCTTCCCTGGGAGGGTGTTTGTGGGTGGGAGGCCTGCACTACCACTCCCACCATACCCCCTGTCCCACAGCCTTGCAAGAGGGAACCCTCCCCCACCCAGAAGCAGATGGAAGTCATTGCAGTACACCAAACAAACTTACAGGTAGGTTGCCATCTTCCATGGGAGGGTGTTTGTGGGTCGGACGCCTGTACCTCTACTCCCACCATGCCCCTTTCCCCCCCCCTCAGCAGGATGGAGTCCTCCCCCCACCCCACCCAGAAGCATGTGTCAGCCATTACATTACCCTCATTAAATTTAAAAGTAGGTAGCCATCTTCCCTGGAAGGGTGTTTGTGGGTGGGAGGCCTGTACCACTACTCCCACCATGCCCCCTGCCCCACCTCAGCAGGAGGGAGCCCTCCCCCCACCCCACCCAGAAGCATGTGTCAGCCATTACATTACCCTCATCAAACTTACAGGTAGGTTGCCATCTTCTCTGGTAGCGTGTTTGTGGGTGGGAGGCCTGTACCACTACTCCCACCATGCCCCCTGTCCCACACCCTAGCAAGATGTAACCCTCCGCCACCCCACCCAGAAGCAGTTGGAAGCCATTGCAGTACACCAAACATACTTATAGGTAGGTATTCATCTACCCTAGGAGGGTGTTTGTGGGTGGGAGACCTGCACTACCACTCCGACCATGCCACCTGTCCCACAGCCTAGCAAGATGGAACCCTCCCCCACCCCACCCAGAAGCAGTTGGAAGCCATTGTAGTACACCAAACAAACTTACAGTTAAGTAGCCATCTTCCATGGGAGGGTGTGTGTGGGTAGGAGCCCTGTACCACTACTCCCACCATGTCCCCTGCCCCCACACCTCAGCAGGATGGAACCCTCACCCACCCAGAAGCAGTTGAAAGCAATTGCAGTACATCAAACAAACCCACAGGTCAGTATTCATGTCCCCTGGGAGGGTGTTTATGGGTGGGAGGCCTGTACCACTACTCCCACCATACCCCTGTCCCACACCTGAGCAGGATGGAGCACTCCCCCCACCCAGAAACAGTTGGAAGCCATTGCAGTACACCAAACAAACTTACAGGTAGGTAGCCATCTTCCATGGGAGGGTGTTTGTGGGTAGGAGGCCTGTACCACTATTCCCACCATGCGCCCTGCCCCGCACCTCAGCAGGATGGAGCCCTCCCCCACCCAGAAGCAGTTGGAAGCCATTGCAGTACACCAAATAAACGCACAGGTAGGTATTCATGTTCCCTGGGAGGGTGTTTATTGGTGGGAGGCCTGTACCAATACTCCCACCATGCTCCCTGTCCCACACCTGAGCAGGATTGATCACTCCGCCACCCTGAAGCAATTGGAAGCCATTGCAGCACACCAAACAAACTTACAGCTATGTAGACATCTTCCCTGGGAGGGTGTTTGCGGGTGGGAGGCCTGCACTACCACTCCCACCATGCCACTTGCCCCACAGCCTAGCAAGATGGAACCCTCCCCCACCCCACCCAGAAGCAGTTGGAAGCCATTGCAGTACACCAAACAAACTTACAGGTAGGTAGCCATCTTCCATGGGAAGGTGTTTTTATGTGGGAGGCCTGTACCACTACTCCCACCTTGCCCCATGCCCCCCACCTCAGCAGGATGGAGACCGCCCCCTACCCCACCCAGAAGCAGTTGGAAGCCATTGCAGTATACCAAACAAACTCACAGGTAGGTATTCATCTTCCCTGGGAGGGTGTTTGTGGGTCGTAGGCCTGTACCACTACTCCCACATTGCCCCTGCCCCCCTCCTCAGCAGGATGGAACCCTCCCAACACTCAGAATAATGAGTAAGCCATTAAATTACCCTCATCAAACTTACAGGTAGGTAGCCATCTTCCAGGGGAGGGTGTTTGTGGGTGGGAGGCCTGTACCACTACTCCCACCATGCCCCCTGCCCCCCTCCTCAGCAGGATGGAGCTGTCCCCCACCCCACCCAACCCAGAAACATGTGTCAGCCATTACATTACCCTCATCAAACTTAGAGGTAGGTAGCCATCTTCCCTGGGAGGGTGTTTGTGGGTGGGAGGCATGTACTACTACTCCCACCATGCCCCATGTCCCACAGCCTAGCAAGATAGAACCCTCCCCCACCCCACCCAGAAGCAGTTGGAAGCCATTGCAGCACACCAAACAAACTTACACGTTGGTGGCCATCTTCCATGGTAGGGTGTTTGCGGGTCAGAGGCCTGTACCACTACTCCCACCATGTCCCCTCTCTCACACCTGAGCAGGATGGATCACTCCCCCACCCAGAAGCAGTTGGAAGCCATTGCAGTACACCAAACAAACTTACAGGTAGGTAGCCATCTTCCCTGGGAGGGTGTTTGTGGGTGGGAGGCCTGCACTACCACTCAAACCATGCCCCCTGTCCCACAGCCTAGCAAGATGGAACCCTCCCCCCATCCCCACCCAGAATCATTTGGAAGCCATTGCAGAACACCAAGCAAGCTTACAGGTAGTTAGCCAACTTCCCTGGGAGGGTGTTTGTGGGTGGGTGGCCTGCACTACCACTCAAACCATGCCCCCTGTCCCACAGCCTAGCAAGATGGAACCCTCCCCCATCCCCACCCAGAATCATTTGGAAGCCATTGCAGTACACCAAACAAACTTACAAGTAGGTAGCCATCTTCCATGGAAGGGTGTTTGTGGGTCAGAGGCCTGTACTACTACTCCCACTATGCCCTCTGCCCCCCACCTCAGTAGGATGGAGCCCTCCCCCACCCCACCCAGAAGCATGTGTCACCCATTACATTACCCTCATCAAACTTACAGGTAGGTAGCCATCTTCCCAGGGAGGGTGTTTGCGGGTTGGAGGCCTGTACCACTACTCCCACCATGCCCCCTGTCCCACAACCTAGCAAGATGGAACCCTCCCTCCCACCCCACCCAGAAGCATGTGTCAGCCATTACATTATCCTCATCAAACTTACAGGTAGGTAGCCATCTTCCCTGGGAGCGTGTTTGTGGGTGGGAGGCCTGCACTACCACTCAAACCATGCCCCCTGTCCCGCAGCCTAGCAAGATGGAACCCACCCAGAAGCAGTTGGAAGCCAGTGCAGTACACCAAACAAACTTACAGGTAGGTATTCATCTTCCCTGGGTGGGTGTTTGTATGTGGGAGGCCTGTGCCACTACTCCCACCATGCCCCCTGATCCCACCTCAGCAGGATGGAGCCCTCCCCCCACCCCACCCAGAAGTGTGTGTCAGCCATTACATTACCCTCATCAAACTTACAGGTAGGTAGGCATCTTCCCTGGGAGGGTGTTTGTGGGTGGGAGGCTTGCACTACCACTTCCACCATGTCCCCTGTCCCACAGCATAGCAAGATGGAATCCTCCCCCCACCTCACCCAGAAGCAGTTGGAAGCCATTGCAGTACACCTAACAAACTCACAGGTAGGTAGACATATCTTTCTGTGTTAAGACACCACGGAGCAGGATGTAAGCCTCCACCATGCACACACAGATGTGCCACATCACAAAGCCAAATGCGAGCACGTAACTGGCAAGTAGCCAGTACATGCACCCACACATTTGTCACAAATGAAATGGTGCCATATGACAACCCCAGCACTCCCATTGCACAAATATGCACACTGACCCCATTGCCACGCACAGTGTGCACACAGGTAAGCTAAGGAAACTGTCACATCTACACCAATGCACATGTTGAAGAAAGTCTGGGCACAATCATGCACGGCACCTATTGACATGTGCATTGCCATGAGGCAAGTGCAACAAGGACCATTCGTGAAATAAGAAAGCATGTGAGGTGGTATAAATCGAGATATGCACATGACAGGACAAAGGTATGCAGGAGATGACAATGGCCAGTCCATGGCCAGATGTGACGTCTGCCAGGTCAGACAAATCAACAAAGGGTCCTCAATGAAAAACATGTTGTGCCAGTCCCTAGATGGCAACAGGTCTCTGTAAACATAAATTATGCACAGGTCGCATGGTATGCATTCGCACCTCACACCATGGACAAGTAATGCATATACCACTGCATCATGTCAGGAAGCACAGTAGTGCACATAGAAAACAATGTGATGATCAGTCAATTGTGCAGTGTAGAAACAGTGAATGACACACAGCTAACACAAAGCTTGCAGGGTGCACTTCAATGACCATTTCCCATCTGATCCACAGGTGACCAAGAACTCACTGCAGAGGACAACACCAGCAACCTGCAGAGCCAGTCTTCCCCCCGGTACATGGACTCTCGGATGTTGACTCCCAGGATTCTCTGGACGATGAGCTCGAAGCCGGCACATCTGGTGTGACAGGGAGCAACAGGTCCCAGGACCCCATCGTCTCCCCACCACATATACGGCAATAAAAACTTCACTGCAGACCCCAGCTGTTACGGCCTGTGCGGCCACCACCACCACCACCAACAATGCTGCCTGCAACACCCTCCCTGTCCCAGAAGATGACCACCCCAACCCACCTACTGAGGAGGGCAGGGAGAGGATGCAGGTGCCCACAGTGGTGAGACAACAGGTCCGTGACAGCAGGGTAGGTGGGAGGGGCAGGGTCACCCACAGACACCTGGAGGCTGGGACCCAATCCCTGGAAAACATCAGCAGAGTCCTTGGCACATATGAACAGGCCCAGTAACGAAAGGGCCGGTCAGATGAACTGTTACGTGAGCTCATCCTGCTGATGAGGTCCATCGACACCCGCCTGGGACAAATTGTGGACCTCTTGGGCCAGTAAGTGGCGGTACTGAAGGACAGGCCTGCACCACAACCAATACCTCCACCTCCCTCTGGTGGGCTGCAGGATGACAGTTCACCATCCTCCCCTGGGTCCACAGAGAGGGGTGAGTCCTCAGACTCCACTGGCCCTGCAGCAGGGCCCACCCTGCCAAGTGATGAAGGGACCGTCCTAAGAAGACCCTGGGAGTATCTGGAGGCAAAGCACCTGCCAAACGCCAGTCACGGAGCCAGCCCTGATGGCAACCCTCTTCACCACTGCAGCGACTTTTTGGACTGTCCTTCCCCACACTGCTTTGTGAATGGCATCTGTCTGTTGGACTGGGTCACCACATCAATGTGGTGACTAATCAATTATCTCATTTACCATAACTGTCAACTCACTGCTCCACCACCACCTCAATGGAAATGTACACCCCCCTCACATGTCACCATTGCAAATGAAAAATCCTTACACACATGTTGTGTTTGCTCAGTCTTTATTTCAGGATGTACAGTCTTCAACATGATCACAATGTACCAGGAGTATAGACTGTATGTTGGCAAGAAGAAGTTGAAGGCACCTAGGGAAACACAACATAACAACATTCACTGGTCTGGGTGTGGCATCACAGACATCACACAACACCTACCATCAAGATAATCCAACATGCACACGTCACAATGGGCAACAAGTGTCAACATACACGTCCTGTAGATGTTCCTAAATGATCTGTCCCAGAAACATTACCTACCACTGCTGAGTCTACAACTGGCTGCTGTTACAATTCTCACATATCCCTTCACGACAACAGCAATATCAGCAGACAATGGGTATGTTGTACATTGTCACCCATCTTCAAGTGAAGTAGCGGGTGATGAGCTGTTCACGCAGGTCAACACCTTCCTCCTCTCCACTGTCCTCATCACTGGACATGGGTTGGTTTGCAGGCTGGGGCCTTGGGTCCTCATCATCATTCAGGAGCAGGGGAATCTCCTTGCGAATGGCTAGGTTGTGGAGCATGTAACATGCCACTACAATCTGACACACCTTCCCAGCGCACCTCCGGTCTTGTCCAGGCAGCGGAAACGTGACATGAGCAGACCAAAAGTACGCTCCACCACACAATGTGTCCTCCCATGGGCCTGAATGTAGAGGACTGCAGCCGGGGTCCTGGGATTCCGCAGTGGGCTCAGCAACAAGGGACGGTTGGGATATGCAGAGTCACCTAGGTATGACAAACACAAATAGACATTGCAATGTCACTGAGGCAGAGGGCAGCAGGTCACACACCCAGCATGCCATACGACTTTTGCACACTCACCCACAATCCATGCTGGCTCGGGAAGCAGATCAGCCATCAGCTGGGGCACAATGCTGTTCCGCAGGATGTAGGAGTCATGGGCCGAGCCTGGGAATTTGGCACACATGTGGGAGATGATCATATCTGCCAGGTACACCACTTGCACATTTATGGAGTGGTAATGTTTGTGATTCCTATAAATGTGCTCACTTACCTGTGGTGGCACAAGCCCGACATGGGTGCAATCAATGGTACCAACAACATGGGGGATGTGTCCAAGGGGATAGAAGTCTCCCTTCACAGCTGGCAGTTCAGCATCCCTGGGAACATGGATATATCTGTCCTTATATATCATCATGGCGGACAGAACATCACGCAGGACCATGCTGAACATCGGTTGTGACATCCCACCTGCGCTGGCCACTGTCTCTTGGAACGATCCAGTGGCAAAAAAATGCAGGGCTGCCATCACCTTATAAGTTGGGGTGAAAGCTGTTGGATATGTCCGGCGAGGCTGCAGGTGGGACTCCAACATATCACAAAGGGTTTTTAGGGTGGCTCTATCCAGACAGCATTTCCGGATGATCGCAACATCCTCCATGTCCTTCAGCACTGTCAAGTGACGAATCAGATTTGGCCTCCTCCTAGTTGAGATGACACATGTCAATGCAATACATCATGAGATGGGCACAACATCTCACGTTCTGGAGTACACAACAACAACAATGACTGCCATCAAAATCGAGTTACAGACCAGCTTACATGTAGGGACACCTTCAGCTACTCAAAGGGCACACCTGTCAACTTACACAAAACAAGTACCTCAAACACCACCTTGGTCAATGTGAATGCATATAGGAATATGGCCACATTTTACATGGGCACGCCTGGGAGTATAGTGTCAAGTATATGTGTAACAAATCAACCCCACTGTCTCCCACCTAGCTGCTGTACCTGTCACACTGATGCTTCATTTCAACCTGGCACACATCCACAACACAATGACCACAGTCAGCGCAGAAATGACGAATGTGTGCATGAGCAGACATAAGAGGCCATGCAAAAAACATCATCATTCATTGAGACAAGCATTGCTGTGATTGTCACTGCACCTCAACACATTGACATGTGTACACATTGTAGAGTCCAGAAAAACACTGTCCTGCCTACACGACCATCAAATTCATAAGTGACATGTGAGGGAGTACAGGCCAATCTACGAAATAACATACACAAACATGGCATGTGTAGTCACCAGTGGAGTAAATGGAACATTGGCATCATGTGCACAATGATGCGCCATTGACCATGTGTGCACTGTGCACTGTTGATGTTTGCCATATGGCCATTGCCATTGTATGGCACCCATATCGTGGTAGCTACCGCCTGGCCCCAGCGGTGTGTCACCAGCACCCCCCATTCACACAAGTGCGGTAGTGATAGGCATGGAGACATGCCCAAATGGCGGTGGGAATGCTCCGCCATCCATATCGTGGTAGCTACCGCCTGGCCCCAGCGGTGTGTCACCAGCACCCCCATTCACACAAGTGCGGTAGTGATAGGTATGGAGACATGGGGAAATGGCGGTTGGCATGCTCTGCCGCCTGAATCGCGGTGCTCGTGTCAATGTATGGCACCCATATCGCGGTAACTACCTCCTGGCCCCAGCGGTTTGTCACCAGCACCCCCCATTCACACAAGTGCGGGAGTGACAGGCATGGAGACATGGGGAAATGGCGGTGGGCATGCTCCGCCGCCAAAATCGTGGTAGAGCACACCGGGCCCCTGCGGTGTGTCACCGCCATGGAGCTTGCCCTAGAGCCAATGGGAACCTTGATTGCGGTGGCATGATGCAATTTTGAAGATCGTGGTAGGCGTGCTCCACCACCGCGGAGGCAGTCATTGGATGCATTTGAAAAATGCACCATCGCGCTGGCGCACACCGTGCCTCTGCGGTGTGTCACTGCTATGGAGCATGCCCTTACAGCCAATGGGAACCTTGATTGCAGTGGCATGATGCAATTTTGAAAAATCACGGTAGGCGTGCTCCGCCACTGCGGAGGCGGTCATTGGATGCATTTGAAAGAGGCAGACCTGGACCACCAATTGCTGCAGCTTGGCACCTTTGAAACGACCCCAGGGGGCTATATATGTCTGGGAGTGAGCCTCACATTTCCACTGCTCCCAGAGCCTGCTGCCTGAGACCCCTCACCTACTGCTGCCTCCAGGGACTGCTGCCTGAGACCCCTCACCTGCTGCTGCCACCAGGGACTGCTGCCAGATACCCCTCACCTATTGCTGCCTCCAGGGACTGCTGCCTGAGACCCCTCATCTGCTGCTGCCTCAAGGGACTGCTGCCAGAGACCCCTCACCTGCTGCTGCCTCCAGGGACTGCTGCCTGAGACCCCTCACCTGCTGCTGCCTCCAGGGACTGCTGCCTGAGACCCCTCACCACCCAATTTCGCCAATTATGTCTCATGTCCACAGTGATGGCAAGGCCAGAGAAGATCTGTGCCAGTCCCTTCACGAGCGAGGAGCTGGAGGTCCTGGTGGACGAGGTGTTCACACAGTACCCAGGGCTATATGGTGCCCCACATGTCGTGGTAAGTCCTCAAAAGTGGGGGGTAGGGTGGGGGGCGCACATGTAGTTGGACTGATGCAGTATGTGCCTGGGAGTGTGAGGTTGTGTCATGCACTGCCTAACATGCTGTCTCTAGGGGGAAGGTGTGTGTACCAAATGCCACAGGTTTCCCTGCCTTCACATGTATGTACGAGTGACCTGTGTTGTGTTGTCAGCCAGACAGTGACACAGAAGGTTGTTCATGCAGGAGTCAGGACAGTGATTGCTTGGCTGAATGGCTGTGTGTGACCCTGTAGTCCATCTCAGTGTGAACCCACCTGGCAAGCACAGTCCCTGCCCACAAATACACATCACTTCACTTACTGAGTATTACATCAGTCTTTTCTCATTGCACTCCAGCTATGGGCCATCTCAGCACTGTAGATTGCACACAACCTGTCTTGTGATGAGGATTTTGGATTTGTGATATCATGTCCCTCAATGTGACATCCATGACACAGTTATCTATTCACAGGGCAGGGACATTGGGGGCTGCGCAGTCTTGGACACAGTGAGTCCACCCCCAGACACAGGTTGATATGTGATGTATGTGTTGCTCAACCCAACAATGGACTGGAGATGTCGGCAGGCTACAAAGGTGTTTCAGTGCTGGCATCCTGCATGTGTGTGAGATGTGCAGGGACTGTGTTCCCCCTCACACCTGCATGCATTTACATCAGCTTTTCCCATGAAGATGTACCATGTGAGATGTACTCTGGTGTCTGATAGACATGTCGTTGGATTTGTGATCAGTTTGTATCTTGCTGCTATACTGATACATGGTGGTACATAACACTGTGTCACTGATCATTTCCCCCTCTTGTCTCCCATGCCTGCAGCTCAAGGTACACCAGCATAAGGCCGTGTGGAGGGCCATTGCAGCCAAGGTGCGAGCTCTGGGGATCTCAAACCGATGACGCACCCACTGCCACAAGAGGTGAGACGACATCAGCTGGCTGGCAAAGAACGTGGCGGAGATGACCTTGGGGCTGCTTCCTCCCACTGGGTGTTTGGCACAGCGCAGCATGACACCACTAATGGGGCGCATCTTGGTGGTGACACAGCCTGAGCTGGATGCACGTTTGAAGGAGCATCAGCAGCAAGCCAGGGGTGAGCATTTGGGGAGGGTGACTATGGCTGGGAGTGGCTGCATGTGTACAGAGCCTGTGCCAGCGCTGGCCTATGTGATGTTGGTAGTGTGTTGCAGTGGCATGTAAGTGGCTGCTGGGCTGGGTGCCGGTGTCATGCATTTGCCATACCTGTACTTACAAAGGTGATTTGCATTCTGACTTTTATTCTCTTCAGGTTTCTTCTGCATTGGGGTAGTCTTGGGAATCCCATGGGAGGGAACGGCAGTGTTCCCGATCTGAGTGTGCCTTCATCAATGCGTCCATTGCATGCACCCAGATTGGGGAGGCCTAGATATCTGATCATAATGTGCACCAGACTTTGAGCCCCAAAGTATGACCTGGTGGGTGGCATGGGCTAATGGCCATTGTGGATTGTCATATAGACCACCGGGACCTAGCACCCAGTTTGCGTCTGGCCTCAGGGAACAAGTCATACAACCGGCACTCCGGTACTCCAAAGTGCTGGTGTTGGGGGACATGAATCTACACTTTGATGATATGGATAATTCCGCAGCGCAAGAGCTGTCAGGAACTGGCTGTGTTGCAATCCTCCCTCCCTACCCACCAACAGGGCCACTTACTGTATCCAATCTTTGCCAAATGGGGAGGACTAACAATTTATAGACCTACCGCTGTTCCGTGGACAGACCACTACCTGATCCCATTTAGCGCTGCGGTACCCAACTCCCCATCTCTAAAGAAGGCGGGGACTGGGAGACTGCAGAGGAAATGGGCAAAGTTTTCCGCTGACAACTTCAATCACGCCCTTCAGATGCGAGGGCCACCGGGAGGCAAGGATATCGAAACTGCATGTAGTGTGCTAGACGAAAGGATCACCGAGGCACTAGACCTAGTTGCCCCTTGGTCGGTTAGTGTCCCTAGGAGACAGTCAAAATCTGCTCCATGGTTCAATGATAAACTTAGGAGAGCAAAGACCTCGTGTAAATGCTCGGAACGGATCTGGAGGAGAGACTCTTCCGAGCATAAGAAGTCTGAATATAAAACGAGGCTTAAAGCCTATCATTCACTATAAGGAGGACTTGAACAGCCTATTATATTACTAGGATTGAGCAGGCTGAAAACTCGTCCTGAGAGCTGTTCATAAATTTTAAGGACATATCGTCACTTACCAGAATCATGGCGCCAAACAGCTGCTTAGTACAATCTTGCAACCTGGTCGTAGTGTTTTTTGCAGAGAAGGTAGCAAGAATTTACACCACCTTCCCGGACGAGGCACGTAATGGAGGCGGAGAGGGAGCTGGTCGGCTCAACATGGAGAAGGCACAGTGCCTCTCCAGATTTGACCCCCCATCTTACGACAAGCTTGAAAACACGGCCTTAGGCATAAAGTCTGGGTCAACAAGGAACCCTACGAAACCCAAAACCCTGAGATATAGAATGGAGATCCTGGTACCCTATATGGGGCACCTCCTTAAACTCTCCTTTGAATCAGGGACAGTCCCAAAGCGATGGAAGGAAGCGGTCGTCATCCCCATTAAGAAAAAGCCGGGGGTGAATGTGAGCCAGTTGGATAACTACCTACCGGTTTCTCTCCTGCCGTATTTCGCTAAAATTGCAGAAAAGGTGGTCAACACTCAGCTAGCCACGCACATTAACAAGCACAACCTATTACACCCCACACAATTGGGTTTTCAGGCAACTTATTCTACGGAGTCAGCACTGCTCCTATCAACCAAAACAATCCGCAGCCACGTAGGCGACAGCCAGATGGTGGCGCTGGTACTGCTGGACCTCAGCACCGCTTTCGACACCGTCACCCACCCACTGCTCCTACAGCGCCTCAAAAGAGGAGGGTTGGATGAACTGGCCTTGGAATGGATGAGATCCTTCCTACAGGATCGAAGCTTTCAAGTATCTCAGAGTCCGTACTACTCTAAAAGCATAAGGCTGGCTCAAGGTGTCTCCCAGGGTTCTATTCTCAGTCCCACCCTTTTTAATCTGTATATGGTCCCACTAGCTGATCTGATTGCGAAATATTATATTAGTGTTGTATCATATGCAGATGACACGCAACTCGTGGTGTCACTATCTCAATCCCATGAAAAGGCAGCCATCAATTTTTCCACCTGCTTACAGGAACTAGCTGTCTGGATGGCAAGTAATTGCCTCAAACTAAACGGCAGCAAGAGGGAGGTTCTAATAGTAGGCAAGGCTCCTTCCATATGGTCCTCGGCGTGGTGGCCACAGACTCTTGGCCCCACCCCTTCCCCCAATGATCAGGTTAAGAACTTGGGGATGTGGCTGGATTCGAAGCTCTCCTTTGACCACCACACCAGGATTGTGGCCGGGAAATGTTTCGGCATAATTAAGAGCCTTCGGAAGACGCTAGATGTGCTCCCTGTATCCACCAGAAAAACCTTTGTCCATGCACTGGTAACATCTCGCCGGGACTATGGGAACGCTCTATATCTTGGAGCAAGTGGGAAATGTATAAAAAGACTGCAATACATCCAAAATGCGGCGGCTCGCCTTGTTTTGATGCTGCCCAGGAGAGCTCCATCCAGGAACGCCCTCGCAACCGTACACTGGCTCCCAGTGAGGGAAATAATTATTTTTAAAATGCTATGTATCAGCCACCACATCTTGCAGGGAAAGGGACCTAGCTACCTACATAGTCTACTGGCCCCTTACATCCCTACCCGGGCTTTGAGATCCTTGGGGACAGGACAGGTGAAATTACCAGTAATCAAAAGAGCAAAAATGGGGGGAAGATCTTTCCGTTGGCTTGCCGCTAAACACTGGAACGGCCTCCCTAAGACACTTAGGTCAGAACCTTTGTGAAGGACCTTCCATAAAAACTAAAAACCTGGTTCTTCCACATATAGTTCTCTGAGCCTGTAGGATCGTCTCATGTTACTGAAACAAAATGGGAGGCTGGCTGCAGTGCGGGGACATACCAGTTAGTATAACCAGGCGCTTTAGAAATTAATCTATTATTATTATTATTATGTTGCAGTATGTGTCTGTGTTGTCCCCTCCTGTTCCATCCAGATCTGTCAGTGGCAACAAGTAGTGCACCCCCATCATGTCCCTAGGTGTGCTCAGAGCTAGTTGTGTGTCTGGTTGAACAGAGCCACAAGCAGGGTGTTGTGCTGTGTGGTCATCACATGGCTCACTCATGCCTGAATTTCCAGTTTCCACGCAATGTTTGAGTCTATATTGTGAGTTGGCAAAATGTGATTGCACAGGGTGGTGTGCAACATGTAGATTTGGTCATCTTTTGTTATGCATTGCTTGCATAGGTTTGTTCTGTTGCGGCCACTAACCTGACCCTACATCTCTCTCTCTCATGCAGCATCTCCTGTGGTCACGGAGGGACAGGAGACGGACACCAGTGGGGGTGAAACTAGCACAACAGCTGCACAGGAGCCCAGTGACACAGATGTCACCAGCGTCTCAGAGGGGGACAGGAGTCTGCTGGAGGAATCCCAGCCTGAGACCCAAAGCAACACATCATCTGATGCCAGCAGGGATGCATCCATGTTGGAGGGCACAGGGAACGGGTACTCTGCATCATCTTCCACCACACAGCAGCCAGTGCCCACCCTCCCAGCCACTTCCTCTGGTGCTGCCCGTGTCCGCCTCAGTAAGAGGGGAAGAGTGTCCTTTACCCCTGGCACTGCTGCCCCTGCCCCTGTCCCCCCTGCTGCCATCAGTGCTGAGTCTGTGGACCTTTTGCGCCAGCTGTGTGAAGGCCAGACAGCTCTCCTCAAGGCCTTCATTGACCACAACAAAAAATTGGCCCAGGTGGTTGCTTTCATGGAGGGCATACATTCAGACATGGGTGGGCTGCACCGGACTGTCCAGGCTTTGTCCTCAACAGTGACGTCTGTCCTTCAACAGGCACATACTCACAGTCCAGCTCCAGTCCCTTTGTCCACCCCCCTGGCAGTGGCCACATCTGACATAGTGACCACGGTCCACAAACATCAAAGTCATGATACGGCACACGAAGCACACAGCAGCAGCAACCCAAGCAGTCCCGGGCGCAGACACCATCCCCACAGAAGACCAGAGCCACCCCAGAGCACAGAGAGAAAATCCCGTCAGGTGACACCAGGGGACAAAAAGCAAAGCAGCAGACCTCAGGCATACATGCCTCAGTGGCATCCCCATCCAAGGACTCTCCTGTCCCTAAAGCATCTTGCAAAGAGAAGCATACAGTTTCTGTGCCCACCAAGGAGGTGGTGCATGCCAAAGGTGCACCTAGGAAGGGCTCAAAGGCAGATTCACCCACCACCTCAACTCCCTTTCCAAGCCCAGTGAAGCAGGGGAAGGAGGGCACTGTAAGGGTGACACCTAGTAAACAGGGGAAGGGGGGCAGAGGCGAAGCGAGGCAAAGCGTTCCTCTGGGTCCAGCACATCACCAGAGGGGGTGTCAGCGTCTGCACCTGATGCAGCTTTGGTAATGAGTGTTCCTGTTGTGTCCACACCACTTACCATTGATCCAGAGTCAGCCAAGCCATTTAGGATCCCCAAGAAGTGGAAAGGTACCCCTCCACTTTCTCCCAGCCACACCGTGTCTCCCGTCTGCATGACTCCGCCTCCACGTGCCACTACACCACCTGGTCCAAGGAGCCCTCCGGCTTGCCAAGCCACTGATAGCTCTACCTCAGCTGGTCTGCTCTCTCCCTGGTCAAGTGCCCTGACAGTCCCCGAGACACAGCCAGCTCCCAGTCCGCCTGACAGCCAAGTCTGAGTGGTAGTCACCCTCACACACCTGTCTCTCACACAGGTGGGCCTGTACTGCACATTGTTACCCACTAACTGTGTTGCTGACCATGGAAAGGTACAGTAGCACATATTCCCTGTCCAGCCTGTCCTGAACATACCCAGCACTTCGTTTTTGCCACTGGCCTTGTTGCTCTTTGCTGTGTTCAAGTATTCCCTGTGCAGCTTCTCATGGACATGCTCTGCACTTAGCCCTGGCCACTGGCCTTGTTGTTCAATGCTGTTTTGCCCTTGCCTGTGTAGCTTCTCATGAACATGCTCTGCACTTAGCCATGGCCACTGTCCTTGTTGTTAAAGGCTGTTTTGCCCTTGCCTGCGCAGCTTCTCATGGACATACTCTGCACTTAGCCCTAGCCACTGGCCTTTTTGTTCACTGCTGTTTTGCCCTTGCCTGTGCAGCTTCTCATGGATATACTCTGCACTTAGCCCTGGCCTTGTTCACTGCTGTTTTGCCCTTGCCTGTGCAGCGTCTCATGGACATACTGTGCACTTAGCCCTGGCCATTGGCCTTGTTGTTCACTGCTGTTTTGCCCTTGCCTGTGCAGCTTCTCATGGACATACTCTGCACTTAGCCCTGGCCACTGCCCTTGTTGTTCACTGCTGTTTTGCCCTTGCCTGTGTAGCTTCTCATGGACATGCTCTGCATTTTGTGCCTTGCTCTTCTCTTCTCATGGTGCCTATATGTTCAATATGTGAATAAAGACAGATGCTTCTGTTGTCTATTTTGTCAGTGTCCTTACTGTATAAAGTTATTTTGCTTTCTGTAAATGGTTTACTGTGCCACATGGTCTGTGTGCCACTTCAACATAGTCAATTTTGGGCTCACTTACTCTATTCTTTACAGGGGTGACAGGGTCTTCAGTTCTTCCTGACCCAGATACTTGTGGGGGCAACGGTGTCAATGTTCAATGGAAAGCAGTTGTCATTTTCTTAATTTGTTCATGTTGGCTATATTGTACACATGTCAGGTGGGGGGACACTGTCAGCACAGAGTGGGTTTCTGCACACAGTATTGCAGGCAGGCTGGCCAGGGTCATCATGTATGTGTATTCTTCCTTTATGTGTGCCCAGTGGTGTATGTGTGTGGTCATCTTGTGATGGCCAGTCATCCTAGTCCCATGGCTTACTTTCCATGTGTGCTCTTGGATGGTCAGAAAGTGTGCAGTGTGAAGGGGGTGAGTTTGTCGGGAGTGTTGATGTGTGCATGCCCCTGCATTGTCAACTACACACATGTGTCACCCAGGAGTTGTATGCCTGTTGTTTTGATTGTTCAGCAATGTGGATGTGGTTGTATGCACATGTGTGAGTTGTATGTTGTGCACTGTGCAGTGTGTTGGTGTGTCCTTGCAGTTCTGTCTGACATCTACTTGTTGTTTTTGTCACTTGTGAGTATGCAGAGTGTGTGACTGGCAAGTCAGTGTTGTGTTTTGTTGCACATCCATGTGTCTTGTTACTGTTTGTGGAGACTGTGCAGACCTGCTGTTCCACACTGCCATTGTGGTTGTGTTTTCTCATGCATTGCTGTCACATGGTGCCTTCTTGCCTCCAGTATGGCATGTTGTGTGTGTTTTCATGCCATCCCCTATATGTGCTTCAGATGCCTACCCATTGTGGGTCTGCACTCCCTCTATTTGTATATGGTACACCCCTGCCATGTCCCCTACTGACATGCAGTACACTTCACTTTGGTATCAGCAGCCCCCTTGGTTTACATGTGTGTGTGTCTCCCCATCACTTCATTTGTGACACTGTGCTTTGTGGTGCAGTTCTTTGGCCAGGATCAATGTGTTACTCAAGGCATTTCACCAATGGGTTGTATGTGATGTTCTTGTGCTGTTTGGCAGTCATGGTTGCTCCTATGCAGTTCAATTGTGTGTGCTGCCCAGTCCTCTGGTCAAGTTGTTTCCACCTTTGTGTCCCAGACGTGAACATCTGTTGGTGTTGTGTTGGATGTATGTGTGTTGGCTGTGTTATTGCTTCACTTCCTGGGTATGCTGTTGTCTTTGTGCTGTGCTGTATGGTGTGTGGGTTGATGTGCTGTCACTCATGTCTGTGTGGGGCTGGTATGTTTGGTGTGCACACACTGCTTGTTGTGCATGCAGTGCTGTGTGTGTATATTGCCTTGTCATTGCCTGGTGTCCATCCCCTGATGTCCAGCTGTGTTTGCTATGTCATTTTTCTGCCTGTGCATCTGTTGTTTGTTTGATGTGGCTGTGTTGTTCTGTAATGGTGCACTTCTTGTGTGTGTTGTGGTATGTTGTCTGTGCATTGTTCCTGAGTGATGAGGTTGGGCACTCCTTTTGTGTCTGTGCTCCCATTGCCTTTCCACAGTTTAGCTGCACAGGGCATGTCTGTTCTTGTTGTGGTTCTGTGTGTGTTTCTGTTGAGTTATGTGTTTGTCTGTTGTTTTTGTGCAGACATTTGTTCTGGCATCCCTGTGTTTGTGTGATGTTTGTGGCAACCCCCACGGTGTGTGATTGTTTGTGTGTGTATTGACTGGCAAGTATTGCCAGCCTTCAGTGTGTTTGACACTGGTGTTGTGTGCTGCTGGTGTGAGGGGGGTATGTGTATAGATTCCTACTGGTGTTTGGCAGCCATGGAGTGTGTCAATGGGCCCTGTGTGTAGTGCTGCCGGTGTACTCCTGTGAAGTAGTTGTATAGATGTGTGTCTGTTCACAGTTTGACTTCAGGGCCTACCATTCATCTTTGTGCCTATACATGGTTTGCCTTGCTGTCTTCCTGTGTTGTTGCACTGTGATGTATGTGGTTTGACCTCACTGACTGTACCAGCCATGTGTGCTTTGATGGTCTGAGGGTGTTGTTCTCTGTTCCTTGTCTTGCATGTGATGTACACATGCTTGTTGTGTGTCTCCATGGCCTTCCATTTGTGTGCATCCCACTTTGGCTTTCCTATTTGTTGTGCTCCATTGCTGTTGGCATGTGGGGTGTGTATGTGTCTGTTTGTCAGTCTGTGGTATGTATGTGTGACTGTGCAGGCTATGTGTCCATTTGGATGTTTGTTCCATGTATGTGTTCATTTGGTGCTTGTACTAATTTTTGTTTCCCTGAGTGTGGTGTTGTGGTGATGGGTGTGTTTCCCTGGAACTGTGATACTGTGCTGTGTGTTCCTGTGCAGGCACTCCTGCAGTGGCTGTCTCCCTGGTTGTTTGTTGTGTGGTGCAGGGTGTGTGTTGACCTGGCTTGTTGTTGTGCATGGGGGTACCCAGGAGGGGCACATGGCATTTGCCTTCATGGGATCTGCTAGTGTGTGGTGGGAGGGGGTGTGGCCCTGTGGTCTTTGTGCCCTGCCCATGACTGGCACTGGCCCTGCCTTCTGCATTGTGCACATGAATTTCCTTGTGTACACCACTGCGGTGACGTGACCGGGAAATTGCTGCATGGTGGCAGAAGATGTGTGTCGAGGATGCAGAGGGGTGAATTGGTGGCAGGTGGGTGATGTGTGGGTGTCTTTGTGGATGTGTACCTGTCCCCACCAGGGTGTCTGATGTGGATTTGGACCCTGTGTCAGCCCATGTGTTGTGTGTTGTGTTTGTGTTATTGTGTACCTGCGGCGGCGGCCGCGGCAGTCCATGAGTTGCTGGTGATGTAGCAGGTACAGCACCAGGGAAACATGTAGAGCTGGATCCATGTCGGTCGTGACCGGGTGGTGTGGACCAGGACTCTGGTTTTGCGCTCCGCTGTTGAGCTTCCTCCGTCTCTGGTTGGGCGGTTTCTCCGCTGCAGTGCATCTGCTTGTTTGGGGCATCCTAATTTGTGGAGCGGGGCGGACATCATTCCACACGGTGGTGAGTCTCCATTGGCTCCCACCGTCGCGGTGGCGAGCACACTTTGATGGCGGTGCGCGTCGCACCGCGGCAGACGGTAAATGGGCTATGTTTGGCCATACTACTATGGCGGACGTGAGGACCTCTGCTCGTGGGCGTAAAAAGGCATTTTTCCGCACCTCCAGCACCGCGGTGGTGCCACCGCCCGACATCCTAATGGACCCCTTAATGTTTATAAACACTACTGTTGGCTGCACAAAATGGGGGTGGGATATTAGGAGAGTAAAAAGAGGTGTAATTCCTAAACTTTTAATGTACAGTGTCTTTAATATACGTATATTGAGGGCTTTAAGTGGGATGAAAAAAATGGCAGGTGTCTGAAAGGGGAAGCAGTGTTCAGCACCAGTAAGACCCGGCACACTTAAAGGCCTGCGTATATTCAGCACAGAGACACACCCTAACAGTGTTCATCACTTATAATCACAGTTAGTTTAGAAGTATGAAAAAATCGTACAGAAAATTTACTAAGAACACTTTTAATTCTTTTTTTATCTCTCACACATTTATAAAATATCTGTATCGCCCCTTTACTATACGTATATTAACAGCTTTGATTGGGACGAAAAAATAGGTGGCTGTCTTAAAGAAGTAATGATAAGATCCGGACCACTTAAAGGCCTGCGTATATTCAGCAGAGGAACACACTCTGACAATTACTATCACTAATAATCAGATTTACTTTACCACTGTGAATAAAATCGTACAGAAAATATACAGAGAACATTTTCATTTATTTTTTATCTCCCACATATTTATAAAAAATGTCTTCTAAAGAAACGCTCCCCCAACAACTTAGATTTCCTAAGAACACCCAAATCCAAAGCTTCGCAGTACCACACCAGCCTTGACTGAGATTGAAATTTACATCTCAGTGTAAAAAATGAGACCACAAACTGTGCACATAACATTTCTGGGTTTTCTTCCATCTCTGTTAAGTTAATAACACATGAATTTTCTACTCTCACCCCTTCCCCACTATTTCCAGACTAAGCATAATTTGCAAATGTGCAACATTCTATTTATCTCGCCGGAATAGATATACATATCCAAATTAATGCTACATCTAATTTTCAAAACCATACAGTCCTTTACAGATGACATCTTACACCTTTTCTTTCTGAAAAACTCCTAAACATATATAAAGTACTTGTTTACTAACTAGTCACACTTTATGCATATTTTAGAACCAATGTGAAAGACCAGACTTTACTAACACTATATTATTTAAAAATTAAAAATACTTTCAAAGTTAAAAATATCTCCTCAAATACTTAACCGCTCCTACCGAACACATAACACACCTATTTAATTTCTAACTTACCTTCGTAGTTGGTCTGCAGATTTCAAATGTCAGAAATGCATGCAATTCTTTCTGTGTCACACAGTACATGCAATGCACCGCTTTCATCAAGAATGGAACCAGTAATGGCACAATGTCCCTGTTACTACACACATAAATACAATGAAAGAACAAATCAGAATAGTTCCTTGATTTTTTTAGATTGCAAAACTTGTCTCTATTGGTTATTTTTTAAATTGAAGGACACATACAGGTGAAAAGTTCAACGGATTCTATCAACACACTTTCTAGAACATTCTACGACACATGCAGGTTAAAAGTTCATCATTTTTTTTAAACCTATCAATGTTTTTCTGAATAACCTGAAGCTGTGCATCCGTACTTACATGTAGCTCCAACTAATAAACACAAAGGTTCATATTCCTAACTATCGGCTCGCAGAGTGACAGCTGCGGCCCAGCTAGCAGAGAGAGACCTGCGGCCCATCGGGCAAGCTCGCAGAGGGAGAGCTGCAACCTGTGGGCTCGGCTCGCAGAGGGAGAGGGGCGAGACGGCTCACAAAGGCACAGCAGCATACTAGCTCACAGAGGGAGAGTGTTGTAATCAAAAGTAGGTCCACTCCAAGTAGTATCTTTAGATAACTTTATTTCAGGTTAGGATCTGTGTGGGTGTCGTGGTTACGTCACCGTGTGGGTTGTGTGTTTGAGTCGATCCTTGGTGTTAGGTCACTCTTTGTTACCACCTGAGTATGTGTTATCGAGTTAACTTTTACACATCAAGTCCCTCGTGGTCATACCCTGTTGTTGTTCTGAGAGTATGTGTATCTCTCTCGGGGGTGTGTGTATGAGTTGGCTCTTAGGTTCTGAGCCTCTCTAGCCTACCACTATTTTCGTGGTTGTGAGTAGGGGTGGGCGGAATTTGCGTAATTGCGTTACGCAAATCTCCGCGAAATGGTAAAAAACCTCCGCGAACACGCAGAAATTCCGCGAACACGCGGAATTGCTTGTTCGCGATGCTTTTTTCCTGTTCGCAATTGCTGTTTGCGTGCTCGAGGAGAAATATCTCGCGAACATGCATTTTGAGAACGCGAACAAGCAAAAATTTCACGAAATTGCGGAAAGCAGACTTTTGAGCAATTTCGCGTTCTCCGCGGAACGCGAAATTACGCAAATTACGCAAATTCCGCGAGCGGAACGGAATTTGCCGCCCAGGCCTAGTTGTGAGTGACATTGGTGTGTTACCTTTGTGTGCAATGTTTCGTAATCGACCCCTTGTGGTTGTTGTTGGAGTGTGTTTACCTCTCACTGTTGGGGGTGTGTCTATGGGAGGACTCTATGTTTTGGAGCCTCTCGGGCCTACCAGTATTTTTTTTGTGGTTGTGGGTGGACTTAGGTTTGTCTCCCTTGGGGGGCGTTGGTTAGAGTTGACTATGTTTTTGAGTCATTCGTATCTATCACTTTTGTGTGCTTGGTAGGTGAATGTCGCTTCACCTTTAGCTTTTTTGATTCTGCTGAGCATTTGATTGTGTTTTTCTCCTACCTTTCCTGCTTCTCTTACGGCATGGGTCTTTGTCCCGCATTGACTATGGGTTTTGTTGTGGTGTATTCTCTTTTGCACCTCTTTTTGTGTGTGGAAAGGGAGTGGACGGGTATGGGTGTTGTCTATTCCCTTTCTTTTTGGGGCTTATGTGTAAAAAGGTTGTTATGCTTGATAGAGCTGTGGCCTGACTCGCACAGGAAGAGCAACGGGCTGACAGGCTTGCTAGCAGACACACAGCTACGAGCTAATGGGCTGACTCGCAGAGGTAGAGCTGTGGGCCCGAGATGGTTGTTGGGGGCTATGCTTCAGAGAGCTGTGGTCTAACTCCCAGAGGGAGAGCAACGGGCCGATGGGCCTGCTAGCAGACACACAGCAATGAGCTAATGGGCTGGGTTGCAGACGAAGAGCTGCAAGCAGACCCGTGGTTCGCAGACGGAGACATGCGAGCCGGCGGGCTGGCTCGTAGAGGAGTAGCTGTGAGCTGACTGGCTGGCTGATAGAGGGAGAGCTGGGGCCCGTCGGCTCACAGAGGGAGAGCTGCCGGCCGGCTCACAGAGGAACAGCTGTGGGCTGACTGGTATAGGGAAAGGTGCGGGCCGTCGGCTTGCAAAGAGATAGCTATGGGACAGTGATGTGGGGAGAGAAAGCGTGAAGGGGGTATCTCGCATAGAGAGTGCTGCGGTATATTTCCAGTCTTGGCTTCAGAGATACTACTGTGGGCCCGAGAACTCACGCACAAAGAGCTGCGAGCCGACCGGTGGTTCGCAGAGGGAGAGTTGCGGGCCCGAGAAGCTTGTTGTGGGCTATGCTTCAGAGAGCTGTGGTCTAACTCGCACAGAGAGAGCACCGGGCCGAGGGGGCTGCTAGCAGACACAGAGCTATGAGCTAATGGGCTGGCTCGCAGAGGTAGAGCTGTGGGCCCGACGGCTCACAGACGCAGAGCTGCGAGCCGACGGACTAACTTCTAAAGGCATAGCTGCTAGCTGGTGATGTAGGGAGAGGGAGCGTGAAAGGGGTATCTCTCACAGACAGAGCTCCGGTATGTTTTCGGAGTTGCCTCGCAGGGGTAGAACTATGGGGTCGATGTCTTGTAGATGGAGAGATGCGAGCTGACGTGGACTGAATCACAAAATGGCTGCCAACAGTTCCTAGTTTTCAACAGTTTGCACCCATGGGCTCAACTCACAGAGGGAGAACTACGGGCCGTTTGCTCCCAAATGCACAGCAGCGTACTGGCTCGCAGAGGTAGAGAGTTGCGAGTCAACGCAGCAGCGTACTGGCTCACAGAGGTAGGGAGCTGCGAGCTGACGGACTGGCTTCTAAAGGCAAAGCTGCAAGCTGGTGATGTGGGGAGAGGGAGCGTGTAAGGGGTATCTCGCTCAGACAGAGCTCCGGTATATTAAATTGCCCCCGGGACCTTTGTTTTATTTTCACTCGCTGCGTGGCACAAGATGGCTGCTAACACTTCCTACTTTGAAGTGTTGGCAGCCAATCAAAGGCAAGTTCGTGCTCGGGAGTTAGGCTCCGCTCAGATATATATATATTTTCCTTTTATAGTTCAAAAAGTACTGAACTGATTTACACCATTCCTACAAAAGCGTGTTTTCTCATCCAAGATCTTTCTCCTTGCCAAAATTGTCGTAATTCCGTTCAGTAGTTTGACCTGTAGCCTTGTCTAAAGATTCTTATGGAAATTGCATGGAGAAAACACGTTTTGGGACCCCCCTTTTTTCTCAGCCCCCCTGGACCAATCACCCCCAAACTTTCGAGATAGGAGCTGATCTGAAAAGAGGAACTTTTGGAGAAATTTCGTAAAGATTCGTCAAACGACGCCAAAGTAATAAGCACATCAAAAAATGCTTTTGTTATTGAAACTAGGTTCTAAATATAACTAACTACTGGTGACCGCCAGTAGATAATATATATACATATATATATTAAATGAAAAAACCAAAGGTTTCACACATGTTATAGTTAGCTGGACATTTCACTCGTAAAAAACCAATGAAATTCCCCCGTTATAGTTAGTTCAGCTAACTATAACTCGCGCGCCCGCAATGCACTACTGATGACGTCACATATTACATCACTCATGACATGGTCACTGACATCACTCATGACATCACTCATGACATCTCAAATGACATCACTGATGACATCACTGATGACATCATCCTTGTGATAGAGTGGCAGACCTCCTCTTCCCCTAATATATCCTTTGATACACACATTCAAAAATAGAGACTAAAATTTTCAAAACAATGGACATACCAATACCAGTTACAACAACCTCTTCAGTAATTCTAAGAACCACGTACACATCCACTCATTCACCAACAGTCCTATACAGTCACTCATACATGTACTCACTCATTATATGTACTCATACACCTATACATCCTGTTACACAATGCCACTCATCCATAGAGTTACTCACACATACTCACTCATGCTAATAAAGAAACAAACATACATGTATTTGCATATACAGTTATACACACACCACCACACTTACTTCTACAGAAACTTACACATACTTAGTCTTATAAACAGTCACTTATAGAAACAC
This sequence comes from Triturus cristatus, assembly GCF_964204655.1. Lineage (NCBI taxonomy): Eukaryota > Metazoa > Chordata > Amphibia > Caudata > Salamandridae > Triturus > Triturus cristatus. The sequence goes on from NC_140587.1 coordinate 873,949,557, forward strand.
ATACTTATTCATACAGGAACTCTTTCAATCTCTCACTCTCACATATACTCACTTATATACACCAATAGTCACATATACTAGTTTAATAGATATGTAGTTACTCATAAAGACACTATTGAGACAGTCATTCACTCACTAACACACCCATACACACACTCATCCACCCATACAGTCCTGCACACATGCTGTCTTCAACACATACAAAGAGTGAATCACTCATTCATGCACCTATGCACTACGTAATACCCCCACCGAACCATGCAGACACTCAGACTGATACTCAAAAAAACAACTAATAACCTATATAGACACCCATGAAGCTAATCACCAACCCATGCAGCCACTTATACACAAAGTGAGAGACTGATACAGATATTTTCATATTTAAACATTACTCAGTAAGCCATGTATTCACTATGATACACTTAATCAGTCAGTTACACAATAAATTTTTCAAAAACAAAGCATCCATTTAGACACTTATATACCCATTTATTCTTCCATTGACCTTGAGATATACATATATAAAACATATTTAATTTTCAGAAAAACACACATTCACTGGATGATGTCATCAGTGATGTCATCAGTGATGTCATTTGAGATGTCATCAGTGATGTCATGAGTGATGTCAGTGACCATGTCATGAGTGATGTAATATGTGACGTCATCAGTAGTGCATTGCGGGCGCGCGAGTTATAGTTAGCTGAACTAACTATAACGGTGGAATTTCATTGGTTTTTTACGAGTGAAATGTCCAGCTAACTATAACATGTGTGAAACCTTTGGTTTTTTCATTGAATTTCTAAGGTTTTTTAAATGCTAATTCCTAACTATAACGTGTGTGAAACCCATGGTTTTTTCAGTGAATTTGCAAGGTTTTTTAAATGCTAATTCTTATATTTAACCTTTGTTTTTTTTTTTTTTGTTCAATTTTTTTTACATATTTTAATTTTAATTTTCTATCCTTTTTTAAAGACTATGGTTAAATTTTAAAAATTCTACAATATATTTTTTATTTTTACCATTTTTTTAAACTAAACAGGTAAGATTTATTAGTATAACATAGTGGTTTTTTTTCCCCCTTTTATTTATTTTTTTAGTATTTTTTTACCGTGCGCGTACGGTAAGCGCACGTCTTGCTTTTATAACGTTAGATTTCTACGCTGTTTGCGTTCATTTACGCAATTTGCGTAGACGTCCGTCACGCGTGCGCAGCGCGTAACGCGTACGCTGCACGCGCATGTTACGCGGAAGTGAAGGGGCGTGCCTGTTTTGCGCATGCGCGCGTGCGCGTGTCTTTTTTACGCGCACGGTAGGTCATGTGATCAAGAAACAAAACGTTTGATTGGTTTAAAGTACTTTCAGTTCTAGAACTCTCCTACACCACACCCATTCCCCTCATTTCTGCTTGTGATCCCTTAGGAGAAGGAGCTGAGTTGTCTTTGTGATACGATGGCAGAACAGCAGACCTCTTCTGAGAGTGAGGCTAGCAGCACTACCTTGAGGCAGAGAAGGAGGAAACAAAAGAGCTCTTTCATATGGGAGTATTTTTCTTTTCCAGAGGGCAAGAAAAAGGTAAATGCACCCTTAGTGACTTGTAAGCTTTGTGACCGTGTACTTTCAAGAGGGAATCCCAACAAGAAGTATTCCTTCGGGAATCACACCATGTTGAGACACCTTCATTATGTACACGGTAGGACATATGCTCGACATACTGAAGGTAACCCTTCAGTAAGTCAACCAAGCACATCCACAGCAGCTCAGCCTGGTCCATCATCTGCAGGGCCGAGTCCATCTTCGGCAGGTCAGCTGAGCCCTTCATCTGTGGGGGGAGCATCTCCTTTTTCTGGTCCTCTGGAAACCAACCATCGGTTTGCGAGGGTTTTAATTCGGTGCGCCACTTGTCATGATCTAATTTGTCATAGGGAGACCAGTGTTGCCCTAGAGAACAATTTAATAGATCAGCACATTTGTCGTACCGACTAATATTCCCATTCTTTCTTTCCTCTGTCCCTGCATGAACACAACGGCTCTTTTAAGAGCCAACCTTACCTTTCAACTTTTTTTTATATATTTTTTTAAACTTTTTTTTATTTATTTTTTTACCGTACGCGTAATTTTTTTTTTTTTTTTTTTTAAAAACACTAAAAATCAATTATCACATTACAAGGTCCTTGAGAGACTACAATGAAAAACTGAAAATGTGATTGTGGAGAAGTGGAAAAAAGGGACCATGAAATTTTTGACTTACCATACCCACTCAAAAAATTATTTATTAATTAAAATTTAATTTTAATTGCTTTAAAAATGGTTCAAGTTTTCGAAAATTTTCTATCTCAATCTGAAAAAAAAGAAAAAAGTATTAATATTTAATAAAACATTTTATAATACAGTACACATATTTACATATTTTCCCAAAAAATGTTTTGCCTTTTTTTTGCTGTTTTCAGAATATATTGCATTTCACTATAAATTGTGAAAGCAATTGCATTCATCATTTAACAGCGGGCAAAAAAAAGATAACAATCTCAAAGATTGTTTTAAAAAAGCCCAGAATCTCTTTTTACTTAAACATAACATTATAGAAATGCATAATATTCTAAAAAAATATCATCTAATATCAATACTTATTTCTTTAAAATACCGTCTGACATTTTTGTTTCAGAAGTATAATCACAAAAATATATCTCAAATAACTCCACACTACATCTGGTTCCATTTCCTTTAGGCCAAATAGTAATTTTAAAATTCTTTTTTGATTAAATTTCCAATGTTAATCCAATAAAATTCTAAAATTTAAATTGTACAGATCTCACCGATTCTCTGTAACATTTTGGTTTCCGAAAGATTAATTAATAATTAAATAAGTCCACAATACAATTGTTTACCTTTCCTCATGGCCAAATAGTAATTTTAAAAATCTTTTTTGAATAAATTTCCAATGGCAATCCAATAACATTCCAAAATTTAAATTGTGCAGATGTTACCGATTTTGTCTAAATTTTTGGTTTTCCAAAGTTTCATTAAAAATTTAAAAAGTCCACATTACAATTGGTTACCTTTCCATTAGGCCAAATGATAATTTGTAAAATCATTTTTTTTGAAGATTCCAATGGTAATCCAATAAAATGGTAAAATTGTTTTGTACAGATCTTGCCAAGTCTCTCCAAAATTTAGGTTTCAGGAAGATTAGATAGGAATTTGCTAAATCAAAAGGCAAACGTTGCTTGAAAATCAATTGGGAATCATTACACAGTGTCCAGCCTTTTTCACATTTAAGATAAACTGTGTAATGTCCAGAAGTAACAGTAGGTCCTTCATGGAAAATTATTGCAACTGTTACAAAAGTTTTTCCTGAAATTGATAATTGCTGTCCTGTAAACTTCTTTATTAAAGTATCCAATTTTGAACCATCAGCTTTACATCGTTGCATCATTAAAATTACATATTGTCTGTATTCCTTTAAAATTAACGTTGAAAACATTTCAGATTGACACTCACCGCATTCCATGCTATGATTAGCATCTTTAACTAATTTAGCAAAAGTGACTGTTTTACTTTCTGGCAATGTTAAATAAATAAACCTTTCAGAATCAACATTAGAGCCACATGTATTGTAACAGTTTTCACAACTATGTTCCCATTTATAAGAGACACCAAACATATTTTCAATGGGAACCCCTTCTTCTTCCAGTACCTGAAGAAAAAACATCAAGAATTCCTGTGCGTCTTGCTGTACATTTTGAGAAAACTGTGTTCGTCCTGAACATACATCTAAAAGTTTTCTAATTTCAGTAGCACTTTCTATTTGAGTTTTATCATTACTCAGCTTTTGAAAAAGGAGACTCAACTCAGAACAGAATCTTTTTCTCTGATTTACTATTATCTGCTCTTGCACACTTTCCAGATAAAATGCAACATTCAGCACTACATTAGCGTAGCAGTTGACACCAGAGCTATTTTCAAAATGACATCCTACAACCTCTTCTTCATTTTCCTTTTTCTTTTTGCTTGCAATTACATCACTCCTCTTTTTTTAACTCCTCTCTACATCTTCATTACAGATATTCTCAATTCTCCTTTTCTGAGAAACTACACGTTTCTCCAACACAGGATACTGACCTAAATGAGGAGCATAGGTTCTTCTTAATCTATTATACTCCTTTACACAATTTGTATCAGCACTAACTTTTGAGTCATCAAAGTCTATCATGAATAAACCAGATAATGTTTTCACTCGTGACAAAGCTACATAAGCCATACCTTCTTTGAACACAGTTGAACCAATGTTCACAAAAGCACAATCTACAGTCAATCCTTGAGACTTGTGAATAGTTCCAGCATATGCTAGAGAAAACGGAAACTGCTTCCTACGTACATATACGTCTTTCACAAGCATGAAACGAACTGAACAACGACAAATGTCTTTAACTTCTTCTATCTGATCAAATTTTATTTTTAAACATTCAATTCCATCTTTTTTCTGATAATTAATAAAACCCACAACTCTTCCCATAGCTCCATTAACTAAACCTTTTTCAACATCCAAATTTCTCCTTCAAAATACTCTACAGTTCATGCAAACATATAGATTTTTTTCTAATCCAGCTGTTTTGGAAATGTTCTTCTCTAGTGAATCCAATTTATTTTTCAGTGTGCCTGTTAATGTGATAGTAATTCTTCCATCCTCAATTTTGTCCACTGCTTCCAATTTCCTGATATCTTCCTTTTCCAATTTTAAAAGCTCCTCATTGAATATTGAGCATTCACGTAGAGTTGGCATTAAGCAGATGACACTTTTCTTTTCTGCAATGTTCTTGTATATCTTCTCTGCAACTATTTCTTCCTTTGGAAATAAATTATGTAGCAGCCGACTCTGTAATGCTTTTTTGCCAACTTCTGTGAGTAGTCCAATTCTGATATCTTTCAGAATACTTCCATATTCTTCATCGTTTGCTTGCCTCATATTAGTAGTAAGTTCCTTGTACTCAAAGAAGGACCAAATATTTGCATTACCGATGCTTCCCAATGACTTCTTTGTGTCTTCATGTGTCACAGTATTAAACACTGGTTGTCCTTTAACTGGAGTAAGTTGTAGAAGATCCCCAAAAACTATGACATGTTTTCCACCAAATAACACGTCATAGTCTGTCCTTAGAATTTGCTGCATTCTTAAATGCACAAAGGCAAGCATTAAGTTTGATACCATGCTCACCTCATCAATAATGAGAACTTGCATCTTCTTCAATACTCTTGAAACTTCCAAGCATGCTTCTCCAGTTAGCTTGTTGTATTGTATTTTGTTCTCATGCTCCACTGGTAACATTAGCAAACGATGTAAGGTGATTCCTTTTATGTTATATGCTGCTAACCCAGTTGGAGCAGTAACCACACAAGACAAAGTAGAATCCGTTTTTTGCTGTAGGTAGCTTCTGATGACTTTTATTAGGAAACTTTTTCCAGTTCCAGCTTGTCCGCTTACATACATCCTGATTGGATGAAATGATGTGCATGAGCACTCTTTTTTTTCATGTAGAAATCCGTGATCAATTTTGCTTCTGATCTCTTCATAAATTTGTTGCTGCTCTTCATTCAGTTGTCTTTCCAAATTTTGTAAGTCTATAAATTCTTCTTGAGCTTGATTCATAGCCGTTTCCACTTCATTCATGGCTATTGATGCCTCATTTTCAACGATTGGTTGTCCTAGGGGATCTTGACTGAGTGTTCCTGAACTTTGGCTGTCTTGAGAACTGTCTCTAGCTACTTCAGCTGCAATTGTAGTTTCCTGTTCAATTTCTTCATTTAACATTTGCAGATAAGTTGAGAATGTACTGCATTGTATGCTGTCTTTGCAAGCATTAAAAGAATCTTCATAGCTTTGAAATTCTCCCAGTAGTTCATCCTCTGTACGCCATGGTTTAAACAGCTGTAAAAGAGCCAAGTAGTAAAATTCCTTTTTGTCAGTAGTGTCGCAACTCAGCTTCCTGTGATTTATCAAACTTCCTTTTGTTTGCTTCACCAAACATCCTTCCTCACCAATGACTTTATATTTTCCATTGTTGATGTCTTCTGCGGCTTTCCGTGAAAAAATGTAGTTCTGCAGCACTTCATAGAGACACATGTTCTCCAGATGATGACTTCTTTTTGGATAATATGTGTCCAACATGTTTGATTTCAAAATATCTGTACTTTCTGGGTCATTCTCGGCCAAATATTCAATTTCTCCAACAGATTTCAGTATCCGATTTCTCATTGCTGCAAGGCCTAAACTTGCCCAAATTATTCTTCTTGATTTCGAGTAGAGACTTGCAGAAGATAACCTATCTGAACATTCGTAGGATCCAATTTCTCGATGCGATAACATCTTTAAACTGAAACTGTACAGCTTCTTACTGACAGTCTTCTCGTGAGAAATCTCTTCCCACATTTCTTTCAATTCAGTTTTTTCAGATTTAGTAATGTAAGACGTTACATATCGAGCAACAGCAATGGAATTGTCAGCTACATACTGTATATCCATGTTAGCATTCCACATGGATAAAATGACGGGTTGTAGTCATTTATATTTTTTGATTCTTCTTTTCTTTTTAGGTTGTAGGTGATTTTCTTGTGATAGTATGTCTCACAGATGACATAAAACTGTTTACTCTTCCATTTGAAAGAACAGGTCTAGGAAATCCAAATCGACATTTAGTGTAGTATTTATCTTTGCTCTTGTATTTCCGTCGACAGTATTTTCCACACCGATGACTTTGGAAACGTAAAACTTGCTCCTTTAACTTTTTCTCTTCAGTGCTTTTTGGTATAGCACATGTTGCATATTCTTCAATGTAAGATAACACTGCTTCATCAGTATCTGTTCCAAACTTTGGGGCATCCTTGATCCACAACAGCATATGAATATGAGGAGCACCTCTTGCCTGGTACTCTTTTCTCCAAAAGAAATCCACTACTTCTCCAAGGGGTGGATTTTTTTTATTGCAGATGAAGGACATCATAGCCTCAAATCTATGATTGAAATATCTGCAAACATTAACCGGATCCAATGAGCACAGTTCTCCTGCTGTCTTGTATTCAATGTTTTTAATGTTTGAATTTGCCTCTCGTAGAAAATCCAGTAAATCATCCCAAGCGTACTCAGCACAGCTTAGGGTAAGGAACCATGTTGGTGTTCCTAAATTCTGTAACCTGCATTTTAATTCACCATGGCGTCGGTACCAATATTCATTTGTCCCACGCTGACAAGCCATCAGATTGATCAGTTGTGTTTCCAAATGATCATCTCGGTGCTGCACTTTCTCCATAAAATCCTTAGCAGACACATTTTGTAAATGTACTCCACTTTTTAAAATGTGATTTACTGCATAAGATAGTGCAGACAAGTCGCTTTCAAATAAAAGATGGAACAAATAAGGAATACTTTGTCGAAATCTGGGATCTTCTGCATATAGTCTTGTAGTCCGATACTCAGAAGCTAGAATCTGTTCTGGACGTTCATCGTATCGTCCTCCTTTTCCTTTAGGAAACAGCTGGGGAAAACATCGAGCTTCCAAGCTCTCCTCCCATACACTCACGGGAGTTCCTTTTGCTTTCTTCATCTGAAACAGATCAATATTGTCTCCCATAACTTCTTTTGAATGTAGAGGATGTATGCTAAAATGTTCATAAATTTCTTCTTCCTTTGACTTGTCCACTTTTTCAATTTGTCCAGTTGGTGTTTCTGTGTCTTCTTGTAAATCTTCTTCTTCTACTTCTATATAAATTGATTCATACCATTTGTTATTCCTTTTCAAATACAAATTTGCTCTTTGTACTTTCCGTACATCTACCAGCTCCTGCCAAATCTTCTTATTCTTTGTAGGTACACCATTAACCAGAATAACTAATGGTTCAGTTTCCAAAGTATCTGCATCAATAGTTTCCATATTTTTTTTCAAATCCAAGGGCAAATACACCACTCTACCTTTTAAACCTCTCAGTAAATCTGAAGGAGGTAATTTACCAGTTTTGGGCTCCATACGTACTATGGTCTGGAACGGATGAACACATTGAATAAGTATAGACTCATATGTATTTAATTCAGAAAGTTCGGCAGGAATAACATCCAATTCTAAATTATTATGTACAGCTCTGGTTGGCATTCTATTTTCCTCTAACTTGTTGTAACAGTATTTACAAATACGCTGATCTTCACCCAATTCAAAACAATTTTCAAGAAATATATATGTGGCAAAATCCTTCCACTTATAATTATCTTCATTTTCACTCTTTCTGTAGAGATCAACATTCCTAGTTTGTTTTCTATAATGAGTTCTGCGGCAACAAATACAAGTTATATTTGGTCTTTCATTAGAGATTATTGCAAATTTTGTTATGTGATCATTAAATGTTTTACTTACAGAGGGTTCTACATTCTCTTCCACTTCTTCCTCATTTACTGTGTCCTTTTCTGCACTGTCTTGTTCAGGACCAAAGTAACAAAACTGAATTTCATCAACAACCTTCTCTACATCTGATACCGATCCACGGAACAGAGCCCTATTCAATTCATCTAACTTTATTGCTGGACTTTTAGCAAAATACAACCGTCTCACAAACTTTCTCATTTCAGTATGATGAACAGCCAGCATCCTAAAATGATGGAAAACACTATTACACACTTTTCTAGATAGACAAGCCAGAGAATGACCCTGCAAACCAGTATTCTCTCTCACTCTGCATGGATCTAGACTTTGAAGCACCTTAATCTTCTGTTTTACACTTTTTTTACTATATTCTCTTAGAAACTCACGAAATTTATCAATAGATTCCTGACGCACAGTGCAAATACTACTACAATTCCAAGTGTACACTGGGGCTTTAGGACGTCTCCCCATAGCCTCATCCGCCATCACTTGTACCTCATCTCTTGGAACCATTTTCTCCTTCTCCATTATACAACCATTTTTCACTTCGTAAGCACGACCTCTGGTGTCAACTGCATGCAGCAAACTATTACTTTGAAAATAACTCTCTTCATTAAAAAAAGGTTCACTACTTGAACTATGCATCCATTCTCCTAAAAACACTTTACAAAAGTTTGTTCTTTTCACTACTCTTTTCCTTTTGCTTTGTGATTTCAGTACATTGACCATTTTATCTAATGTACGCATCCTATTCAAAATTAAAATGAATAGTTTCCTTTTTAATTCTAATGCCTTTGCTGCAATGGCTTCAATTTCTTTTTTTCTCTTGTAATATTTTGCCTTTTTCTTATATTTCTTCACATCCTTTATCAAATTGGACATAACTCTTCTCTGAAACATTTTTCTACGTATCTCTTTAAACGCTGTTTTTCTGTTTAAGTTAATCTTTGTTATTGCAGAAGGTATATTTGCATTAACTAAATTCTCAATTTTTTCCTGTTCTTTTCTATTGAAAACATTCTTTCCAGTACAGACATTTTGTACATTTTTCCTTTTTTTGAAGATGTTCTTTAAAAAATCTTTTGTCTGCTTACCAGAAGACTTTCTCTTTTTCCCAACATGAGCATCTCCAACTAACTTAGGTCCTCCAGTTGTCTTCAAATATAGTTTTTTTTGTGGTTTTTCGTTACTCTGGATTTTGTAGGCATCTTAAATTTTGTTCACTGCTCTTCAGCAATACCTGAAAAAAACTAAAAAAAAATTCCTTTTTTATTTTTAAATATATTACTACATTTTTTATGATCTTTTCAAATCTTAAAACACTAAGTACCCCTTTCCTAGAAGTGAAAATCACAATAACACATTCACAAATTAAATATCTAAAAACAATTCCTGTGTGCACACAGAGTCATGCTTTGAAATTAGGCAGAAAACGAAATTTCTTTGCCAATTGGAAAGCACACATTCTACTACTTTTTTGGCAAGTAATAAGTACTTTTACAGTCTGACACATTTTGAATCCACTTTTCAGATTCTGATAAAAGCACAAGTCCAAACTGCTTTTTGAGACCAGCAACATGTGTAACCTGGGTGACTGACTCAACTCCAGCAAGGGCAACCAGCCTTAGTGATGCTGAATGTATTTGCATTACTGACTGCAACCTCAAACCCCACTCGGTTTTGAATACTGTGCATGATTCCACAGGATAAGCAGCTGGGTGTGTGCTAAGAGTCTGCTTCTGCATAAAAAAATAGCTCCCCCTTTCCATCTAATGCAACTGTAAAATCACCAGAGCAATACCAAACAGATTTCTGAGACCAGCAACATGTGTAACCTGGGTGACTGACTACACTCCAGCAAGGGCAACCAGCCTTACTGATGCTCAATGTATTTGCATTACTGACTGCAACCTCAAACCCTAAAAGTATTCCTCATTTATACCACTACACCTTAATTTATGGTGAAAACATAGTCCATATTATTTTACATGTTTTTATTTGCATTATTAAGTGCAACCTCAAACCCCACTCAGTTGTGAATACTGTGCATAATTCCACAGGATAAGCAGCTGGGTGTGTGCTAAAAGTCTGCTTCTGCATAAAAAAATAGCTCCCCCTTTCCTACTAATGCAACTGTAAAACTACCAGAGCATAACGCAATAAATCTCTGCCTGTAATTCCTCTTTGCACACAGAGTCATGTTTTCATATTAGTCTGAAAACGTAATTTCTTTGCCAATTTGAAACCACACTTACTACTCTTTTTTTTGGCAAGTGATAAATACTTTTACAGTCTGACACATTTTAAATCCACTTTTCAGATTCTTAAAAAAGCACATGTCCAAACTGCTTTTTCAGACCAGCAACATGTGTAACCTGGGTGACTGACTACACTCCAGCAAGGGCAACCAGCCTTAGTGATGCTGAATGTATTTGCATTACTGACTGCAATCTCAAACCCCACTCGGTTGTGAATACTGTGCATGATTCCACAGGATAAGCAGCTGGCTGTGTGCTAAGAGTCTGCTTCTGCACAAAAAATAGCTCCCCCTTTACATCTAATGCAAATGTAAAATCACCAGAGCAATACGCAATAAATCTCTGCCTGTAATTCCTCTTTGCACACAGAGTCATGTTTTCATATTAGTCAAAAAACAAAATTTCTTTGCTAATTTGAAAGCACACTTACTACTCTTTTTTTGGCAAATGATAAGTACTTTTACAGTCTGACACATTATGAATCCACTTTTTAGATTTTTTAAAAAGCACATGTCCAAACAACATTTTTAGACCAGCAACATGTGTAACCTGGGTGACTGAGTACACTCCAGCAAGGGCAACCAGCCTTAGTGAAGCTGAATGTATTTGCATTACTGACTGCAACCTCAAACCCCACTCGGTTGTGAATACTGTGCATGATTCCATAGGATAAGCAGCTGGTTGTGTGCTAAGAGTCTGCTTCTGCATAAAAAAATAACACCCCCTTTCCATCTAATGCAAATGTAAAATCACCAGAGCAATACCAAACAGCTTTCTGAGACCAGCAACATGTGTAACCTGGGTGACTGACTACACTCCAGCAAGGGCAACCAGCATTAGTGATGCTGAATGTATTTGCATTACTAAGTGCAACCTCAAACCCCACTCGGTTGTGAATACTGTGCATGATTCCACAGGATAAGCAGCTGGGTGTGTGCTAAAAGTCTGCTTCTGCATAAAAAAATAGCTCCCCCTTAACATCTAATGCAAATGTTAAATCACCAGAGCATAACGCAATAAATCTCTGCCTGTAATTCCTCTTTGCACACAGAGTCATGTTTTCATATTATTCTGAAAACGTAATTTCTTTGCCAATTTGAAACCACACTTACTACTCTTTTTTTTGGCAAGTGATAAATACTTTTACAGTCTGACACATTTTAAATCCACTTTTTAGATTCTTAAAAAAACACATGTCCAAACTGCTTTTTCAGACCAGCAACATGTGTAACCTGGGTGACTGACTACACTCCAGCAAGGGCAACCAGCCTTAGTGATGCTGAATGTATTTGCATTACTAAGTGCAACCTCAAACCCCACTCGGTTGTGAATACTGTGCATGATTCCACAGGATAAGCAGCTGGGTGTGTGCTAAGAGTCTGCTTCTGCACAAAAAAATAGCTCCCCCTTTACATCTAATGCAAATGTAAAATCACCAGAGCAATACGCAATAAATCTCTGCCTGTAATTCCTATTTGCACACAGAGTCATGTTTTCATATTAGTCACAAAACGAAATTTCTTTGCCAATTTGAATGCACACTTACTACTCTTTTTTTTTGGCAAGTGATAAGTACTTTTACAGTCTGACACATTATGAAGCCACTTTTCAGATTCTTAAAAAAGCACATGTCCAAACAACATTTTCAGACCAGCAACATGTGTAACCTGGGTGACTGACTACACTCCAGCAAGGGCAACCAGCCTTAGTGATGCTGAATGTATTTGCATTACTGACTGAAACCTCAAACCCCACTCGGTTGTGAATACTATGCATGATTCCACAGGATATGCAGCTGGCTGTGTGCTAAGAGTCTGCTTCTGCAGAAAAAAATACCTCCCCCTTTCCATCTAATGCAAATGTAAAATCACCAGAGCAATACCAAACAGCTTTCTGAGACCAACAACATGTGTAGCCTGGGTGACTGACTACACTCCAGCAAGGGCAACCAGCCTTAGTGATGCTGAATGTATTTGCATTACTGACTGCAATCTCAAACCCCACTCGGTTGTGAATACTGTGCATGATTCCACAGGATAAGCAGCTGGCTGTGTGCTAAGAGTCTGCTTCTGCATAAAAAAATAGCTCCCCCTTTCCTACTAATGCAAATGTAAAATCACCAGAGCAATACGCAATAAATCTCTGCCTGTAATTCCTCTTTGCACACAGAGTCATGTTTTCATATTAGTCAAAAAACAAAATTTCTTTGCCAATTTCAAAGCACACTTACTACTATTTTTTTTGGCAAGTGATAAGTACTTTTACAGTCTGACACATTATAAATCCACTTTTCAGATTCTTAAAAAAGCACATGTCCAAACAACATTTTCAGACCAGCAACATGTGTAACCTGGGTGACTGACTACACTCCAGCAAGGGCAACCAGCCTTAGTGATGCTGAATGTATTTGCATTACTGACTGAAACCTCAAACCCCACTCGGTTGTGAATACTATGCATGATTCCACAGGATATGCAGCTGGCTGTGTGCTAAGAGTCTGCTTCTGCAGAAAAAAATACCTCCCCCTTTCCATCTAATGCAAATGTAAAATCACCAGAGCAATACCAAACAGCTTTCTGAGACCAACAACATGTGTAGCCTGGGTGACTGACTACACTCCAGCAAGGGCATCTAGCCTTACTGATGCTGAATGTATTTGCATTACTGAGTGCAACCTCAAACCCTTAAAGTATTCCTTATTTATACCAGTACACCTTAATTTATCGTGAAAACATAGTCCATATTATTTTACATGTTCCTCACATTTAAATTTCTCCCAAAACAGAAAATGATAAACACAAATTCAACAAAAGGAATTCCAATTCTATTATTCATTTCTTAATTTACCATATACATCCCCTCTCAAACTCTAAACTCACCTTTAAAATTAGTTAGTTGTGAAAGAAATGTGGCACTCAAACAGCAGATTATCAGAGCCAGGATCTCTGTTCTGTACACCTCTCTCCTCTCAGCAGAACCAGATAATGGCAAAGTTTCCCTCTCTTTTTCCACACATATACATGTAAGTTTCAAATCTCAGTGCTTCCCCCTTTTTTTCAAATGTAATCACACATTTCTATTGGTTGAAAACCAACCCTTTTCCAAAAGTACCCTTCCCCCAACTTGACTTCTGCCTAGTACCCTTCCCCCAACTTGACTTCTGCCTGCTACCATAGCAACAGCTCTTGAAACACTGCTGTGCAGAGTTAGGTCAGAAGTTCACCAAACAATGTTTCATTTCCAAAGAGCAGGAGTGCTTGACTTTTCAAACCTAACAGCAAATCCATAGTACTGTTCTTTGGTAACACATTTTTCTGTACCAATACAAAACATGCTTCTATAAATTTACACATACAGCCTAGTTTTTATTGTAGAATGGTATGAAACAGCCAATCAGTTTAAAAAAAAAAAAAAATATGTATGCCTCCATTTCCAAACTGTCTTTTATTTCTTTTTACCATTCTACTGAATTACACCTCCTGAGTGCATCCAGTTCTCCTTTGAAGATGTTCACAGTGTGGATTGTAGGGCACAGCTATGTCTTCTGGAGTGAAAAGTATGCAGAGAAAACAGGTATGGTGAGAGACCTTGCTTTGCCAAATGTAGACATTAAATGGATTGGTCAGAGAGGGTTAAAGTGGCACCAATTGATGCCATTGGTGAAATCCTTCATGCAAATCCAACACCCTGACCTCATAATAGTGCACTGTGGTGGCAATGACCTAGGCACTTTGACTGGGGTAGGTCTGGAAATGCTTATGAAGGAGACCTTTGCACAACTGTTTTCTCTTTTCCCTAAAACTGCCTTTGTGTTTTCTAACATATGCCAAAGACAAAAATGGAACTGGTCCAATCATTTCTGTCCACAGATTGACAAAGCAAGAAAGCACGTCAACAAATCTGTTTCTGCTTTCCTCCGAGACTATGGTATGGGTTCCATTTACCACAACAACTTGCGTTACGACATGCAAGACATTTATAGAGGAGATGGTGTGCACTTCAATGATGAAGGGAACAGAGTCTTCCTCTTGAACCTTAGACTCTGCATCAGTACTTACTTGTAGGTACCACTAAAAAATCACTTCATAAACACAACGGCTCTTTTTAGAGCCCCCTAATATCTAAACACTTAAATCTGCATTTCATTTCATTTTTTTTTTTTTTTTTTTACCGTACGCGTACGGTGAGCTTACCGTACGCGTACCCCGCGATTTTTTTTTTAATTAATAAATGTTTTTTTTGTACTTTTCTGTCCTTCTTTGACCCCCTTTCAAATGTTAGGGGGTCTGTAACTCTCTTCCTTGCCCCCTTTTCAAGTTATCTCCCTTTTTTTTCTGACTGAAACACACGAAATGGCGGCCGCCGCCTCCTGGTTTCGACCGATTCGAATGTTTACTAAGATCTATCAGCCAATCAGAATCGTGCTCGCGCACGTCACCGTACGCGTACGGTAAGCGCACCGTAAGCGCACCATAAGCTGGCTCAGATATATATATTGATTTAAAGGCTATTTTCTCAGAATCTACTGAACAGATTTACACCAAACCTACAAAAGGCACTTCCTTGACCTGAGGACTACCTCTCTGCCAAATTTCATTTAACTCTGTTCAGCCGTTCGGGCTGTAGCTGTGTCTAAAGGTCCTATGGAAAAATGCATGGGAAAAACGCGTTTTGGGACCCCCCTTTTTTTTATCTCAGCCCCCGCTTGACGAATCCCCCCGAGACTTTCAAGGTAGGAGCGGAGCGCAGCGCCCCACCTATTTTGAAAATTTGGCGAGGATTCGTCGACCGGCGCCAAAGTTATTCAAAATAGAATGTTGCGGATTTCCTATGGTAAGAGGGTCCTAACTATAACTACCTACTGGCGACCGCCAGTAGGTAATATATATATATATATATATATATATATATATATATATATATCTATTACCTACTGGTCGCCAGTAGGTAGTTATAGTTAGGACCTTGTTTCTATTCAAAAAGCATTTAAAAATTTGGGGGATGATATGGCAAGCGGGGGCCGAGAAAAAAGGGGGGTCCCAAAACATGTTTTCTCCATGTTAATTCCCTTAGGAAACTTTAGACACAGCTACAGCCCAAACTGCTGAACAGAATTACACCAAATTTGGCAAAAAGGTAGCCCTTGGATCAGAAAGAGACCTTTTTTTAAATGGTGTAAATCCGTTTGGTAGTTCCTGAGAAATTCAAAAAAGAGAGGTCGGAAAATCAATTTCCCATAGGAAACTTTAGACAGGGTTACTGACGAAACTGTTGAACGGAATTACACCAAATTAGGCACAAAGGTAGCCCTTAGCTCAGAAAGAGATCTTTTTTTTTAAATGGTGTAAATCCATTCAGTAGTTGCTGAGAAAATCAAAAAATAAAAGTTTTGATATTTAGATGCACGGAGGATCCGCGGACCCTCCCGACCACGAGCTTTATTCTAATTGGCTGTCAACACTCCAAACCAGGAAGTGTTCACAGCCATCTTGTGCCTCAGTAACCGAGGCAGAAGAAAACAGAGAAACAAAGGTGTAAAACAAAAAAAGGGGGCAGGGTAGAAACACCCTGACCCCCTAGGCCTGCTCAAGGGGTCCCAAAAAGGACCCCCAGGGCCCAAAAAATATATATTTTTTTTAAATCGGCAGAAGTCGCTCCCGTGCTTCGTTCTTATTTAGCCCCTGGGTGTGCCAGTTCATGAGGGCAGAGAAAAAAGTGTGGGGGGGACCAATCCCCCCAAACACTGCCCCAGGGACCGCCACCTCCCAGGTGGCATTGCAGAGAGGTGGTCCAGGCAAAGCCCCTTTTTACACCTCTCTGCAACGCAGCTCTGTGGCCCTTACTGGAGGTACCTGGTGGGCTAGTTGTACCCCAGGGACCCTCAAGATTAAAGGGGACTTAATCCCCCAACTGAAAACGTGCCATGGGGCATGTTTACACAGTGGTGAAGGAAGGGTCGGGGCTTGAGGTGACGTGTGCAAACACGCCCTTTGTCACATATTAAGTTGGGGAATTAATTCCCCTTTAATCCTGAGGGGTCCTGGGGGCCAACTAGCCCACCAGGTACCTTCAGTAACCGTCCACATTTTTGCTGCCACCATCTGGGCTGGACAAATCCCTACCGGCTTCCCAATCTAGATCCAGCTCTCTCATTTTAAGCTCATGATCCAAGATCATCTTCTTTTCCTCCAACGCTATTCTTTTGTCTTCCATTTACCTCTCCATCCGGAGCTTTTCCAACTTAAACTTCTTTGCTTCCCACCTGTCCAACAGCTCCTCTGGGGACAAGCCACTGCTGCCTGGCCTGGAGGGTTCCTCCCCTCCCAAAAGCAAACCCACCCTAGAAATAGGCTCCTCTGTCTCTTCACTGAGATCACCAGATTGCCCACTGGCATGCCTGGCTGCTACCCAGTCCCTCAGCACCTTTTGTAGCTCATACTTCCTGGTGAGGCGTCTGACCTGGACTTTCAGGTTCTTGCAAATCGCTTTCAATTCCTTTACATTGTAGAATTCCAACCTATCCTCCTCAAAGGCAACTTCCATTGATGCAAATGATGCTCTAGATCAGGGTTCCTCATAGTACGGCCCGCGGGCTGCTGGCGGCCCGCCCGGCATTCATTGGCGGCCCGCGGACCTTGATGGAGTACAGTACACTTCTCTGGAGTAAGCATGGAAGCTGGCCGCAGGTGCAAACGTTGTGAATATGCGTTTAATACGTAATCACAACGTTTCCTCCTGCGGCCATCGTCTCTGCTTCCTGCTTTCCTCCGATTGGCCTGCCTGCCTCTGACGTCACGCGAAGCTCAGGTCCTTTAAAAGTCAGCTGTAACTAGCGCTAGTTACAGCTGACTTTTAAAGGACCTTTTGGTGAGCTTCCTGCGCCCCTGGTGTCACGACGTCCTTCCAGCCCCGGAGAACCTTCGCAGCAGCGCCTGCACAGGTATGTTTTTTTAATCGTTCTTCCAACAGCGGTGAGAGGCCTGGAGCTGCCGAGGCTGCCCCTGCCTCTAGAGAAGGTGCCTTCGTAACTGGGCTACTCCGTAGTGACCATGGTTTTCTGTTGCCTACCTCTGGGGATAGCCGCACTCATCTTCTCTCTCATCTTCGCACAGCTATGTACATTTGTTCCATATGGCTCCTGCGCGCAGCCTCCCCAAGCCCCTATAAATTAATCTGTGAGCGCATGCCCCGGTGATGGCCTCTAAGCCTCCGAGTCTTTCCTCTCTTTCGGTCTCGCTCCTCAGTGAAAACCAAGACTTCAGGAAACAGGTATTACCTTCTCTTTCCTCCTTTCCGTATTTGCTGCCCTGTGAAATGGATCCAAAAAAGAAAACATTTTTGCTGGGACCGTCTTTTTCTGACACCAGTGCAGCCTCGGGGGTGGAGAGGAATAAAACATCCCAAATGTAAAAAATAACTAATTAAAGCAAGACCGAGTGGTTGCAAGGTGGCCACATTGCTTTATTTACACCCAAACACATTAGCGCCACTTTACAGTGTTTGCCAGTGAAGTGATATTTTTGTTTTCTCCCCTCTTTGAACAACATTGTTTTCCCTGTGTGGGAAAGTGCACCTTGCCTGGAGGTACTGAAATACCTGCTTGATGGGTGAATTGGAAAACAAAATGTATAGAGCGTCAGTGTGTTTACGAATGTGGTCTTTTTAAGCCATACCGCCTATGTTTTGAAAGGGTATAATTATAAGCAATGGGCACTGAAACGGGTCCTTTCCGGGCCCTGTATTCATGGCCTTACCTTTTCATGCGAAAGCACTCGCTGCTTACATTTCACATGCTTTACTTAATCTTGCATTCCCTATGAGTGTTTGCTTTTTCTAGGATGTTAATTTTTTGTAGGCAGCATATTGTTCTTGTCAAGTGCGTAATTAGAATTGAGTCACATCCAGGTGTTTATAGTGGGTCAGTGCACTGCAAGTTTCTCTAAGTGGGGCAATATGGTGATCAGTGGTGATCTTTGTAGTTGCATCTGATTGTGAAATACAGCATTGTCTAATGTTTTGAAAGGTTTTTTTTTTACTCTAGCTCCGCCCCCACTGACTCCACCCCTACCAGTGCGGCCCTCGGCCACTAACCACACTGTAATTTTGGCCTCGACAGAAAGTTTGTGAGTACCCCTGCTCTAGATTCATGCATGTTGAAGTAGCAAGTTCAAACTAGCAAGATCAAAAATAGGCGAAAAAGAATCAGAATGTGGTACGTAGTGGTCTGCGATATGGTAATAGTGCACACCAATCACAATAAGTCAAGTGCAAACACAAGTCCTATCCCACTGCTAACAACCAAAGTTAGAAATGGGTGTCTCTAGTTGGCAAGGGCTTGCACCTTTGTCCAAATAGGGACCCTTCTTCCCAGTCAGGGTAAGGGAGTTACACTCCTAACATAACCCCTGCTCACCCCCTTTGTAGCTTGGCAAGAGCACTCAGGTTTATCTTAGAGGCAGTGTGTAAAGCATTTGCACATAACCAACAGTAACACAGTGTAAGCACTACAAAAGGACACCAAACCCGTTTAGAAAATATCCAATATTTTGATATACTTAAGACAAGACCAAATACGAGTAAAATCCACAATACAGCACTTTAAAAATAGGTAGTTCGCAAGATATCTTTGAATTGCAAAAATATGTTGAAAACACAGTTCGTACGAGTTGGTAGCTCGGTCCGAGCCTACCACGATGCCCAAAACAACAGTCTCACAGTTCCAGCTGACTGCGTCGGTATGGGCCAGCAACAGCGTGAACAGACTCAGTAACAGTAGCTTTCTTATTGCTGCTTTCACGGAGGTGCGAGCCAGTCATGGTGTCCATTGCGGTACAATTTGGAAGCGGTGCAGGGCGCGGTGTCCTCTCGATGCGGTGCAGGCAGTGGCTCGGTGACGATCGTCCAGACGGTGTAGGTGAGACCAAGGCATGCAGTGCAGGGGGAGACGGTGCTCGATGCGGTTCTGGCAGGTTGTGATGCAAAGTGGAAGCGTTGCAGGGCGCGGTGTGTAGAAATCAATGAAGTCTCGTAGACAGCTCTTGTAGTAAGTTGTTTATTCTTCAAGTTACATCTTAGTAAGTTCCAATGCAATTCTCAATATATGCCCTACCAGGAGCAGCCTCCTTGCTGCTCAGCCCATCTTCTCCAACTGCCGTCCCCTCAAGTACAAACATCCATAACATTCCAAATGACATCATATAGCTAGAGCATCAGGCAGAGCACCAGGGCAAGGGAGATGCATTACATAAGAAGCAGATTACTACACATCTTCCCTTTATAATATTTAACAAAATTAAATAGTAAACACATATATAAACATAGGAAGAGAAGATAGACATTCCAGAAGTGAATGTCAAAGAACACCATAATAACATGAGCCAAACTCTCCTTATGTAATAATAATAATAATGTAAAAGTAATGGAATAATGAGAAAATAGTAATGTAAGTAATAAAATAGTCTTCCCTATGTAATAATAATAACAACAACGATGCAATAGTAACAATGTAAGTAATAAACAGTAAGACAGCCTTCTCTATGTAATAATAATGATAACAATATTAATGACATAGTAAACGTAGTAATAGTAATCTAAGCAATAAAGTAGTAATATAGAAGACGTAAACTTAAACAAATGGCAGGACTAGGGAATACCACATGCCCTCTACTGCACACACTATAATATATCGTCCACTTACCAGGAACACCCTCTACTGCATAATATTGCAGGACCAGGGAAATTTACATATCCTCTAATGCACTAATGTTCCGTCTGCATACTATTGCAGGACCACACATGCATTAATACACAGTAACCTCCCAATAGGAGAAGACATACCTCCTCGTAAAGGGGGAATCCACCTCCCTATAAACCATACACATACGCAATAACCTCCCAATAGGGGGAATCCACCTCCCTATAAACCATACACATACGCTTTAACCTCCCAATAGGGGAAAATCCACCTCCAAATAAACACACACACACATTAACCTTCCGAATCATCGTAAAGGAGAATCTAAAAAACAAAACATTCAAGAAAAACCTCTGACACCTATACCACTTTACAGAGTTTATCCTTATATATTACAGTCTTTATGAGTAAGATTCTAAATGTTGTTTGTTTCGTGCACAATAGTAACATTTTAACTCATTGTTATTAGACATTGACATCTGACACCACTGTGAACACATGTCCCTGATGAGCAGTTCTAATACAATTAAGACACTCTTTAAACATGCTAACATTAAAAGTTTCAACAAGAATGAATCATAGCTTGAAGTGGAATTGCAAGCAAAATGTACAAGTTGCTGTTACAGGACATAGTGTGTCAGAATAACGAAAAATGTACCATTACTGGCTCACAGCACGTCGATGTAACTCGTGTGCAAAAGGGATCCATATTGTGACCATCCTATTCTTGATTCTACGATCCACACGTAAAATACCACAATGTCCACAAGTGGCACTCTTGTCAAGGGTTTCACACAGTTACTGACCTTAAATGCACTTACAAGTGCACAGAACATCAAAAAGTTGTGGTTCCTGTTTTCAAGCTCCAACAATAAAGCTGCTTGATTTAGGTCCAGAATAAACCCTTTTAGAGGTCAGATCCCTTGACTAAACATGAGCAAACAAGCTGGTGAAAGGTTTCTCTTATATGTGCACGTTTGATGATAACTTTAATCAACACTTCTCAGCAACGTGATTGTAAACTGGACAGTGCTGCCGATGCTTAATGTCAAACTCTTATAAGTCCGTCGCGTAACTTGCGCATTCTTTTTCCTCCCAAAATACATGCGCATCATACCGGCAGTGCTTGCGCTTTTTGACAGTGAGTCTTTTTAAAACATGTGCCCACTTACCAGCATCGGAGCCAGGCACGACGGTGTGTAAGGAAAGACCAGGGAAAGATATCTTCTTCTCTTCACTCAATTGTGCTCGGTGTTCTCCTAACCAAGGGAACAAAGCAACAAGATGGCTGCCTAACATCGCGTCGTGACGTTTAACCTTGCACAATGACGTGCTGAAAGCACTTTTCTAACCATGGGTGGTAGTCAGGACAGCGCCAAAAACGCTGGGCATTGTGAAAGTGTGACGATGAAGACACAACCTCTCCGCTAGTACCGGCGGAAATTCTACAATGTCATCAGTGTGAGGATGACAGCACCATGGGAAGGATCTCTCTACACAGCAACGGTAAGAAGGAGTTTTAGATACGCTTCACTTCTCTCTTCACCAATCTCGCCGATGTCGAGTTCCCTCACTTTCGGCTGTCTCATAAATTATTCACCTCACTCTCCACGCCTGTCACAAGATGTCTTTAAGATAGCTCTCATAGCTTGCCTCAGCCGCGCATACTGATTAGTGCAATATGCTGTTTCAAGCACATGGCTTTAATTTAATCCAGTAAATTGTTTCGGGAATACGCTTGCTTTAAAATATCTCAGTTTCAATTATAACATGCACTTTTCACGCTTGTTAACCGCTTTTCTGACCTGTCACGTTTTATCAATATTCTATTGACGAGATTAGTTCTTGACTGCGATTTAAACAGCAACTGTCTTTAATACCCAGCAGGTCGTCTAGACGCAGGGTTGACAGCAGTTGAGGTAGTTGTTGACACCCACTGCGCACACGACCAACAGTCACCTCCTAAACACCGGGGCTCGAAGTGTGCCCCGACTATTACACCTCACAGTGAAACATTTCATGCAGATGACACCAGGCTCTCCTTACAGCTTGATCTGGCACTCTTGGGGCGACCGCTCTAGGGGTCAGTACTTAAATGTTGCCGCGCTTTACAATTACTGCGCTTGATGCATGCCTCACACACAAGTGGATCTGGCACATAGAATTATTTAGGGCGACCGTTGTCAGGGTCACTGGTGGGGTGGGTGCCAGATAATTTAAATAGTTCAATGTCTTTAGTAAAATTAGTACCTTCAGTTCCAGTTCCAATAGCTGCCAAATAATATTCTTCTTTTCTCCACGCGCCAGTTCTTCCCCTTTTAAATAGTCACCAATGTAGAAATCAATGAAGTCTCGTAGACAGCTCTTGTAGCAAGTTGTTTATTCTTCAAGTTACATCTTAGTAAGTTCCAATGTAAGTCTCAATATATGCCCCACCAGAAGCAGCCTCCTGGCTGCTCAGCCCATCTTCTCCAACTGCCGTCCCTTCAAGTACAAACATCCATAACATTCCAAATGACATCATATAGCTAGAGCATCAGGCAGAGCACCAGGGCAAGGGAGATGTATTACATAAGAAGCAGATTACTACACGGTGTCCTCTCGATGCGGTGCAGGTAGCAGCTCGGGGACGATCGTCCAGATGGCTTCGGTGAGACCAAGGTGTGTGGTGCAGCGAGAGACAATGCTTGAAGCGGTGCTGACAGGTTGCGATGCAGGCGACAGTGCCGGTTTGCGGGAATTGGCGTTGGTCGACCCGGACGGCTTTGCGGGACGAAGCGGTCACAGGTGTTGAGCCAGAGGTGACTGTGTCGGTGAGACCAGGCCGGCGAAGAGAAGCAAGGCGGTGCGGACTGCGGTGTCCACAGGTCACGGTGCAAGCAGCTCCTCGGTGGCGGTGGCATTGGTCGTCGTCGTTGGTGAGACCAGGATTGCGGTGCGAGATGCGGACGGTGCGGTCTGCAGTGCCCTCAGGACACCGGGCCAGCGATGGAGTCGGGTGACTGTGGCAACTGAAACCACGGTTCCAGGAGCGGTAACCAGAGGTTGGTGAAGTCTTTGCAGTCCCTGAGACTTCTGAACAGGAGGCGAGCTCGATTTCAGGCCCTTGGAGATACTCTGCACAAGTAGAGACAGTTCATTCCAGTCATTTCAATGCCCAATGCAGAAGCAGCAGCTGCAGGCCCACCCAACAAAGCAACAACACAGCAAAGGGGCAGTACTCCTCCTGGCAGCTCTTCCAGCTCTTCTTCTTGACAGGTTCCTTAATTCCAGCAAGTTTTGAAATCTTGGGGTCTGGACCCCAATATTTCTACTAGCAAATCCTGCGTCCTCTGCAGGCAGAGGGTCCTGTACCTAGTTCAAACCAGTTCTGGGTGCATTCTGCCAGTGTGCACCTTCTTCCTTTGTCAGTGTGGGCCAGGGTCCTCAGACGCACCACAGGAGGAGCCAGCATTGTGGAAGGCAGGCACAGCCCTATTCAAGCCCAGGTGCTACTCCTCCCACCCATCTACATGCAGATATGTCTATTCAGCCCTGTGCTGACTCACCCTGTCTCCTGGAGTCTCCCCCAGCCCCTGTCACTCACAAACCAGACAGACAATACACAACCTAGCAGAGGCAGGCTGGATGGTTAGGCAAGAAAATACCTACTTTCTAAAAGTGGTATTTTCAAACACAGAATGTTAAAACTAACTTCACTAAAAGATGTATTTTTTCATTCTGAGTTCAGGCATACTAAACTCGAATTTCTACCATGTTCCCTGGGTCAGTTAGGATCATAGGATGTTATAATCAAACTGCCCATTCTGGCCTATGGGGAACAGTAAGCCTTGCAATAGTGAAAAACGAAGTAGGCTGTAATTCACTATCAGGACATGCCACACACACCAGGGCAAGACCTACCTTTCACATACAATGCACCCAGCCCACAGGGGTATCTTGGGCCTACCTTAGGGGTGACTAACATGTAGAAAAGGGGAGGTTTAGAGACTGGCAAGTGGGTGGTCTTGCCAAGTCAACATGGCAGTCCCAGACTGCACACAGGCTCTGCAATGGCAGGCCAGAGTTACACTTTTCGGGCTGTTTGCGTGGGTGGCACAATCCAGTGCTGCAGCCCACCAACAGCGTTTGATTTATGGGCCCTGGCACTCACAGTGCACTTTACTATGGACTGACACATAAATAAAATAGGCCAATCATGGAAACACTAATCCATAACACAGTTTACACAGAGAGCATATGCACTTTAGCACTGATTGGCAGTTGGAAAGTGCCTAGAGTCCCAAAACCAACACACACCGGTCAGGAAAAAAATAGGAGAAAAAAGCAAAAAGTTTAGGGATAACCCTGCAAAAAGGGCCATTTCCAACAGCCCTCAGATGGGCCTCCAGCGAATTTGTGCATTATGGGTGTTGTAGTGCATGTTTAATATGTTTCCCTCCTTTATTAGTAGGTTTAATTTCTGTCCTTAAGTAGGTTCTGTGTTCTTCTCAATTTGTTCATTAAAATAATATTCTTGCCCTTCAGTAGGCTTCAGATTGAGAGCTCGGTTACTTGATTATTCTTTCCACTGTGCTACTCGTAGACTCAGCAGAGTTCTAAGCCTGCAGCTCCACTTACTGTTCAAGGGTGGTGCATCTCCCACGGTGAGACTCCCGTGGTTAATAAAAAAAATAAAAAAATGCCCTACAGTGAAGATGAACTTGACAACGGAATTTTTATCCAGAATTTATTGAAAACAGCCAGTGCTTGCATTCAGAAAAACTTTTCCTTGCCTGACGTGTTTTGGAGCTCCTGCTCCTTATTCATAGGCTTCACCTTCCATTCACAAACACACAGCCTTGCCTATTTTCTCCTAATGAATAATTGCCCTCATGTGGGCCTCCAAGTAATTAGTGCATTATGGGAGTTGTAGTGTGTGTTTAATATGTTTCACTCCTTTAGTATGTTTAATTTCTGTCCTTAAGTAGGTTCTGTGTCCTTCTCAAATTGTTAATTAAAATAATATTCTTGCCCTTCAGTAGACTTCAGATTGGCAGCCCAGTTACTTGATTATTCCTTCCACTGTGCTGCTCGTAGCTCATCTGAGTTCTAAGTCTGCAGCCCCACTTACTGTTCAAGGGTAGTGCATCTCCCACAATGAGACCCGGTGGTGAATATATATAAAAAAAAAAAAACGCCCTTCAGCAAAGATGCACTCAACAACGGAAGTACCATCCAGAATTTATTGAAAAAAAACAGCGCTCGCGTTCTGAAAAACATTTCCTTGCATGACACGTTTCGGAGCTCCTGCTCCATATTCATAGGTTTCACTTTTCATTCACAAACACACAGCCATGCCCATTTTCTCCTCTGCCTCCTAATGAATAATCACCCTCATGTGGGCCTGCAAGTAATTCTTGCATTATGGGAGTTGTAGTGCGTGTTTAATATGTTTCACTACTTTAGTATGTTTCATTTCTGTCCTTAAGTAGGTTCTGGTCCTTCGCGAATTGTTTATTAAAATAATATTCTTGCCCTTCAATAGGCTTCAGATTGCCAGCCCGGTTACTTGAATATTCCTTCCACGATGCTGCTCGTAGGCTCAGCAGAGTTCTCAGCCTGCAGCCCCACTTACTGTTCAAGGGTGGTGCATCTCCACAGTGAGACTCCCGTGGTGAATATATAAAAAACCAAAACGCCATACAGTGAAGATGCACTCAACTACAGAAGTTCCATCCAGAACTTATTGAAAAAAAACAGCGCTCGAGTTCTGAAAAACATTTCCTTGCCTGATGTGTTACGGAGTCCCTGCTCCTTATTCATAGGCGTCACTTTTTGTTCACAGACACACAGCCCTGCCTATTTTCTCCTCTGCCTCCTAATAAATAATCGCCTTTAGGTGTGCCTCCAAGTAATTTGTGCATTATGTGAGTTGTACTGCGTGTTTAATATGTTTCACTCCTTTAGCAGATTTAATTTCTGTCCTTAAGTAAGTTCTGTGTTCTTCTCGAATTGTTGATTAAAGTAATATTCTTGCCCTTCAATAGGCTTCAGATTGGCAGCCCAGTTACTTGATTATTCCTTCCACTGTGCTGCTCGTAGGCTCAGCAGAGTTCTAAGCCCGCAACCCCACTTACTGTTCAAGGGTGGTGCATCTCCCATGGTGAAAATCCTGTGGTAAATATATATAAAAAAAAAAAACGCCCTGCAGCGAAGATGCACTCAACAACGGAATTTTCATTCAGAATTTATTGAAAACAGCCAGCACTCGCGTTCCAGAAAATATTTCCTTGCCGGACGTGTTTCGGAGCTCCTGCTCCTTATTTATAGGCTTCACTTTTCGTTCACAGACACAAAGCCACACCTATTATCTCCTCTGCCTCCTAATAAATAATCGCCCTCAGGTGGGCCTCAAAGTCATTCATGCATTTTTGGAGTTGTAGTACATGTTTAATATGTTTCACTCCTTTAGTATGTTTAATATCTGTCCTTAAGTAAGTTCTGTGTTCTTCTCAAATTGTTCATTAAAATAATATTCTTGCCCGTCAATAGGCTTCAGATTGGCAGCCAAGTTACTTGATTATTCCTTCCACTGTGCTGCTCGTAGGCTCAGCAGAGTTCTCAGCCTGCAGCCCCACTTACTGTTCAAGGGTGGTGCATATCCCACGGTGAGACTCCTGTGGTGAATACATAAAAAAACAAAATGCCCTGCAACGAAGATGCACTCGACAACGGAAGTTCCATCTAGAATTTATTGAAAAAAATCAGCGCTCGCATTCTGAAAAACATTCCCTTGAATGGCGCGTTTCGGAGTTCCTGCTCCTTATTCATAGGCTTCACTTTTCGTTCACAGACACACAGCCACGCCTATTTTCTCCTCTGCCTACTAATAAATAATCGTCCTCAGGTGGGCCTCCAAGTAATTTGTGTATTATGGGAGTTGTAGTGCATGTTTAATATGTTTCACTCCTTTAGTAGGGTTAATTTCTGTCCTTAAGTAAGTTCTGTGTTCTTCTCGAAATGTTCATTAAAATAATTTTCTTGCCCCACTTACTGTTCAAGGGTGGTGCATCTCCCTCGGTGAGACTCTCATGGTGAATAGCTAAAATAAAAACACCATGCAGCGAAGATGCACTCGACTACGAAATTTCCATCCAGAATTTATTGAGAACAGCCAGCGTACGCGTTCTTAAAAAAATGTCCTTGCCTGACGCATTTCGGAGCTCCTGCTCCTTATTCATAGGCTTCACTTTTTGTTCACAGACACACAGCCTTGGCTATTTTCACATCTGCATCCTAATGAATAATTGCCCTCAGGGTGGCCTAAAAGTAATCTGTGCTTTACACCTATGGTCTTTTCAGTGAATTTCTAAGGTTGTTCAATTGCTAATTTTTAACTATAACGCCCCTGAAACCTATGTTTTTTTAAGTGAATTTGAAAGGTTTTTAAAATGCTAATTTCTAACTATGTGTTCAGAGTTAGGACATGTGCAGAAAGAGGAAGAAAAGCACAGAAAGAAGCAAGAGAAATGCAGAAACAGGCAGCAGAAGTCCAGAAAGACCAATAAAGGTGCAGATTGAGGCAAGAGATATGCAGAAAGAACCAACAGAGGTGCAGAAAGAGTCCTTGTTGCAAAGTCATCCTGTGCCCCCAATTTTTGCTCACTGATACTATTGGTAACTGGCTCTGACTAACCAGGCCCGGAGCCAGTGCTATGCCGTGTTAAATGGTAGCGGCAATTTCAGTCGATAACCCTTCAAGTATTGCCCGGCGGTAATCGCCTCTTATACCATTCGATGTTAAACCAATAAAGAGGCAGGCGCTGGAGACTGGAAGGCAGGAAACAAAAGTTTTATTCCGTCGGAGCAGAACACATCAGATCAGACAGCAAGGTATCGTCACGAGGTGCTCTAACTGCATCTCTGAGGCCTGGCCTCTTATACACAGGTTTATGACTTTATTGCAGGGTTATCATACATGGCACATTCTTGAGATTGTCTTGGAACATGAAAGAACATCCTCGAAATCCCCACTTCGAGCTCGTTCCCACACATATCTACAGTGGAAGTCTCCACCCCATCCACAGTAGGAGATGGCTATCACACAGCTGGACATTCCGCCAATTCCCGGGGGTGTGTGCGACCGGCCGGGTCTCAGGGGGTAGGGGCTTTGATCTACTGTAATCCCTTTGATGTGGGGTGTTTCCCTTACAGTAGGGGCAATAAACTGCATCTGCAGGGCTAGGTGATGGCCTGGGATCGGTTTGGACAATGGGGCGCAGAGGAAGGGGGTTATCAAAGAGATGCATGACCATGTATGGGATGTCGGTCAGGCATGGGATGTGGTTCCATGGCAGGGTCGCGCAGAAGGAGAGGGTTTATGGCCCGTGTATGAGAGAGCGGGGGTGGCCGGCGCGCGGGGATAGCTTGCAGCGCCAGGGGGACGCGCTGGCGATCGGCAATGAGCGGGGGAGAGAGTGGGGTGCCTAAAATGGCGGCCGTGCGTTCGCTGTGCGTGGCGTTGGGGTGAGGCAAGATGGCGCAGATAATGTTCAGTTACAAGCTAAATTTCCACAGTCCTCCCTTTTAACATATCTCGCCAGCTTGCCTGGCCGACATTCACCTTCGTTAACCCCTTAGCTATAATCTTGTGAATGTTTTTCATGCATTCCTTGAAAGTACAGAGCTTTTAGGACAGGCAGGAGCAATCTGACACATTTGTACATAGTTACATACAGTTGATAAAGTAGGCGAGGAGGTAGTACATACAAAATTACATCAGCTGTGCCGCATGTTAGGCCCAGGGAAAGGAGGAGGGGAGCTTGTTTGAGCACAAACATAATACTGTAAAGCAAAAAGAGAAAAATGTTTCTGGCAAAACAAGGGATATTTCGTATATTACTTAAGGCCCAGACTTCGTGTGGATCAAAAATAGTCAGTATAGTCGTGTGCATGGCTGGTGTTGTATGAATGTCATTATACAAAGTCAGATTTTCTTAACATCTCAGTGTACAGTCGGAAGTGACTGACGCAGCATCATGAAAACTCGATAGGAAGATAGTTAATATAAAAAGGTGGTTGGGAGAGGAATTCAACTTAACATGAGTTCTTCTTTCCAGTGTCCTATTATAAAGAGCCATCACTGGTAAGCTCTTATTGTTGTTCTTCTTTTGTTGGCACTGTTGAGCACCGGCAGTGGAGCTAAGGTCCAGCTCAAATCCAATTTCTCGCGTGGCAGGGTGTGACCATTCGCTGTTCTCCGATCACAGTCCTGTTTCCTAGCACAGTTCATCATAGGTACTTTGAGACAGGGTACCCGCTTTTTGTTCTTCTGTAGTTAAGTCAAATTCAAAATCCATATAAAAGAGGGAGAGAGTGAGAGAGAGAAGGGTGTGATGTGCTTCGGGATGCTGAGGGAAGAGGGGGTGGAGTGGGATCGGATCAAAATGCGGACCAAGGAGAGCAGAATCTTCCAGCACTGGGCCCATCAATCGGGCCCGACGGGTTGGGACTTCAGGCACGTTGGTCAGTGAGCAGGGGGCCTCGATATAGCCCTTCGTTCTATCGCTTATCATCCTGATAATGGTGCCTCGCCTCACGCCCTTTTTGCTTCGTTGCTTCCCCCTTGGTCGATGCCATAGATGTTCCATGGTCCGCAGCCAGGCTGTGCGTCACGTCCGACCCCTCTCTTCCGATGGCCGCAGGTTATCTTTGAATGAGTACAAGAAACAAAATCTTAGAGATTTGGCAGGGAAGACATTTACACACTTCATCCTCTCTCCCAACCACCGAGTAATTGGGGAAATGCTTTTATTGGTTGTTGTATGATTGGTGTTCATTAACTGTTACGTCAGTGTGTGTTACTAGTTTATTAATCATTGCTGTGGTGCAGGTTTAAGTGGGTGTTCCTGTCCATCGTCTGGCCTGCTAGGTGTCTATTCCTATGCCCTATAATTGTTGCAGGAAGCCTGACATCTGTTGACTTTCTGGTTTATCAAAAATTCGAACCGGCTTCTCCGGTAGAGACTCGTTCGTCTTAACACAAGTTCTGTTAATCCACATTTTCCTCCGAGGACTGCTAAGTTTATGAAAAGAAAAATGCGAGGTGCTACTGTCATGGGTTCACAGGTATCTATTTCGGGGAGGGACATAAGCTAAACATTTTTCTTGCTGGTGACAATAGGTAACCCTTATCAGCTTAGGCGATGTACCTTTAGAGAATAAGGTCATCAGCTGTTTTGTTCAAAAATACTCTGAGACGGCTAGTACAGGGCTGGAGTCATTTTGGGAGAACGGGGTGCTTAGATATTCTAGTTCGGGGTAATTGTGCGGGGGCAATTCTGGGCGGTGGAGATGGTGTTGCTAAAGCTCTAAAAACGAAAACCACTGACATATAGTCCCCGTGATGAGGGCCAAATTGGGAGACATCAGTCGTCTTACCTGTCCTTTCTTTCTCAGCCAATTAAGTTCAATTTTTGCAGAAAGGAGAGGTAGTAA
Source organism: Triturus cristatus (assembly GCF_964204655.1). NCBI lineage: Eukaryota > Metazoa > Chordata > Amphibia > Caudata > Salamandridae > Triturus > Triturus cristatus. The sequence goes on from NC_140587.1 coordinate 873,980,396, forward strand.
CGTGGTAAAGTACGGTCGGTTTTGTTTCAGTCAATTTGTTCGAACACCGCCGTGTTTCAGGCCAATTATACACTTACCGAAGAGGTATGTGTCGCTAATTTATTCAAAAAGAAAAGGCGGGGGGGCAAGAAAGCCTTCAGCGAGGGAGAGAGAGAGAGAGAGAGAGAGAGAGAGAGAGAGAGAGAGAGAGGGAGAGAGAGAGTGAGAGAGAGAGAGAGAGAGAGAGAGAGAGAGAGAGTGGTGCGCATCAAGTAGGCTACTTGGCATACGTACGACACAAAACGAGAGAGAGAGACATGTGTATGATAATAGGCTACTTGGTGCACACACAACATGGCGCAGCATGGGTCAGTTCTATGTAAGAAAACACAAGCGGGGGAAAGACATGAATTCGGTGATCACGTACACACAAATACCGGATAGGGTGTGACAGTACATGCATCAAGCGCAGAAACTTAAGACGGGGATTCAGGGCTACGTTGAGTATGGGGACCTCTCCTTTCTTGTCCTCTTTCCTATGTATGCTGCGTATTTTCAGTATTTCTGTAGTTTATCTTGGGGAGGGGCGTTGGACCTTTTATTCCCCTCCCTTTGATCGATGGACGAGCACTTCAATCATACGATGACGCTCTCTTCATGTGACCCAAGCATGAAATGCATACACATTCATACCGCATAATCGTAGCACACACGCACAATCATACCATACAGCTTTTCATGTTCCCAATGGTGGTCTGCACTTTGCGCATTATCCCACAATGCTTGTCTATGTTTTTCCCTATATTGAACATGGTGCGGTCCATGTGCACTCCATTCTTCAGTCGGAACTTCGTCGTGACCTATAGAGGGGAAAAAGAGGGGAGGGGATGTGCAGTATTCAAAGTACATTAGCGCGCGTAGACACGAAAAAGTTCTACTTACCGCGTACCAGGCTAGCCGCAGGAGTGGGTAGTACCACAGACCTATTATTCTTTTCTTCCGAGACAAAGATGCTCTATTTCATTCATCTCCTATATTCGGGTTCCCTGGTCGTACATGCATTCCTCAATCGGTCGTGTATTATGGTGCAAGATACCATACCTTGCGTTCGGCATATACCTTAAGCTATAGTTGACCATTTTCTGACAACTCTTGGAAAAAGACAGGTGTGATGGGTACAAATTCCGTTAATCAAAAAGATTCAGGCAAATGGGGTCTGCATTATCTGTTTTCTATTGCTTGGGAGTAACAATCATTTATTCAAAAGAAAAAACCTTTACCAACCTAGATGATTTGTCATGACACTGATTCCGTAGTTCCTTTAAGGAGCCCTTTATTTAAAACAATGTCAGTATACAAATACAGGCCTACAACCGCTATAGGCCGGCCACGGCGTGAGAGGCGTCGAGTATCATGAGCAACACTACTTTAGCATAAAATCGGTACCCTCCCCGTTCCCCCCCCCGACCATCATGTGTGGAAACATCGCATACATATCTCTTTTTTTTTTAACATAAATGTCAAGTAATCGGGATGCCATAAGGAGCTGCAGGCCCCTCCTACATTGGCGCCATTTTGGGGCGAGGTCGGGTGGGTCCAGTGCACAGTCTAAGTCTTTCCGCTAACTAGCTGCTGGACCAGAATCCCTTTCGGTAGTTCGAGAACTTTCGTTAGCGTCAGCTTGCGTCAGCATGACGTTACCACGATCTCATAGCAATGCCGTGGTCCGTTCTTGGGGCGGAGCAGCAGGCGGGTTTTTCCGCCGACGCCTTGAATCAGTCTTTCTTTTACGACTCCAAACGGAGGCAAGATGGCTGTCACCCGGGGCAAAGACGAGTTAATGTGGAATAAGCAAGCAAATAGCGGCGGTTGCCCCCACCGGAAGCCCACGGGAGTCGAGTGCCAATGACTCCCGCAGACTCTGCAAAGCTGAGGGGGCGTTTTGTCAAAGGTGGGGCCTACGCCCAAGCAGACAAGCTTTCGAGTCCAGAACCGTCTCACGGTGGGCTAGGCCTGGATCCGAAGAACCGACCGCCGGAGTCCAAAGGCAGCAGCAGCAGCAGCTCTTCGGTACAGCCACCGGGGTGGGTCCCCCGATCATTCTGCTGCGGGGACCCACCTCTCGAGTCGAACGTAAATGGCAATATTGGTGCAGAAAGGAACCCGCGCCTGGGCGGCTGTTCGGCAGGCAAAACGTACATGGCTGTCTTGCTGCAGCTGGTCGGTGAGTGCAGGGGCGCCTACTCAGATGAACGGCGAATGAAGTGGCATGGTGCAGCTCAGCTGGCCGGCGAGTGAAATGGCAGGGTGCAACTCGGCTGGCCGGCGAGTAAAATGGCAGGGTGCAACTCAGCTGGCCGGCGAGTAAAATGGCAGGGTGCAACTCGGCTGGCCGGTGAAAGAGACGGTTGGGGTGCCCTCATCTGCTGGCGAGCCTCCACCTGGGGAGGTGGGGGAGGCCCGTCCGCGTCGCTTCCCCCCGCCAGGGCACCCTCCGTTATTGAAGGAAGAAGAAAAGAATGGGAAGATCCGCACAGCGTGGCAGACTCCGCCTTGGCGCTGCCAGAGCTTCGGCGCTTCGGGTAGCCTCCGGCCTATTCGCACAGTCGTCCGCCACTGATGTCGATGGATTTTGCATGGCTTTTATAGCCCAAAGCCGACTAAAAGGACCGCCCAAAGCAGGTCAATGTTGCAACTTCGAGGGGGGAGAGGCGAGGACGGTGTCACGTGGACGTAAATGCCTTGGGATGAAAGTCGCAGCAGACTGTCATGTAAATAGTTGTTTAAAACGTGTTTTAACCTGTTCACCTTGTCGGAATGTTGTTATACCTATAAGTTATTAAAATGTTTAATCATACTACTTTGTTGGAGTGTTGTACATATTTGCAATCTAGTTAGTGTAATCGGAAAATGGCATTGTCCAATTGTGCGTGATCCTAGTCAAGTTCGGTGACGTCGATGGTGGGTATCAACAGGCTTCCGGTTGTGTGGGGTTTCGGTCGTGTTTACTGGGCGGGGTGGGTGGTAGGGCAGACATGTTTAGGCAGCGAGAGCGATGGAGCCGGGCTACCTCGTGGCCGTCTCGACCGTGAGCTTGGCTCGTTCCCTTAGTTCCATATATCCCACAAAGGGCTATTTCCTAGCGTTACTTTAGTTTTGTAGGGTCAAAAAGGATCCCACCAGTGGCCACTGACTCTCGGGGTCCCCCTTTGTATATTTTATGCCATAGCTTGCTATAAGCTACGGCGATTAGTTCGTATTTAGTGAACATGTCCTTATTAGGGGTGCCTTCCAGAGGAGCCGGATGGTTCACCTCTAATAAGCAGTCCGGGCAGAACCAACTACCAATCAGTGGGGAGAAGATAGGCATGACGGGTTTCAACGGGGACAAAAGTCAGCACTACCTATCTTTTCACTGCTTGCAAAGACTAGACAGAATATCTCTATTCCTCGTTATTTGTAAGCAGAGAATACCTCCAATGAACCAATATCGAACAACTAGTGTTCGGACAATCAATCAATCAATGGGGGAGATAAAGATAGGCACGACGGGTTACAATGGGGACAAAAGTCTGCGTTACCTACCCTTCACTATTTGCAAAGACTAGACAGAATATTTCTATTCTACGTTATTTGCAAACAGAGAATATCTCAAAGAGCACTATTCTTCAAAACAATCAATGTTCGGACAATCAATCAGTGGGGAGATAAAGATAGGCACGACGGGTTTCAACGGGGACAAAAGTCTGCGTTACCTACCTTTCACTATCTGCAAAGGGAGAGAGAGAGAGAGTATTTCTACTCCTCCCCGTTTGTAGACAGCGAATATCTCAAAGAGAACAATCAATAAGCAATACTAGTATTTCAAACAATCAATCAATCGTTTTGCAATTTGTCGTGTTTCACGACCTTACCCGGACCGCGTGGACAGTTTCTCGTCTTCCGCCTCCAGCGCCCGATCGTCCTCTACTCTCCGTATTTGCCGCGGCACTCCTGATGGTTCCCAGTCAGGACCGTAGATCACTCGAGAGAGGTCTGCTCGGAACCAGTGAAGTTCGGATGATCGGCTGCCAGACGAGGGTCTATCGGGCAGGAGCTCTCCCGATCGTTGCAGTCGTTCACTCTGTCGTCAGGACCTCTCCCACTGGATCCACGTGTCGCTGATGGGCCCCACGCTTGGGACGCCAATTGTTAAATGGTAGCGGCAATTTCAGTCGATAACCCTTCAAGTATTGCCCGGCGGTAATCGCCTCTTATACCATTCGATGTTAAACCAATAAAGAGGCAGGCGCCGGAGACTGGAAGGCAGGAAACAAAAGTTTTATTCCGTCGGAGCAGAACACATCAGATCAGACAGCAAGGTATCGTCACGAGGTGCTCTAACTGCATCTCTGAGGCCTGGCCTCTTATACACAGGTTTATGACTTTATTGCAGGGTTATCATACATGGCACATTCTTGAGATTGTCTTGGAACATGAAAGAACATCCTCGAAATCCCCACTTCGAGCTCGTTCCCACACATATCTACAGTGGAAGTCCCCACCCCATCCACAGTAGGAGATGGCTATCACACAGCTGGACATTCCGCCAATTCCCGGGGGTGTGTGCGACCGGCCGGGTCTCAGGGGGTAGGGGCTTTGATCTACTGTAATCCCTTTGATGTGGGGTGTTTCCCTTACAGTAGGGGCAATAAACTGCATCCGCAGGGCTAGGTGATGGCCTGGGATCGGTTTGGACAATGGGGCGCAGAGGAAGGGGGTTATCAAAGAGATGCATGACCATGTATGGGATGTCGGTCAGGCGTGGGATGTGGTTCCATGGCAGGGTCGCACAGAAGGAGAGGGTTTATGGCCTGTGTATGAGAGAGCGGCGGTGGCCGGCGCGCCGGGGACGCTTGCAGCGCCAGGAGGACGCGCTGGCGATCGGCAATGAGCGGGGGAGAGAGTGGGGTGCCTAAAATGGCGGCCGTGCGTTCGCTGTGCGTGGCGTTGGGGTGAGGCAAGATGGCGCAGATAATGTTCAGTTACAAGCTAAATTTCCACATGCTGAAAGACACTTAGAATACAGTGAAAACACCTACATACACTAGGGTACACTATGGGTTGGGGTAGCCTTTTTGATTGGCATGACCTCCGCTGTAAGGCCCTAGTACATAATAGGGCAGGGGGATTAAATCTACCTCTAAGCCCCTAGCATATAATAGGGCATGGCAGTTTAGAGGCCAGCAGCCCTTTTCAGCACTTGCCTGTGTGCACTGCTGAGCCTGAGGTCAGCTTAAAAGTAGCCCTGTGTGTGCAGAAGGAGGCAAGAAAAGTGCAGAAAGAAGCAACAGATGTGTAGAAAGTGGCAAGAGAGGTACATAAAGAAGCAAGTGAAGTGCACAAAAAGGCAACAGAGGTGCAGAAAGACGCAGGAGAGTGCAAAAAGAAGCCGGAGGCGTGCAGAAAGAGGTAGAAGAGATACACTAAAAGGCAAGAGTAGGACAGAAAGAGGCAGGAGGGGTGCAGAAAGAAGGAATAGAAGTGCAGAAAGAGACAAGAGAATTGCGGAAAGAAGCAACAGAGCTGTAGGGAGAAGCAAGAGCAGTGCAGAAGAGGCAAGTGAGGTGCCGAAAGAAGCAAGTGCAGTGCAGAAAGAACCAATAGAGGTGCAGAAAGAGGCAAAAGGGGTGTGGAAAGAGGTAGTAGATGTACACAAAGAGGCAAGAGAGGTACAGAAAAAAGCACGAGGGGTGCAGAAAGAAGGAAGAGAAGTACATTAAGTGGCAAGAAAATTGCTAAAAGAAGCAACAGAGGTGTAGAAAGAAGCAAGAGAAGTCCAGAAAGAGGCAAGTGAGGTGCGGAAAGAAGCAAGAGCAGTGCAGAAAGAACCAACAGAGGTGCAAAAAGAAGCAGGACGGGTGCAGAAAGAGGTAGAAGAGTTACACAAAGAGGCAAGAGTGGGACAGAAAGAGGCAGGAGGGATATGGAAAGAAGGAAGAGAAGCGCAGAAAGAGGCAAGAGAATTGCTGAATGAAGCAACAGTGTGTAGAAAGACATACGAGGGATACAGAAAAAGGCAAGAGAGGTGCGGAAAGAAGCAAAAGCAGTGCAGAAAGAACCAACAGAGGTGCAAAGAGAGGCAAGAGAGGTGCATAAAGAAGCAAGTGAAATGCAGAAAATGGCAACAGAGTTGCAGAAAGACGCAGGAGAGGTGCAGAAACATGCAAGAGAAGTGCTGAAAGAGGCAAGAGAATTGCTGAAAGAAGCAACAGAGGTGTAGAAAAAAGCAAGGGATGTGCAGAAAGAGGCAAGTGAGGTGCAAAAAGAAGCGAGAGCATTGCAGAAAAAAACAACAGATTTGCAAAAAGAAGCAGGAGGGGTGCAGAAAGAGGTAGAAGAGATAGACTAAAAGGCAAGAGTGGGACAGAAAGAGGCAGGAGGGGTGCAGAAAGAAGGAATTGAAGTGCAGAAAGAGACAAGAGAATTGCGGAAAGAAGCAACAGAGTTGTAGGGAGAAGCAAGAGAAGTGCAGAAGAGGCAAGTGAGGTGCAGAAAGAAGCAAGTGCAGTGCAGAAAGAACCAACAGAGGTGCAAAAAGAGGCAAAGGGGTGCGGAAAAAGGTAGGAGATGTGTACAAAAAGGCAAGAGAGGTACAGAAAAAGGTAGGAGGGGTGCAGAAAGAAGGGAAAGAAGTCCATTAAGAGGCAAGAGAATTGATCAAAGAAGTAACAGAGGTGTAGAAAGAAGCAAGAGGAGTGCAGAAAGAGGTAAGTGAGATGCAGAAACAGGCAAGAAAGGTACAGAAAGAGGAAAGATGTGTGCAGAAAGAGACAACAGGGGTGCATAAAGAAGCAAGAAAGGTGCAGAAATAAACATAAAAAATGCAGAATGAAGCAACAGGGGTGCAGAAAGAGGCAAGAGACTTGCAGAAAGAAGTAACTCAGGTGCAGAAGGAGGCAAGAGAACTGCAGAAACCCTGCGACCCTGCAACCCTTGACCCTGTTTTCAGGTAGGCCGCTCCCCACGCCGCACAGCACCACCTGTATGTCCGTGCCTTCCAGCCCGCTGCTGCCGCTGCTGTAGGTTCGCTGTTGCCCCGCTCTCCTAGCAGGCTTACTGCCTTATTTTATTTTTATGCCTCTGCTCATGAATTTTGTTTTAGGGGTTTTGCCTTTTTCTGTTCTTTGTTTCTGTTTTCTGCACTGTTATTTTATTGTTGTCCCCCTTCTGTATCCCGCCCACTCGTTTTCCCGTCGCTGCGTCCCCTGCTGCCCCGCCCCTCTGCTCGCCCATTCGCCGCCACACCTCCTAGCTGCTCCTCCCTCCCACCTCCCCTTATATGGCGACCAGTGCGCGGCCGCACCGCTGGCGCGCTGAAGGCACGCCTAAGGCAAGCCCGTCTGCGCCTGTCTGTGCCTGGACTGTGCCCAGCACCAGACCCCCTGGCCCCCGCGAACGCCATGACGCCCGTCACCACTATGATATCAGCACCCTTCATGCACTCAACACCGGACAATCACACACCTGCATCCTGGCTGCCTCGAAACGCACCCAAGGACCCTTCTCCTGCTGGAGCTGCAGCTTCACCAGCATCCGATCCACCAATCCACCCACTGTGACAGGACGCAACCACCTCAGGTACATACTACTGAACACCCGCTCCTCACGCAAACACGCCGTCGAACTCTGGGACCTGCTCGACACATCCTCCCCGGACGTCGCCTTCCTGACAGAGACCTGGATGAACACCTCCTTGGCACCCGACATCGCCATAGCCATCCCAGATGGCTACAAGATCACCTGCAGGGACCGCACCAATGCAGTAGGAGGGGGAATCGCCATCATCCACAAGAACACCCTCAGGGTCTCGACCAGCACTGATGACACCCTCAGCACCTCCAAACACCTGCACTTCCAGATCCACACCAATCCCAACACCACCCTCAGAGGAACTCTCGTCTACAGACCCCCCCGGACCCCGGCCTCAGTTCAGTGACTCCTTCGTCAGCACGCACGCCCTGGCCTCCACAGACTACATCCTTCTCGGAGACCTGAACTTCCACCTCGAGAACAACAACGACACCCACTCCACCACCCTGATTGACAACCTCGCCAACCTCGGACTCAGACAGCTCATCACAACGCCCACCCACTCCCCCGGCCACACGCTTGGCCCCATCTTCTCTGCAAGCCCCCATGTCACCTTCAGCCACACCACCAAACTCCACTGGACCGACCACTGCTGCATCTACTTCACCTTCCGGAAACCTACCATGCACCACCGCACTCAACAGATCCCCCGCCATAGCTGGAGCAAAATAGCCAAAGACCAGCTAAGCACCACCCTCGCCCGAAGCCCACCCGCTGACCCTGCCGACACCACCGACACCGCCGCCCGCAACCTCAGATGTTGGATCGACAACTGCACCAACACTCTCGCCCCGATCAAGAAAACCTCCAACAAACACACCAACAAGAAAGCCAGTTTGTTCACCACAGACCTCCAGGCCTCCCAGGAAACCTGCCGTACACTAGAGAAGAAATAGTACAGCAAACAGACACCAGAAAGCCACGCGGCCCACAGGAATGCCATCCGCAGACACCATCCCCTCATCAGATCTGCCAAAAGGGCCTCCTTCAAGGACTGACTCAACAACAACACGCACAACAGCAAAGAGCTCTTCAAAATGGTGAAGGAACTCTCCAACCCCAGCTCCAACACCAACAACATCCCACCATCGCAGGACCTGTGCGAATCCCTTGCCACCTTCTTCCATCGCAAGATCGCAGACATCCATGACAGATTCAACAACCTGACCGCCCCGACAGCCTCCGATACCTCTGACACCACAGCCACCACCTACATCGACCCCCTGCACACCTGGACCATAATAAATGACGACAACACCATCAAAATCATGAACACCATCCACTCCGGCTCTCTGTCAGACCCTTGCCCACACCACATCTTCAACAAAGCCAGCACCACCATCACACTCCATCTCTGCAAGGCCATCAATATCTCCTTTGAGACCACGACCTTCCTGGAGAGCTGGAAGCACGCTGAGATCAACTCCTCACTGAAGAAACCCAAGGCGGACCCGAGGGACCTCAAGAACTTCCGGCCCATCTCTCTACTCCCGGCGAAGGTCATCGAGAAGACCGTCAACAGACAGCTGATCCTCCACCTCGAGGAGAACAACATCTTGGACCCGTCCCAGTCCAGGTTCCGCAGCAACCACAGTACCGAGATTGCCCTCATCGCCGCCACCGATGACATCAGAGCCATGCTGGACAATGGCAAAACCGCGGCCCTCATCCTCCTAGACCTATCAGCCACCTTCGACACTGTCTGCCACCGCACCCGATCCGAGACAAGGATCTGGAATGGACCACCTCCTTCCTCTCCGGCAGAACCCAGAGCATCCGCCTCCCCCCTTTCTGTTCTGAAGCCTCCGAGATCACCTGCGGCGTACCCCAAGGATCATCCCTCAGCCAGACATTGTTCAACGTCTACACGGCACCGCTCACCCACGTCGCCCGACTGCATGACCTCAACATCATCTCCTATGCCGACGACACCCAGCCGATCCTCTCCCTCACCAAGGACCCCCTCACTGCCATAAACCAACCTCCACGAAGGAATGAAAGCCGTCAACGAGTGGATGAAGAACTGCCGTCTGAAGCTGAACTCGGACAAGACAGAGGTCCTCATCCTCGGCTCCACCCACTCAGCCTGGGACGACTCCTGGTGGCCGAATGCACTGGGAGCAGCACCGACTTCCACCGACCACGCACGCAACCTGGGGTTCATCCTCGACTCAACACTCTCCATGACCAAGCAAGTCAATGCCTTCTTGTCCTCCTGCTTCAACACCCTCCGCATGCTCCGCAAGATCTACATGTGGATCCCCACCAACACAAGAAGAACGGTCACCCAGGCCCTCGTCAGCAGCAGGCTGGACTACAGAAACGCCCTCTATGCAGGAGTCTCGACCAAACTCCTGAAACGACTACAATGCATACAGAACGCCTCTGCACACCTGATCCTCGACATCCCGCACCACAGCCACATCACACCACAGCTGAGAGACCTGCACTGGCTCCCCATCAACAAGAGGATCACCTTCAAGCTCCTCACCCACGCACACAAGGCGCTCCATGACACCGGACCAGCATACCTCAACAGACGACTCACCTTCTACACCCCGAACCGACAGCTCTGCTGACCTTGCCCTTGCCACCGTCCCCCGCATCTGAAGAGCAACCACCGGCTGTAGATCATTCTCCCACCTCGCCGCAAGGACCTGGAACACCCTCCCCATCCTCCTACGGCAAACCCAGGACCTACTAACCTTCAGGAGGCTTCTCAAGACCTGGCTATGCGAGCAGTAGCAGCATCCCTCCCCCCTCAGCGCCTTGAGACCCTCACGGGTGAGTAGTGCGCTTTACAAATGTACTGATTAATTGATTGAAAGAGGCAAAAGAGTTGAAACAGGCATAAGAGATACAGAAAGAGGGAACAGAGGTACAGACAGAGGGAAGAAAGGTACAGAAACAGGTAAAAGGGATGCAGAAATTTGCAAGAGAGGTGCAGAAAGAAGCAAGAGCAGTGCAAAAGAACCAACAGTGGTGAAAAAAGAGGCAAGTGAGGTGAAGAAGGAGGTAGGAAAACTGCAGAAAGAGGAAGGAGAGTTGCAGAAACAGGCAAAAGGGGTGCAGAAAGAGTGAACAGGTAGGCAGACTGAGGAAGAGAGGTGAAGAAAGAGGGAAGAGGGGTGCATAAAAAGACAATAGGGATGCAGAAATTTGGAACAGAGGTTCAGGATGAAGCCAGCGCAGTGCAAAAAGAACCAACAGAGGAACAGAAAGAGGCAAGAGGGGTACACAAAGAGGCAAGTGAAGTGCCGAATGAAGCAAAAGAGGTGCAGAAAGAACCAACAGAGGTGGAAAAAGAGGCAGGAGGGGTAAAGAAAGGGGTAGGAGAGGTGCACAAAGAGGCAAGAGGGGTACAGAAAGAGGCAGGAGGGGTGCAGAACGAGGAAGAGAACTGCAGAAAGAAGCAACAGAGGTGCTGAAAGAGGCATGAAGGGTGCAACAAGAGACAAGGCAGGTGAAGAAAGAAAGACAGAGGTACAGAAAGAGGCAAGAGTGGTGCAGAAAGAAGGAAGAAAGGTGTAGAAAGCAGCAAGAGAGTTGCACAAAGAGGGAAGAGGGTTGCAGAAACAGGCAAAAGGGGTGCAGAAAGAAGCAGGTGAAGTGCAGAAGGAGGAAAGAGAACTGCAGAAAGAGGCAAAAGAGGTTCAAAAAGAATCAATGTAAGTGAAGAAAGAAACAACAGAAGTGCAGAAAGAGGGAAGAGGTGCAGAAAGAGGCAAAAAGGGTGCAGAGAGACATAAGAGGGGTACAGAAAAAGACAAGAGAAGTACAGAAAGAGGGAAGAAAGGTGCGGAAAGAGGTAATAGGGCTACAGAAAGAAGCAAATGAGGTGTAGAAAGAGGCAACAGAGGTATAGAAAGGGGCAAGAGCGGTGCAGAAAGTAGAAGAGATTTGCAGAGAGGCAAGAGAAGTGCAGAAAAAGAAAGAAATGTGCAGAAAAAAGCAGCAGACATGCAGAAAGAGGCAAGAGAGGTGCAGAATGAAGCAAGAGTGGCTTTCACACCATTACTACCAATTTAACATCCACATTTAGCGATAGGTGACCATTCTAGGTTTGCACAGGACCTTCAACCACGCTGTAACACTTGTTGCTGCACTTTTGGTAACGTTTGAGCTAGAAACAAGGCTTTTTTTGTTCAAATCTCCAGATTACGGAGCAGATGAATAATTATGCGGCTAATGCGGAAAATGTATAATTGTGCGAAAGTCGGTGCAGCCAAACAGTTGCACATTTCCAGTGGCCCTGCTCATACCACTGACTAGGTCCTCAAGTGCTCCTCAGTAATTGCTTCTTTTTTTTGTCTCACTGAGTTCATAGTTTAGCTTCTGTGGAAATGAGGAAGACTAAACCTGAGGTTTCCACTTCACAACACAGACTACCGTACCACATAATTGCTCTCCACTACTCATAATCCCACTCTACATAATTCCTATAAAATAAATACCACATACTTTCTATCCACATAATTTCACTGCACAACTTACCACATAATTCCACTACACACATAGTACATCTACTCCACTCCAAAAAAACATAATTCAAATACTTTTACATTTACAACGCCAATAGCTCTAACTCTCGCAAATGCGACACCTATTACATTGAAACACTTCTTTAGCTAGTAGTCTCGTTTGCAGGGTGGTGGATAAAGGGTGGTGGGCCGCCGACCAGCGCTCAGGAATTCTGCTGCGTAGGACTTACAGGAGGTACCAGGAGGGCTTCTTGGCCCCCCACAGTCCCACAGGAGTAAATGGGACTTCATCTTCCATTCTGTAGTCTGCCAGGAGTCGCGTTTGCAGAGTGGTGGAGAAAGGGGGGCATAGACTCCGAAGACGTCTTAGCAATCCCACTGTGTGGGACTTACTGGAGGTAACAAGAGGGGTAGTTGGCCGCCAAGGGCATCCTTTTAAACCACTCTGCAAACACACCTCCTAGAGCACTGCTGTTTGGGTAAGGAAGTCCACTTTACTCCTGAAGTCCTCAGGACACAAGAGGACCTCATTGCCCCACCAGGACCTGCCACATTTAAAAAAAAGACAACAAACAAATGGGAAGGGGGCACGCGGCCCCCCTCCCGAGGCCAATTTTGGCCCCAGGGACCCCATCCCCCAGGCATGGCCACATATATATTTAATTTTAATGGAGGGGGCCACGTGGCCCCCCTCTTCAGGCCTTTATCTGCCCCGGAGACCCCATCCCCTGCGGCATTGCCTCTTTTTTGGGGGGGAACGTGGGGCGAGTGGCCCCCCTCCCGAGGCCACTTCTGCCCCGGGGACCACATCTGCCGGGGCCTGGCCTCTTTGATGGGGACCGTGAGGGGATCCCCATTGCCCCCACGGTACCTGCTGGCTCCCCACCTCCTGCGGTAGCCAGCATTGCTTTTGGGCAAGGGGAGCTGCTAATGTGCCCAAAAGCAATTCTGCTTTGCCTCCTTGAAGCGAGAGTAGGTTTCCTGCTCTCGCTTCAATGAAGCAAAGCAGTGTTTGCTATGAAGTTCAAAATGCCGACACGTTTCGATGTGTTTACATCTTCTTCATGGGCAGCTGACTGAACGATCCCAAGAAAATCCGGCAAGCTTTAATTAGTATCCCGCCCTTAGTAGGTGTGGCTTAGTGCAAGGGCATGCTGGAACACGTAGTCAGCTGCACATGAAGAAGATATAAACACATAAAAACGCGTCTGCATTTTGAACTTCAAATTACCGGCATGACCTTGCTGGATGCCATGATATAATAAACCTTGGTTTCCAACAGAAGTGAGTGCGTGCAGACATGCTTGGGCATTTTGGTGGAAAATATTAAACGCGGCAGCCCTGCCGTGCTGGACTGCACCATCTGAAAAAAAGAGGCTGCGGTGGGAACGATTCCACGATGATGCAGCACTACTATTGAGGCTTCAATTAATTAACCAAGCAACGATGCCGGATCTTTACTGTAAGGCATAGAATTGCTGCCAAAAAGAGGTCCATGGAACCCACTGTTCCAGCATTCCCCATGCACTAAGCCACACCTACTAAGGGCGGGATACTAATTAAAGCATGCTGGATTTCCTTGGGACGTTTTAGTCAGCTGCCCATGAAGTAGATGTAAACACATCATGTAACTGCCCTTCACTCAAAACTTCTACACAATCTCAGGGCAATACAGAAGGATGGCACAAACAGGTCCTGGCAACAAAGGACTTTATTTAGTTATTACAGCAAGCCTCATGGATACGAAGCCAGCAACAGCAAAGTGCAGGGTGCATACAAAGAGAATGACCAAATATATATATAAATGCATGTGCATGCATATGTGTTAGAAATGGGGGTCTCTAGTTGACAATGGCTGACCACTGTCCAAGTAGGGACCCTTCTTCCTAAGTCAGAGTAAGCAGCCTACACCCTTTGACAACCCCTGCTCAACCCAGTGTGTGAAGCATTTATGACCATACACAGTAATATAATGAGGAACACTACAAATGGACACCACTCAAGTAGTTATGAAAAATAGGTATTTTTATATAGACTTAATCACAAGACCAATAACAGTAAAAAATCCACAATACTAGAAAAATATAATTACTTTAAAAATGCTGCAAGGAAAAATAGTTCAGGATGCACAAAATGATGTTTAGTTCAAGGCAGTGGTCTCTGCGACCCTTTTACTCACAAAGTATCTGGTTCCTGGAGCAAAGCAACAAAAATGTCGCTAAGGAGCTGTAGCGAGAAATTTCCTCATGCTAACCAGCGATGCGTTGAATCCTTACCGCAAGGGAGGATGATGCGCGGGGTTGCGGGCAGGACAAAGGGACAAACTTCTTCACGCTGAGCCGGTGATGCAATAAAATCCTTGCCGCGAAGGGAGGATGATGCACCGAGCCTGTTGCGTGAGCGATCTTGCTGCGATGACAAAGATGGCGCTCCGCGAGGGAGCGACGATATGGATGCGATGCGGGGAAAATGGCGAACGCTCTGCGTCCGCGCTATGATGATCCTGATTTCCAGATAGCGGCCGTTTTCAGGCCCGCAGACAGGTGCTGCGACGATCTTCGGATAGCGGGCGTTTTCAGGCCCGCAGACAGGTGCTGCGACGATCTTCGGGGTTAGCGAGCACTCGGCGACAGCGGAGCGGCGATTTTCCTCATGCTCACCAGCTGCAGCGGCTCGCTAACGGGGGTTAGCGTCGATTTTCAGCGCTCTCTTCTCAACAGTAGAACTAGAGGCCCTGGAACACACAGGAGCCTCACCTGCAGATAGTAATCCTCGCTGGGAGGAAACAGGAGGCTGATGGTGGAGTCTGATGTGCCTGAGACTCCAGCAGGAGGCTAGCTCTCTTCTAGCCCTTGGGTGATTGCTGTAGCAAAAATAAAAGTCCAATCAAAGTTATTTTCCTCTTTTTGAAGTCCAGTAGTAACAGCTGCAGGCCAGTCCCAGGAACAGCACACAAGCACAAGGACAGTCATTCTCCTGCAGATTCTTGTAGCCACACGGACAGAGGTTCTTCTTGTTATCCAGGAGCAATACAATTTGTAGGGGTTTGTGCACAAATATTTATACCCCCAAAGTCTTTGTTCTTAGGGGTCCCAAGTCTCTGAACCCAGCCAGAACCAGTTCTGCCCAGCCCTGGAGCACTTTGTTGATCAGGCTGCATCCTTCCTTTCAGAAAGAGGGGGTCTGCCTCAGACGCACAGTGGGAGGTGGAGCCAGCATTCACCTTGCCAGGCACAGTCTTATTCAAGTGCAGGAGCTACCCCTCCCCTCACACCAAGGCAGGTCGCTCTATTCAACCCAGGTCTGACTCAGCCTGCCCTGTCCCTCCAAAACCAGACAGCCAATACACATAATAGCAGAGCAAACTGGAAGGCTTAGGCAAGAAAGTACCTATACTCTAAAAGTGGTAGTTTCAAACACAGAATATGAAAATAACCTTCACTAAAAGATGTATTTTAATATTCTGAGCTCAGGCATACTAAATTCGTTTTTCTACCATGTTCTGTGGGTCAGTTAGGACTATAGAATGTAATAGCCCAGACCTCCCATTCTGGCCTATGGAGAACAGGTAGCCTTACAGTAGTGAAAAACGAAATTGGGTGTAATTCACTACTAGGACATGCTACACACATCAGGGCATGTCCTACCTTACACATACAATGCGCCCTATCATAAGGGGGGCTTACAGGATGCCAAGGGAAGGTTTAGGGGCTGGGAAGTGGGTGCACTTCACAGTCAAGATGGCAGTTCTGGACTGCACGCAGACACCGCAGTGGCAGGTCTGAGACACACTTTACAAGCTGCTTCTGTGGGTGGCACAAACCAGTGCTGCAGGCCCACCAGCAGCATTCGGTTTACCAGCCCTGGGCACACACAGGCCACGCTACTAGGGACTAACAGGTAAACCAAATAAGCCAATCATGGATGTACCAATTCATATGTCCTATTTACAAAGGGAGCATTCGCGCTGTGGCACTGAATGGCAGTGGCACAGCGCCCAGAGCATCTATAACCAGCAAAAACAGAGGAGACGCAGCGAAAAAAGGAAGGGAGACTCACGCCAATGGTGCCAGGTCTAACAATATGTATTTGTATGAATGTTTGTTCATGTGTGTTATACCTATTGTTTACTGCATGTACATTTACTATAAATAATGATATGTACATATCCAAACACACTTCGACTAGGGCACTATCAGTGACTCAAGGGAAGGGCTCTGATGGTGGAATGCGCATGTTACTCTTACTTTATTTAGAGGTCTCTGCACTATTAAAATGCATGCCCCTGGCAGATAAACATAGTTTGCTGGTGTTTGTATTCTAATGGGGTGGTCCATACATGTTTTCTATTAACTAGAGAATCAATTTTTAATGTTCTCTCTCAGTGCTTACATGTACAGATTCATATAATTCCATACTGTTTGTTTGCACACCCAGGATTGTATAGGAAAATATTTATGTTTCTGTTCTGAGGCTCTAATAATGATTGTGACATTAAGCACCCTTCATGGCCTCGAAAAATCGATGACAACTTTATGAGGTCTCGGTGATAGGAGAAAGATAAACTTGTTTCCAGCTCTGTCCTGCACAGCATGTGCAACACAAGTGGACCCCGTGCACAGAATGCACTTCGAGTGTGTGACACAAGCAGCCCCTGTGCATGGAGCACGCCCCAGGTTTGTGACATGACAACAGCTACCCCATGCATACACACACATTTCCATCCATCTGTATACATGAAAATGTAATGAGCATGTATTTTTATTTAAATAGAAAATATATTGTGTATTACAGAATATAACCGAGGGTTGAATGTACATAATTGTAAACTTATAATACAGCTTGTCCTTGTGCATGTACACACACAGACATGCACACACATGTATATTTGTAAATACGCACATAGAAACAAACCAAGGCACACACACATATATACAAAGGCATTAATTTCAAAATATAATTTAAGGCTAATTTAAAGCACACAATATACTAAAAACACATTCAACCTCCTTTAACGTCATCATCTAAACTGTAGTAAATTCCACAGACAGTCTATAATAAGGAGATTGAGATTAGCATAATATTAAATATTGAGATAATGCCCTGCTGTATTTGGTGTCATGTGCTGAAGGTATGTGCCCTGCTCTGTACTGGACTCTATACTGGACTCCAGCACAGCACTGGGCTGGGTACATGTGTCATTGGAGGGCCTGGGGATGAGGGCCCTGGGGATGACGTGTAGGAAAGACTAGTGAAGGACGCATCCTCAACTGAAAGGAATGTGAATGGAAGACAGCAGCTAGAGATGAGTCAGTGCACGCTAAAACAACTATGAAAACAATAGGAACAGCGCCTAACCTACCAAACACAGCACAAAAACCACATCAATGCAAGCAAGTTAAAAGTAACAGAAGGCACAAGTCTAACCCAGAAACATAACATAATGCGCACAGCATAACTAACGATAAAAGTAGCATAAGAAACATTTGTAACCTACTGTGCACAACATATAACAAAACATTTTAAACATTTGTAACAGTGGTAACAACAAATGTATAGCAAACATACTTTAGCAACCAATCTCAGAATAGTAAGCACAACATACCATGCATAGTGGAACAACCATACCAACGGTGACATGATAAAAGTAAAATTTTGAATAAAAGAAGCATACTTATTGAGCATAACAATGCATTAAAGAAACTCCACAAACATGCTGTAACAAACACATCACACACAAGAAGCACAAGAGCAGCCTTCAGGCTAAGTCTTGAAGGAATGTAAAGCAGCTTGTTTTACCAGTCTATAATCTCTTGAATGATCAAATGAAAGGACAACCACACCAGGTATATATTTAAAATCTATGTATTTAGGTTAAAACACACCCATCTAGTCTCTTTATGAGACTGGAGTTCGAAGTACTTAAGTTACAAGTGAGCAATCATCAGTAATAGCACAAATATATGTTTGGGCCCTAGGGGCGTACCAAACCATATACCAAAAAAGTGGTATAAGAACCACGACTGAACTAGACACAAGGCCTAGAGCCCGTAGAATCGCTGGGTCCCCAAGGAACCACCCAAGGTAGTGACACCGGAGACCCACGGGGACTGTATGCAGTGTGTGAACACAACCGCGGGTTCCCGTTATCTTCTATGGGCAATGTCACGGTTGGAAATTTAAAGATTAGGGACACTTCGAATCGAGTCAGGACCAAATCCTTTTGGACTTAAGAAGTTCTAGGGCTAGCACCCATGGGAGCACCAGAGTTCCCTGAGTTACCTTAGACAGGGAAGCCGGGTGCATAGGTGTCTTTTGGTGTCGGGTCGCAAGGTTGATTTCAATAGAAGCCTGCAAAGAACTGCTGCTGCCGTGAAGAGGAGAAGTTCTGAAGAGATCCAAGCCTGGATCTGGGATGGAAGGAACCTGAAAGCAGAGGGGACAGAGTCTGGGTCACTAGCCAGTAACCGAGGGCAGGATGGACCAATGCCCACAGATGTCGGGTGCTTCAGGTGAGTTGATGGGTGTCTTGACTCTTCAGCCACGAGGTCCAGGAGGTATCGACAAAGTCGGATTCGAGCTGTCCCACAAAGTCTGTTGAGTGCTGCAGTGTCGGCGACCAGATTGGACCCAACAAGCCTTGACAACGGCAAGTCACTGGAATTCAGAGAAAGGACTGCTGTGCAGACCATCAAGGTCTGACGGACTCACCCAACAAGGGTAAGTCAGGGCATGTCTGGAGCAACCAGGAAAGCCCAAACAGAAGAGGAGTTGCCTTCATGGGGACCTATTAGCCAACAGGCTAACGATCACGAAGGAGCCTCAAGTGGTCGCACTTGAAAAAGGCCCATGGGTCACTCGTGGAGTGGAGGCCAGCAATCTTCGGTGCAGGAGGTGCTCAAGGCTGGGGCTACTGGGAGCCCAAAGCACAACTTCGAGGAAGCCCAGGAAATTGCTGTTGCTGCAAAAGTTCACAGTGTCCAAGGGTCACAGTTCCACATCACCCACGATAGCCACAGGCCTCAGCTTTGCTGTGGACTCAGGGCAGCCTTGGGGAAGTCTTGAAATCCACCTCTGGTGATGCAAAGACTTTGGCATCCGGCGGGAGCTTCAGCGATGATGAAGACTGGTCAGTTGCTTTTTTGGTGCCTGCCAAGCAGGGGAATCACTCCTTGACCCCAAGAGAGATTTCTTCCGTCTTCTAGTCGAAATAGAAAGTCGAAGGTCCAGGATTTACATTGCAGAGTATTGTCCAGGGTAATCTAAAGTGTCAAGGACTGGGTTCCCATACATATACTAAGTTTAGGGGATGGACTAACTCTAAGGCCCCACCTATGGGTAGGTTTGGAAAGAGGGGTGGTTACACCCATTTCCTTTGTCCAGTTTCATGCCAGAGCAGGGGTAGGTAGCCCCTGCAACTGGTTTGAACTGGACTATGCACAGGGACACCAAATGTGCCCCCAGTGCAGGACTTCAAAGCACCAGAATGTTCCCACCCAGCCCCAATACACATCTGCCTGTCTGGGGAGGTGGTTACACCTCCATTCAACAGGAAACCTATTGTCCAGGCCTCCCCTGCCGGAGTTTCGGTCAGCAGCAGGAGGCCAGACCCGTGTCTGTGACAGAGGCATCCATTTTATGATGCCAGAGCTCAGGAAAGTCCTACCGGGTTTGACCAGTGTGAACATGTCTCACCCTCTAGAAGGGTGGAATGCTACCCCCGCCACCAGAACTGGCGGGGGGTAGTATTCCAAGATGTTTGACACCAAACACAACATGTTTTGATGCAGCCATTCCAAAGTTAGCATTTACCGCAAGGTTATAATGCACTTAAGAGTACATGGTATGGCTGTATCACAGAACAGCCATAAGGAAGTATTTCTGAAAGCTGTAGAGGGGCTCAGCTCATGCTTGGGCACCCTCTCACACAAAACCAAGCACTCTGCCTTCAGGATAGTCAAGACCTGCAATAGGAGTGACTTATAGGTTTATATGTGTCTGTATATATGTGTGGATATGGGTAGCCTATACCACTGTAAGGGGTGCAAGCACACCCTTACCCAGGCTGCAGTAGCAGACCTGTGGTGCCATTTTGGAGTGCTTCCCAGGGGTGGCATAATGCATGCTTCAGCCCCTGGTAGGCCTCCGAGGTACCTATGCCCTAGGTACATAGTATACCATATACTAGGGGCTTATAAGGCACTACAGAATCCAATTAGATATGTACCTAAGGTACATGCAAACCATTTTAGAGAGGAAGCAACTAGGCTGTGGTCCTGATTAGCAGGGCCACAGCCAGACTAAGGTCGAAAAACTGTGAAACACCAGCAAAAAGTGGGGTTACGCATGTGAAGCAGATCCTACTCTCCTACACATATCACTGCACCAGAATCAAAGCACCCGTAACCAGCACAATATTACATAACAAACAGCACAAACACCTGACAGCAAAAAACGCACCCCACAACCAGCATAGGACCACATACCAAACATAAACAATTGACAGCTAAAAACACACACCAATTAAAAAATACAACAACTGATAGACCCACTCACACAATCTCTCACACTCCAACAAAACCACTCACTTACCCACTCACAATCCATACATCCACTCACACACCCATGCTGTCACAAACACACTTATACAATAACTGACACATCCACTCAGAGACCCAGAGCACCAAAAACACCCACTCACAGACCCAACAACCACTCACACATTCACTCACACACCCATACAGTAAATATGGCATTGGACTCCGGGGATGTGGTCCCCAGGGCTGAAAATGGCTTGGTGAGAATTACCGTGTGTCCCCCCCCCCCCACAAATGCCCCAGGCCCCAGGGGATGAAGTCCACAGGGCCAAAAGTAGCCCAGGGAGGGACCCAGGGGTTGGCTGCCTTTCTGGCCAATCACCTGCTACGCACAGCCAAAGGCCGTGCAGAGCAGCGGGTTCGAATAACATATGGTATAGTTGGAAATAGCAAAATAAAACTGTAGAAATTCACTGAAAAAAACAAAGATTACAGGGACATTATAGCTAGGATCTTGAATTTAAAAAAAACCTTAGAAATTCACCAAAAAAAAAAGGATACAGGACTGGAATAGTTAGGTTCAGATTTAACACACATAAAACCTCCGAAATTCAACAGTTATAGTTATCTCAAGAAATTATAACTCATGCCCTAAGGTAAGTATAACTTTCACCCTCGCCATGCACTGATAATTACCCCAAATATTTTATGCATCATTGATAATATCACTGCAACATTTTCTGTGAAATTATTGATGAAAAATCTGTGCATGGTGGGATTGCAAGTTATAGTTACCGTAGGGCATGAGTCATAGTTTCTTGAAAACTATTCTACTGTTTATCCATGTAAAATATGAACTTAACTATAACATCCATGTAACCTTTGTTTTTTTTAGTAAATGTATGTATATTTAAATGGATGATACATAGATAGATAGATAGATAGATAGATAGATAGATAGATAGATAGATAGATAGATAGATAGATAGATAGATAGATAGATAGATAGATAGATAGATAGATAGATAGATAGATAGATAGATAGATAGATAGATAGATAGATAGATAGATAGATAGATAGATAGATAACAATGTATTAAACTTTAGTGGCCAGCTATTCACAAGGTGAGCTTCCATGGCTGACAGGGGAAAAATGCACTCTTGGACAATCAGACCACTTTATTTTTTTAATTCTCATTTCTCACGGACTCTCGAGGAACTCCAGTAGGATCATATGTTAATATATCCATATATTTTGAACTTTAATTTCTCTAAAACTACAGAACATATTAACACCACATCACAAAAAAAACTCTTAGAAACGATCTAGCTTTCATTCAAATTTGGTGTAATGTTGTTCAGCCGTTTGGCTGTAGCACTTTCTGAAATTGCCTATAGAAATTGCATGGGGTAAAAAGCATTTGGGACACCTCTTTTTTTCAGCCACTGCTTGACGGGCCACCCTGAAACATTCCATGTAGGAGCTGCAGTAGATTCACTTTTTATTTTTAAAGTTTTAGAAAATTTAGCAAATGATCACAAAGGTATTATCAAAACAAAAAATATTCTTCCTATGGAAAGTCTGACTTCTCTATAACTACACAGTGTAATATATCTAGTGGTTTATAGAGTTTTCTGAGGCGCAGTAGCTTGGATGATGTTGTTAGTGATGTCATCAGTAATGTCATCAACAATGTAATTTAACAAGTTATAAGTGATGAAATATGTGAAGTCATAAGCAGTGTATGGTGGGTACACGTTATAATTAGTTCACCGACTAATTTCAGTGACTTCTGGTTTAAGACATCAGTTTTAACTCACTTCAACATCTAACTACTGTGTCACTTAACTTTTGTTTTTTTAAGCACATTTCTGTGTTTTCTTTTGGTAATCAAATGAAAGATCCTATTACCATACCTACCTGTAACATTTCTTTAACATTTGGAGGCATAGGTATGAAATTATCATACAGAGCAGCAAGTCACCTTGCTGTGGTGGACTGCATGCTAGGAAAAGGACAGGAATATGCCATACTTAACAATATACAGCACATTCCTGTAATTTCCTATCACTGGCGCACAATGTGTGGCCTGGCCTCAAAGCAAGCACCCTTGCATCATGGGCAAAGATGCCTGTAATGTGAGCAGGATTTGTTTCTTGCAGGAAAGGACACCTTCCAGCACAAAACAATCCTAAGGGCATGTTATTCTTTCTATGTGTGCTGCAAAACACAGCATACGTAGAATGAGGAGATATAAAAATAATTCTCCATGTTACGCCTCACCTGGGGAGGCATACCATAGACCCTACGGGTGGCCAACCCACAGCAGCCTGCCCTCCATGATAAGCATTCTACCCTTGCTCCCCTCCTGCCTAAACTCTCTTCCTAATATGCTTAACCCTGCTGCCATCCTCTGCCCTCAATGGGCAGCTTGCTATCCCTTCTGATGCAAGTATGCCTTGAATATTCAGCATGCTGCCCCGATCCTGCCTGCCCTCTGTTCTCTGTCTGTGTACCAACACCCCCTCCAGCTTGCTCTTTATGGTCAGTTTGCTGTCCATGGGGCCCAATTCACAGAACTAACTTAAGACAAAATCCTAAACTTACTACCATGTTGGTATTCACAGAAGGCACTTACTCATTTCGGGTTTCACAGAAGTTAGGACTCCTAACTTTAGGAGTCCTAAATGCCTTCTGTGAATACCAAAAGTCTTAAAGTTAGGATTTTCCTGAGTTTAGGAGTTGTAAAGTTAGGACTCCTAACTTTAGGACTCCTAAATGCCTTCTGTGAATATCGAAAGTCTTAAAGATAGGATTTTTCTCAGTTTAGGAGTGGTAAAGTTAGGAGTCCTTCTTTTTAGGGCCAAGCCTGCGAGTGCATGCGCTAGCGCATGCGTCTCAATTGCGAGACACTGTTGTATACAGAAAAGGGCTTGGAGCCTGCCCTGGCATACCATTTGTTGGATTCACGTCAGTCTTCTTTACAGCCACTGTAATTGTCCAGTGCAGCCATAACATAATTTCCAGTCACTTTTGTGGAGCAGGGACCAAGCGCAGATTAATTCAAGTTAATTTGTGCCCGTCTGCTTCTCCTGACATGATTGAGGTACTATTTCTCACCTACTACCACTGCCTGATCCTCCCTCATTTTATTTATTTACAGTGTTGAAGCAAGCTTGGTCAGAGTTGCACATGCTTAGTAAATTTTGCAGACAAGCCTTAGTTTCAGTTTCCATTTGACTTTATTTTTCCTTTTCTGTGTTGTAGACGGTTCCTTGAATTTTTCAGCCTGTTGTTAAATATTAATATATAAATATAATCTTTTGCACTACAGAAGAAACGACTTGACATTTGTTCCAACTACTTTCTGGTTTGCTGAAAATCACTTGCTGCTTAAGTGATGGTGCTCACCTGCAAAGAAAACACAGAACATAAAGAAAATATGCGCAGTGTCATTGATGTTAGCTAAATGGCTCCCTGGTAAGGGCTTCTAACTAATTTTGTACTGGATCAAGGGAATATTTCTCTCCCTGTGTTTAGAAATACCTTCTGGGTGTTGTAGTCTTGTTCAGACATGCAAACATTTAAAAAAAGAAAGTAGGGTTTGTTGAACAATAATTTAGGGAATTAATTTACCCCATCGACTTCTATTGAAGCAGAGGCAATTCAAGGAGCGAGACAGCTAAAATAAAGCAATTTGTTGCATAACAAATTAAGAGTCTCCCACCTGAGTTGGGCCTATTGGCATGTACCCTTGTGCTTCCATTGAGCTTTTAGACTAAGGCATCTGAAATCAAAGATTTATAGGTGAAACATTCCGAACTTGATTCAGTGCTCATAATTACATCTAGTGATCTGGTCATCGAACCCAGAAAACCAGGGCATTCACTAAGTTTGCAAGGGCAAGAGGTGGAAAACTGGAGATTTCCAAGTAAATCCGGGATGCCTGGTCACCCCACTGAAAGGGTGACCCGAGCATTTATTGAATTGCAAAATGGAATGTAATTCTAGGTAATGAACCTCGGTCATATAATGTTAGCATTATGCAGAGGAGTTTTTTGGGTTTAGGGATACTTGGTTTAGCTGGAGAGGGACTTGTTGTAACGCTATATTAAAAGACACAGAGTTGACTTAGTAGAGGAAGAGAGGAGTACTATATGTAGAGAATAAACAGCTTTGACATTGAGACTAGGTTTTAATCAATGCAATTTCCAAATGAACAACGTTACTTGGAGTGTACAGTATACATATGAAGGGAATATGTTACATTTAAAAGTGTGCCAAACGTAGAGCCACGAAAGTGATACATAACTGGTTTGAGCCCTATATGCCTCCAAACCGAGGCACTTAACATTCCAGTCACACTCCTTGCAAAAGTTGTGAAGGCAAAGTGGTAGAAATCAAGATGGATATGAGGTGGGTGAAAAAGGCAGACTATAAAAATACCTAGTGGCAGATTTACAAGGTCTGACGCATCTCTGCAAATCAGCAGGGATGCGCCAGAACACTTGCGACCCGCAAAACCACCCGTGCGCCGCCACTGATGTGCCGTATTTACAATGCGGCGCGCCGTGGCGCATGGATGGGCAGATGCATGTCGCATCCCCCGGTGCAAATGCGGCGCATTGCTGGAGTCGCGTCGCAAGCACGATGCGGCTCCAGCAAGGCTCGGGGGTGCCCTATGCCTAACATGCTGCGTCTATCCTTACGCCTGCTTCAAGCAGGTGCAGGATTTTGACACAGCATGGCCGTAAAGTGACTCACTGCGTCACTTTTACGAGGCGTACCTGCGAGGGAACGCCCACCCTGCGCTGGAACGCCCACATGAAATCTGACGCCAGTTTCATGTGGCGCAGGGGTTTACAACGTGACACAATATGGCGCATGATTTACGCTGCCGCTGCGTCACAGAAGTGACGCAATGGCGGCGTAAATGTGTCGCAAGGGGCTTGTATATCTGCCCCCTAGAGTCTGAATTATTTGACTGTCTTTGTATAGTAACATGGCCTCAAATCCCACTACCAAACTAGGGACTAACATTTTGCTTTCTTTCACATTCTGGAATTCCTGCAAATGGAACAGTTACTACCCATATCCATCAAAGCTTTGCACGTATGGGTTTTCTCATTAATGGGGTCTTCCTCACCCAGTGAAAGTTTTTGGGAGAAAAAAAATGCTAACTTTCCTTCACACTCAAAGTTTTACAGAAAACAGTTTTGAAGTCAAATTTTGAGAAAACAGCACGTACCTTTTCTA
This sequence comes from Triturus cristatus, assembly GCF_964204655.1. Classification (NCBI taxonomy): domain Eukaryota; kingdom Metazoa; phylum Chordata; class Amphibia; order Caudata; family Salamandridae; genus Triturus; species Triturus cristatus. The sequence continues at coordinate 874,006,282 of NC_140587.1, forward strand.
TCCCAACTAGCAAGGCAAGAACATATTGACAATTTGTGTGAAAATCCACATAGGAAAATCATAACACTTTGTTGAATACTCGTAGTCCAGTAATTGGGATCTACCAAGGTTTTGCTTGAGTAAAAAAAATTGTTTTCAGCACTAAAGCAATTCCGGCTCATTCTTCTCTTGCAAACGGGCCTTTTTTTCCAAGCACTATTTGGTTCTGACCAAAGGCGGAGTCATGGATGTCATGGTGACAGTTCCACTGGTAATTCACACCCACTCACCTGTAATGAGTGAATTATGTTTATTGTTGTCATTAATTAAAACCTAACAATATATTACAAATTACTAGAGCAGGTACAAGCATAGGATGTCTGCAAATGTAATTTGGCCAGGAAGGCTAACAAGATGTAAGAAGTAGTACTTTGCATTTCTGTACCTTCACAGGCCCTTCCTCAGTTAAACCTTTTCTCTGAGGTGTCTGCAAAACTAATTACCCTTGATAATCCGTTTAGTTTATCAGAGTGCAGGCACAGATTCACTGCTTGTGTACGATCACCATGTTTGATCAATTCTAGCCAAAACAAATATCCGCTCATGGTCCAGGTGTTTGCAAATGTCATAAAATGTGAATTAGAATTTTTAGATCGTGTGCTCACAGATATTTTTCAGTTCATACACCAGTTGCTTGTTTTATTTACATTGATGCATGACTCACCGGTGCATTGCAAGTAAACATATTGTATTCTCTACTTACTTTAAGGGGCTTTGTGTCAGCTTCCTGTAACCATTAGTTTGTTTCGGTTTAGAACATTCATCCATTGGCTTGAGTTGAAACAGTGTCAGTCCTCTTCACATAAGGCAGTCTGAACTTTTTCAATTGGCTTTTTGGGTGAGTCCTTCTGCCTTCATAATAATGCTTGGGATATTGTTCTAGACTCTGTGATCAGCCCCATAGCACTGGGGAGTAAGTGCTGATAAAAGTGTCTGAATGGTGGATGCAATACAAAACAAAGCATTGCCTTGTTTTTTGTATAATCCCTTTTTTAGATGCTTTAGTCTGCGCTCATGCCTCAGAGCATAAATAAGGATTAGTCAACACAACACGCCATGCAAAACGTCAAACCTACTTCATTTGCCATTGTTCATTTGGTTGATAAAGCCTACCAGACAGTGATAGTGTCTGGTTACAAAAAGACTTCTTGTGGGCATTCGGACAATTTCCATGGGAATGCGTTCCACACAATGCTTACCATTTGAGTAGTGGTTTGCAACTCACATTTTCTGACATTCAATTTGCTGGCTTCATTTGTTTAAGGATGTCCAGCATGTATGTCTTCATCCCTTCTGTGGAACAAAGCTTGTTTACCATTGCTCCTTGTATTCTTCCACAAGTCCTCACTTTCTGTAAAACAGACCTTTAAATTTCGTTTCTATCTTGTCACAATTGCTGTGCATTCAAAAGCAGATCTCAAATTACTTTTCTTTTTCTGACTACATAGTGAGATAATTTATGTGACAATCTCGATGGGTACTGGGAAAGAAAAGCTTTTTTCTAGCACACAACAAAATGTAAATGTCTATTAATGAGCTGTGCAAATATTTTCAGAATATATCAGAATTAGAAAAGCACAAATGAAGCATTTTCTATTATTACAGAAGTGTGGTGGAGACAGATATTTTAATACAGTCAAAACAAACCAGCACACTGGGTGATACCCTTTCCACACGTTACTGTTATACATTGTATAGTTTTGTCAGTAAAACTGTATGTACAAATGTAATGGTCAATTAAATTGAAAATGTGTGCTAACATACCATGCATATTCCACTCCACTTGACTCTACGCCACTCTATTCTATTCTGTGACACTCTACAACATTCTACTCCACTCTATGACACTTCACTGTAGGTTACTGTACTCCACTCTACGCAACTCCATTCTATTATACGCCAGTTCACTCTGAGACACTCTATGGCAGTCTGACACACCATGCCACTCTGACACTTTACTCCAGTTTAATCTATGCCACTCCACTCTACGACACTTTATTCCACTCTCCACTTTAGTCCAATCTATGCCCCTCAAATCTGTGCCCCTCCACTCTACAATACCCTCCACTCTCACACTTTACACCACTCCACTCTGTGCCACTCCACCCTTTGACACTCCATGCCACTCTAAGCCACCCTATGAAAATAAATGCCACTTTAGTACACTCTACACTATGCCACGCCACTCTGTCACTTTACTCAAGTCTATAATATGCCACTCCACTCTACACTACTCAACTCTACACCACTTTGCAAATCTTTACTCCACTCTAAAACACTTTACACTATGCTCCCCAACTCTATGCCACTGCACTCTGAAACGTTACTCCAATCCACTGTTTGACACTCGACCGCAGGCTATTCCACTATACGCTAATCCAACATACACCACTTCACTCTACGCCACTCCAGTCCACGCCACGCCACTCCATTGTATGCCACTCCATTCTACTCCACTCCGTGACACTCCACAACATTCTACTCCACTCTACACCACTCTACTCCACTCTGCCACTCTACTCCACTCTCCTCTATGTTACTAGCTTTTAGTCATGGTGAATAGCAGCAGCCCTGGTGTACAACATGGTCAAAACACATGGGCAAAGCCAATAGCTCACACATAGTGGGGGCCCTATTGGCGTTGCCAATGCTTGTTATATATTGTCAATGGGGACCATGACCCCAAGTCCTGACATGGCTGCTACAACATGTTCTCTATATTGTGGCTGCCAATCAAGTGTGTCTTTTTAGGACTTACCACTCATCCCTTGGGGTCAGAGTGTCTTCACTCTCACCCCTTATATTACTTTATTAATTTTCAGGATGCAGGTATCTTGTCATCTAATGTCTGCCTCAATATATTGTTCAAACTGTGGTCGGTCAGTCAGGATTAATTCCTCTTCTTTGAAGTAAAGACACCAAATGTCCAGATAAACATATTTTCATTAACAGATGGACACTAAATTAAACAAAAGGCATGCTTTCCGAATACATTTTTAATCTTCTGCCAAATTTTGTGTAATTCTGTTAAATACTTGTTATGCTTTTTTTTTATATTACAAGATTTATTAATGGGGAGCCTGTGTTCTTTGTTACCTGCCTGCCAGCCTGCATTCAGTGGTGGGGACTCTATCACCCACAGTTCCACGCTCCAGGGAGGAGCCGACAACCGTTTCCAGCATGAGGAGGTGCATAAAGGGCGGCTGGGGCTCCCGCAGGGCAGGAGCCCGTGTTCTTTGTTACCTGCCTGCCAGCCTGCATTCAGTGGTGGGGACTCTATCACCCACAGTTCCACGCGCCAGGGAGGCGTCAACGCTTGTTTCCAGTGCCAGGAGGCGCATAAAGAGCAGCCGGGGCTCCCGGAGCGAGAGCACATGTTCTTTGTTACCTGCCCGCCAGCCCGCATTCAGTGGTGGGGACTCTATCACCCACAGTTCCACGCGCCAGGGAGGCACTGATGCTCGTTTCCAGTGCCAGGAGGTGCATAAAGGGCGGCCAAGGCTCCTGCAGCGCAGGAGCCCGTGTTCTTTGTTACCTGCCTGCCAGCCCGCATTCAGTGGTGGGCACGCTATCACCCACAGTTCCACGTGCCAGGGAGGCACCGATGCTGGTTTCCAGTGCCAGGAGGCGCTTAAAGGGCGGCCGGGGCTCCCGCACCACGGGAGCCCGTGTTCTTTGTTAGCTGCCTGCCAGCCCGCACTCAGTGGTGGGGACTCTATCACCCACAGTTCCACGCACCATGGAGGCGCCGACGCTCGTTTCCAATGTCAGGAGGCTAATAAGAGGTGGCGTGTTCTTTGTTACCTGCCTGCCAGCCCGCATTCAGTGGTGGGCACGCTATCACCCACAGTTCCACGTGCCAGGGAGGCATCGACGCTCGTTTCCAGTGCCAGGAGGCGCATAAAGGGTGGCCTTGGCTCCCACAGTGCGGGACATGTGCGGGCGTGCCCGGGCAAAGCCTGGGCCAAGGGCAGACCCAAGTGAGCCCGTCAGAGGCCAAAAGAGGCCAGGCTGGGCCACGTCATTTTCATCCTCGGATCTAGTGGACTTTTGTGGACCCTTGTTTGGATATTAAGAGTAAGGTATGAGGGTATAACGTTGTTCTTATAATGAGTACTAATAGTAGCAAATGGCACAGAAAACAATGAGCAAACCTAAATCAATAACAGGTCAGGGAGTGGTGAGGACTTTGGATGCATTCTTACTGAGGGCAGAGTCAGCACTTATTCATTAAATTGCACTCACTGAACGAAGACTATCTTTAGACCCCCAACCCCCCCTAAGTCAGCCAGCACTGTCTGGCCCTGTAGAGCTCATTACCTTCCAACTTAATTTTTCCCTGACTAATGAGTTGCTTAATCAGGTATCAGACTCAGAGTCTACTGAAAAGCCCAAGATAAGTGACACCTCAACAAGTCCAAAAGTAATAACTAGGGGCCCAAAAGTTAAATTTAACCAGAGGAGTAGTCCCGTAACCCAGTCCAAGAAAAGAAAGGGGCAGGGTTCTAATAGGCAATCTCACCCCCTCGCAAAAAGAGGCAGCAAAAATAAAATTGTGGAGGAGGAGGGAATCCATCTGGAAACTAACCCGGCTCATAAGGATTTCACTTTAATAACCATAAACCCCTTAATGATAATGGGGAGTTTTGGACAAAAATGGATGAGGTTGTTTCAGCCTTATTGAATCCACTGATACAAAAGCTATCCCGACTGGAAGCAAGCATAGAGAAACTATAAAAACTCACGGGTAGTACTCTGCCTCATCCAACTAACACATGTCAATGTAGAACCAAGTCCGTCCTGCCTAACAGGATTGGGGTCTCTTTGACTACTCAGTCTGATATTCCTGGCCCTAGAACAGTGAAAGCACCTCAATCTGTCTCATTGGACCCTCCGACATAACTTAACCGACATAACATGGCGGGTCCTGGAAGGCCGCACATAGGTGATGCATCTGCTAGCAGTAATCAAGTAGACACAGTACAGGGCCCATCCACTATACAAGAGTGACTGCATTACATTAAAAAAGAACCCCTCCCTGACAGGCATAATTACGCACATAGAGAGGGAGCCCAGACACCAAATGTTCCAAGGCAACAAAATCAGCCCCTGAGAGATCCGCCCTGCCCAAATATATTAAATTTTCCCCCAGAAGCAACGCCTTATACCATCGTGTTGGTCAATGTCCCTCCGTTGCCACATGGAGCCATGGAACATTGGTCAACACTGAGAAATAAATCGCTGCATGTGTTAAGCGCAAGGACGGTATTATCAATCCCGCTTTTTTCAGAGTTTAAGATTGGTTCGGCGGCTCGGCTGGATAGAAAGATCCAAAAAGTCACTAGAGGGTGACTGTGTAGTATTAACATTTGGGTCACCAGACCTGGTTCAAACATTATTAGATAGGGCGGTCAACTGGTAAATCCAACATACGGGGATTAACATTCTCCCCCTGGGTTTTTTCTATAGGCCACATGGCCTCCCACAGTTCATACCAGGGGCGGACAGAGACTAGGGGTTGAGGCAAGATATGTATGAAATTCCAGTTAACAACTATTATGATGCCCTCAATACCTTAGATGATAATGACTGACTGAAGTCATTAAATAGGGGTCCAAATGTTTACGTGGGCATTTCTAGGGGTAACAGGGTTGCAGTACCACCTATTGATTGTATTGCAGCACAAGAGACCGTAGTTTTTCGGTTGCCTCACATGACAATTGTAAGGGAACCCTTTGAGAGAGGTATCACGAGTAGCACACTAGCCAATCATCGAGATCTATGTGAATAACCTACCCTGGCCCAAGCTTTACCCCGTATTGGTAGTATCCCCCCTTTGAGCTAGCCTCACCCGAGAACTACGCCTTGCGGTGATTGCTCTCCATGCAAGATCATTTCCTGGAACATTGCAGGGCTGCGTAGTAGGAGAAATAATCAAATATGGTGTAATTTTATCTCTGATCAGGATATACTATGTCTCCAGGAAATTTGGGTCAGAGAACCAATTCATATAAACGGATTCAAAACTCTTCAAACACCTGCAGTGAAAGAACGAGGGGGTAGAGCAAAGGGTGGGCTTTGTGTGTATATTTCGAATAAACTTGCATCGGACAAAACAGACCTAATACTGGGGAATAGTTACTATCAGCTGGTAAAAATACATCAGAATATGAGCCATTGTACTATCCTGGTTAACTTTCATAATAACATCCCCCCAGATAACTTTGGTAATGTCATACATAAATTTGGCAGCGAGCTCAACTCATTTATCAATGCCAGTGGAAAAGATACTATGATAATCTGTGGGGTGATTTTAACTGTGTGACATGTCCACACGAGGATAGTAGGATATGTGGTAACATTGATGAAGAGGGCATACGTAGTACCCATTTTTGTCACACTATGATGGGGGAGTTGTTCAAGAGTTGATTGTGAGCACTGAGCTTGGCTTTGTGAATGACCTATTGTCCAGACCTTTTCCTATGCCCCACTTAACCATGCACCCAGGCTGCATTCTGTCAAGATGGGCAACAATCCCATGAGTGACCACTTCCCGTTATGCCTAGAGGTCAATGTGCCATCACATTGGCTTGTCAGAGTCGATGATGTTGTAGAAATGATGGGAACAGTAACACTTAATAGAACCAATGGGTACACCTTACGGTGGACAAAGGTCGATCCTGAAGCTGTTACAAAACAACTAGTAACAAAATGTAAAACAGCCATTGAAAACTGCCTGAGTGAATTAGCCCCACAAGACGGTATTCTAAGCAGTATGTAATTTGGGAGTTATGCTTGATGCTAATTTAACTCTGGAAATACATGTAAATAAGCTGGTGGGGAACTGCTTCTCCCTGATCAGAGCCTTGAGGAAGATCCTTCCGTTGTTGCCAAAGACGGCCAGAGCGCTGGTCGTTGGAAGTATCATCCTCAGCAGGTTGGACTACTGCTACGCCCTACTATTGGAGGCCCCAAAATTTCTGGTTGAACGTCTTCAAAGAGTCCAAACCTTGGCAGTCAAACTGGCACTGATGAAACCACGCTGCTCATCAGGCTCCTTGGCCCTTGCAGAGTTTCATTGGCTACCAATAATGCAGAGAGTTCAGTTTCAGTCTCTCTGCCTGGTTTTCAAGGCCCTTCATGGTTTTGGACCCAAACCTCTTCAGGAGACCTTTGCATGGTATATTCCATCAAAGTGCCTTCGTTCCTCCAATTCTTGTCTGGTGAGAGCTCCCAAAATACGAAGAGCCAAGTCAGGAGGCAGGGCGTTTAGCTCTGCCGCTGTTAAACTCTGGAATAACATCCCTTTGGAAATTAGACAGTCCCATGACCTTCTGCAGTTCAGGAAAAAGGTCAAAACATGGTTGTTCCCTAGAACCTGACAGCTCTGGGGAATTCCTTGTTAAACCCACTTCCGACACCCTCTACTGATTGATGATTCACGTACCACAGTACCAAGATACCCGTTGGGTGATAGTTGCACTTTACAAATATCGCATACATACATACATTCATACTGTCTTTCCAGCAAATTGTGGCTGGGGTCAGGGAGTTATTATCTGTGCAATTTATCAATAAGGTTAAAAAACAGGGGTGGTACACCACAAAATGTACGCGCGCACTAACCAATCTAAAACAGGAGTTGCGCAAGCCACCTAGAAACCTTATTAAGGTCAGACAGGCAAGACTAGATTATAGATTGGCCCTTAAGAAAAGAAGATGTGCCCAGAGAAGGGAAGATTGGGAATCCTTTCATAGTGCAGCACAATTGAAAGACATTGCTGCCTTTTGGAGAGCGGTAAAAACCCTGTTTTTACAATCTACGGGTGGCTCCACAATGGAAATTGCCATATCTAAGGAGCTATGGATTAACCACTTTTCAAAGGTGTATAATGAGCAGGTGAATCCTCACCTCCAAGTTAGTGATATGTCAGGGGAGTCCACTGAATATACAGATCTACAGTTCACCCTAAAGAAAGGGGAAAGAGCCCTATCAGCGAGCCAGAGCGGTAAGGCGCCTGGCCCTGATGGAGTACCTGTGGATTTGTTTAAGTCAAATACCCTGCTCTGGGGCCCCATTATAACATTATATATAAGTGATTAATGCCAGTTGTACGGCCCCATTGCCATAAACATGGGAGGAATCCATCATAGTGCCAATCTTTAAAAAAGCATTGGCATAGCCAATAGGTCTTGCCTTTTGGACCTTATAAGTGTTTAACAATGCAACAGTTAATGTTGGTGCACCAAGGATATTGTGCTGCATAAGTAAATACTTATCAGGTCCCAAAAGCGAGACCTATTGGCTATGCCAATGCTTGTTTATTGTAGACATGGCATTTCTGTTTAGGCAGCATTTTTAAATATTTCTACTTTTATTTTTCAAATGTATTTTGCTCATGCGTGTTGAACTTGTGTGCCTGTTCTATTGTGGGTGGGTAAGTGGATGAATGCAAGAATGAGTCAAGTCCGTGAATGAATGAAGCAATGAATGTATGAGTACAAGTATAGGTGTCAGAATAGATGTATGATTCATTATTAAGTGCTTACACTCACCAGTGACTGAAGAGGCAGATTCAGTCACAAGCCAGGCATATTTGAATTGCCAGTGCTTGTTGCTTAAGTGGAAAAGTTCTGGTCGGATCTATCCTTATCAAGTCCACGAAGGTGAAAAATTGTTTCTATTTAAAGGAGCTTCGAAAAAACGGTGTAGAATAAACGAACAAAAAGAGTGTTTTGAGGTTTATCCGCAATGCTGTGTTTTTTTCTCTAAACTCCTGTTATGGTATTTACTGTTTCGGCAGGTTTACTTTATGCATGCGTGCAATCCAATTAAATTCTCCGGCGGAAAAAATACTGCAACCTTCAGGAGAAATGCCACTTACTGTACAAAGCCCCAGCAGCAGGCTATTACCGCTTTGACTGCCTAGAGAGAAACCACCTGCAGATATCGCCATTTCACTGTTTCCCCCCAGCAGAACTGTCCAAACGATGATTAATCACTGAATAAACTGAGGAACTGACAAGGGCATAATGGGAAAGAGAAAGCAGAGCCGGGGAGTGAGCAGCGGGTGCACGTGCTCAGCGCGGGTGGGTGGATAGGTGGAAGAAGATGGATGACCCACGGAATGCTTGACACTTAAGTATCTTGTCTTTGGCAAGAGGGACGGGGCCCCGCTGCGGCCAAATCTGAGCAAACAATGCTACATATGTCATGCTGACAAACTTTCTTCGGCTATCAGAAAGGAAAGTACAGACGCAACTTTCTAAAACAAGCACAAGCGCACGCGCCTCGCACGGCGGGAGGAGAGAGATGAGGGGGCCTGCGCGATTCACTTGCGGGAGCAAGCGACTGGCACAGCGATAATTGATAACATATGGCACCAGTCGCTTGCTCCCGCAAGTTAATCTTCAGACGTGCCTGCGTTGCCATTGAAGGCAATGGAACGCGTGCACGTTTTTGGCTTAAAAGCCGAAGCGATCGCTAAAGGTCTTTATGCCTAATCAACGCATGCCTGCTGCGTAGGCGAGACTTAAAAAGGGGACCGAGATGATCCCGGGTGCGACAGGCCAATCTCTTTAATAGATTCTGTGGTTAAGGATGCGGGATGGGTTATCCTGGAACGTCGGCATGTCTGGGCAGAAGAAAACTCAGTCCTATCAGATATACAATATGGATTTAGTGAAGGTCTGGGGACTATTGAGCAGAGTTTAAATTTGGCTTTACTGGTTGGTAAATATATGCGAGTCAAGAAATGTCGTTTTTACCTGCCATTTGTCGACCTTACCGCGGTCTTTGATTCAGTAAGACATGACAGGCTGCGGGAGGTTCTTGGAGTCATTGAGGTTGATCCTCACATTATACTCTTTTTAAGGCACCTGTACAAAGGTGCATTGGTGAGTGTACGCTTTGGTTTGGCTGGTGAGCTCACACCTTCCTTTCCTGTTAAGAGGGTGGTGCGGCAAGGCTGTGTGCTGGCCCCCTTTCTTTTTAACTTGTATACTAATGGATTGTGCCAAGCCCTCCTCATGAATAATCAAGATTTTCCCTCAGTGAATGGACACCCCATACCTTCTCTCCTTTATGCGGATGACACAGTTTTAATGTCTAGAACTCAAATAGGACTCCAGAGGGTTTTAGATAGTTTTACTGCTTTTATGAAGGACCTTTGCCTTACCATTAAAATCTCTAAGACTTTTACTATGAGTTGTGGCTGTGGGTTTCACAGAATGAAAATTATGTTTGTTGTCAGACAAAAATTAGTTCAAACAAAAGGTTTTTCCTACCTAGGTATTTTATTTAACCAAGGCGACTTGTGGGCACAAGCTATCCTTGCAAAAAAATGTCATTCATCAAGACAACAGCCGCACTGGCATCTTTTTCAAGAAAGCTAGGTAGGAAGCCGCCAGGTGAGCTTATTCAAATTTATAAGGCCAAATGCACCGCCAATGTAATGTATTGGGCGGGTGTATGGGGTTTTGCTAACACCCTCCCAATACAAATTGTTGAAAACTCTTTTCTTAGATATATTTTATTGGTACCAACCAGCACACCTTCTTATGCCTGTCACAATGAGTTAGGTCTTCCTTTTATCTCAGACCTCATTAAAGTAGAACCATTTCTCCTATGGCATAGGATCTGGTCAAAGGACCAGCCAAAGCTAAATAGGGAGATCATACAGGACCGCCTAAAACTGGAAGGGGCCCTAAAGATCCCCTGGATAAAGTATATCTGTGATTTCACGAAGGACATTGGGCACCCAGAATACTTTACCGACCCTACTGGCTTGCAGGCAATTTCCATAAAGGCCCTAGGAAAGGAGTGCCTTGAAATATTGGGTATAGTAAGAATGACAGGAGACATTTTAAAACCCAGTGTAAGGCAACATCAGCTAATTACAACTACTACTCATATGGAACCTTACCTTACATTTGTGCGGGGTAGCTTTGACAGATGGTTATTGACCTGGTTTAGACTGAATATTGTCCACAGACTCGTGACCCTTCCAAAAATAAACAACTGGTCACGGGATCTGACTTTGTGTCCGTGCAACAATCATTCTACCCAGTCCACCATTCATCTGGTCTTATTTTGTGAGAGCATGGATTTTACCGATTTTAAAACAACAGGGATTGCGGCAATGCCACCCTGCATTAATTAGACGTCAGTTGTTGGAGAATGAACAAACTGCCTGGTGCTTAGCCACATTCTTTAAGAAGGTACTCATCCAAAGGAAACTGTTTATAACAAATGAAGTATAACATAGGGAGCTTTTGTTATTTTTATGGTTTTATTGCTGTTGTTTTAATAACACCCAATATTCTAATATCATTATATGATCTGTTTTAAAATGTGTATACTGTTGTGGTAATATGTATTTTTGTCTTTTTATGTGCTTTTATGACTGTTAAAATATCAGTCGAATAAAGCTTTCCTTGACTTGACTTGACTTGATTTATTAATTGAGTTTAATACTCTTTAGAAAGATTTAGAGCATTTGAACATCATCCATTCAGTATTAATTTTTTTTCCGAGACTACTAATACACCTAAAAATGTGTGTTTTTGTTGGGGATAAAGTCCTGATATTTTCTTGTTCAAAAACGTGCATTATTATAAATCAGGTTTTAAATGCAAAGTGCATTGTAAGGTAATTTAACCATGCATTCTAAAATATGAGTTTATTTTGCAGTACACTTACACTATAGAGTATGTTTAACAAGACACATGTAAAGAAAGGAAATATAGTGCCAATTGGAACAATGAAGCTCCTTGCCGATAGGATTCTCTGATTACAATGTTATTTTCATACACTGGGAGGGATTCATTAGTAGATACATGAATAAAGAATGTGCCTGCAATAAGTAGCTCATAAGTTTTGTCTAAGAGCCACTCTGTCCTGAAAACATGTTTTGCCTGTACTTAAAGAAAGATGAAATGCTATGTTTAACTTTTTTATTTGCTTAGGGAAACTAAATATCCTACAAATAAATTTAACACTGTGAATTAAAGGACATAATTCATCTGTGAAATACAAGCTATGAAACCACGCGCAACCATTCAATAAGAAGGCTTACTCATGTGATATATATATTCCTTGAAGCCTTTTCTATCCGATTCTTCCAGGCTAGAGAACATTGCTCGAGCACCACTTTTCAAAATGTTGGCATTCTATATTACTACAAAAAGCACATGTTCATAGCTTACAATACCATTTTAGCATTTTGAGTGAACAAATGTTTAAGCAATTCCGGGCCTTTCATCTTCGCATTGTCCATTGAGGTCTAAAGCATAGATTTTGCTGTGCTACCCTCATTGACATAACCCCCTGAACATACATAATTGACCCAACATAACTTTAACAGTCCTTTCCCTAAAGGTTTTTTTGTCTCTACAAACTACACTATGTGTTAGAACTCGGGTTCTGTAAGTGGCAGAGGTAAGTACCTTTTGTTCAAGTAGTGCCCTTGCTTCTACTCAGGGAAAGGGGTATATCCACTTTAGATAACACTTGCTCACCCCCTTGGTAGCTTGGCACGAGCAGACAGGCTTTTCCCAAGGGCAATGTGTAAAGTGTTTGTGCTTAAGACACATAGTAATAGAGTGAAAACACCACAAATGTACATCACACCAGTTTAGAAAAATAAAGTATCTTTAGCTTAACTTAACAAGACACAAACAACAAAATCCAACATACATGTAGTAAAATAGCACTTAAAAATAGTTTGTTCCAACATGAAGCTTGTAGAAAATAAATAGCTCCACCTGGGGCTATTACGACGTGGTGACAGCAATAAATCCAAAGTACGGCGCAGACTGGGAGGTGAGTGGCATCGGTCAGGGAGTCACATTGAACCCCAAACAAACAGTCTTTGAAAAGCCAAGTCTATGACGATGCACTGAGGTGAGGGTACGGTGCCTAGGTCGAGGCAGCTCCATGGCTGCAACTGGGCAGGCAAGGCATTGTGTCTGCAAGGAGGCGACGTGTCGAATCCAGGACAGGGGAAGTTGGTTGCAGCGCCGGTGAGGCGTCGATTCCTGTGAAGCAATGAGAAGTTGGCAAGTTTGTGGAGTCACCCTCGGTGGTTATCGGCGCTGTGATAACTGGGTGCAGATGCTGGCCTTTATGGAGTCGGTGCAAACGCTGGCTATGGGAAGGCCAATAGCTGCAGGCGTCAACAGGCGTTGAAGGGCATCAGAGCTGCAGTGCAGGCCGGACTATGAATTGTGCACTTCATGGGCGGTGCCCCTGGCCTTAGTGCAGGTCGTGGCGTCACGGCGGCATCATTGATGGCGTTGGAGATTGCTTTTCTTGCTTCATTTAGGTTTCTTCCAGCTCTTAGCAGCAGGAACAACCTCCAGAGGCCCAAAACTGAAACAGGCACCTCCTGGCAGGTCATAACTCCAGGCAATGAAGTTCAGGGGAGCTGGTGGTGACGTCTTTGTGTCTTTGAGACTTCAGAACAGGAGGCCAGCACACACAAGCCCTTGAAAACTCTTCGTCAAGCAAATTTATCAGCAAAGTTCCAGTCTTTGTCTTTTCCTTGGCAGAAGCAGCAACTGCTGCCAACCCCACACAACCCATATTAAAGGGACAGTACTCTTCCTCACAGCTCTCCAGCTCTTCTCCTTGGCAAAGGTTCCTCTTGAGTCCAGAAGTGATCTAATGTTCTGGGGTTTATGGTCCATTACTTATAACCCATTTTGTCTTTGTTCTTCTCTGAGCCCAGTCCAAACCAGTTCTTTCCTCACTGGTGCAGGGGATGAAGACTGCATTGTATAAGGGAGACAGCTCCTATTCAGGTGCAAGGAAAACTCTTCTCACTACTCTACTGGCAGCCAAACTCTATTCATCTCAGCTCTCAGTCATCCAGGAAGGGTCAGACACACCTCAACCACCCCAGTGGCTGTCTACAGTGAATGCACATCCCCAGCCCCTGTCACTCCAAAACCAGACAGTCAATTCACAAACGGACAGAGGCACACAGAATGGTTAAACAAGAAAATGACTACTTTCTAAAAGTGGCATTTTCAAACACACAATTTAAAAACCATCTTTACTAAAAGATTTGTTACTAAATTCTGAGTTCATAGAGCCTAAATTTTAATCCTTTATCTTGTACAAATGGAAAGTTATAGTTGTAAGAGGGTACAAAGTATCTCCCATGTTAGCCTATGGGACAGATAGCCTTTCAATAGTAAAAAACGAAATTGGCAGTATTTCACTATCAGGACATGTCACATACACCAATAGATGTCTTACCTTTAACATACACTGCACCGTGCCCATTGGGGTACCTTGGGCCTACCTGAGGGTTGCCTAACATGTACAAAAAGTGAAGGTTAGGGCCCCGCAAGTGGGTGCACTTGTCAGGTCAACATGGCAGCTCAAAACTGCATGCAGACACTGCAGTGGCAGGTCTGAGATACCTTTAAAGGGCGACTCAGGTGGGTGGCACAACCAGTGCTGCAAGCCGACTAGTAGCATTTGATTAACAGGCCCTGGCACACTTTGTGAAATTTAGTAAAGACTTACCAGTAAATCAAATATAACTATCAGGGATAACCAATCACAATAGTAATTTATACAGGGAGCACTTGCCCTTTGACACTGATCAGCAGTGGCAAAGTGCCCAAAGCATCTAAGCCAGCAAAAACGAAATTGAGTACAGCTTAACACTGTGCGACACTGAAATATGTTTATGACCATGACCCAATTCATAAAGTCTTCCCTTGCGTAAGTGAGACATTTGCATTAAGGAAGTGGAAATGCATTCATGTACGACTTACCAGTGATTCACAATGACAGAAACATCTAATTATGCCTGCAGAGCTGTCACCTGCATATGCAGAACTAATGCATAAGTTCCATATTAGTAAGTGTCACCTAGATACATAGAAGGCATCATTCCCTAAAGAGTGGCAGTGGAATGGTCTAAGAAATAAAATGCATGTGCGATGAATTTACATGAAAAGGATCTTTTTGACTATGTACTGTGTACTGCATTTTTCATACTCATTTGCAAATCCAAACTTATACTTGGATCATTAAGGTATAAGTGAGGGGGAAAAAGTGTGTGAAAGTGAATGTATATTCCTCTTTTTCACCGTGTGTGTTTAGGCAGCACAGACAGTTTAGGAAAAAAACGTTTGATAAATAAAATAAAATAGAAAAACAAGTTGCTAGATTCTAAATTTTAAATGTAAATAATTCAGAGACTCCCTATACTTAGATTTATTGAAAGCAGCTGTACAATATTGATATTTGTGCATACTATGCTTTGAATTGCATATCACTAAGCTGCAAAATCTTGTGACGCTACTATGCAAATGTCAAATATTATTTTGCATACATCACTCGATGCACAACATTCTTTGTCAATACTTCCCTATCTTTACAGTAATGCATTTGTTCGTACACAAAGATTTAGCTCCTACTTGTGTCCTGGGTCTTCCTAAGCATTTCCCACCATTTCTGTTATGAAGCATTTCTTTTGGTTAATCTTGATCCTTTTCGCGGATATATGTTATATCCCAATTAATGTAATTGATTTTCATTATGTTTTTAGTTAAAATGATATACATAAGGTACTATTTACTCGAAACACAGGTATATTATAAAATATAAAGCCTATCAAACAATAATTTTCTCATTACTTCACAGACCACAACCTCGAATCGAAAGAAATCACACTCCTCTGATTTAATTTGGCAATGTGCTGTTAGAAGTGAATCTTTGAAACCCTATCCAGTTGAGAGCTGTTTGATCTGGTGTAAAATAATTCTGCACAAGTGACCTTTAACGAACTAGAAATCTGAGTCTTGTTGGTACACTGTCTCTGCGTAAATACAATGTCTTCATCTATTGAACACTATTTGATAGTGTACTAGATTTTACATCACTCCAATAAGACGTTATTTTATATGTTGCCAGCAGTCCACTGGTCATTCTCAAAACGTGTCACCTGTGTGTGTTTGTGACTTTTGTTGGTATCTGGAAAGGTCCCGAAGAAGGTGGCCGTTCTATTCTTTATATGCCACCGAAACGCGCATCGACCGAATGTTCAGATCCTTGTGAACAAATATAACACACTTGGTCATGGAGATTCTGCAATCTTTAGTCTCCCCTTTTTTCAGATGTGTCTTTCTGTGAATGCTGTATGAGTCTGTATGAGTCTGTATGAGTTGTGTAATTTGTGGTTTCGGTATATGTAAATGTTTGCTTTTTGGGGGTTACTTGTTCGAAAGTACATTGCATGTACTCCTGAATTTATTGTGGAAGTACTGTTGATCTTTTAATATACAAAAAACTGTTTTAAAAATATGAGAAAAAAACAAAAGAAATGAATTTACTTTTGATACAAATATGAAAAATGTACAAAAAAGGCAAATAAATAATAATGATAAAAGTTTATTTTGTTAGTTTGGTTAATATGATTATACTTTTGTCAAGCCCATACTGAACTTAGGTTTGTTGTGATAAAAAATAAATAGAGGTCTTGAGGGAGCTATTCACTGTATGCTTGTTTTTTGGTCCTCTCTTCTCCTTAAACTTAAATCATATTCTCCAGAAGGGGTCCCCATTTGTGCATTATGACTGATAATAATGACTCGTATTTAAAGGGATATACTTTTTTTGGGGCGGTATTCCTTACTATCTAAACTGGTGTCTTTTAGAATCAGACTCAATTCATCCCTCAATCTAGCAGGGACTAGTCACCAACGTCTCCCAACTCTTACTCGAAGGCCAATGAGAAGTCTCTTTAACTTTCCTGACTTTGTACAAGAGACTGGGAATAAAGGCAACCCATCTTCTGCTGTTCTCACTACGTTGACAAATGGTCTGGGAGGGCGAGGTCTGGCAAATCTATCACCTCTTAAGAGGGCTGGGAGTTTAAGTGACACCCTCTCTCTTCTTTGTCACATACTCCCATGGGACAGCTGACTTCTGCTCAGGACCTTTCTTCTAGGTATATTTTGTGGGCAAACTAGAATAGAGCAACCTGTTTTTTAATGGCAGGGCTGGACTAGGAACACAAACCAGCCCTAGCAATTCTGCTGGCCCTGGAGGGGTTTGAGGGGTGCTAGCGAGAAGCAGCACTGCTTCCGCTTTAGCACTGCCCTCAGTTTTGTTACAGGGGGCTGAGGTTGCAACACTTCTGCAAAACTGGCACCCAGTAACAAA
Source organism: Triturus cristatus (assembly GCF_964204655.1). Classification (NCBI taxonomy): domain Eukaryota; kingdom Metazoa; phylum Chordata; class Amphibia; order Caudata; family Salamandridae; genus Triturus; species Triturus cristatus. The sequence goes on from NC_140587.1 coordinate 874,023,506, forward strand.
ACTGACCCTCATCAATAAAAACCGTTCCCCACCCTTCCGGGCCACTGGGAAATCACCCAGTGCCCGCTACAGCCAGTCTGGCCCTGGTTACTGGGGAGGCTGACATCTGCACCTGTCTCTTGTCTCCATCTCCCACACAAGGATCCTGCCCAGTTCAACAATGTGTGGTCTTTACCTCCTCTATATTGTAGAAGTTTGAAAAACCAATGCAGTCTAAAGGCCAAAAGCACTGGCTTTTCCTATTCCTTACCCAGTTCATTCAGAAGAGAATACCAAAGCCAAGAGTGTTCCATGGTTTTCAACACATTTTCATCATGTTATATTTTTCAGGACATTGTTATTATATTATATTGTGTACCTACTGTTTGTTATTTCACTTTACTTTTAAAACTTACGAAGAGTGCTCTGTGGTGCTACCGGAGTCCTATAGAGCAAAACTTTTTTAACAGAACCATAAAAAACATGATGCATGCAGTAGCAACAGTAAAGCAGCCTTTCAAGTGTCTCCATTGTTATGTTAGGGTGATTGAAAACACCCTTAAATGGCAGTGATTCTTCAAATACATTGTAGTTTGATAACTGCAACTGGATCCTTCATGAAATGTCTACTGAGGAGAGGTGCACAGAGCTTGGCAGAATCTCATGCTTTCTATGTTTCTGCTGCCAAGTCATTTGGGCGCATGATGAGGCACGCCCTTCGCCCACTGCACAAGGCTGAATCTTTTCACAGCGAGTGTGGATAAATGGCAACTGAAAGCAGAATCAAATGCCACATCCTGTGCTCAGTTCTCACTGCCCATGTCCAAAGATCATGTGAAGTGGGCTCATTGAAAGAGGAAGTAAGTCATTCTCTGTGCCCTGTGGATGCTGCCCTTGCAATGCATGCCTAATGTACAACTACTGGCAACAAAACATGTACTAAGGGCAGAGGGTGTGCCAAGTGGCCACTGAGTACAGAAAACTTGCACACTGCATTCAGGGACATAAACAATGTTCACAAGCAATGTCCTAAGTCCAGACCCTCATCTAGTTTTATGGCCGTAATTCGAAATTGGTAGTTTGTCAGCCTGACATAGTGACTGTACCTGTTATGGAACATATTTTGACTTTAGACTTTGATTGCATCTGAATGGGATGGACAAGTATCAGGGTTTTACAGCTCGCAACGGGGTGCACTGCACACACTTCAATTCTGGCTCTCTTTTTGCAAGACTGATCTTACCTTAATCCGTATGTGCTTTCCTCATTCCAATGATTGCAAATGTCGTAGTGAGAATGAGGGAGTTCATAGTAAGGTTACCAAGTGTTGATCCTCTAATTGAGGTCTGCTTCCCAAAATTGTTGGACATGGCAGTGGATTTAAATAGAATATTCTTCATTTTCCACTGCCTGTTTATATGCCTGGATGGTAGTCATTGAACTTCTGGTCATAATTTCATAAGACCATGGATTTTGATATGCATTTTCCGAATAAGCCTAGGAACGCTTCAACTGTGCTTTGGCCAGAGCAACTGTTGGGGTTAAAGCAAAACAGTAGAAAATGGGAAGAGTGGTGTGTGTTGCACAGCCCAGTTCCTCTTTTGTCCCTTTAGTGGAAGTGATCAACTTTTTTCCTCTCTCTTCATGGAAAAAAGTCCACACTGCACAATTAGGGGCAGATTTATCATAGTGTTGCATTTCCCTTGCATCACACAAGGTAACGCAAAGACAATGCGTCATTAAAGTCAGAGATACCTAGTAATGCAAGGCCACCTTGCATGGACCTGTAGAGCTTGGTAAATCTGGAATACGGCAGGGCAGCGCAAGTTGATGCCATGTGTTACTCTGCATTGGGAAGGTGCTCAATGGATGGAGCATAGGTGTTCCAATGCATTGATTTTGCCACATTCACAGATTTGCCATGAGTGGTAGACCTGAGAATGCATCAAAATGCTACGCCTCCCCAGGAGAGGCATAACAAGGAGACATATACTTACTTCTCTATGTTTTTTCTTCTTTGTACAAGTGTTGTATTCCACAGCACACATGGAAGGAGAAAAAAAGCCTCAGAAGATTGTTTTTGTGCAGGAAGGTGCCCCTTCCTGCACACAAATAATCCAAACTGCAACTCAGGCACCCTTGCTCTAGAAAGACAACAGTGCACCAGCAGAAGAAGAGGACAGGAATGCTCTATTACTTACCAATAATCTTCATTACTCCGGGTCCTATTGTCCTCATTCCATTCATGACAAGTGGAGATATTCATCTCCCGACAGAAAAAAAAGAGCAGAGAAATGTGGGTACCCTAACCCCAGCCCCTGGAAGTACATAAGCAGTACTTACCCAGCATTCTGCCTGAACTACATAGCCCCCAACAGGAAGGCCGGCCGTCTGGGAGGGAGGGTGTGGCGTAATAATTGGGATGAGGACAACGGGACCCAGAGTAATGAAGATTACCAGTAAGTAATAGAGCATTACCCCCAGGTCCCTCCTGTCCTCATCCCATTCATGACAAGTTGAGAAAAAAATTGTAAATATCCATTACGACGGGGGCATTGCATCGCAATGCCTTTACATCACGGTCATTACAACGCAAGTCGTTACAACGACTTGCGCTGGATGGCGCGCTAACCTAATGAATAGTATGATTTACTATTCCAACACCTTCCCTACTGTATGTAGACTGGAGTTGGAATAGTAAATCATACTATTCCTAAGTCCAGCGCCCTGCAGCGCAAGTCGTTGTAACGACTTGCGTTGTAAAAACTGCAATGTAACCTACCGTGTTGTAATGGAATGCGTTGTATCATCATATATTTGAAAAATACAGCAGACACACCACAGAGACAATGCGGCCAGCGACGAGAGCCACCCACAGGCAGAGACCACACAAGCTGGAGACCACAGGAAAAGGCCAGAAGCCCCAAACTTCAAAGAAAAGAGAAGAGCCAGAAGACAAGGTGGCACAGCTGCTGGATAAGCCGACCCCCATCACCCCACCAGCACGAGGCAGGCCCCTGGGAGACTCCCAACCAGGCAACAACCGGGCCCGACCCCGCCGAATGCCTGAGAGCAGAGGAGAGCAGGTAGCAGCAGAAGCCCAGATCCCCCAAAACACCCAGGCGGGTACAAGCAGGCCTCCAACCAGACCTGACCCACCAAAAAGGGCCAAGGCCAGACCGCACCAGGGCCCAACAGGGCAACCCACCCAAAGGCAGGGAGGGCACAACAAAGAAAACACACCCATAGGAGCCACTGCAGGGGGACAAACACCCAACCCGAGGCGACCCCAGGTGGACACGCAACCAGGCTAGTATCAGGCCCAACCCAGCACAACACCCAGATTCCAGGCAAGAAACCGGGTGGACCAGGCAGCAAGGATGCAGCCCAAAATCCAGAGAAAGTAGGGGCCAGAGACACCAAGAACACACCAACAGCCCTGCGGGGTGAAGCACAGCTCCCACAGGGGAATTAAACCATGGATCACCCAGGGGCACAACCCCACAGCACCCGGAAACCCAGGCAAGAACCCAGCCAACCGGGCCAGACTAAGTGAAGGGCAGACGCACCTAGGGGAAAACACGGCAGAGGAGCGGCTGCCATCCTCAAAGGCAAGCCAGAAGAAGGCAACGCCAACAGCACCAGTCAGAAAAGTCAAAAACACAACCAACCAGGAACAAACCAGGGGACACAGTGCACAACAATGCAACCTGAGCACCGGTAGAGCCAGGAGAAGTAACCCCCAGCAGTGAAACACAGATGGCCGCCGCCCCAGCACAGGAGAGAAAAAAAAACAACAAAGCAGCACTCACCCAGAGGGGGGTGGGCCAGGAGACACTGAACAAGGACCCCCAGTAGGCGGCCCAGGGCAGACCAACAGCAATCCCGCCAGGGCAGCCAGCAGAAAAACCAGGAAACATCCATTACGATGCTGGCATTGCATCGCAATACCTTTGCATCGCGGTCATTACAACGCAAGTCGTTACAACGACTTGCGCTGGATGGTGCTCTGACCTAAGGAATAGTATGATTTATTAATCCAACACCTTCCCTACTGTACGTAGACTGGAGTTGGAATAGTATATCATACTATTCCTAAGTCCAGCGCCCTGTAACGACTTGCATTGTAAAAAATGCGATGTAACATACCGCGTTGTAATGGAACGCATTGTATCGTCGTATATTCGAAAAAAAACAGCAGACACACCACAGAGACAATGCGGCTGGCGATGGGAGCTGCCAAAAAAAACACAGCATTGTATCATCGTATATTCGAAAAAAAACAGCAGACACACCACAGAGACAATGCGGCCGGCGATGGGAGCTGCCAAAAAAAACACAGCATGGAACTGCACCGCCTAATAACAGGCGAGGGGACCCGGAGCACCGAGTCCCACCGCAAACATAGGGAAACAGAGCAGGCACAGAAAGAGTCACAAAATGCACACCCGCCCCAATAGGGGCAGGAACGAAAGGGAGGGAACCAGGGCAATGCAGCAACAAGCCAGCACACTGAACAAGCCGGCCAAGGGGGGATATAGGCCCAGCAATGTGGTACACCCCAGGGGGACCAGGAGACAGGAACAAGGTCCCCCACCAGCAAGCCTAGGGTGCACCATCAGGAACCACGCCTGGGCAGGAGCCTAGCAGCAACCCAGGTGCACCACCAAAAACAGCACGGAGACCCAAATGCCAGCAGGAAAGAAAGACACCGCTACACCGTACTTACTCATGGGCCGGGAGACAGGAACAAGGTCCACCCTTCCTCCGCCAGCAAGCCCAAGGCGCACCATAAGGATCCACGCCAGGGCAGTGTGGAAATATGGATTTTTCTGATCAGTTATGTCCCCTATCTTGGACCCCAACGGTTCCATGTATGAATCACAAGTACATGTATGTTTCCTCCAGTTCCAGTTATGAAGACGCAAACACATGTGCGTCCACCGTCAACCTGTCCTCTTTCAGATCCGCCATGAATAGGCCGGATATTCCATTCCTAAGTATGAAAGGCCACCGGCTTTATATGGTTCACTTATGCCATTTTACAGTCCAGGCAAGTAGGCCCTGACTTTGTCATCGAACTCTTCTTGTCTTCTGCCTCTGAAAGCTCCAGTCTGAGCCTGCATCTGTGACCATGAACTTTGTCTCCTTCTCTGCGCGGCTCACGAAGCCTGACATCAGCCTATTCTCTGCCAAAAACTGTATTTCACCTTCGAAATTATCTGCTCCGTTCCCTGCCCGATGCATTCCTGTCTAGTAGTTTAAGTAAACATTCTTCCAGCTACCGAGCAAAGGCCCGGCTTCTCTGTCTTTATGCAAGTAATTCATAGCCCTATTACTATGGAAGATTTCCGCCCTCGCATCTAGTGTAGACACTTAGACGCTTGTACACGCACTAACAGTCAGTATAGTCAGTATAGAATAAGATTCTACTCGAAGAGACCTCTCTTTTGGATAACATAGTTCTTTAAACATGGGATGTTAGATATGATTTGGGATTAGGTTGACTTGACCCTCCAGACTTCTGTCGCCACATGTAGAGCTAAATGTCAAGTCCCCTTCACCCCCTAGTTGCACGTCCATTACACGTCATGCTGCTGCGCGCGCATTTCTGCCAAGTATTTCTGCTGACATTGCGAAATTCTTTCATAGAACCACCCTATTATGACATCACATCTAATGACGTTCTTTCATCACTCCCAGTTACGCCTATTTTTGCTACGCACGAATATATTATCCATACTATCAATTGTTACGCCTCTTGTATTTGCTTCACTGTAATACCTATTGTATAAAAGTGATTGATTGTCAATAACGTATGTACTTCACTTCCTGAACCTTCGTGGTGATGGAACTTGGAGCAACCGATTATAATCGACCATTGGAATAAAGCCCATTCCGAACCTCTAATACCACGGATTCTGCCTCTTATTTACTGAGCTATTTTATTATGTTTCTGTATCAAATTAAGTCCCGGTAATTAAATTATTTACCACATGAATGGCGCCCGAACAGGGACACTTTCTCATCTCAAGCGCCGGCGGTGAGTTGCAGGCCCGGTCTCCTGCCACAGCTGGACGGACAACAACGCGTACCAGCAGGATTTCCTGTATCTCCCTCCGGTCAAGCGGGGGCGACTGAGGCTGGGATCAACACCCAGACGAGGCGGTGAGAAGTGCGAAGTATCCCGACCAGAGCCTAGCTGAGAGAGCAAGATCCGAGGTATACAGAGGCCCACCAGTTTCCGAAGTCCCGAGTCGAGTCCAGTTTCCGAAGTGTTCGAGTCGAGTCCAGTCCGGTTCAAGTTCAGTTCAGTTTCCGAGGCCTTCCGTTTCCGAGCTACCCGGTGAGTACCATTACTGGGGAGGCGTTCTGACGTGCACATAGGTTGTGCCGGTCAAGACGGGTTTGGGTACACAAATCCGGTCTGCACTGTTTCAGCAGTGTATCTGTACTGTTTAGCAGTATATCTAGTATATCAGTATATAAATTCAGAATAATTCAGTTAATGTCGAGTATTATGTTTAGTGATTAAGTTTTCCTTAGATCGTCATCATTATTGTTGCTCAGTTAAATGTTAAATGTTAAATGTTTTAAGTACGTTCTGCATATTGTGGTGTGAATGACTGTTCATTATCGTGTTTACTGTATTAAGTTTGTTCAAAATCAAGTATCAGATCAGTTCTCAATATGCCGCTCTTTTCGAAATTAAGGCAGATCACAACAAGAAAAGGGGTACTCGAAGAAGCCGTCCCTATTCCTCCTAGGGACACTCCAGGGTACTTCATGTATCATAAACATGGCTTAGACGCTATATTATTTCTTGATTTATGGGTAGAGTACACCAAGGAATTACCAGAAAGTCAGAGGTGGCCCGCAGCTGGGACCTGGGATGCAGAGTGCATCATGAAAGTAGAGGAAGAGTTATGGAAAAGGAAAGTCAGACAGTCACAGAAAGACGCCGTTGAGTTATGGCGTAAAGAATCTCATAGACGTACAGAAAAAGCACTCCGACAGGAAGAGAAAAATAGAGAGAATTCAAATAAAGTCCGAGAAAATCTATTAATTGAAGAAGGTACACGAGTGAAATCAGAACAAGTAGACAGACAAAGAAATGCCCTTATGAATGGTATGTATCCCCTTCTGGCCGAAGGATTACCTAAGGCTACTCCGGAGATACCAAAAGACTTGCCAACCCCATTGTTTCCAATAAAAGCACATCCTAAGGGGCATCCTAGAACCGCAGAAGACGTTTTTCTTTCCTCATATTTAGATGACGCAGCTCCCGAGTATGCTAATTCCGCCCCACATAGACCGCCTGCCAGGGAGGTTCAACGCCAAGATCCAGTATCTGTACCTCTACAGCAACAAATCCTGACACAAGTTCCGGCAAGCACATCTGTTTCTACATCTGTCCCTACAGCTACTTCTATAGCCGTGTCCACACCTATAGTTGCTGTATCGCGTTCAACGAATCCTTTCACGCCCGATACCCCAGACGGGGCTATGGGAGGTGCTACCAACATTTTTTCTACGCCACCCAGAATAAATAAACTTACCTTTCAAGAGTCAGCACATTCACGTACCCCCAAACTCATAAATGCCCGTACGCTTAAGGAACTTCTTATAGATTGTAGATATGACCCTGTGCCCGGAAAAGAGGACGAAATGACCCTGGCATCATTACGTATCAGACGAGCGGCAGTGTATTTAGGGAAGTTACCAGGAATGACTACGCATCTAGACAATATATATCATTTTGTTCAAACAGGGCGAGATTCTGAATGTATTAACAGAGCTATGGAATACCAGAAAGTGGAGATACAGGGGGAACTGTTACGTTTCCTCATAAATTGTGTGATCAGAAATCAAGACCGACCGGGGGTAGACCCGGAAGCAATGCAAATTCTTACCAGATGGAGCCAGAATATATCAGAAGGGAGACATGATAAGCAAAATTGTATAATAGCCATGTGCCGAAAGATCCGTAAAGAAATAGAACGTTTACATGAAGAAAGATTAGCGGTAGACCAGTTCGAACAAGGCGAGGAGGAAGGATCAGGACTGCCCGCAGGACAGTCAGACACCATAGCCTATGTAGGTAGAGGAAGATCTTGTAATAGTACTAGATGTTTTATTGACCCGATACGTCCGATATGTCCAGATAATAACAGGAATTTCCAAACACCTATAATAAATATAAGGTCCCCCGAACACTCGTTCCAAACCGCTGACAAATTACTCCGAGAACGAAGGGGTTATCATTTTCTCGATTCTATGGATGAACAAGAATTAGCCAGGTCAGCCGTTCAATGGGTTGATAGTCCCGGAATGTATGGTGATGATACAGTAGCACACACATTTTTGAATCTCACCCCAGATGAACAGCGTTTAGCTGGGATTTATATGATTCAACAACTCCTTATACTATATCAGAGTCAGCATTCAGATCCTGGTCCTTTACCTGAAATACTGACTGAATTACTCAAGAATAGATGGAAAGGTTCAGGTACTAAGTTAATTAAAGAAATACTAGAATCAAGAAATCAGTACATTCTTTTTGTATGCCCAGAACATGTCTCATTGCCCATTAAGGAAAGAACCACGTATTACATGGACAGACAGAATCCCTTACGAGAAGTACACCCAATAAAAGGCGAGGACAATGAGTTTAAACGCGTATTTGTATATACGCCCATATCGAAAATAGAATTGTTAGAAATGAAGAAAGTGGTACCCAGTCATGACAAAGACCCAGCAGGTTTTCACCGAGAAATTAAAGACATGTTACTCATGGGAGAGTATACCTATCCCGACATTATGACAATATTAAAGGTATTGATGCCTGCTGGCATTTATGAAAAACTCAGGGAAAAAGAGTGGGAGGTAGGCGACCAAAAGATAGAATGGTCAGCATTAGAAGCAGAAGAAAAGGCCCGAACTGCAGGAGCAGGACTTGGGGATAAAACTAAAGCACTACCAGGTTTACTAGTACAGGTACTGCCACGTTTATTAACTACGAAAAAGGAAGATTGGGGTACAATTTCAGCCTGTAAACAAAAGCAAGATGAAGACACTAGTGATTTCTATGCCCGATTTGAAAAATGTTTTGGTATAAATAGTGGCATAAAAGCAAGTAGCGAATCATACCCACATCTGTTCGTGACAAAATTAGTTGAAAATTCCTTGCCTCAAGTGAAGAATAGAGTATTAAAATTCGAGAGTACCTGGCAAGGTAACACTCCATCACAAATGTTACAAATGTTACAGTACCATCACAATAGAATTAGAGAGGAACAAGAACATGAACAAAGACGCATGAAAGACACGAAAATGAAAATGCTAGTCTCCCAGACAGTTCCAGCTGAAGGACATAAAAAGGGTACGACACATTCCGGTGATACAACAGGACCTATAAAAGGGACATGCAATTATTGTAAAAAGCCAGGTCATTACGTACACGATTGTCCAGTTTTGAAACATAATATCGCCATAGGTAATACAAAAGAAAGACCACGGCCACCTAGACAGGATCAGAATGAACAAGGAGCCCCGCAGCATGCACAGTCCATGCCAGCTCCACCACAGTCTATACAGTTTGTGCCGGCTGCACCAGCGCTGCCTGTTGCTGCCACCCAAACCACGACACGACAACTGTACCAGACCGCACAGTACGACTATCCTGATTATCAACGATACGCATGAACAAGCCTAGAGAGGGAAGTAGACTTACCCCTTATCGAGGTCCCTGTAGACCAAGAAGGACCTTATGTACATAGTGAATTATTAGGCCAAGACAGAAAATTTTTACTCGATACAGGGGCAAGTCGAACAACTATAAAACGTAGTGAAGTTCCAGGGGCACCCCTCTCAGGCTCACAGAATATTTCCCTTGGTTTTTCAGGAAAACCTATTGTTAATGAAGTGTCACAACCTCTTCCACTTACGATAGGACCTTTGACCCGAACTACAGATTTATTGCTTACTAAATCATGTCCAGAAAACTTGTTAGGAATAAAAACACTGAAAGCTCTAGGAGCTATAATATGTTGTTCTCCGGAAGGAGTAAGATTGTTTTTACGTGATTTTAAAGGTCACTATGTGTCTAGAGACATGGATCCCCGACTGCAGACTTTACCTATACATCTATGGGCACAAGGCCCTACTGACGTTGGTTGCATGAATATTACACCATATCGAGTCACACTAAAGGCAGGAGTGGTACTACCACGAATGCGACAATACAAGTTACCACCAGATGCTGTAGTGGCTTTACTGCAAATCATTGACGAGCTCATTGCCCAAGGAGTGGTTGTGGAAACAGACTCCAATGTATGTAATTCACCGATAATTCCGGTTCTTAAACGAACAGATCCGAAGGCCCCGCCAGTATATCGATTGGTTATTGATCTGCGCGAATTAAACAAATGCATTGTGCCACAATTCCCTGTGGTCCCAGATATCTCGTCATTACTGACAGCTATTGATTCCGAAGCAACATTCTTTACTGTAATTGATCTCAAGAATGCCTTTTTCAGCGTCCCAATAGATCCGGAAAGTCAATATTTGTTCGGATTTAGTTTAAATGGACGTAGCTTTAAATTCTCCCGCGCACCTCAAGGATTTACAGAAAGCCCCAGCATCTATAGCCAAGCACTGAAACGAGAACTCGACAGTATCCACATGCCAGTTAACACTGCCTTGCCTCAATATGTCGATGATCTGCTGATCACCGCTAGAAGCGAACCCGAATGTGAGAAAGCATCACTGACGGTTTTACAATTTCTAGCCGAAAAGGGGCACAAGGTGTCCCCTTCTAAGCTGCAATTCTGTGTCCAGCGAGTTGTTTATCTTGGACACTCGCTGTCCAAGGAGGGAAGGCAGCTTACACCCGACCGCATTCAGTTAATAGCTAACATGCCAATACCAAAGACACAAAAGGAGGTGCGGGCTTTCATAGGCCTCACTTCATATTGTAGACAGTGGATCCCTCAGTATGCATTTCTAGCAAAATCACTCATTCAATTGACAACACAGGAGGCAGCCACATCGACTGTTCTCCCTTGGACTCAGGAACATACACAAGCTTTTGAAAGCTTAAAGAAAGCTTTATGTCAAGCACCTGTCTTAGCAACGCCATGTTACAGTAAACAGTTTACACTTTTTGTTACAGAACGTGAAGGTACTGCCTTGTCAGTACTCACACAGGAACAAGCAGGATCACACAAACCATGTGCTTATTTTTCTAGTACATTAGATCCCGTAGCTCAGGCTTTGCCTGCGTGCCTGAAATCAGTGGCAGCAACAGCTTTAGCAATCAGACAAAGCGATGCCATAGTGTTAGGACATCCATTGACAGTTCAAGTACCACATGCAGTAGAGGTTCTTGTGAATAGAACGCAAACACAACACTTGACTATAGCGCGACTTACAGGGTACGAGTTAACATTGTTTCAACCACATATAGAAATCAGACGTTGTAACACATTGAATCCTGCCACACTTTTGCCAGTAATCGGAACAGACCCACTAGCCCATGACTGTATTGAAGTCATTACAATCACGACGAAACCCAGACAAGACTTAACCGATGTCCCATTGTCAGACCCAGACCTGACGTTGTATGTAGATGGTTCATGTATGAGAACAGGTACAGGAGAGTTAGTGGCCGCTTACGCAGTCACAACAGACACTGAAATCATTGAAATAAATTGCATAAATACCTTGTCAGCTCAAGCCGCAGAGCTCATCGCTCTGACACAAGCCTGTATTCAAGCCACAAATAAAAAAGTCAACATATACACGGATTCACGTTATGCATTCGGAGTTGTACATGACTTCGGCGTGCTGTGGCGAGAGAGAGGTTATTTGACTTCCCACGGTGCCCACATTCAGCATGGACCCCTCATTCATGCCTTATTAGATGCAATACATCTACCCACTGCAATATCAATCATGAAATGTAAAGCTCATACGAAAGTTACTGATATCATTTCTCAAGGCAATGATCTAGCTGACAGAACAGCTAAACAGACTGCTCAAAGGAAGCTTACACCCGACATGACAAAGACAATGGTCCCGACATCAACACATTGTATGACGGTTAAAGATCCTACTCTTGACGTAATTGACATACAGACACATGCTACACCAGACGAAATAAAGAAATGGACTGAATCAGGAGGGATTCAAACGGATCAAGGATGGATGATGAAGGAAAAGTCTGTGTGGTTCCTTCCTGATTCAATGGTCCAAGTTATAATTAACACTATACATAGTCCAGCACATCTAGGAGAAAAAGCTATGCTAGATAGCATTCAACACATTTGGTTCAATAAACATTTACGAACAGCAGCTAAACGAAAAGTTCGTACCTGTATGATCTGTTGTCAGTTCAACCCAGGAAAAAGCGTTCCCGTAGAACAGGGTGGATTTCAGCCTCCTGATCACCCTTTTGAAGCCCTCCAGATGGATTATATCCAGATGGAACGATGTCGAGGATTCAAATATGTTCTCGTAGTTGTTTGTGCTCTTTCCCGTTGGACGGAGGCATACCCGGTTTCAGATTACACTGCCCCGACTACTGCCAAACAGTTGGTTCGAGAATTCTTCCCACGGTACGGTTTACCACGTGTTGTTTATTCAGATAACGGCCAGCCGTTCTCATCCGAATTAATGAAACACGTTTCACTTTTGTTAGGCTATCAGTGGAAATTCCACTGTGTTCGGCACCCCGAGGCAGCAGGTCTCGTAGAAAGACATAATCAGACCCTGAAAATTAGATTGTCCAAAATATGCAGAGAGAAAGGTGTCGACTGGGTAGTAGCATTACCAGTTGCACTCTTTTACACGAGAATGGTAGCACACTCTCGAACAGGGCTATCCCCGTATGAGGTGATCTTCGGCAGACCACCAAATATGTGGGGGACGCCTATACCACGCAAAATAACTGATATTGACTGTAATATGCTGACAGATTACTTGGCTTCCTTGATGTCTGCACTACAATCTTGTCGTTCACAGGTAGCTGCAGCTTTTCCTGACAACACTGAGGTGAAGCCCCATGACGTAATTCCAGGCGACCTGGTCCTAGTGAGGAACTTTGATCGAAAGACTCAGCTGGATCCTAGGTGGAAGTCGCCGCAGCTGGTTTTGCTCACCACAAGGACAGCCGTGAAGATCGAGGGCAGGAAAGGCTGGATTCATTCAAGTCATATCAAGAAATTTCATGGACTACCAGCGGATGTGAATACCACACCTCGTGTGTCTTCACCCATTGACTCAAAACTTCCTTTTGTTGAAAAGAGTAATTCCGAACATTATAAACTAAAGCTCAGGTCCAATCAGTCAAGCAATTTGATTGTTTAAGTCCTCTCCAAGGTGAAGCGGTTGAATTGTTTCTGACATGTATCCCTTGGACCTGAATAGAAACCACACCCGAAAAATGTTGAAACGACAGGCGTACTGTAAATCACTGCGTAGTCATTGCATAGTGACGTTATTAATTTTGTTTTTCTTAAGTCTTTTAATAATTACTGCAAGTATATTGTTGCACATATATTATCCTATTTCTAGACATGTTTATAATATTACTGCTGAACATTCTTTTAGTGAATTACCTCCGCTTGAGTTGTCTTATAGATTTGCGCTGCGCAATAACACGTTTATCAGTATGTTACATCATTCCCATCAGGTTAGCAATGCTACAAATTGTTGGATATGTGGCCGACTCCCTCCCTACCAGAATTATAAAGGAATTCTACCTCTCTTTCCATACCCGTTCACACACAACGGCTCCTGTGGAGCATGGTTTAGTTTAATTAATTCTCTAGATTCGAATTCTGCAGTTTATCAAGATAACTGGGTATGGGGAAATTTGAACTTAGTTTTGCTTAAGGTCTGCTACCCTAACAAGGAGGGACTTCCCCAGAGAACAGGAACTGATCTAGAAAATGAAGTGTATGGATTAGGTAATTTTACGCTTAATCTTATGATCCTAAATGTCGAATCCGAAGCTACTCCAATTTTGCCCGCTATGTCAATATTTCCAGTAAAGGGTGAACTATGTGTAAGGAAAAATGGTTCCATACATATGGGCCATAGTAGATGCACCACTGTAGTAGAATTTAGTGATCAAGGCAAGTCTACATTTAGAGCTTCCCGCCATTCCTATTTCATATGTGGTCAGACGGCATATGTACGTTTGCCTCTAGATTGGGATGGTACTTGCTATATTGGATTCCTTTTGCCACCTGTTTTCCTAGCTCCTCCTGATTATCACAGAAATACTCATTTAGTATATAATAGAGTAAGGAGAGATCTCCCAATAGTCGATTACACTGAAACAGCATGGGAAAAATACACAGATTTCAATAAAGGTCTCTTTCCCTATATAGGTACCGTTACTAATAGTAAGCTGATACGTAGATTAACTAGAACCCTTGAAGCAGTAGTGAACGAAACTATTTCCGCCTTAGGCAATTTAACAGAAGAGCAGTCTGCTATGCGGATTGTTGTGCTTCAAAATCGTCTTGTCCTTGACGTCATCCTGGCCGATAGGGGCGGAGCTTGTAGGGTCATCGGATCAAGCTGTTGCATTTTCATACCAGAAAATTCGCCATCTGTATATAAAGCCATAACTCGCCTTCATAAGATTGTAAGCCAGATACACCAGAACCCAGGCACCTGGACTTGGTCCGGTTGGTTTTGGAGTGTATTATCTACCTTTGGATGGAAGGTCCTATCTTTCCTAGGTATTGGCCTTCTCATACTATTCAGTTGCTGTCTATGTCTACAATGTGGACCAGCGATCTGTGGTCTGTGTGCCACATCGTGTATTCCACCACCAGGATTTCATTCATCACGGAAGAAGAAAGAAGAACAAATGATGCTATATGAACAGATCAATGGATTGATGAAGATTGATATCTCTTAACGGGCAAGTAGGGGACAAGGAGGGAATGTGGAAATATGGATTTTTCTGATCAGTTATGTCCCCTATCTTGGACCCCAACGGTTCCATGTATGAATCACAAGTACATGTATGTTTCCTCCAGTTCCAGTTATGAAGACGCAAACACATGTGCGTTCACCGTCAACCTGTCCTCTTTCAGATCCGCCATGAATAGGCCGGATATTCCATTCCTAAGTATGAAAGGCCACCGGCTTTATATGGTTCACTTATGCCATTTTACAGTCCAGGCAAGTAGGCCCTGACTTTGTCATCGAACTCTTCTTGTCTTCTGCCTCTGAAAGCTCCAGTCTGAGCCTGCATCTGTGACCATGAACTTTGTCTCCTTCTCTGCGCAGCTCATGAAGCCTGACATCAGCCTATTCTCTGCCAAAAACTGTATTTCACCTTCGAAATTATCTGCTCCGTTCCCTGCCCGATGCATTCCTGTCTAGTAGTTTAAGTAAACATTCTTCCAGCTACCGAGCAAAGGCCCGGCTTCTCTGTCTTTATGCAAGTAATTCATAGCCCTATTACTATGGAAGATTTCCGCCCTCGCATCTAGTGTAGACACTTAGACGCTTGTACACGCACTAACAGTCAGTATAGTCAGTATAGAATAAGATTCTACTCGAAGAGACCTCTCTTTTGGATAACATAGTTCTTTAAACATGGGATGTTAGATATGATTTGGGATTAGGTTGACTTGACCCTCCAGACTTCTGTCGCCACATGTAGAGCTAAATGTCAAGTCCCCTTCACCCCCTAGTTGCACGTCCATTACACGTCATGCTGCTGCGCGCGCATTTCTGCCAAGTATTTCTGCTGACATTGCGAAATTCTTTCATAGAACCACCCTATTATGACATCACATCTAATGACGTTCTTTCATCACTCCCAGTTACGCCTATTTTTGCTACGCACGAATATATTATCCATACTATCAATTGTTACGCCTCTTGTATTTGCTTCACTGTAATACCTATTGTATAAAAGTGATTGATTGTCAATAACGTATGTACTTCACTTCCTGAACCTTCGTGGTGATGGAACTTGGAGCAACCGATTATAATCGACCATTGGAATAAAGCCCATTCCGAACCTCTAATACCACGGATTCTGCCTCTTATTTACTGAGCTATTTTATTATGTTTCTGTATCAAATTAAGTCCCGGTAATTAAATTATTTACCACAGCAGGAGGGGAGCAGTGAAACCAGCATGAGGCAAAACCCAGCATGGAGCCCCAAATGCTAGACACAAGCAGACAAGAAAGAAAAAGACACCGCCACGCAGTACCCGGGGACGGGAGACAGAAACAACGCCTACCCTCAACCACCAACCAGTCCAAGGCACCTGACTCACATCCACGCCAGGGCAAGAGGAAGCAGGAAGGCAGGGGGAATGATAGATCAAGCTGCATCTTCCACCCTGCCAGGCCACAGGAAGATGCGCCTAGCAACGCGGAAGGAACACGGAGGCCCGTGCACCAATCACAAATGGCCAGCCGGCATGCCAGAGATGGCCAGGAACATCCCAGTCTCCCAAAAAGTCCAGCAGGTGAACCAGCAGACTCCCCGCCCGCACAGCCAGGCCACAAGACGGGGAGCGAAAGAAGAAAATGACAATACAGCCCAGCAGGAGCAGCACCAGCACCTCGTCCAATTCATCGACAGGCAAAAAAAAAGAACAGGCGGAATGCTGGGTAAGTACTGCTTATGTACTCCCAGTGGGAGGAGCTGGTGTTAGGGTCCCAGTATTCCTCTGCTCTTTTTTTATGTCGGGAGATGATTATCTCCACTTGTCATGAATGGGACGAGGACAGGAGGGACCTGGGGGTAATGTGCCATATATTGTTAGATAGATCATAGCCATTAAGGATGGATGGACTACTTGTTCCCAGTCAAATTCAATGCCAGCACACCAGGGACATTACTAAATGAACAGATGTTGTTACTGGAACCAGGGCCTGCAGGTATGTGGCACAAGTGAATGACAGTGGCCGAATGAGGGATACAGAACATTATTTACAGCTTGTAAACACTCACCTAAGAGATTTGAAAAAACCCTGTATGCCAGCAATGACTTTGATGCATTGTAAGGCGTGTGCTCACTGCGAAGAGGAAAACTACTGCAGTTACAATGAGCCCACAATGCACCACAATTAAATGTGCGGTATTCTGGCATTGAATTTGACTGGGAACAAATAGTCTGTCCTTAATGGCAATGATCTATATTTTATGGGAGTGCTTTTAAAGACCAATTAAGATTGTGTGTAACATTTCATGCTACCACCTTTGAGAAAGGCAAAACCCCTGCCGAAATGAATCTGTTTGGTGAATAAACTTGCATTTCTGAAACGCAGAGTGCTCCTTATGCTCTGTGGGGAGCTTTCTTTTTGAAATTTTAAACGCGCAACCACTCGCCCGCAGGCGGCACCCATTCTGAAAAGTGCTCGGTGGACAGTGGCAATTGAGGTGAAATGTTCTAACAAGTCTGTCGGAACCATTGCAGCCAAGACAATTGCCACACCTGCCCATTAATGGGGACTTTAGTAAATGTGCGTGTAACAAGAGGGAGAGAGAGGACTAGTTAGCTAGTCCGAGTCCCCGAGGGTTTATATGTGATTAAACAAAGAGGACTAGCTTAAGTTGACCAAAGTGTTACAGTACTCAAATTAGTTCTGTCACGGGCACCTTGTTGGTGTATTCATGAAGCCCTCACCCACCAACCTAGTTGGTGGCATGCTTCATCATCGGGCCCACCCAGTGACACCTAGTATGTCCCGTGTGTGCTACGATGCCTGATTACAGCGGAGCTGATATATTGCTGAGAGTGCAGTGAGGTTGGGTGAGTTGTGATTTAAAACGGCTTGGTGGTGGTCCCAGTACCCGAGGGTAAATTAAATTTTAATAACTGGGCCGTCACCAGCGGTTAAAAGTAAGGCTACAGGACGCGTGAGGGTGGCGAGTTACTGCCCCTTGCGTCCTTCAGATGGTCGAAATGTTTCAGCCAGTGCCTTAGAGTGTTCTGGCTTTCCTCAGGACCGTTTTTTAAAAAAAAGGTGTGGTGAAATAAAACAGACTTAGTGTTGTGGTACAGACTATGTGATACACTCACTAAGGCGTTTTTCTATATGTGAGAGGGGGATTCCCTTCTCATGCATATCTGTACAAACAAACATTAAGAACACGGACAGAACATTTACATTTACAGAGAGAGTCAGTAGTCAATTTAGACATATGGTCAACAATGCTTAGGTGGCCGGATCTATAGTGCAAGGTGAGAGGACTATGGGTCTCTTTCATTGAGCCAAGTGAGGAAGAGTTGTAGAGTTATTTCTGATCCCTGCCAGATCATAAGGATGTCGTCTATATATCGACGCCATGTGAGAATATTCCTGGTATAGGGATTGGTGTTGTGGGTGATGTGGGTCTGCTCAAAGAGGTGGACATAGAGTCCTGCCACGCTGGGGGCGAAGACGCTGCCCATTGAAGTTCCGTTGGTTTGGAGGTACAGGCTTCCCTCATACTCGAAATAGTTTTCCTTTAGTGCTATTGTTTTACATTGGAGGATGAAGTCTCTGGGTGTGCGGTGCGGCCATGGGGACTCCATAAGTACCTGTCTCAGGACTTGGATGGTGGCGTCCTGGGGGATACTGGTGTAAAGGCTTTCAATATCCAGGCCCACCAGGAGTTGGGTTTCTGGGTTGAATTCAGTGTTGTTGATGACTTGTAGTAAGTGTTTGGTGTCCTTGATGTAACTGGGTGTTTGCTGGATCAGTGGGTTAAGAAAGAAATCACAATAGCGAGAGAGGGGTTCCAGAAGGGAGTTGATGCCAGACACTATAGGTCTGCCCGGGGGGGGGGGGGAGAATACCTTTATGTATTTTCGGTACTGTGTAAAAGTATGGTACTTTTATCTTTTGGGGGCAGAGGTACTCTGCTTCTTGTTTGGAGATGTGTTCCGCCTGATGGGCGGTCTTCACTAGTGCCTGAATAGTGCTTTGTAGTGACTTGGTTGGGTCATGTTCCAGTTTCTTATAGTTTCTTTGGTCGCTTAGTAGTCGGCAAAAAATATAAACAAGGAAACCCTATTGATCAGACGGGACCAAGGGTACACGGTTATTTAGAAGAAACAAGGGTGATAATTACCTGGAGGGTTGATGCTCCAAGCGCTCCTGGATGAGCCTGTGCGGGGGGCACAGTCGTAAAGGAACGAGCGGTGGTTGTTCTAATGGCGGGAAAAGGGGAGGGAAACGGTAAGGAATTGCCGAGAATGGCGAATAGTAAAACCAGAGCGGTGGCCGGTAGTGATATAGGATCGTAATTACCTGGTATTGGAACAAGGTCAGTAAGGACTCTTCCTGGTGCGGCAAAACCGGCAATAATTATCCGCGTGTGAGTGAAACTTCATACCGGAAGGAATTAGAGGCAGCCCATGATGGCGGATCTAGGGGTAGGAATAATTAGAATGGTTGCTGCTGAGGCGGACAGGAACGAAGGGTGACAGGGAACCAGTGACCGTAAGTGAGGTGATCGGCTCAGTCTGCACAATCTACGTTGCGAGGACGATACTCGAATGGAGGTTCCGGGTCTGCAGCGAGTGACGGACCGGAAGGGGCAGTCATAAAGAAGTCTCCTATGTAGGAGGTGGGGGCGTGTCCTGAATGTGGATAATGTGAAAAGGGAGAAAGGACACGGAAGGGGAGCAGTGTCATGTGGATACAGAGAGGAAAGAGGAGAAGGTGCAGTGCACCAGAGAGAGGGTCACGGCGAGCAGTGATAAGATAAATTAAAAAATAGGGGAAATAAGCAGGAGGGACCAGGAGAAGTAGGGAAAGGTAATAAGGGGAGGAAGGACGATGAATCAGTAAATAAGATATGGGGTGGGTGAAAAGGGGGAAAGAAAAGGCACTGATGGCAAGGGAGTGAAGTGTTGGGGTGGGGGGTAGAATGCAGTGAGTGCGGGAAAAGGGGAGGAGGGGGAACGGTGGGGGGGGCAGGGTTTGGATTAGAATTAGAATAAAGGGGATATATGGTTAAAAGGGGGGGGGGGGGGGGAAAGGGGTAGTTGTTGGTTTCGTTGGCTTGGGATTAAAGTCAGTCACAGTAGGTGTACAGATAATTCATACAATGATAATATTACAGAAGATTGGACCAGTCCTCCAGGCGGTTGAGCCCGGTGTGTAAACTGTCAGTACGAATTATCCATTTAAGTTCTTCTTTATCCAGAATAGCAGCAATGTTAGTGTTCCTTATGGGTTGATGTATTACGTTAATGACTTGCCATTTGATGTCGTCCTCTGTGTGGTTCAGGGTGATGAAGTGGTCCACAAGTGGCGCATTTGGTGTTTTACAGCGTATACGACTTCTGTGCTGGCAAATCCGGATCCTGATTTTTTGGGTTGTTTGTCCAACATAAATCAAATCACAAGGGCAGGTAATTGCATATATCACATTGGCAGTGTTACAATTTGAGAAATGTGAAAGAGTGACATCAGTATTACCATGCACAAATTTTTTTGTGTCTTTAGTGAAGTTACACACACTACAGTTCCCGCACTTAAAATGGCCTAATAGTGGTGGTAGACCCCAGGCATCTCTGAGGGATTGGTCCTTAGTTTTGGTGGGGAGTGCGGCCCTGACAAGATGGTCTTTTATGTTTTTGCTTTTTTTGAAAGCGAAAAGAGGGCGTTCAAACTTCAAACTGCCGGCATTAATTGTAGGCCAGTGTTTAAGAATACTCTTCCTAACTGAGTTAGAGATAGGTGAAAAAGTGGTCACACAGACTATCCTATCGTCCCTTCTTTTTTCTTTGGGACTAAGTAGGGTTTCCCTTGGGCAGTACCATGCCCTTTTGAGGGCTTTTTTCACAAGTTTACGTGGGTAGCCTCTGTTGGTCAATTTTTTGGAAAGGGTGGAGGCCTCCGCAAAATAGTCTTTCTTAAGATAACAGTTGCGGCGTATCCTAAGGAATTGTGAGTAGGGAAGGGAGTCTCGTAAGGCTCTGGGATGATGGCTGTTGTAGGATAGTAGGGTGTTCTTTTCTGTGGGTTTGCGATAAAGTGTGGTATAAAGACCGCCATTGTAAGCTATAATGGATAGGTCAAGAAAGGCAATCTCATTTCTGCTATTATTTGCAGTGAATTTGAGGCCATTGCAGTGTGAGTCGAGCCAATCCTTAAATTGAGATAGGTTCTCTTCACTGTTGTTCCAGATCAGGAAAATATCGTCGATGTACCGCTTCCATTCTAGAATGGAATTTCTGAAGGGATTCATGGGAGATAGTATGCAGTGTGTTTCAAGCCAATCCATATAAAGTATGGCAAAATTTGGAGCAAAAACGGCCCCCATACTGGTACCCTTCACTTGTTGATAGTAGTTACCATCGAATAAGAAAAAATTCCTAGTCAAACAAATTTTGAGGAGTTTTATGATAAAAGAGGTAGGGACAGCGTGGGGTTGGGGTCTGGAGTTGAGGGTAATGCCAATTATGTCAATGCCTTCCTCTTGAGGGATGTTTGTATATAAAGATTCCACATCAAGGGTGCATAGTAGATGGTTAAGAGGGTCAAAGGGGAGTTCTTCTACAAGATTCACCATAGCCATGGTGTCCTTGATATAGCAAGATGTTTGGGGTACAAAGTCCCTAATGAAAAATTCAATGTAATTCCCAAGGGGTTCAAGTATGGAACCGCACCCAGAGACGATAGGTCGTCCCGGGGGGGTGGTGGCGTTTTTATGAATCTTCGGTAGGGTGTAAATAACCGGTGTACGTGGAGATTTCGTATTAAGGTACAGATATTCCTTTTTACTCAGGTAGCCTTGATGAATGCCCTCCTCTGTAGCATCGAGGATCAGTTTTTGTATCTCACTGGTGGGATCACAGGGAAGTTTTAGATAGTGTTCAGGTATAGATAGTTGCCTTAGAATCTCTTGTTTGTATATATCTATATCTTGGAGAACAATCCCTCCACCCTTATCAGCAGGCTTGATAATTAACTTGTCCATATGTTTGAGTTCTTGTAAAGCAGACTTCTCTTGAATTGTGAGGTTGTATGGAATAAATCTGCGTGTGTGTTCAAGCTCTGAGATTTCCTTAAGAATAAGTTTTTCGAAGGTGACTATCTCAGCTGGAATACTGTTGTTGGGTGGGGCGAAAGTTGAGGGAGGGCGGAATGTCGTGAAAGCAGTGGAAGGAATATGGGGAGTATCTTGAAAGAATGCTTGTAGGCGTATTTTCCTAAAGAACCGTAGCAGTTCGATCTGTAGTTGTAGGAAGTCTGGTCTAGTGGTAGGGACGAATGAAAGACCTTTGCTTAGTACCGTAATTTCATTCTCCGAGAGTTGGTGATTGGAAAGGTTAAAAATAGGAATGGCTTCTGGGGCAGGCATGGTGGTACTAGGTACGTTGTTGTGGTGAGGCCTGGTGTTAGTAATATGGGCGAAATTGTGGGCAGATTGAGATAGCTGAGGGTTTACCACTGGTAATATCTCTGGCGTGTCTGCCTGTCCCCTGGAGTACTGTACCAACGAGGTGGACGTGATCTTCCGCGGGTTGGTTGGCGGCCCTGTTCTTGGCCTAAAAAATGTGTATTTCCTCTACCTCTGGATGTGCTTGGGTCCTCAGTGGAGTCTGAGTTCTCAGATGAATCGGCCGATGTATCTGAAAAGCTGACTATATTCTGTTGCTTGTTAAATCTTCCCCAGGGGCGCTGTATTCTTGGGCCCAGGTATGCTCTATTTGTGTAGAAGTCTACAACTAGATAGGGGTATGTTCTCTCTATCTTATAGTTCTTCACGTCTCGTTTGACTTTGGTGATTTTTTTATTTTGTTCAATTCTGTGGAATTCTGTCAAGGTTTTCTCAACTTTATCTAGGAGTGATTTTGTGTCTGGGATACTACTGTTTTCTTTAATTTGTTTTTCAATGTCTTTGATTTCCAACTCTAGTTTCTTGGCTTCTTCATTGGCTATGTCAATGCCAAGCACCATCCAGTGCCTTGAGCAGGTTGTACCAATGTGACTAAATCCTGTCAGATATTTTTTAATTTCAGTGAAGACCCCTGGTATGTTGCGTACTTGTAGGCCTACTGGTATTGTGTCTGACTTCAGGTATTCGGTTAGCATTCGAACCATAAGTTGTAACCTTATAAATTTTTTGGTCAATTTTTCTAGTTGATCAAAGATAGTGCTCTCAACTGTACTCGTATTATCTGTAGTCTCGGTGAAGAGCGAGGGACCCTCTAATATTCTTTTAATATACTCATCGGAATATAGAGGGGCGTGTTGTGCCATACCAACTTAGGTGGTGATGGAATGGGAAGGGGTGAGGGAAAGGGGGGAAAAAAAAAAAATTGGGGGGGTGCCCACTAAAACTAGTTTAGTAAGGGGGAATACAGTACAAATTCCTTGCAATCCAGCGATTGCGCTTATGTCAAAAAATATAAACAAGGAAACCCTATTGATCAGACGGGACCAAGGGTACACGGTTATTTAGAAGAAACAAGGTCCCATTCAAAAATAGATACAATTTTAAATATCACAATTTTCCAATCAAAAATTGGATTTAATGTTTTATTCAGAAGATAAATTTAAGATTTAATACAGTTGCTAAGAACAAGTATGCACGTGGTGAAATAAGTGAGCAGCCCGTGAGTAGTAAAGGAAATCAGCCGATTTCCTAACCGCAGGCAAGTGACTTAAAAAGTGACTTTTGGTGTATCTGAAATAAAGATTATTTAAAGTCACAATTGAGAAACATCTCATACTCTGAATAGAAAATTCCAGTGTAACATCAAGAGATTAGAGATGTAGGTCGACGACGTTTCGATCCCCAATTAGATGGTGGGATCTCTTCAGGACTAACAAGGTAATGGAATGCCTGGGAAAGTGAGCCTGGGTGGGTAAGGAAGAGGGGAGAAAAAAAGGGGAGTTAAAAATGCGGGAAAAGGAAAGGTAAAGGAGTTGTGGGTAATAGCATAGTGTGGTGCATTGAAGCATAAACTTATGCCGGAGGGGGAGAGCAGTGTATATCTAAAGGATAATAGTAAGAGGGATTGAAGGTGAGGGAATTTACCGGAGTGGGGGTGTGAGTGACGGAAATAACCGAAGGTAGGGATAACCAGAAGGGGCGTAGGATGAGGTGGTGCCATGAGAAGAAGGGAGGAGGAAAAGGAAGATGAACTTAATATACAGGGGACAGCTGAAAGGCAAATAAATGCAGGAGCCGTACTAGGCACGTTGTTCAAATGCAGGAGACAATGCAAATCATTGCGCACGTTGCTCGATAGCAGTTCTGGAGAGGTGAGGGGTACTGCTGTGTCTCCCCTCTTCCTTACCCACCCAGGCTCACTTTCCCAGGCATTCCATTACCTTGTTAGTCCTGAAGAGATCCCACCATCTAATTGGGGATCGAAACGTCGTCGACCTACATCTCTAATCTCTTGATGTTACACTGGAATTTTCTATTCAGAGTATGAGATGTTTCTCAATTGTGACTTTAAATAATCTTTATTTCAGATACACCAAAAGTCACTTTTTAAGTCACTTGCCTGCGGTTAGGAAATCGGCTGATTTCCTTTACTACTCACGGGCTGCTCACTTATTTCACCACGTGCATACTTGTTCTTAGCAACTGTATTAAATCTTAAATTTATCTTCTGAATAAAACATTAAATCCAATTTTTGATTGGAAAATTGTGATATTTAAAATTGTATCTATTTTTAAATGGGACCTTGTTTCTTCTAAATAGCTTAGTAGTCGGCGGCATTCGGTGTCATAGTCCTGTTTATCTAAGAGCACAATGCCTCCTCCCTTGTCGGCAGGTTTTATTATGATAGAGGGATTGTTTTTGAGTTCCTGGATGGTTTCTCTGTCTTCCTTCGACAGGTTGTTGAAGTGATTGGTTGGTTCTAGGTTCTCGACATCATTGTAAACAGCCAATTCAAAAGTGGTGATCTCTGGGGGCACTGTGGAGGGTGGCGGGGTGAAGGTGGATTTGGTCCTCAGGTATGTGATGTTAGGGTTTTCAGTGGGAGTGGAGTCGTCCCTCGAGGGTTTCTCGAAGAAGGCCTTGAGTTTTAGTTTCCTCATGAACTCCG
Source organism: Triturus cristatus (assembly GCF_964204655.1). Lineage (NCBI taxonomy): Eukaryota > Metazoa > Chordata > Amphibia > Caudata > Salamandridae > Triturus > Triturus cristatus. Next base: position 874,048,539 of record NC_140587.1, read on the forward strand.
CCAGTTCCACGTGCAGTTTAAATTTGTCCAATCTAGTCGTTGGCACAAAGGATAGTCCCTTTTCAAGTACTGAGACCTGTTTGGGTGTCAGTGAAATGCTAGAAAGGTTAAACACCATGGACTCATGCGTTGCTTGATTTATGGTTTGCTGGTTCCCGGTTGTCTGGGTGCCTTCTGGCGAGTGTTCGCGCTCACTGGGTTTCCGTCTTCGGCCCAGTGTACTTGTGGTTGCGGGTTGTGTTTTCTCCTTCCGCGTGTTCTTCTGCCCTGTCCTAAAAAAGGAGGCATGTGGGGTCCATGGTTTCCTGGGAATAGGGGCATGGGGCCAGGTGTATACGTTTGCTGGTATCCAAAGTAGGGGTTTTGCACTGGGCCAAAGTTCGTTGGAGGCCCAAAGTAATATCCAGGTGGTCCTCCCTGCCAGGTGTTTGGCCAGCGTTGTCCGCGGCGGCCTCTGCCACCCCGTTTGTGTGAGCTATTGCTAGAGTCACTGGATGCGGAACTGTCATCTGCTGAGGAGTCTGAGGCATTTGGGTTATTGGCTGGTGGGGTAAAGTCTTCTTCAGAGTATGGAAAGACTTTGGCATAGCTAATTTTTTGAGGTCTTTCTCATATTTCTTGATTTTAGCTTGGGTCAGGTACTCCTTGTACTCGTTAATTTCTTTATTTTGGTCATCTAATTTCTTTTTGTAGGCTGTCAGAGTTGTTTTGAAGTGGCTTTCTGATAATTGGATTTCAATTACGATGGCTTCTGAAAGGCGTTTGGCAGTTTTTATAATTAGTATCATCCAGTCCCTGGTGCAATGCCAGGCGATATGGGTCCAGTCCTTCCTGAAAGTGGGGTCATCTAGGAAGATCCTGGGTGCGTTGGTGACAATCAGTCCTCTTGGGGCCGTATTGGTTTTGACATATTGGGCTAGGATCACTCCATGGAGGATGGTGCGGATCCTGTTTCTCTTTTTCTCAGTGAGGGTCTCCCAATCAGTTGTTTGGGCTATGGAATTAGCGATGTTGAAATCAACTTGAAAAGAGGGGTCTGCGAGAATATCGTTGACCTCCTCCTCCGTAAAGGTAAGGCCATGGTTCTCGGCCATGGTGATGTTGTCAAACTCTCTCAGCTGTGCGCTGCCTATATATGCGTGTAACAAGAGGGAGAGAGAGGACTAGTTAGCTAGTCCGAGTCCCCGAGGGTTTATAGGCGATTAAACAAAGAGGACTAGCTTAAGTTGACCAAAGTGTTACAGTACTCAAATTAGTTCTGTCACGGGCACCTTGTTGGTGTATTCATGAAGCCCTCACCCACCAACCTAGTTGGTGGCATGCTTCATCATCGGGCCCACCCAGTGACACCTAGTATGTCCCGGGTGTGCTACAACACCTGATTACAGCGGAGCTGGTATATTGCTGAGAGTGCAGTGAGGTTGGGTGAGTTGTGATTTAAAACGGCTTGGTGGTGGTCCCAGTACCCGAGGGTAAATTAAATTTTAATAACTGGGCCGTCACCAGCGGTTAAAAGTAAGGCTACAGGACGCGTGAGGGTGGCGAGTTACTGCCCCTTGCGTCCTTCAGATGGTCGACATGTTTCAGCCAGTGCCTTAGAGTGTTCTTGCTTTCCTCAGGACCGTTTTTTTAAAAAAGGTGTGGTGAAATAAAACAGACTTAGTGTTGTGGTACAGACTATGTGATACACTCACTAAGGCGTTTTTCTATATGTGAGAGGGGGATTCCCTTCTCATGCATATCTGTACAAACAAACATTAAGAACACGGACAAAACATTTACAGAGAGAGTCAGTAGTCAATTTAGACATATGGTCAACAATGCTTAGGTGGCCGGATCTATAGTGCAAGGTGAGAGGACTATAGTCGGCTAGGTGTGATGGTACTGGTGGTGCTATCAGAGTGAAAATACGCGACTAATTAGGAGCGTGGTGTGGCTAAAACACGGAAATCACACTGAAAGGAGTTGACTTAGTGTGGCAGGGTGCAAGAAAATTGTTCTTACGCTTTGGGTTATTAGCCAAGGCTTCCTGGAGGGAAGCGGTAAGGGGATGACCCTATGGGAGAAAAAGAGATAGGCTGTAGGGGTTAGGGACCTGTGAGGAAAGAAGTGCTTACCCAGTTTGTTGTTTGGAGGCTTGTCAGGTTTGTCATACTCACAGTCTTTCTGGTCAGTGCCTGCCTTGTACCTGTTGTCCCGCCGTCGTCCTCCGGTAGAATGAGCCTGTCGGCGTGTGGGCTTTTTATACTATGGTTAACAAGGTAATGATGAGCACCTGTGGGAATAGTAAGGGTGGAAGGACTACCCCTTTGTGTTGTTGCTGCTCATGCTCGTGGTTTGCACACTAGTCTCTCGTGCATGCTCAGTATATCAGCGCAACTGCTATGTTGTTGCTCATGCTCATGATTTGCACACTAGTTTCTCGCACATGCTCAGTATGAATGCGTGATTATAATGCAGGTGGTTTGTACTCTAGTCTTATGCATATGCTCAGTATGATAGCGCGATTGCGTTAAGGTATATGTAGCAACTAAAGTATGCCGCCGTTGGTACGGGGAAAGGGGCAACGCCCGTGTTAGGTGTGGCGTGGTTTTATCTGCGCAGGCGCGAAGGGATCAGCGTTGGCTATGTATGCGCTAATATTGGGGAAACATGCCTGTGGGACGCGCCGCCTCCCAGAGTGGTTCGGCCCGTTAATCACTGCTTAATGCACATGCGCTGCTAGGCGCTGCGCGCTAAAGTTGACATGGCAGTATTAGGGGGGTTGAAGCATGTGCCCATGATAATGGCAGCCTAGTGGTACACACAAGGGGGAACATGATCTATGTCTATGTACAGAGGGACTATGGCACGAGGGACTGACCACTGTACACAGGCGAGGTAATTGTGACTAGTGTAGGTCTAGGGTGTGACTGAATTCCACGGTATGGCGTCGTTGAGGCTATTGGTTTGGGTGGATAGGCGATATATCCAACGTTGTTCCTTGCTGAGTAATTTCTTCTCATTATCCACTGCCAGTTCCGGTAGTTGTTCGATGATGGTCCAGGTCAGGTCATTGGGAGTGTGTCCCTGGGTGATGAAATGACTGGTCATTTTACTAATGTTCTTCTTGCACCTGATTGTGCTCCTGTGTTCTGTGACTCTAGTTCTTATTTTGCGGGCGGTCATGCCGATGTATCGGAGGCCGCAGCTGCAGGTAAGTAGGTAGATCACGTTACGTGAATTACAGTTTGTGTGGCTGCGTTGAGTCCACACTTTGTCTGGTTCTAGTATCAATGTTTTCGTATGGCTGGTAAGATGGCACACGCTACAGTCATTGCATGGATAATGTCCAGAGATTTTAGGCAGGCCCCACGCATTCAGGATAGTGTTGGGTTCTCTATTGGTCAGGGGTCTGGGGCGGATGCTCACGAGTTGGTCTTTCAGGTTGTTGCACCTTTTGTAGGCAAACCTAGGGGTTTCCCATTGTCGTTGTCCAGAGTTTAGGATTTTCCAGTTTCTGCGTATGAGCTTCGCCACCTCATTGGAGGCTGTGTTGAATGTGGTGACACACGTGATGGGTTGGTCACTCTTGTCCTTGGGTACAGTTTCCAGGAGGGCCTCCCTATTTTGGTTCCTGGCTCTTTTCTTGGTTTTGTTAATGATGGCCCGGGGGTAGCCTCGTTCCTCCAGTTTCTTAGACAGGTCTGCCGACTGATTTTTGTAGTCGGTTGCTTGAGTGCAGTTTCTGCGTATACGCAGAAATTGCCCAAATGGTAAGTTTTCACTTAAAGGGTGGGGATGGAAACTTGTGTAGTGGAGGAGTGAGTTCCTTGAGGTAGGCTTGTAATAGGTGGTAGTGATCAGTTGGCCATCTTTGGCCCATATGTTCAGATGAAGGAATGCCAAGTGGCTTGCACTCGAGGTGCTTGTGAATTTCAGGTATGGGTCTCTTTCATTGAGCCAAGTGAGGAAGAGTTGTAGAGTTATTTCTGATCCCTGCCAGATCATAAGGATGTCGTCTATATATCGACGCCATGTGAGAATATTCCTGGTATAGGGATTGGTGTTGTGGGTGATGTGGGTCTGCTCAAAGAGGTGGATAGAGAGTCCTGCCACGCTGGGGGCGAAGACGCTGCCCATTGAAGTTCCGTTGGTTTGGAGGTACAGGCTTCCCTCATACTCGAAATAGGTTTCCTTTAGTGCTATTGTGGCACATTGGAGGATGAAGTCTCTGGGTGTGCGGTGCGGCCATGGGGACTCCATAAGTACCTGTCTCAGGACTTGGATGGTGGCGTCCTGGGGGATACTGGTGTAAAGGCTTTCAATATCCAGGCCCACCAGGAGTTGGGTTTCTGGGTTGAATTCAGTGTTGTTGATGACTTGTAGTAAGTGTTTGGTGTCCTTGATGTAACTGGGTATTTGCTGGACCAGTGGGTTAAGAAAGAAATCGCAATAGCGAGAGAGGGGTTCCAGAAGGGAGTTGATGCCAGACACTATAGGTCTGCCCGGGGGGGGGGGGGGAGAATACCTTTATGTATTTTCGGTACTGTGTAAAAGTATGGTACTTTTATCTTTTGGGGGCAGAGGTACTCTGCTTCTTGTTTGGAGATGTGTTCCGCCTGATGGGCGGTCTTCACTAGTGCCTGAATAGTGCTTTGTAGTGACTTGGTTGGGTCATGTTCCAGTTTCTTATAGTTTCTTTGGTCGCTTAGTAGTCGGCGGCATTCGGTGTCATAGTCCTGTTTATCTAAGAGCACAATGCCTCCTCCCTTGTCGGCAGCTTTTATTATTATAGAGGGATTGTTTTTGAGTTCCTGGATGGTTTCTCTGTCTTCCTTCGACAGGTTGTTGAAGTGATTGGTTGGTTCTAGGTTCTCGACATCATTGTAAACAGCCAATTCAAAAGTGGTGATCTCTGGGGGCACTGTGGAGGGTGGCGGGGTGAAGGTAGATTTGGTCCTCAGGCCTGTGATGTTAGGGTTTTCAGTGGGAGTGTGTACCACTAGGCTGCCATTATCATGGGCACATGCTTCAACCCCCCTAATACTGCCATGTCAACTTTAGCGCGCAGCGCCTAGCAGCGCATGGGCATTAAGCAGTGATTAACGGGCCGAACCACTCTGGGAGGCGGCGCATCCCACAGGCATGTTTCCCCAATATTAGCGCATACATAGCCAACGCTGATCCCTTCGCGCCTGCGCAGATAAAACCACGCCACACCTAACACGGGCGTTGCCCCTTTCCCCGTACCAACGGCGGCATACTTTAGTTGCTACATATACCTTAACGCAATCGCGCTATCATACTGAGCATATGCATAAGACTAGAGTACAAATCACCTGCATTATAATCACGCATTCATACTGAGCATGTGCGAGAAACTAGTGTGGAAATCATGAGCATGAGCAACAACATAGCGGAGAAGTGTGGCTCAATGATTAGAGCGGCAGACCCTGATGCAGAGGTCTAGCCCGGGACCAGGGTTCAATTTCCCGCCTCGGCGGGTCTTGGGCTCAAAAATTCCACGGACCTGATAATTCTCGCCTCGGTGCCATTCTGATCATGGTGTCCCACTCTGCAACTCTGGGCAATAGCTTGCTTAATCTCCACAACGGCCCCCACAACGCTAAGGATGCCTGGCCTTCACCTTGGGGGTGCCCAGGAGTGGACGCCTCACAGGGAAAAGCCAGGATGGGTTCCACAGCGGTATTCGTACAAGCGCCGAGAGGCCTCCGGGTAGTCGTGCGCTATACAAGTATCCATACATTTACATTTATTTACATTTACATAGCAATCGCGCTGATATACTGAGCATGCACGAGAGACTAGTGTGCAAACCACGAGCATGAGCTGCAACAACACAAAGGGGTAGTCCTTCCACCCTTACTATTCCCACAGGTGCTCATCATTACCTTGTTAACCATAGTATAAAAAGCCCACACGCCGACAGGCTCATTCTACCGGAGGACGACGGCGGGACAACAGGTACAAGGCAGGCACTGACCAGAAAGACTGTGAGTATGACAAACCTGACAAGCCTCCAAACAACAAACTGGGTAAGCGCTTCTTTCCTCACAGGTCCCTAACCCCTACAGCCTATCTCTTTTTCTCCCATAGGGTCATCCCCTTACCGGTTCCCTCCAGGAAGCCTTGGCTAATAACCCTAAGCGTAAGAACAATTTTCTTGCACCCTGCCACACTAAGTCAACTCCTTTCAGTGTGATTTCTGTGTTTTAGCCACACCACACTCCCAATTAGTCGCGTATTTTCACTCTGATGGCACCACCAGTACCATCACACCTAGCCGACTATAGTCCTCTCACCTTGCACTATAGATCCGGCCACCTAAGCATTGTTGACCATATGTCTAAATTGACTACTGACTCTCTCTGTAAATGTTTTGTCCGTGTTCTTAATGTTTGTTTGTACAGATATGCATGAGAAGGGAATCCCCCTCTCACATATAGAAAAACGCCTTAGTGAGTGTATCACATAGTCTGTACCACAACACTAAGTCTGTTTTATTTCACCACACCTTTTTTAAAAAAACAATCCTTACTTTTAACCGCTGGTGACGGCCCAGTTATTAAAATTTAATTTACCCTCGGGTACTGGGACCACCACCAAGCCGTTTTAAATCACAACTCACCCAACCTCACTGTACTCTCAGCAATATACCAGCTCCGCTGTAATCAGGCGTGGTAGCACACCCGGGACATACTAGGTGTCACTGGGTGGGCCCGATGATGAAGCATGCCACCAACTAGGTTGGTGGGTGAGGGCTTCATGAATACACCAACAAGGTGCCCGTGACAGAACTAATTTGAACATCGACATTAGTAAATGAACAGACGTAAGTTACTGGAACCAGTGCCTGCAGGTATGTGGCACAAGTGAATGACAGCGGTCGAATTTTAAAGGTTGTAAACACTCACCTAAGAGACATGAAAAACCCTGTATGCCAGAGATGACTTTTGATGCATTGTAAGGCGTGTGCTCACTGCGAGGAGTAAAACTACTGCAGTTACAATGAGCCCACAATGCACCACAATGAGACTCTGAAAACCGGGAAAGAATGTGCGGTATGGTGGCATTGAATTTGACTGGGAACAGAGTCCTTCCTCAAAGGCAATGATCTATCTTTTATGGGAGTGCTTTTAATGATCAATTAAGAACGTGTGTGACATTTCACGCTACCAGCATTGAGAAAGGCAAAACCCCTGCTGAAACACATCTGTTTGGTGAATAAATTAGCATTTCTGAAACCCATAGAGTGCTCCTTATGTTCTGTGTGGAGCTTTGTTTTTGAAATTTTAAACATTCAGCTACTCGCAGGCAGGAGAAACCCAGTCTGAAAAGTGTTCATTGGATTCACAGTGCGCTTTTTTGGTGGTTTGGAGCTTCGAATTGGAACAGCGCAAGAGAACCACCACACATCCATATGATTGGACATCTAGACAATCCTGCAAATGAGCGAATCTGAGGTTTCGCTGTTCTCCGGCACGATTGCATGATATTGAGTTATTCAAACACATTTATTGTAAATGTTTGCAACAAAGTGGTTGGAGCGAGGATGGTGAATGGTGTGTAATTTACCTAGAAATTTTATGGTTTAAACACAGTTATCATGTTTACCGATGCAGCATGCCAAGAAGCGGCAGTGGGCATATTCAAACCTGGCAAAACGAGTGAGGAACGAACTAAAGACACAGCACCCAGCAAACATGGAAGATTAAAGACACAGTTTTGGAGACTAGAGAGTGCAAGATCCCTAAGTGGTGGGAAGCAACATCACTCCAAAATTACATAGAGGTTAACCGGATCCCATGAGGATTGTGTATATATACAGTCCCTGCCTACGAGAACCCCGACCCCAAGTTATTGGACAAGTGGGCAGACACACAACAGAATCATCTGTAGGCATGTTAAACATATTGATTAAATTTTCTTGGAGCGATAGAGATAGGTGCCTGAAGGAATTTGAGGAATTGGAGACTATAATCATCACTGAGCAGGATACAAAAATCAGAGAAGAACTCAGTGAAGATATGAAAAAACGTCTCATAGCTTACGAAGCAAAAATCAAACAACGAAAGCACACCAAATTCAATTGTGATGCACACTATTATGAACAAGGGAGAGTTCTCACTTTTGCTTGCAAGTTTAATGCGCCAAGGAGGGCACTTAGGGGCAAACTAACCAGAAAAACTATAGAACAAAGAGAAACCTCAGAGTCAGACATCACTACAGATAATGAACAATCCGGTGAAGAAGGTGCTGATCAAATTCCCAAACGTTCCCTTTTTCACAAGGAATTTCAACTACTAAGGCAATCGTGGCAATGGGGGGAAGAGGCAAGTTCCCAGAACGGAGTGTGCAAGAAAGACAAGAAAAATTAGGCGAGGAGGCCACAACAAGTACAGGCATAGCATCCCACACAAGAAGCAAATGGGGGTCCAGGAAGAAAATTACTTTGAAAAAAGGATTTACTTTTTGTCCAACACAAAATTTCTAGTATACCCAGTCACGGATTGACGTCTACTTATTTACGCGGAAATTAAAGTTGTATACCTTTTTCAAAATGAGGAATTTATCTGAACATCTCCCAAAAGTTGTGAGTACAGAAACAAGACAGACATCTACTGATATCCTGACTGGAGACGATTTGGATATCCTTTGAGTGTTGGTTGATCAGGAATTCAGCCCTGAAAGAGACACTGAAAACTTCGGTATCGAAAAGAGACATATCAAAACTGGTCTTAAGGTGAAATCAACTTTTGTTCCAAATATGCCATTCGATACTATAGAGGTGTTTGAAGATGCAGTAAAAAGAGAGTTACAGCAAATAAGGACAAAGACAAGTAAATTAAATAACTTTGAGTCCAATTTTTGCCATGAACAGAAAAAGGCAATTATTGGAATTCAACAAGATCCCAATATTGTATGTAAACCCTCCTGACAAGAGTGCCAATATTGTGTTAATGACTAAGGACTACTACAGTAAGGAAGCGTTGACACAATTGTCAGATACTGATTGTTATGCAAGAATCATGAAAGAAAGATATAATCAGAGTATCGTTTGAATATCATGGTATGATACAGAGGTGGTTCCAACAGGGCATGCTAGATCAGGAAGAAGTACGATTCTTGAATTGTTCCCATTCTGTAATATCAACATTTTATCATCTCCCAATAATTCACAAAACGCAAGCACACCACCAAGTCGCCACAATTATTTCTTCGAAAGGAAGCCTCACAGAGCATATGTCTCAATTTATTGATTGCTTCTTAACACAATTTGTCAAAACTTTACCATCCTTTGTCTGTGACACGAAAGACTTCATCGGAATCATTTCCAACATCATCTGGGAGCCAGATATGTTGATGGTGGTGTTGGACATAACAAGTCTTTGTACGTGCATATATCACACGCAAGGCATACAGGCAATCAGATATTTTCTTAGGGGAAGATCAATAAAATTGGCTGAACACAATGAGATGCTAATTGAATTTCTCACATTCTCACATCTTTCTCTATCAGAAACAATTGTATTTACAACTTAAAGGCACAGCCATGGGCACCTGCTTCGCCCCCAGTTATGCAAATTTATTCATAGGCTGGTGGGAGAAGTAGGTGGCATGGGCTGACATCAACAGCAGATGGGTTTCTTGCATTGTGGGCTGGTACCGCTATATAGATGATTTATTTATATTGTGGAAGGGACCAAAGGATGAAGTGGAACAATATATTGATGTCTTAAATGACAATATGTTCACTTTGCATTTTTTAGTGGAGACATCAGTGCTACGGAAGTGAATTATCTGGCCCTAAAATTATTTGTAGCAGATGGTCAAATCTGCACTTCCCTATCCCGTAAAACTACGGCAGGCAATTTGATTCTAGAGGCACGCAGCAGCCACCCCAATCCCCTAAAAAAAAGTATTCCATATGGGGAATTGTTATGTATGAAAAGAAATTGCACAAGACAAGTAGATTTCCAACACGCAGCCAGTGAGGTCCTAGACAGATTCAGAATTCGAGGCTATCCTGATGCTTTACAGAAATAGACACTAGATAGGGTTGAGAAAACTTCTAGAAAATGCCTGCTTAAAGATAAGAAAAACAGTGGGGAAGATGGAGTCCAGACAATCTCAGAATTAAGATTCATTACAACCTTCTCGTGTGAAGCATGCACTATTCAGAATATATTTAAACGTAATTGGCACATTCTGAAAACTGACTCGATTATTGGAAATAAATTGTCCAATTATCCAAAAATCACATATCGAAGAAGCCGATCATTAAAAGACAGTCTAGTACAGAGCCACTTCGAACCTATTTCTAGAAATCCGAGAATTAGTGATCTTACAGGATTTTTCCCTTGCACTAATTGCAAAGCATGAAAAATAGGCCTAAGACTCTGACATATACTATACCAGGATGTAAGAGACCCAGAGAAATAACAAATTCTTGACATGCAGTACCCCCTTTTGTGTCTATTGTTTGGTCTGATAATGTAATTTAATGTATATCGGTAGTACCATCCACCCCACCAAAAACGAGTTGTAGAGCATGCCTGGGCTACTGAAAAGAATGACCCAACCTACCCGGTTGCAAGACATTTTTCTAAATTCCACAAAGTGATCGCAAACTGTTACGATTTTTTTGCCTGGATCACGTTCCACACCATGAAAGAGGTGGGAATAGGGAACTAAAACTGCAGAGATTGAAGTCTAGATTTATCATTGATCTCTGTGCAAACCTTAATAACATTTTGTGTCTGTAATGGATCATGAACATTATCATATAAAATAGCTGTTTGCTGATTTAATGTCAATACTGATGTAGACATTGCTCATACAGAGCATGATGAATCATTATGTATCTCAAAGCCACTGCACTGATCGTGTATATCTTGAACCTTGTTATGTATTGCCATTGATCACATTTGAATTTGAACTATGAAAGCAACTCGGGGGTATGATTGCTCATTCAGAGTATGATTGTTTTGATTTACAAATGTTGAAAAAATTAATTTTTAATGAATTATGATGAATATTCATCTTTTAAAATAACGTAGTGATTATGTAAATATTCTCAGCATTTATGAGATATTGTGATATGAACCATTGGTTCTAACCACTCCAAGGTGGCGATTGAAAATATAACCATTTCAAATGGACGTAACAAATGGATGAAATCTGTTAATACCCCGCTTTAAAAACAGCGGTGTGAGAAACAGCATGTTTTCAAGATAAATGAAACATGGATGTATGTACCAATAATTATTTTTAACCACTTATATATGAGTGATTAATTTATAGCCACTCCAAGATGGCAGTGACAAATTGATTAATTTTGCGAACAAGTCTGCTTTTTATGTTTATGAATGTTTTTGCATATGCGCATTGATTAAAAATGGCGTCTGATGCCGGTAACAATTACAGTTGTAAAAGGCGCGAGCCGAAACGCGCCCTGTTTTCGTGGACCTGGTTAAATAAAGTCTCTCTCACCATCCGAGAGTGCGGTTTCTTCATTTATTTGGAGTATGAGCAGAATATATATATATATATATATATATGAAACCAAAGTCCTGAACTCCCCAGTAAAGCAAAGGGAGCTGCAAACAGGTAAGGACCTCTTCACCACGCTCAATGCTGACGTCCAACGGTAAATACAGCAAACGAATCCAAATAATTCAATTCTGACTCTTTATTTCATTGTCAGACAAGTGTCCGCCTCAGACGCGTTTCGATCGCCTCCGCGATCTTGATCACCTGACGCGCTGGTGCCGGACCATACAATTTAAAATAGGATTCACCCAATCACATTGCTCAGTGTTGATAAACATAATAGAAATACTATATATATATATTATCTACTGGTGGTCGCCAGTAGATAGTTATAGTTAGGACCGTGTTTCCATAGGAAATCTCAAAATTCTATTTTGAATAACTTTGGCGCCGGTTGTCGAATCCTCGTGAAATTTTCAAAACTAATGGGGCGCTCCGCTCAGCTCCTACCCCGAAAGTCTCGGGGTGGTTTGTCAAGCGGGGGCCGAGAAAAAGGGGGGGTCCCAAAACGCGTTTTCCCCATGCATTTTTCCATAGGACCTTTAGTCGCAGCTACAGCCCGAACGGGTGAACAGAATTACTTTAAATTTGGCAGAGAGGTAGCCATAAGGTCAAGGAAGTGCCTTTCGCAGGTCTGGTGTAAATCTGTTCAGTGTTTCCTGAGAAAATAGCATTTAAAAGCATATCAATATCTATACGCGTGCAGAGTGCGCGCACTGTGCAAGCCCTGTGCGCGCACCCTGCCGTGTGCGAGCGTAATTCTGATTGGTTGTTAGATGTTTGAATCAGTCTAAATCAGGAAGTGTCGGCCGCCATTTTGTCTGTCGCACTGAAAAGGAAAGGTGGAGAACGTGAATAGGGGGCAGAGTAGGGAGTTCTTGACCCCCTAGCCATTGTCTGGGGTCACAGTAGGACCACGAAGGGCCAAAAAAAAGATTTAAATTTTCTAAAAAAACATCGCGAGGTGCACGCACTCTGCGCGCACCCGAAAAAAAACATTTAAAAAAATAGAAATAAAAATCAAGTTTAAGTGTTTAGATATTAGGTGGCTCTAAAAAGAGCCCTTGTGTTTATTGAGTGTTTTTCGGTACCTACAAGTAAGTACCGATGCAGAGTCTAAAGTTCAAGAGGAAGACTCTGTTGCCTTCATCATTGAAATGTACACCGTCTCCTCTATAAATGTCTTGCATGTTGTAACGCAAGTTGTTGTGGTATATAGAACCCATGCCATAGTCTCTGAGGAAAGCAGAAACAGACTTATTGACGTGCTTTCTTGCTATTTCAATCTGCGGACAAAATTGGTTGGACCAGTTCCACTTTTGCCTTTGGCATATATTAGAATATACAAAGGCAGTTTGTGGAAAAGTGACATCAATTGCACAAAGGTGTCCTTAATAAGCATTTCCAGACCTAACCCAGTTAAAGTGCCTAGGTCATTTCCACCACAGTGCACAATAATAAGGTTAGGCTGTGGGAGATGTAGAAAGGTTTTCACCAAAGGCATTAATTGGTGCCACTTTAACCCTCTCTGACCAATCCATTTAATGTCTACATTTGGCAAAGCAAGGTCTTTCACAATACCTCTTTTTTCTGCAAATTTTTCACCCCAGAAGACATAGCTATGACCTACAATCCACACTGTGAACATCTTTCAAGGAGAACAGGATGCACTCAGGAGGTGTCTTTCAGTAGAATGGCAATATGAAAAGAAAGACAGTTGAAAAATGGAGGCATACATACTTTTTAAAAATAAAAATAACTCATTGGCTGATTCAAACCATTTTACAGTTAAAACTAGGCTGTATGTTTACATTTTTAAAAGCATGTTTTGGATTGTTACAGAAAAATGTGTTCCCACTGAACATTATTTTGGATTTGCTGTTAGGTTTGAAAAGTCAAGCACTCTTGCTCTTTGGATTTGAAACATTGTGTGCTGAACTTCTGACCTCTCTGCTCACACCAGTGTTCCATGACCTGTTGCTATGGTAGCAGGCAGAAGTCATGTTGGGGGAAGGGATGATTTGGAAAGGGGTTGAAAGTTGCAACCAATAGAAATGTGTGATTCCATTTGAAAAAATGTGGGAAGGACTGTGATTTTACATTAACATGTATATGTTTGAAAAAAGAGAGGGAAACATTGCCATTTACTGGTTGTGGTGAGAGGAGAGAGGTGTACAGCTCTGAGATTCTGGCTCTGATAATCTGCTGTTTGAGTTCCACATTTCTTTCTCAACTAACTCATTTTAAAGGTGAGTTATGAGTTTGAGAGGGAATGTATGTGGTGATTTTTGATATAAATATTAGAATTGTCATTCTTCTTTTAAAGTTGTGTTTTACATTTTGTGTTTTAGGAGATATTTAACTGTCTTGAACTTGTAAGATATTATGGAGTATGTCTTCACTGTAAGTTAAGGTGTACTGGTATTACTGAGGAATATTGTTTTGTGCCTAGAATCACATCATGAGTCTGACTGCACACAGGATTTGTTGTCAGAGATTTAATTTGTGTTGCTCTTGTTCTGTTAGCTTTGCACTCGCAGAAAAGGGGCATTTTTTTTTTAAAGTGTGATGGTTAGCATTCAGCAGAAATCAGTTACTCACAAATGAGAGGCAAATGCAAACACATTTGAAAATAGCATGGCACATTTTCCTACCACTTTAAAGGTTGTGTTTTACATTTTATATTAAGGAAGATATTTAAGTGCCTTGAACATGTTAGATATTGTGGAGTATGTCTTCACTATATGTTAAGGTGTACTGGTATCACCCAGGAATACTGTTTTCTGCCTAGAATCACACCATGAGACAGTGTGCACACAGGAATTGTTATCAGAGATTTAATTCGTGTTGGTCTTGCTCTATTACCCTTGCACTCGCAGGAAAGGGGCAGCTTGTTTTTTGTAACACATGGTCATGGTCTCAAGGAGCTGTTAGGACATGTGCTCTTTTCTGCTTGTCTAAAATATAAGAAAAATGTGTCAGCCTGTCACAGTAATTATCACATGCTCCACCACAGTACTAAATGTGCTTTCAAATTGCCAAAGAAAATATCGCTTTGTGCTTAGAATTACACCATGAGTCTGTGTGCACACAGGAATTGTTGTCAGAGATTTAATTTGTGTTGCTGTTGTTTTGTAAAACTTGCACTTTTAAGAAAGGGCCACCTTCTTTTCTTCAACTGTGTTGGTTAGCACTCAGCAGAAATCACTATCTCAAAAATGAGAGGCAAATGCAAACACATTTGAAAATAGCATGGTACATTTTCCTACCACTTTAAAAGTTGTTTTTTTACATTTTATGTTAAGGAAGATATTTAAGTGCCTTGAACATGTTAGATATTATGGAGTATGTCTTCACTATAAGTTAAGGTGTACTGGTATCACCCAGGAATACTGTTTTCTGCCTAGAATCACACCATGAGACAGTGTGCACACAGGAATTTTTGTCAGAGATTTAATTTGTGTTGCTGTTGTTCTGTAAAACTTGCACTCGCAGGAAAAGGGCAGCTTGTTTTCTTAAAGTGTGATGGCTAGCACTCAGCAGAAATCATGATCTCACAAATGAGAGGCAAATGCTAACACATTTGAAATCAACAGGGTAGATTTTCCTTCCAATGTTGTAATGGGTAAGGTAGTTCCTACATGTAGAAAACTCCAATTAACCCTTACCAAACATGGACTCTTACACACATATCTGCAGTCTTCATGCAGTTGTAAAAGTCTCCATGCAGATCTCTCTTGCAACTGACAATACACAGTCTCCAGAAACACACTCTTTGCACACATGCAGCAGCTTCTCCTACACTCCCATGCATAATACTCAGCTCTGTGTTTCAGATAGCAGTGTGTAACGCAAACACATTCGACGTCATCAAGGCTCATTTCCTTTGCTGAAGTCTAATCACTCACCCTGTAACACATGGTCTCAAGGAGCTGTTAGGACATGTGCTCTTTCTTGCTTGTCTAAAATATAAGGAAAATGTGTCAGGCTGTCACAGTAATTATCACTTGCTCCTCCACAGTACTAAATGTGCTTTCAAATTGCTAAAGGAAATATCGCTTTCTGCCTAGAATCACAACATGAGTCTGTGTGCTCACAGGAATTGTTGTCAGAGATTTAATTTGTGTTGCTGTTGTTCTGTAAAACTTGCACTTTCAGGAAAGGGCCAGCTTGTTTTCTTCAAATGTGTTGGTTAGCACTCAGCATAAATCACTATCTCAAAAATGAGAGGCAAATGCTAACACATTTCAAATCAACAAGGTAGATTTTCCTTCCAATCTTGTAATGGGTGAGGTAGTTCCTATATGTTCAAAACTCCAATTAACCCTTACCACACATGTACTCTTACACACATATCTGCAGTGTTCATGCAGTTGTGCAAGTCTCCATGCAGATCTCTCTTGCAACTGACAATACACAGTCTCCAGAAACACACTCTTTGCACACATGCAGCAGCTTCTCCTACACTCCCATGCGTAATACTCAGCTCTGTGTGGTGTTTCAGATAGCAGTGTGTAACTCAAACACATTCAACATCATCAAGGCTCATTTCCTTTGCTGTAGTCTAATCACTCACCCTGTAACACATGGTCATGGTCTCAAGGAGCTGTTAGGACATGTGCTCTTTTTTGCTTTTCTAAAATATAAGAAAAATGTGTCAGGCTGTCACAGTAATTATCACTTGGTCCTCCACAGTACTAAATGTGCTTTCAAATTGCTAAAGGAAATATCGCTTTCTGCCTAGAATCACACCATGAGTCTGTGTGCACACAGGAATTGTTGTCAGAGATTTAATTTATGTTGCTGTTGTTCTGTAAAACTTGCACTTTCAGGAAAGGGCCAGCTTGTTTTCTTCAAATGTGTTGGTTAGCACTCAGCAGAAATCACTATCTCAAAAATGAGAGGAAAATGCTAACACATTTCAAATCAACAAGGTAGATTTTCCATCAAATCTTGCAATGGCTGAGGTTGTTCCTACATGTTCAAAAGTCCAATTAACCCTTACCACACATCTACTCTTATACACATGTCTGCACTCTTCATGCAGTTGTGCAAGTTTCCATGCAGATCTCTCTTGCAACTGACAATACACAGTCTCCAGAAACACACTTTTTGCACACACGCAGCAGCTTCTCCTACACTCCCATGCGTACTACTCAGCTCTGTGTGGTGTTTCAGATAGCAGTGTGTAACGCAAACACATTCATCGTCACCAAGGCTCATTTCCTTTGCTCTAGTCTAATCACTCACCCTGTAACACATGGTCATGGTCTCAAGTAGCTGTAAGGACATGTGCTCTTTTCTGCTTCTCTACTATATAAGAAAAATGTGTCAGGCTGTCACAGTAATTATCACTTGCTCCTCCATAGTAGTAAATGTGCTTTGAAATTGCCAATAAAATATCGTTTTCTGCCTAGAATCACACCATGAGTCTGTGTGCACACAGGAATTGTTGTCAGAGATTTAATTCATGTTTCTCTTGTTTTGTAAGACTTGGACTCGTAGGAAAGGGTCAGCTCACGTGATAGGATTTGAAAAGCTCAAAACAAAATTGTAATGAATTAAAATTACATAAAGGTATTTTTTTTTAGTTTCTTGCAGGTATTGCTGAGCAACAGTGAAAAATTTTAAAGATGCCTATAAAGTCAAGAAAGAGAAAAGAAAAGCAACAACAACTATAGTTGAAGACAACTGGTAAACAAAAAATAGGAGGAGAAGCTCGTGTTGGAAAACAGAAAAAGTCTTCTGGTAAGCAGACTAAAGAATTTTTAAAAAATATCTTAAAAAAAAAAAATGATCGAAAGATAAATTCAAACAGTGTTTCAAGTACAAAACAACAACAGAGTCGACAGCAAAAACAAAATGCTAATGTAGACTCAGAAGTAAGAAATAGTGACTTAACACGAAAAATAGATTTTAAAAACATTCATCGAAAAATGTTTCAGAGAAGAGTGATGTTAAATTTGCTAAAGGATGTGAAAAAATATAAGAAGAAAACCAAATTTTATAAGAAAAAGAAATTTATTGAAAGTATTGTTACGAAGGCTTTAGAAATAAAAAAAACTATTCATTTTAATTTTGAACAGGATGCGAAGGTTAGATAAATTAGTCAATGCAATAAAGTCACAAAGCAAAAGGAAAAGAGAAGTGAAAAAAAATAACTTTTGTAAAGTGTTCTTAGGAGAATGGAAGCATAGTTCAAGTACTGAACCATTTTTTAATGAAGAGAGTTATCTTCAAAGTAATAGTTTGTTGCATGCAGTTGACACCAATGGTAGAGCATATGAAGTTAAAGATGGTTGTGTAATGGAAAAGGAGAAAATGGTTCCAAGAAATGAGGAAGAAGTGATGGCTGATGAGGTTATGGGGAGACGTCCTAAAGCCCCAGTGTACACCTGGAATTGTAGTAGTATTTGTACTGTGCGTCAGGAATCTATTGATAAATTACGTGACTTTCTAAGAGAATATAGTAAAAAGAGTGTTAAACAGAAGATTACGGTGCTTCAAAGACTAGATCCATGCAGAGTGAGAGAGAATACTGGTTTGCAAGGACATTCTCTGGCTTGTCTATCTAGGAAAGTCTGTCAAAGTGTTTTTCACCATTTTAGGATGCTGGCTGTTCATCATACTGAAATGAGAAAGTTTGTGAGAACATTGTATTTTGCTAAAAGTCCAGCACTAAAGTTAAATGAGTTGAATAATGCTCTGTTCCGTGGATCTGTATCAGATGTAGTGAAGGTTACTGATGAGATTCAGTTTTGTTACTTTGGTCCAGAACAAGAAAGTGCAGAAAATGACACAGTTATTGATGAAAATGTGGAAGAGAATGTAGAACTTACTGTTAGTAAAAATTTTGAAGATGAAATGACAAAATTTACTATCATCTCTAATGAAAGACCAAATATTACTTGTATTTGTTGCTGGAGAAACCATTATAAAACTCAAAAAAGGAATGTTGATCTGTATAAAAAAAGTGAAAATGAAGATAATTATAAGTGGAAAGACTTTGCAACATATATATTTCTGGAAAATTGTTTTGAATTGGGTGAAGATCAGCGTATTTGTAAATACTGTTATAACAAGTTAGAAGAAAATAGAATGCCAGCAAGAGCTGTACATAATAAATTAGAATTGGTTGATATTCCTCCAGAACTTTCTGATTTAAATACGTATGAGTCTATACTCATTCAATGTGTCCATCCGTTTCAGACCATAGTGCGTATGGAGCCAAAAACAGGTAAATTACCTCCTTCGGATTTACAAAGAGGTTTAAAAGGAAGAGTTGTCTATTTGCCATTGGATTTGAAAAAAAATATGGAAACAATTGATGCAGATACTTTGGAAACTGAACCATTAGTTATTCTGGTTAATGGTGTACCTACAAAGAATAAGAAAATTTGGCAGGAGCTGGTGGATGTACGAAAAGTACAAAGAGCAAATTTGTATTTGAAAAAAAATAATAAATGGTATGAAGCAATTGATATGGATGAAGATGAAGAAGTTTTACTAGAAGACACAGGAATACCAACTGGGCAAATTGAAAAAGTGGAAAAGTCAAAAGAAGAAGAAATTTATGAACATTTCAGCATACATTCTCTTCATTCTAAAGATGTTATGGGAAACGCTATTCATCTGTTTCAGATGAAGAAAGCAAAAGGAACTCCTGTGAGTGTATGGGAGGAGAGCTTGGAAGCTCTTTGTTTTCCCCAACTGTTTCCTAAAGGAGAAGGTGGACGATATGATGAACGTCCAGTACAGATTCCTGCTTCGTAGTATCGGACTACAAGATTATATGCAGAAGATCCCAGATTTCGTCAAAGTATTCCTTATTTGTTCCATCTTTTATTTGAAAGTAACTTGTCTGCACTATCTTATGCAGTAAATCACATTTTGAAAACTGGAGTACATCTACATAATGTGTCAGCAAAGGACTTTATCAACAAAGTGCAACAGCGAGATGATCATTTGGAATCTCAATTGATTAATTTGATGGCTTGTCAGCGTGGGACTAATGAATATTGGTGCCGACGCCATGGAGAATTGAAGTGTATGTTACGGAATGTATTAACTCCTACATGGTTCCTTACCCTAAGCTGTGCTGAGTACGCTTGGGATGATCTTCTAGATTTTCTTCGAGAGGCAAATTCAAACATTAAAAACATACAATACAAGACAGCAGGAGAATTGTGCTCATTGGATCCGGTTAATGTTTGCAGATATTTTAATCATAGATTTGAGGCTATGATGTCCTTCATCTGCAATAAAAAAAATCCACCTCTTGGAGAAGTTGTGGATTTCTTTTGGAGAAAAGAGTACCAAGCAAGAGGTGCTCCTCACATTCATATGCTGTTGTGGATCAAGGATGCCCCAAAATTTGGAACAGATGCTGATGAAGCAGTTTTATCTTTCATTGAAGGATATGCAACATGTGCTATACCTAAAAGCACAGAAGAGAAAAACTTAAAAGAGAAAGTTTTACGTTTCCAAAGTCATCGGTGTGGAACATACTGTCGACGAAAGTACAAGAGTAAAGATAAATTCTACACAAAATGTCGATTTGGATTTCCACGACCTGTTCTTTCAAAAGGAAGAGTAAACAGTTTTATGTCAGCTGTGCGACATACTATTACAAGAAAATCGCCTAAGAATACCGACAACCTAAGAAGAAAAGAAGAGTCAAAATATATAAATGACTACAACCCAGTCATTTTATCCATGTGGAATGCTAACATGGATATACAGTATGTGGCTGACAATTCTATTGCTGTTGCTCGGTATGTCACATCTTACATCACTAAATCTGAGAAAACGGAATTGAAGGAAATGTGGGAAGAGGTTTCTCACGAGAAGACTGTCAGTAAGAAGCTATACAGTTTCAGTTTAAAGATGTTATCGCTTCGAGAAATTGGATCCTACGAATGCTCAGATAGGTTATTATCTGCAAGTCTGTACTCGAAATCCAGAAGAATAATTTGGGTAAGTTTAGGCCTTGCAGGAATGCGAAATCGGGTACTGAAATCTATTCGAGAAATTGAATATTTAGCAGAGTTCGAACCAGAAAGTACAGACATTTTAAGAACAAACATGTTGGACACATATTACCCACAAAGAAGTCATCACCCTGAGAACATGTGTCTCTATGAAGTGCTGCAGAACTTCATTTTTAAACGGAATGCCACAGAATATATCAACAATGGAAAATATAAAGTCAATGGTGAGGAAGGATGTTTGGTGAAGCAAACAAAAGGAAGTTTGATAAATCACCGGAAGCTGAGTTGTGACACTCCTGACAAAAAGGAATTTTACTACTTGGCACTTTTGCAGCTGTTTAAACCATGGCGTTCAGAGGACAAACTACTTGGAGAATTCCAGAGTTATGAAGATTCCTTCAATGCTAGCAAAGACAGCATAGAATGCAGTATTTTCACAACTTATGTTCAAATGTTAAATGAAGAAATTGAACAAGAAGCAACAATTGCAGCTGAAGTAGCTAGAGACAGTTCTCAAGACAGTCAAAGTTCTGGGACATTCAGTCAAGATCCTCTAGGACAACCAATCGTAGAAAATGAAGCAGCAATAGCCATGAATGAAGTCGAAACAGCAATGAATCAAGCTCAGGATGATTTAATAAACTTACCGAATTTGGAAGAACAACTGAATGATGAACAACAACAAATTTATGAAGAAGACAGGAAAAAAATTGATCACGGATTACTACATGAAAATAAAGAGTGCTCATGCACATCTTTTGAAGCAATGAGAATGTATGTAAGTGGACAAGCAGGAACTGGGAAAAGTTTCTTAATTAATGTAATTAGAAGCTACCTACAGAAGAAAACGGATTCCATTTTGTCTTGTGTTGTTACTGCTCCAACTGGGTTAGCAGCGTATAACATAAAAGGAGTTACCTTACATCGTTTGCTAATGTTACCAGTAGAGCATGAGAACAAAATACAATACCACAAACTAGCAGGAGAAGCATGCTTGGAAGTTTCAAGAGTATTGAAGAAAATGAAAGTACTCATTATTGATGAGGTAAGCATGGTATCAAACTTAATGCTTGCCTTTGTGCATTTAAGAATGCAGCAAATACTAAAGACAGACTATGACGTGGGTTTTTGGAGGAAAACACGTCATAGTTTTTGGGGATCTTTTGCAACTTACTCCAGTTAAAGGACAACCGGTATTCCATACACTTACACATGAAGACACGAAAAAGTCATTAGGAAGTATAGGCAATGTAAATATTTGGACACATTTTGAGTATAAGGAACTCATTACCAATATGAGGCAAGCCAATGATGAGGACTATGCAAGTTTTCTGAAAGATATAAGAATTGGACTACTCACAGAACATGGCAGAAAAGTATTACAGAGTCGATTGCTGAGTAATTTGTTTACAACAGAAGAAATAGTTCCGGAGAAAATATACAAGAAAATTGCTGAAAAAAATACTGTAATCTGCTTAATGCCAACACTACATGAATGCTCTGTATTCAATCAAGAACTTTTGAAATTGGAAAATGAAGAGATCATAAAACTGGAAGCTGTGGATAAAATTCAACATGAACGAATAACTATTATATTTACAGGCAAATTGGCTACTAAATTGGATTCTCTGGAGAAAAACATTTCAAAAACAGCTGGTTTGGAAAAGAATCTTTATGTGTGTATGAACTGTAGAGTAATTTTAAGACGTAATTTGGATGTAGAAAAAGGTTTAGTGAATGGAGCTATGGGTAAAGTTGTGGGTTTTGTAAAGTACCAGAAAAAAGATGGAATTGAATTCTTAAAAATACAATTTGATCAGATTTAAGAGGTTAAGTCATAAGTCGTTGTTCAGTTCGTTTTTTGCTAGTGCAAGACTTATATGTACGTAGGAAGAAGTTTCCGATTTCTCTAGCATATGCTGTAAGTATTCACATGTCTCAAGGATTAACTGTTGATACTGCTTTTGTAAACATTGGATCAACTGTGTTTAAAGAAGGTATGGCATATGTTGCTTTGTCAAGCGTGAAAACATTATCTGGTTTATTCATGATAGACTTTGATGACTCAAAAGTAGGTGCTGATGCAAACTGTGTAAAGGAGCATAATAGATTAAGAAGAAGCTATGCTCTTCATTTAGGTCAGTATCCTGTGTTTGATAAACGTGTTGTTTGTCGGAAAAGGAGATTTGAGAATATCTGTAATGAGGATGTACAGAAGAGAAAACAAAAAGACAGTGATGTGACTGCAAGCAAAAAGAAAAAGGACAGTGTGGAAGAGGTTGTTGGTTGTCATTTTGAAAATAGCTCTGGTGTCAACTGCTACGCAAATGTAGTGCTGAATGTTGTATTTTATCTTGAAAGTTTGCAAGAGCAGATAATACTAAATCATGAAAAAAGATTCTGTTCTTTGCTGAGTCTCCTTTATGAGAAGCTGAGTAATGATAAAAATAAAATAGAAAGTGCTTCTGATGTTAGAAATCTTTTAGATGTATGTTCTGGATGTACACAGTTTACACAAAATGTCCAGCAAGATGCACAGGAATTCTTGATGTATATCCTGATGGTACTGGAAGATGAAGGGGTAGAAGTAGAACATTTATTTGGTGTCTCTTATAAATGGGAACATTGTTGTGATAACTGTATGAACACATGCAGTAGTAATGTTGATTCTGAAAGGTTCATATATTTACCATTACCAGAAAGTAAAACAGTGATTTTTAATAAATTAGTTAAAGATGCTAATCACAACATGGAATGTTCTGAATGTAAATCTGAAATGTTGTCAACGTTATTTTTAAAGAAATATGGACAGTATGTAATTTTAATGGTACAACGTTGTAGAGCTGATGGAACAAAATTGGAAACTTTACTAAAGAAGTTTGTTGGTAATCAATTATCTATATCTGGAACAACTTTTGTAGCAGTTGCAATAATTTTTCATGACGGTCCTTCTTTAACTTCTGGTCATTACACAGTTTATCTTAAATGTGAAAAAGGATGGACACTGTGTAATGATTCTCAATTGATTTTCAAGCAACGTTTGCCTTATGATTTACCCAATTGTTACTTAATTTTTCTGAAACCCAAATTTTAAATATTAAATTCAGCATCTGAAGAAAGCATTATTTAAATTTTAAAGGATTAAAATTGAACATTTCACTCAAAAAGGATTTTAAACTTACCATTTGGCCTCAAAGAAAGGTAAAACAAACAATTGTGGACTTCTTTGACAGATATTATTTTGGCATATGTTCTTTTGCAACAAGGTTTACAGACGTTATTTCTTGAAAATTGTTATTGTACTTAAAAGGTATTTTTGACATTTCTATTCAGGTATGTTTTAGTGAGGAAAGAATCAGGGCTTTTTTAAACAATCTTTCAGATTGGTTTTTTTTTTGCCGGCTGTTAAATGATGAATACAATTGATTTCACTATTTTCAGTGAAAATCAAAATATTCTGAAAACAGAAAAAAAGGGCAAAAAATTGCTTTGCTAAATATGAAAAAACATGTACTGTTTAATAAAATATATTGTTGAATATTAATATTTTTTTTCTTTTTTCAGAACTAGATAGAAAATTTAGAAAATGTAATTCAGTTTCCTTGCAATTAAATAAAAACATTCATTTCTAAATAAGTTACTTTGATGGTCAGGTAAGTTTAAAATATCTGTATGTGTCACTGCTTTCGTTTCATGCTTCCTTTTCTTCACCTCTCCTTACTCTGCTTTTCTCATTTCTCTTCTCACTCTCTCTTCCTGCTTTACTACTCTTTTGTAACTCCCTCACTCCTTCTCTACTACTCCCCTACCTTTACTACCTCCATCACAAATTTTTCATCCATGTTTCTTTCTCTGTATCCATATGTCTTAGTCTTTTTAACTGCCTTACTCCTTCTCAGTTGTTTGCTTTCTTTCTCTGTATCTGTCACTCTCTGTTTGTCTGTTTTACCCTTAACTTCCTTAACATCTCTGGGGCAGATTTACAAGCCACCTGCACCACCACTACGTCACTTTTCTTGATGTACTAGTGGCGCAGGGTGCTCCTCCATATTTACAAGCAGAGGATAAGCCACTCTGTGTGTCTTTTTCTCTCCTTGTAAATACAGCCAATTCAAACGCAGCACTAAAATGAGCTATTATCTTTTTTGATAGGTTTAGGGTACCTATACGTAAGTACTGATGCAGAGTTTAAAGTTTAATAGGAAGACTCTCTTCCCTTCATCTGTGAAATGTACCCCATCTCTTTTTTAATTACTTTGCCACTCCCCTCTCTTTGTCAGGGAGTCCCTGAAGGTTTACTAAAGGTGAAACAAATGATTATTTTTTTTAAAAAACATCCATGGGTGCGCGCAGGGTGCGTGCACCCCAAAAAAAAAATTGACAAATAGATTCAAAAAACAAATTTTTGTGTTTAGATTTTAGGTGGCTCTAAAAAGAGCCCTTGAGTTAATGTAGGGACAGAGGAAGAGAAAAACGAAAAAAAAAATAACAAAACTATGGCCCACTGCAAAAGTACTCCTCAAATTTTCTCTGAATGAGATCAACACTGCTCTCACCCATAGTAATAAGAGTACCACAATCCATGCAGCGTGTACTCATCCTCCCAAAACAAGGACGAATATCCAGAGGTGTGTAAGAAGGTGAAGGCACCATCGCAGAAGAAGTGCTCGGCTGAGCTGCCAAAGATGTGCTCGGCTGAGCTGCTGCAGATGTCGTCGGCTGAGCAGGTGGAGGGTTTGCTTCAGAAGCTTGACGAAAAGTCACAGGATGCATTTTCTCAACGTGCCTCAACATTGTGTGAATACTAAAAGAGTACTTCTTATTAGCATTCCCACGTGATAAGGTGCGCTGACAAAGTATGCAGGTCACTTTTGGTGCATTCACATTCTTTTGTCCCTCAGGAAAAGTGAAAAACTGCCATATAAAGGAGTCTTTCTGCTTCCTCTGCCTCTGTCTCTCAAGAGTGTCCTGTTCACTCTCAGAAGGTGGCTGGTGCTCTGCCATTGTCTCACAAAAACAGAGTAGCTCCTTCTCCAAGGGAATCAGAACTAACAATGAGGGGAGTGGGTGTGGTTTTGGAAGAATCTGGAACTGAAAGTACTTTGAACCAATGAAAAGTGATGTTTCTTGATCACATGACTTGCCATGAGGGGATTGGGTGTGGTGTTGAAACAATCTGAAACTGAAAGTAATGAAAACCAATTAAAAGTGTTGTTTTATTAATCACATAACTCGAGGTGCACGCACGGAGCAAGCTCAGAGCGCGCACGGTGCAATTACGCATGC
Organism: Triturus cristatus; assembly: GCF_964204655.1. Taxonomy (NCBI): domain Eukaryota; kingdom Metazoa; phylum Chordata; class Amphibia; order Caudata; family Salamandridae; genus Triturus; species Triturus cristatus. Next base: position 874,074,371 of record NC_140587.1, read on the forward strand.
GCGAACGCGTACGTGCGCATGCGCATAAGTATTATGTGCGTACGTAACGCGCATACGCAGAACGCGCGCATGCGCGAACATCAGCGCGCGTACTCGCGCGTATGCGTGAGTGTAGCGCGCGGAGCACGTACGACGCACGCATGCGTACGTACGCATGCGTACTGGGTGCGCGCTGCGAGCGCGTACTAAAACGTACGTATGCGTACGTATATAACGTACGCATGCGTACACAAAAAACTTACGCATGCGTACTAGGTGCGCGCTGCGCGCGCGCACTAAAACGTATGTATGCGTACGTAGATAACGTACGCAGGCGTACATGGAAAACATACGCATGCGTACTAGGTGCGCGCACCCTAAAAATTTAGGGAAAAAAAAATAATTAAAGTGTACATAAGTTAATAGAACATATTAACAATGCTGTTCAACTTTATCTAAATTCAAAGTAAAAAAAAATGAGCCACACCAAATTAAAGGATACAGATAATCCATAAATGTATACATAGGGAAATTTTTGTAAAAGAAATATATAAAATATATATTAAAAAATTCTAAAATTAGCATTTAAAAAACCTTTGAAATTCACTGAAGAAACCATAGGTTTCACACACGTTATAGTTAGGAATTAGCATTTAAAAAACCTTGCAAACTCACTGAAAAAACCATAGGTTTCACACATGTTATAGTTAGCTGGACATTTTATTCGTAAAAAACCAATGAAATTCCCGTGTTATAGTTAGTTCAGCTAACTATAACTCGCGCGCCCGCAATCCACTGCTGATGACGTCACATATTACATCACTGATGACATATGTGTCTTTATGAAAAATAAATATTTGTAATATATGTATAGCTACTGATTAATGGAAGAAGACATGGGTAAATAAGTGTCTAAATACAGTGATGTAATATCTGACGTCATCAGCAGAGGATTGCGGTCGCGTGAGTTATAGTTGCCTGCACTAACTATAACGGGGGAATTTCATTGGTTTTTTACGAGTGAAATGTCCAGCTAACTATAACATGTGTGAAACCTATGGTTTTTTAAGTGAATATATATATATATATATATATATATATTCACAGAAAAAACCATAGGTTTCAGGCACGTTATAGTTAGGAATTAGCATTTAAAAAACCTCAGAAATTCACTGAAAAAACCATAGGTTTCAGGGGTGTTATAGTTAGCTGGACTTTTCACTTGTACAAAACCATTGAAATTCCCCCGTTATAGTTAGTTCAGCTAACTATAACTCGCGCGCCCGCAATGCACTGCTGATGACGTCACATATTACATCACTCATGACATGGTCAGTGACATCACTCATGACATCACTGATGACATCTCAAATGACATCACTGATGACATCACTGATGACGACATCATCCAGTGAATGTGTGTTTTTCTGAAAATTAAATATGTTTTATATATGTATATCTCAAGGTCGATGTGTAAATATCTGTATCAGTCTCTCACTTTGTGTATAAGTGGCTGCATGGGTTGGTGAGTAGCTACATGGGTGTCTATATAGGTTATTAGTTGGTTTTTTGAGTATCAGTCTGAGTGTCTGCATGGTTCGGTGGGGGGTATTACGTAGTGCATAGGTGCATGAATGAGTGACTCACTGTTTGTATGTGTTGAACACAGCATGTGTGCAGGACTGTATGGGTGGATGAGTGTGTGTATGGGTGTGTTAGTGAGTGAATGACTGTCTCAATAATGTCTTTATGAGTAACTACATATGTTTTAAACTAGTATATGTGACTATTGGTGTATATATGTGAGTATATGTGAGAGTGAGAGATTGAAAGAGTTCCTGTATGAATAAGTATGTGTTTCTATAAGTGATTGTTTAAAAGACTAAGTATGTGTAAGTTTCCGTAGAAGTAAGAATGGTGGTGTGTGTATAACTGTATATGCAAGTAAATGTATGTTTGATTCTTTATAAGCATGAGTGACTATGTGTGTGAGTAACTCTATGGATGAGTGGCATTGTGTAACAGGATGTATAGGTGTATGAGTACATATGATAAGTGAGTACATGTATGAGTGACTGTATAGGACTGTTGGTGAATGAGTGGATGTGTATGTGGATCTTAGAATTACTGAAGAGGTTGTTGTAACTGGTATTGGTATGTCCATTGTTTTGAAAATTTTAGTCTCTATTTTTGAATGTGTGTATCAAAGGTTATATTAGGGTGAGAGGAAGTCTGCCACTCTATCACAAGGATGATGTCATCAGTGATGTCATCAGTGATGTCATTTGAGATGTCATCAGTGATGTCATGAGTGATGTCACTGACCATGTCATGAGTGATGTAATATGTGACGTCATCAGCAGTGCATTGCGGGCGCGCGAGTTATAGTTAGCTGAACTAACTATAACGGGGGAATTTCAATGGTTTTGTACAAGTGAAAAGTCCAGCTAACTATAACACCCCTGAAACCTATGGTTTTTTCAGTGAATTTCTGAGGTTTTTTAAATGCTAATTCCTAACTATAACGTGCCTGAAACCTATGGTTTTTTCTGTGAATTTCAAAGGTTTTTTAAATGCTAATTTCTAACTATGCCTACAGAGATAGGACATGTGAAGAAAGAAGAAAAAATGCACAGAAAGAAACAAAAGAAGTGCAGAAAGAAGCAACAGAAGTCCTCAAATACGAAGATAAGTGCAGGAAGAAGGATAACGTGCAGAAAGAACAAAAAGAAGAGCAGAAAGAAGCCTTGTTGCAAAATCATCCTGTACCATCAACTTTTTCAGACAGATACTGGTGGTAACTGAGTCTGACTAACCAGTCCTAGAGCCAGTGCTATGTTAAAAGACACTTAGAATACAGTGAAAACACCTACATACACTAGGGAACATTATGTGTTGGGGTCCCCCTGTGATTAGCATGACCTCCTCTGTAAGCCCCTAGTATATAATAGGGCATGGGGATTAAAACTACCTCTTAAAACAGGCCACAGGGCGTTTTTGCACACGTTAACTCAGGCCCCGTCCCCTCCCTTGACCACTGTGTAAACACGCCCTGTGTCCATTTTTAGTTGGGAGATTAAGTTCATTTGAATCCTGAGGGTCCCTAGGGTCCAACTAGCCCACTAGGTACCTCCAGTAAGTGCCACAGAGCTGCGTTGCAGAGAGGTGTAAAAAGTGGCACGGCCTGGACCACCTCTCTGCAATGCAGCTCAGTGGCGCTTACTGGAAGCACTTGGTGGGCTAGTTAGCCCCCAGGGGCCCTCAGTATTGAAGGGAAATTATATCCCCAATTTAAAACGTGCCATAGTGCGTGTTTGCACACGTCACCTCAGGCCCCGTCCCCTCCCTTCACCACTGTGTAAACGCGCCCTGTGGCTGTTCTAAGTTGAGAGATTAAGTCCCCTTGAATCCTAAGGGTCCCTAGGGTCAAACTAGACCACTAGGTACCTCCAGTAAGCGCCACAGAGCTGCGTTGCAGAGAGGTGTAAAAAGGGGCTTGGCCTCAGAACACCTGGCTGCAGCGCAGCTCCCTGGCGCATACTGGAGATGCCTGTTGGGGGCGCGTTTGCAGAGTGCTGCACGGAGGGGGCATGGCCTCCGGCACGATGCCAGTCTTTTATTTATTTTAGTTTTTTAAGAAGGGGGCTGTTTGGTTCCCCTTCTTATTCTAATTTATTGGCCCTGATGACCCCATCCCCCAGGGCCAGTCTCCTAATTATATTTTTTTGACCCCAATCCCCAGGGCCGGCCACTGTTTTTTATCATTTTTAAAAAATATATATTTATAGACACACCTAGGACATGCTGGACAAACCGTACGTACCTATCACCATGACGATTTGCGTGATATTCATTAAAAGGCGACTATGCATGCAATGAATCCACGTGGAATGTATTTACACCACTGATGAAGCTCTGACATGTCTGATGCCCTACCGTGCCTAATCCTGGTAGACACCCTTGTCGTTTATTTATACAAATATGGGTAGCTATTGACGGGCACATTTAATACACATGCACACCAAGCCATTCAAAGGGGATTCGACAAAAATTCGACCAAAACTATGCAAGAAACCCCCCTCACGGTTAATAAAACACACATCCACTGCCGGATGTGTAATACTTTTTATTTTACTCTCTGGAAAGGGGACGAACATCACTTGAGAGTCACAGCGTGCTCCTGACAGAGCCCAATGCTGTGTTACACCCACCATTGCCTGCCGAGTGCCACACACCTCTGTGTTGTATTCCACTAGCTAGTGCATATGCTATGACACTCTCTAGCCCATGTGCACTGTAACACCACCCCGTGAATATGTCATGCCACACTTGTCTTCGCACGGGTTATATTGCCCCATCTAACGTGCCTTTCTCGATGCCTATGTTATAACGCACAGTGCTATGCCATACATATTACAATCTGGGATCCATATCTTTGTCACAGTGCATATGCAACGTTACACTCCCCAGCACATATTTTATATTACAACTTTAGAGACTAGTTAGGTTACACAACACTGCCCTGTGCATATTACACTCCAAGGCGCATATCGCATAGCACGCGCTAGTGCCTGTGCTATCTCGCGCTCTCCAATGAATCGGTCATTGCGCACAATGTATTGCATATTATATTTCACGCCCGGTTCATCTTATATCACACTTTTTGGTGCATAGTTTATACCATACACTATATCTAGTTTTCATTTTCAATCGTGCTCTCAGGACTATGTTCTATATAACACTGTGTTCTCCTACCCTTTTCACGGGCATTACATTTTGCGATAGGGGGTGGAGGGTCAGGGGGTGTTTCTGCTAAGTGAGCCCGGAGTCACAGTCACAAACGTCCTCTTCTTCCTGAATAAAAGTGAGATTATGCTGCATACTTGTTCATATTTTAAGTAGTTCGCACAGACACAATGTTTTAAAAACAATAAAGTTCCTAATACCCGCCTTCTCTGAACAGTTAGCTTGCTGCCCCATCCCCTTCCTCCCTATCCTCTGTTGTGTGAATCCATGGACTAGCCTCCTCCCTCCTGCCATGCATGGTCTGATGTGCTGCCACTGCCCTCAATTTAGTATGATGTACCAGTCCACTCCTCCTGCCCTCCATTGCCCAATTCTATGCCCCATCATTGACCTCCTGCTTAAACTCTGTGCTTAGCTTGCTGCCCCTATTTTCCTTCCCCCTGCCCTCCGATGTCTTTGTGCATGCCCCTGCTCCATCCTTTTTGCCCACCATGTCCCATGGACCTGCCACTCCTATCTACTCTGAGTGTTCTGTTGAGCTGCCACTCCCCTCCCACCTGCCTAGCATTGTCAGATGACTGTAACCTGTCCCTGCCACCTCCACCCTGCCTGTCCACATGCCATGCCCCTATCCTCTTCCTCCTGTACTACATGGTCCATTGTACTGCCACACCCTTCTGCCCTCCCTGGTCTGTTGTGCTGCAACTGCTCCTCCTGCCTGCCCCGTGTGGTCTGTTGTGAGGTCCCTTCCCCTGAACTTTCTTGTCTGTGCACAGGTCCTGACCCTCCCTTCTATCCTCCATCGTCCTTTGTGCATGCCCCTCCACCCTCCTTCTTGCCCATCATAGCCATTGTGCTGCCACTAACTCTCCCACTTGCCATGCATGGTCTTCTGTGCTGCCATGGCCCCTCCCACCTTCCCTGTGTGGTCAGTTAGCTGCCCCTGACCCCCTCCCACCTTCCCTCCATGGTCTGTGTGTATGCCATCACAGTCTCACTGTTGCTCTTCATGGTGTGTCTTGCTTCTAGTGCCCATCCTGCCTGACCTCCATGGCTATCTTGCTGCTCCTGCCCTGCCCCCTTGCCCCCAGCCCTACTCCCTCCCTCCTGGCTTGTCTGTTCCATTGTAATGCCCCTGATCCGTCCCTCCTACCCTTTATGGTCTGTTATGCTGCAGCTTTCTCTCCTGTCTGTCCATTATGGTCAGCTAGCTACCATTGCCTCTTGCCCCTCTGTTCTCTGTTGTCCATGTGCATGGTCCTGTCCCCTCCCTCTTGCTTTCTATGGATTGTTGTGCTGCACTCCCGTCCTGCATGCCCTGTGTGGTGTATTGTGCTGCTGCAAATCCTGATGCCTGCCCTGCAGGGTCAGTTTGGTGCACCTCTCCATGTCCCTCCTGTCCTCTGTTATCCAAGTCCACGTCCCTATCCCATTTCCTTCCATGATCCAATGTACCATACTTGCGAACATTTTGAACTTGGTAAGAGGGAGATTTTGAAAAAAAACTGGGGTATTGATTTTCCCCTTTGAGTTACATTGAAAAAGAGGATATTGTAGACAGGAGACAGATCAAATAAAGCCCATTTGAGCTTAAAAACATTGGACGTTTCCTGGCTGAATCGGGTCTGTTGGCATGTATGGTTGTACTACCATTGCCTCTTCCTTCTGCCCACAATGGTCTATTACATTGCCACAGCCTTGAAGGAGGGTAGATTTTGTATCACAGGGGGCCCCTGGCCCGTTCTGTCCACACCTGAAGTATGAGACCCTTGTCCTTGCCCTGCCAGCTGCATTTGTAGGCCGTATTAAATTGACCAGCGGGTCCTGTGTTGCTATATAATTATCCTGAGACATCCTTACCACTCAGCCAGCATAAAACCCCTGTGTAGGCCCTTCTGTTCAATATGTAGGCCTCTTTGTTAAATTGACCATAGCTCTGCAATTTTAGTGTATAGCAGTCTGAAGGCAGGTCTGCGAGGCCTTCTGATCCAAACTAGTAGCCCCCACCCTACCCGAGTGCTCCGTGCTCGGTATCAAAGTTCAACATCCCCCTGAAGCTGTCGACATACAGTAGGCTGCATCCTGGACTGGTACTTGCTTCCTGGGCAGGTTTCCCGCTTTTAAGGAAGTGGCAACCGCAGAGCGTCAAGTTAGGAGAACTGAGGAGATTTTATACATGAATATATTGAATTCCCGTACAATACCCATTATTTTCTGCTTGCTCTATGGAACTTACGATAAGCGATTGGCCTGAGAGACTGACCTTTTCACCCAGTCCATTGTCAGCATTAAGTGGGTAAATGACGAAATGTCTGGTAAAATCTGCAGACGAAGCTTTTGGGTAGCATACGTAGGTAGATGTAGCGTGCAAAGGAGCCCACAAAATGATATAAAAAGGGAGCACCCACAGATATCGACGGACTACCTCGCCGTCTGTATGTAGGTTAACAGGCAGTGCAGGTTTTCCCCAAGAGCTGGGAGCTCTTGTCTTCCTTTGCTTAAAATGTCTCGCTCTGCTTTGCTTGAAGTATCTTATTCTATTTTACCTATATGAAATGTCATGTTATGTTTAACCATTGTTCTCTTTACTTTTGCATTTAAAAGATTTTGTATTGTAATTGCAGGAATGCTTGCTCTAAGAGTAAACGTGAGTGTTCCTAGGTAACATTTTCCTTGGTGTAACTTGTTTCTCATGATGCATTTATAGATGTGTTTTCTCTCTCTCTCTGTCAGTACATTAATTGAGATACAGAGAATATTATGACAGCTGTATGATTATCTGGATTCTGTATTTTGTACTTTATGTCTCTATTCTGCGGTTTCTTTGAAGTTGCATCTTCTCATTAAACTGCCATTGTATTCTGCCTCCAATTCCATGTCTCATATGTCTGTTTTCTTCATTTTTGGAGCAAGCGTTCCTAGGCACCCCGGCTCAAATTAAGGTGCCCCTTTTGTCCCTGACTCACTCTCCTGCTCAGTTCTGTGGTGGCTCCCGGGGATCTGGGGACCGCCCCTAGCTTCCTTGACCCGTAATAGATCTTCCCTCCAACAGCCTCTCTTGCAAGTCCTGTATTGTTGGTTTGTTGCCCCTGTCCCCCTTTCCACTGCCCTCCATAGTCTGTTGTGCTTCCACGGCCCTTCCTGCCTGCTCAGTGCGGTTAAATTGTTGCCTTTGCACCCTCCTACCTGCCTTCAATTTTCAGAGTCCGTGCCCCTGGCCTCTGCCTCTCAACAGTATCCTAATGAACAACTAGATTGCTAACATTCTATATTTATTACAAAAGTGTGGAACGCCTGACATCATTTTGATGTAATCAAAACTGTAATACCTAGAGCATTTCCTTTAGAAATTACATATATGAGAGGGTCTTATTGGCATCAAAATTATGGTTAGTGCTCTAAAAGACTAAAATAAGGACATATTTTCTGAGTTTTCAAATAGCGACAAAGCACTTTTAAATTATTTGTTATCTTTATGTTTTTTTATCCAGTTGACAACTTGATTAAATGTTGCACTTAGGGGAGAGGATGTGGTGTTACTTCCAGAACTGCAGACTTTGCAACTGGGGAACCAGGTTGAAGTTTCTGCTTCAGCTCGACATTCTGTGATTCTGGTCAAATCACTTAGTCTCCCCATGTCTACAACCAAAATGAATTTGTTCTTGTGTGATGTAACCAATGCTCATGTAAAGCACTCCAATACCTGACAAGTCTGCACTATATAACACTGCAAAAACACAAAATAAGAAGTGTTTTGCACACTTCTGTCATTGGGCTATATTTGGGCTACATCTGGGTGATTTTGGGCTACATTTGGGCTCTTTTGTCTCCGGTGGCCATCTTGGGAGATTTATTTGTTATGAAGTTTCCTAATTTCCTCATGTACTGCAGTCTCCTCAGTAGGAAATGCTTTCAGTTTTTTACTTTGATTCCATCATGAAGGTATTCAGATATGTCACACATTTGCCATCAATTCTGAATGTTAGCACTCTAGTTGCTCATTAGATCACTGTAGTAAAACTACTGCACCATGGAAGTCTGCTCCTGGTATTAAAAGTGCATGTTTCAGTCTGCATGTCAGAATTTTTTAATGAAATAGAAGAGGATTTGAGAAGTCACTCAAAATGTGCCCTCATTTTCTTTCTTCAGCATTAATCATAATTTCTATGGCAAAATGAACCTCCTCATTGTGTTCCTTTTTAAATTAAATGTTTTAAGTGTTACCAGTTTATTCCAATCAAGATGGCTTTAGGTGTGCCATACTTTTGTCATAATGAAGGCAGTAAGCGCTCTAGTTGTTTTTAAGAACATTCTGGGACATTCTGTCATTGGGCTATACTTGGGCTACATCTGGGTGATATTTGGGCTACATTTGGGCTCTTTTGTCTCTGGTGGCCATCTTGGGAGACTTATTTGTTATGAATTTCCCTAATTTCCTCATTTACTGCAGTCTCCTCAGTAGGAAATACTTTCAGTTTTTTACTTTGATTCCATCAAGAAGGCATTCAGATGTGTCACACATTTGCCATAAATTCAGAATGTTAGCACTCTTTTTGCTCATTAGATCACTGTAGTAAAGCTACTGCTCACCAGGGAAAACTGCTGCTGGTATTGAAAGTGCATGTTTCAGTCTGCATGTCAGAATTTTTTAATGAAATAGAAGAGGATTTGAGAAGTCATTCAAAATGTGCCCTAATTTTTCTTTCTGCAGCACTAATCATACTTTTTATGGAAAAATGAACCCCCTCATTTTGTTCCTTTTTAAATTAAATGTTTTAAGAGTTACCACTTTAATCCAAGCAAGATGGCTTCAGGTGTGCCATACGTTTATCATAAGTAGGACTGTTAGCGCTCTAGTAGTTCTTTGGAACACTCTGGGAAGCTACAGTAGAACACAAAGGAATCAACTGACAGTCTCTGCCCTTGTTGGATGTACATGTTTTACTGAGAATGTCAGACTTCATTCTCACATGACTGAGAAAGATAATGTGAATTTTCAGAAAATAAGCTCTCAGTTTAGCCTATAGATCACCTTCCAAACCTCTGTGGTAAAAGCATGAGAAAATATTTTTCTCTCAATCATGATATCCCAGCAGAAGGCTTTTTCACATGGTGAAATCACCTTAGAACATACCACAATTCCTAAAATGAGTATGGTACCATCAACAAATGATGTATAATGTAACTAAAGTCTTAAAACCTTCTATTAACTGCAATGCTTTTTAATGAGGTGCTATCATGTATATTGGTCCCAAGATGGCTGCCAACACTTCTTGGATGAAGTGCTGACAGCCAATCAGATCTCAGGATGAGATGTGTGGTTAGGCTCCGCCCACATATATATATGCTTTTAAATGCTATTTTCTCAGGAAATACTGAACAGATTTACACCAGACCTGCAAAAGGCACTTCCTTGACCTTATGGCTACCTCTCTGCCACATTTCAAGTAATTCTGTTCAGCCGTTCGGGCTGTAGCTGTGTCTAAAGGTCCTATGGAAAAATGCATGGGGAAAACGCGTTTTGGGACCCCCCTTTTTTCTCGGCCCCTGCTTGACGAATCCCCCCGAAACTTTCAGGGTAGGAGCGGAGCGTAGCGCCCCACCTATTTTGAAATTTTCGCGAGGATTCGTCGACCGGCGCCAAAGTTATTCCAAATAGAATGTTGCGGATTTCCTATGGAAACAGGGTCCTAACTATAACTACCTACTGGCGACCGCCAGTAGGTAATATATATATATATATATATTCACTGAAAAAACCATAGGTTTCACACACGTTATAGTTAGGAATTAGCATTTAAAAAACCTTGCAAATTCACTGAAAAAACCATAGGTTTCACACATGTTATAGTTAGCGGAAATTTTACTGATAAAAAACCAATGAAATTCCCCCGTTATAGTTAGTGCAGGCAACTATAACTCACGCGACCGCAATCCTCTGCTGATGCTAATACTGTATTTAGACACTTATTTGCCCATGTCTTCTTCCATAAATTTTTAGCTATACATAGATTACAAATATTTTTTTTTCATAAAGACACATATGTCATCAGCAGAAGATTGCGGTCGCGTGAGTTATAGTTGCCTGCACTAACTATAACGGGGGAATTTCATTGGTTTTTTATCAGTAAAATTTCCGCTAACTATAACATGTGTGAAACCTATGGTTTTTTCAGTGAATTTGCAAGGTTTTTTAAATGCTAATTCCTAACTATAACGTGTGTGAAACCTATGGTTTTTTCAGTGAATTTGTACGGTTTTTTAAATGCTAAGTTACTTTACGCCATTCGTGGCGTGCGCGCCCACTTAACGCAGTTCGTTCCGTGCGCGCACGGTGCGCTTCGCGCACCGTGCGCGCACAGTGAGCACGCGGTGCGCTTCGCGCACCACGCGCCCACTTTACGCAGTTAGTGCCGTGCACGCACGGTGGGCACGCGGTGCGATGACAAAGCAAGAAAGCACGTCAACAAATCTGTTTCTGCTTTCCTCCGTGACTATGGTATGGGTGCCATTTACCACAACAACTTGCGTTTCAATGATGAAGGGAACAGAGTCTTCCTCTTGAACCTTAGACTCTGCATCGGTACTTACTTGTAGGTACCACTAAAAAATCATTTCATAAACACAATGGCTCTTTTTAGAGCCCCCTAATATCTAAACACTTAAATCTGATTTTCATTTTTTTTTTTTTTTTTTCTACCGTACGCTTACCGTAAGCTTACCGTACGCGTACCCCGTGATTTTTTTTAAAATCAATAAATGTTTTCTTTGTACTTTACAGTCCTTCTTTGACCCCCTCACAAATGTAAGGGGGTCTGTAACTCTCCTCATTGCCCCCTTTCCTTGTTTTCACTCTTTTTTTTCTGAGTGAAATACACAAAATGGCGGCCGCCGCTTCCTGGTTTCGGCCGATTCGAATGTTTACTAAGATCTAAGAGCCAATCAGAATCGCGCTCGCGCACGCCACCGTACGCTTACCGTAAGCGTACGGTAAGCGTACCGTAAGCGGGCTCAGATATATATATTGATTTAAAGGCTATTTTCTCAGAATCTACTGAACAGATTTACACCAAACCTACAAAAGGCACTTCCTTGACCTAGGGACTACCTCTCTGCCAAATTTTGAGTAATTCTGTTCAGCCGTTCGGGCTGTAGCTCGTTCTAAAGGTCCTATGGAAAAATGCATGGGAAAAACGCATTTTGGGACCCCCCTTTTATCTCAGCCCCCGCTTGACGGATCCCCCCGAGACTTTCAGGGTAGGAGCGGAGCGTAGCGCCCCACCTATTTTGAGAAATTCGCGAGGATTCGTCGACCGGCGCCAAAGTTATTCAAAATAGAATGTTGAGGTTTTCCTATGGAAACGTGGTCCTAACTATAACTACCTACTGGCGACCGCCAGTAGGTAATATATTCACTGAAAAAACCATAGGTTTCACACAAGTTATAGTTAGCTGTACATTTCACTCGTAAAAAACCAATGAAATTCCACGTTATAGTTAGATCAGGTAACTATAACTTGCGCAACCGCAATGCACAATGTGTCATTTCAGATGTCATCATTGATGTCATGAGTGATGTCACTGACCATGTCATAAGTGATGTAATATGTGACGTCATCAGCAGTTTATTGTGGGCGCGCAAGTTATAGTTACCTGATCTAACTATAACGTGGAATTTCATTGGTTTTTTACGAGTGAAATGTACAGCTAACTATAACTTGTGTGAAACCTATGGTTTTTTCAGTGAATTTGTACGGTTTTTTAACTGCTAAGTTATGTATTTATTTTACATTTTTGCGCGCACGGTGCGCTTCGCGCACTGTGCGCGCGCTGTGGGCACTCGGTGCGCTTCGCGCACCGAGCCCCCACGTTGCGCATTTCGTACCGTGCACGCCTCGCCATTTTTTACAAAATATCAATTGTTTTTTTCTCCCTTAGATTTATATATTAAATGTGATTGTTAATTCTTTTTTTTTTTTTAATTTTTTTTTACCGTACGCGTACGGTAAGCTTACCGTATGCGCACTCCGCGATTTTTTTTTTTAATTATTACATTTATTTTTCATACTTTTTGGTCCTTCGTGAACCCCCTGACGAACGCTAGGGGGTCTGCAACTCTCTTCGTTGCCCCCTTTTCATGTTATCAACCTTTGTTTTTCAGTGCGAGAGACAGAAAATGGCGGCCAATACTTTCTGATTTCGACCGATTCGAATATTTACAGTCATGTAACCACCAATCAGAATTGAGCTCGCGCACAGCACCGTACGCGTACGGTAAGCTTACCGTAAGCGCACGGAGCGCGCTTACAGATATATATATTGATTTAAATGCTATTTTCTCAGGACCTACAGAACAGATTTACACCAGACCTGCAAAAGGCACATCCCTGACCTGAGGACTACCTCTCTGCCCAATTTCAAGTAATTCTGTTCAGCCGTTCGGGCTGTAGCTCGGACTAAAGGTCCTATGGGAAAATGCATGGGGAAAACGCGTTTTGGGACCCCCCTTTTTTCTCAGCCCTCGCTTGACGAATCCCCCCGAGACTTTCAGGGTAGGAGCGGAGCATAGCGCCCCATTAGTTTTGAAAAATTCGCGAGGATTCGTCAACCGGCGCCAAAGTTATTCCAAATAGAATGTTGCGGATTTCCTATGGAAACACGGTCCTAACTATAACTATCTTCTGGCGACCGGCAGTAGATAATATATATATATATATATATATATATATATATATATATATATATATATATATATATATATATATATATATATATATATTCAGTGAAAAAACCATAGGTTTCACACACGTTATAGTTAGGAATTAGCATTTAAAAAACCTTAGAAATTCAGTGAAAAAACCATAGGTTTCACACATGTTATAGTTAGCTGGACATTTTACTCGTAAAAAACCAATGAAATTGCCCCGTTATAGTTAGTTCAGCTAACTATAACTCGCGCGCCCGCAATGCACTGCTGATGACGTCACATATTACATCACTCATGACATGGTCAGTGACATCACTCATGACATCACTGATGACATCTCAAATGACATCACTGATGACATCACTGATGACATCATCCAGTGAATGTGGGTTTTTCTGAAAATTAAATATGTTTTATATATGTATATCTCAAGGTCAATGGAAGAATAAATGGGTATATAAGTGTCTAAATGGATGATTTGTTTTTGAAAAATTGATTGTTTAACTGACTGATTAAGTGTATCATAGTGAATACATGTTTTAGTGAGTAATGTTTAAATATGTATATATCTGTATCAGTCTCTCACTTTGTGTATAAGTGGCTGCATGGGTTGGTGAGTAGATACATGGGTGTCTATATAGGTTATTAGTTGGTTTTTTGAGTATCAGTCTGAGTGTCTGCATGGTTCGGTGGGGGGTATTACGTAGTGCATAGGTGTATGAATGAGTGACTCACTGTTTGTATGTGTTGAACACAGCATGTGTGCAGGACTGTATGGGTGAATGAGTGTGTGCATGGATGTGTTATTGAGTGAATGACTGTCTCAATAGTGTCTTTATGAGTAACTACATATGTTTTAAACTAGTATATGTGACTATTGGTGTATATATGTGAGTATATGTGAGAGTGAGAGATTGAAAGAGTTCTTGTATGAATAAGTATGTGTTTCTATAAGTGATTGTTTAAAAGACTAAGTATGTGTAAGTTTCCGTAGAAGTAAGTGTGGTGGTGTGTGTATAACTGTATATGCAAGTAAATGTATGTTTGATTCTTTGTTAGCATGAGTGACTATGTGTGTGAGTAACTCTATGGATGAGTGGCATTGTGTAACAGGATGTATAGGTGTATGAGTACATATGATGAGTGAGTACATGTATGAGTGACTGAATTGGACTGTTGGTGAATGAGTGGATGTGTATGTGGATCTTAGAATTACTGAAAAGGTTGTTTTAACTGGTATTGGTATGTCCATTGTTTTGAACATTGTAGTTTCTATTTTTGAATGTGTGTGTCAAAGGTTATATTAGGGGAAGAGGAGGTCTGCCACTCTATCACAAGGATGATGTCATCAGTGATGTCATCAGTGATGTCATTTGAGATGTCATCAGTGATGTCATGAGTGATGTCACTGACCATGTCATGAGTGATGTAATATGTGACGTCATCAGCAGTGCATTGCGGGCGCGCGAGTTATAGTTAGCTGAACTAACTATAACGGGGCAATTTCATTGGTTTTTTACGAGTAAAATGTCCAGCTAACTATAACATGTGTGAAACCTATGGTTTTTTCACTGAATTTCTAAGGTTTTTTAAATGCTAATTCCTAACTATAACGTGTGTGAAACCTATGGTTTTTTCACTGAATTTCAAAGGTTTTTTAAATGCTAATTCCTAACTATAACGTGTGTGAAACCCATGGTTTTTTCAGTGAATTTGCAAGGTTTTTTAAATGCTAATTTTTTTTTTATTCTTCAATTTTTTCAAACATATTTTTAATTTAATTTACTTACCTTTTATAAAGACTATGCTTTAATTTTTAAAATCCTTAAATATTTTTTTTTAATATATTTTTTAAAATAAACATGTAAAATTTATTTCCAGTTCTTTTTTTTTTTTTTTATTTTTTTTTGGTACGCGTACCGTAAGCTCACGGTAAGCGTACGGTTTACGCAACGTCCGTAATCTATCTACGCTGCTTGCGTATAGTTACGCACTTTGCGTAGCCGCGCGTACTGCGCGTGGGACGCGTGCGCGCTTTCGCCACACGCGCACGTTACGCGGAAGTGCCGGGGAGTGACTGTTATGCGCATGCGCGCAAGCGCGTGTCTTTTTTACGCGCACGCGTACTTTTTGCCGTAAGCGTACCGTAAGCGTACCGTAAGCGTACGGTAGGTCATGTGATCTTGAAACACAACTTTTGATTGGTTGAAACTACTTTCAGTTCTAGAACTCTCCTACACCACACCCATTCCCCTCATTTCTGCTTGTGATCCCTTGGGAGAAGGAGCTGGTTTGTCTTTGGGATACGATGGCAGAACAGCAGAGCTCTTCTGAGAGTGAGGCTAGCACTAGCAGCACTGTCTTGAGGCAGAGATCGAGGAAACAAAAGCCTTCTTATGTTTGGGATTATTTTACTTTTCCAGAAGGCCAGCAAAAGGTGAATGCACCCTTAGTTACTTGCAAGCTGTGTCAGCGTGTACTTTCTAGAGGTAATCCTAACAGGAAGTATTCCTTTGGGAATCACACCATGAAGAGACTCCTCCAGGATGTACACAGAAGGACACATGGTCATCTTTTTGGAGGTAACTCTTCAGAAAGACGAGCCAGTACATCCACAGCAGCTCAGCCTGGACCATCACCTGCAGGGCTTACTCCTTCTTCTGCAGGTCAGGTGAGCCCTTCATCTGTGGGGGGAGAATCTCCTTTTGCTGGCCCTCTGGAAATGAACCCTCGATTTCGGAAGGTTGATATTCATTGCACATTTTGTAAAGATCTAATTTGCCATAGGGAGACCAGTGTTTCCCTAGTGAACAACAAAATAGATCAGCACATTTGTCGCTTTGAATAATTTTCCCATGCTTCCTTTCCTCTGTCCCTGCATGAACACAACGGTTCTTTTAAGAGCCAACCTTATCTTTCATCTTTTTTTTACATATGTTTTTAAAAACTTTTTTTTATTTTTTTTTACCGTACGCGTACGGTGCGCGTACTTTTTTTTTATTTTTAAAAAAAAACACTAAAAATCATTTATCACATTACATTGTCCTTGAGAGACTACAATTATTATTATTGACTTACCATACTCACTGAAAAAATATTTATTCATTTCTTTTTTTAAAAAATAGTTTTAAAAATGTTTGTAGTTTTCGAAAATTTTCTATATCTATCTGGAAAAAAAGAAAAAAGTATTAATATTTTTTAAACATTTTATAATACAGTACACATATTTACATTTTTTACCAAAAAATCTTTTTGCCTTATTTTTGCTGTTTTCAGAATATATTGCATTTCACTATAAATTGTGAAAGCAATTGCATTCATCATTTTACAGCGGGCAAAAAAAAATACCAATCACAAAGATTGTATTAAAAAAGCCCTGATTCTTTTTTTAATTAAACTTAACATTATAGAAATGCATAATATTGTAAAAAAATATCATCTAATACCAATACTTATTTCTTTAAAATACCGTCTGATATGTTTGTTTCAGAACTATAATCACAATATTATATCTCAAATAACTCCAAAATACATCTGATTTCATTTCCTTTAGGCCAAATAGTAATTTTAATTTTTTTTTTGGAATAAATTTCCAACGGAAATCCAATAAAATTCTAAAGTTTAATTTGTCCAGATCTCACCGATTCTCTGTAACATTTTGGTTCCCGAAAATTTTTTGAATAATTTATTTAGTCCACAATAGAATTGGTTACTTTTCCACATGGCCAAATAGTAATTTTTTTAATCATTTTTGAAAAAATTTCCAATGGCAGTCCAATAACATTCCAAAATTTAAAATGTGCAGAAGTTACCGATAATCTCTAAATTATTGGTTTTTCAAAATTGCATTAAAAATTAAAAAAGTCCACATTACAATTGGTTATCTTTCCATTAGGCCAAATGATAATTTTAAAAATCTTTTTTTTTCAAAATTGCAATGGTAATCCAGTAAAATGGTAAAATTATTTTGTCCAGATCTTGCCAAGTCTCTCTAAAATTTAGGTTTCAGGAAGATTAGATAGGAATTTGCTAAATCAAAAGGCAAACGTTGTTTGAAAATCAATTGGGAATCATTACACAGTGTCCAGCCTTTTTCACATTTTAGATAAACTGTGTAATGTCCAGAAGTAACAGTAGGTCCATCATGGAAAATTATTGCAACAGTTACAAAAGATTTTCCTGAAATTGATAATTGCTGTCCTGTAAACTTCTTTATTAAAGTATCCAATTTTGAACCATCAGCTCTACATCGTTGCATCATTAAAATTACATACTGTCCGTATTCCTTTAAAATTAATGTTGAAAACATGTCAGAATTACACTCACCACATTTCATGCTATGATTAGCATCTTTAACTAATTTTGCAAAAGTGACTGTTTTACTCTCTGGCAATGTCAAATAAATAAACCTTTCATTATCAACAATAGAGCCACATATATTATAACAATTATCACAACTATGTTCCCATTTATAAGAGAGACCAAAAAAAATGTCAATGGGAACTCCTTCTTCTTCCACTACCTGAAGAAAATACATCAAAAATTCATGTGCATCTTGCTGTTCATTTTGAGAAAACTGTGTTCGTCCTGAACATACATCTAAAAGTTTTCTAATGTCAGTAGCACTTTCTATTTGAGTTTTATCTTTACTCAACTTTTGAAAAAGGAGACTCAGCTCTGAACAGAATCTTTTTCCCTGATTTACTATTATCTGCTCTTGCAAACTTTCCAGATAAAATGCAACATTCAGCACTACATTTGCGTAGCAGTTGACACCAGAGCTATTTTCAAAATGACATCCTACAACCTGTTCTTCATTTTCCTTTTTCTTTTTGCTTGCAATTACATCACTCCTCTTTTTTTTCCTCTTCTCTACATCTTCACTACAGATATTCTCATTTTTTCTTTTACGAGAAACTACACGTTTCTCCAACACAGGATACTGACCTAAATGAGGAGCATAGCTTCTTCTTAATCTATTATACTCCTTTACACAATTTGTATCAGCACTAACTTTTGATTCTTCAAAGTCTATCATGAATAAACCTGATAATGTTTTGACTCGTGACAAAGCAACATATGCCATACCTTCTTTGAACACAGTTGAACCAATGTTCACAAATGCACAATCTACAGTCAATCCTTGAGACTTGTGAATAGTTACAGCATATGCTAGAGAAAACGGAAACTGCTTCCTACGTACAGATAAGTCTTTCACAAGCATAAAACGAACTGTACAACGACAAATATCTTTAACTTCATCTATCTGATCAAATTTTATTTTTAAACATTCAATTCCTTCTTTTTTCTGATAATTAATAAAACCTACAACTCTTCCCATCGCTCCATTAACTAAACCTTTCTCAACATCCAAATTTCTCCTTAAAAACACTCTACAGTTCATGCAAACATATAGATTTTTTTCTAATCCAGCTGTTTTGGAGATGTTCTTCTCTAGTGAGTCCAATTTATTTTTCAGTTTGCCTGTTACTGTGACAG
This sequence comes from Triturus cristatus, assembly GCF_964204655.1. Classification (NCBI taxonomy): domain Eukaryota; kingdom Metazoa; phylum Chordata; class Amphibia; order Caudata; family Salamandridae; genus Triturus; species Triturus cristatus. The sequence continues at coordinate 874,093,302 of NC_140587.1, forward strand.
TAATTCTTCCATCCTCAATTTTGTCCACTGCTTCCAATTTCCTGATCTCTTCCTTTTCCAATTTCAAAAGCTCCTCATTGAATATTGAGCATTCACGTAGAGTAGGCATTAAGCAGATGACACTTTTGTTTTCTGCAATGTTCTTGTATATCTTCTCTGCAACTATTTCTTCCTTTGGAAATAAATTATGTAGCAGCCGAGTCTGTAATGCTTTTTTGCCAGCTTCTGTGAGTAGTCCAATCCTGATATCTTTCAGAATACTTCCATATTCTTCATCGTTTGCTTGCCTCATATTAGTTGTAAGTTCCTTGTACTCAAAGAAGGACCAAATATTTGTATTACCGATACTTCCCAATGACTTCTTCGTGTCTTCATGTGTCACAGTATTAAACACTGGTTGTCCTTTAACTGGAGTAAGTTGCAAAAGATCTCCAAAAACTATGACGTGTTTTCCACCAAATAACACGTCATAGTCTGTCTTCAAAATTTGCTGCATTCTTAAATGCACAAAGGCAAGCATTAAGTTTGATACCATGCTCACCTCATCAATAATGAGAACTTGCATCTTCTTCAATACTCGTGAAAGTTCCAAGGATGCTTCTCCAGTTAGCTTGTTGAATTGTATTTTGTTCTCATGCTCCACTGGTAACATTAGCAAACGATGTAAGGTGATTCCTTTTATGTTATATGCTGCTAACCCAGTTGGAGCAGTAACCACACAAGACAAAGTAGAATCCGTTTTTTGCTTTAGGTAGCTTCTGATGACTTTAATTAGGAAACTTTTTCCAGTGCCAGCTTGTCCGCTTACATACATCCTGATTGGATGAAATGATGTGCATGAGCACTCTTTTTTTACATGTAGAAATCCGTGATCAATTTTGTTTTTGATCTCTTCATAAATTTGTTGCTGCTCTTGATTCAGTTGTCTTTCCAAATTTTCTAAGTCTATAAATTCTTCTTGAGCTTGATTCATAGCTGTTTCCACTTCATTCATGGCTATTGATGCTTCATTTTCAACGATTGGTTGTCCTAGGGGATCTTGACTGTGTGTTCCTGAACTTTGGCTGTCCTGAGAACTGTCTCTAGCTATTTCTGCTGCAATTGTAGTTTCCTGTTCAATTTCTTCATTTAACATTTGCAGATAAGTTGTGAATGTATTGCATTGTATGCTGTCTTTGCAAGCATTAAATGAATCCTCATAGCTTTGAAATTCTCCCAGTAGTTCATCCTCTGTACGCCATGGTTTAAACAACTGTAAAAGAGCCAAGTAGTAAAATTCTTTCTTGTCGGTAGTGTCGCAACTCAGCTTCCGGTGATTTATCAAACTTCCTTTGGTTTGCTTCACCAAACATCCTTCTTCACCAACAACTTTATATTTTCCATTATTAATGTCTTCTGCAGCTTTCCGTGAATAAATGTAGTTCTGCAACACTTCATAGAGACACATGTTCTCCAGATGATGACTTCTCTTGGGATAATATGTGTCCAACATGTTTGTTTTCAATATATCTGTACTTTCTGGGTCATTCTCGGCCAAATATTCAATTTCTCCAACAGATTTCAGTACCCGATTTCTCATTGCTGCAAGGCCTAAACTTGCCCAAATTATTCTTCTTGACTTCGAGTAGAGACTTGCAGAAGATAACCTATCTGAACATTCGTAGGATCCAATTTCTCGATGCGATAACATCTTCAAACTGAAACTGTACAGCTTCTTACTGACAGTCTTCTCGTGAGAAATCTCTTCCCACATTTCCTTCAATTCTGTTTTTTCTGATTTCGTAATGTAAGACGTTACATATCGTGCAACAGCAATGGAATTGTCAGCTACATACTGTATATCCATGTTAGCGTTCCACATGGATAAAATGACTGGGTTGTAGTCATTTATATTTTTTGATTCTTCTTTTCTTTTAAGGTTGTAGGTATTCTTAGGTGATTTTCTTGTGATAGTATGTCTCACAGCTGACATAAAACTGTTTACTCTTCCATTTGAAAGAACAGGTCTATTAAATCCAAATCGACATTTAGTGTAGTATTTTTCTTTGCTCTTGTATTTCCGTCGACAGTATTTTCCACACCGATGACTTTGGAAACGTAAAACTTGCTCCTTTAACTTGTTCTCTTCTGTGCTTTTTGGTATACCACATGTTGCATATTCTTCAATGTAAGATAACACTGCTTCATCAGTATCTGTTCCAAACTTTGGGGCATCCTTGATCCACAACAGCATATGAATATGAGGAGCACCTCTTGCCTGGTACTCTTTTCTCCAAAAGAAATCCACTACTTCTCCAAGGGGTGGATTTTTTTTATTGCAGATGAAGGACATCATAGCCTCAAATCTATGATTGAAATATCTGCAAACATTAACCGGATCCAATGAGCACAGTTCTCCTGCTGTCTTGTATTCGATGTTTTTAATGTTTGAATTGGCCTCTCGTAGAAAATCCAGTAAATCATCCCAAGCGTACTCGGCACAGCTTAGGGTAAGGAACCATGTTGGTGTTCCTAAATTGCGTAACATGCATTTTAGTTCACCATGGCGTCGGTACCAATATTCATTTGTCCCACGCTGACAAGCCATCAGATTGATCAGTTGTGTTTCCAAATGATCATCTCGGTGCTGCACTTTCTCCATAAAATCCTTAGCAGACACATTTTGTAAATGTACTCCACTTTTTAAAATGTGATTTACTGCATAAGACAGTGCAGACAAGTCGCTTTCAAATAAAAGATGAAACAAATAAGGAATACTTTGTCGAAATCTGGGATCTTCAGCATATAGTCTTGTAGTCCGATACTCTGAAGCTGGAATCTGTTCTGGACGTTCATCGTATCGTCCTCCTTTTCCCGTAGGAAACAGCTGGGGAAAACATCGAGCTTCCAAGCTCTCCTCCCATACACTCACGGGAGTTCCTTTTGCTTTCTTCATCTGAAAGAGATCAATATTGTCTCCCATAACTTCTTTCGAATGAAGAGGATGTATGCTAAAATGTTCATAAATTTATTCTTCCTTTGTCTTGTCCACTTTTTCAATTTGTCCAGTTGGTGTTTCTGTGTCTTCTTGAAAATCTTCGTCTTCTTCTTCTTCTTCTATATAAATGGATTCATACCATTTGTTATTTTTTTTCAAATACAAATTTGCTCTTTGTACTTTCCGCACATCTACCAGCTCCTGCCAAATCTTCTTATTCTTTGTAGGTACACCATTAACCAGAATAATTAATGGTTCAGTTTCCAAAGTATCCGCATCAATAGTTTCCATATTTTTTTTCAAATCCAAGGGCAAATACACCACTCTACCTTTTAAACCTCTCAGTAAATCTGAAGGAGGTAATTTACCAGTTTTGGGCTCCATACGTACTATGGTCTGGAACGGATGAACACATTGAATGAGTATAGACTCATATGTATTTAATTCAGAAAGTTCAGCAGGAATAGCATCCAATTCTAAATTATTATGTACAGCTCTGGTCGGCATTCTATTTTCCTCTAACTTGTTGTAACAGTATTTACAAATACGCTGATCTTCACCCAATTCAAAACAATTTTCAAGAAATATATATGTGGCAAAATCCATCCACTTATAATTATCTTCATTTTCACTCTTTCTGTAGAGATCAACATTCCTAGTTTGTTTTCTATAATGAGTTCTGCGGCAACAAATACAAGTAACATTTGGTCTTTCATTAGAGACTATTGCAAATTTTGTTATGTGATCATTAAATGTCTTACTTACAGAAGGTTCTACATTCTCTTCCACTTCTTCCTCATTTACTGTGTCCTTCTCTGCACTGTTTTGTTCAGGACCAAAGTAACAAAACTGAATTTCATCAACAACCTTCTCTACATCTGATACCGTTCCTCGGAACAGAGCCCTATTCAATTCATTTAACTTTATTGCTGGACTTTTGGCAAAATACAACCGTCTCACAAACTTTCTCATTTCAGTATGATGAACAGCCAGCATCCTAAAATGATGGAAAACACTATTGCACACTTTTCTAGATAGACAAGCCAGAGAATGACCCTGCAAACCAGTATTCTCTCTCACTCTGCATGGATCCAGACTTTGAAGCACCTTAATCTTCTGTTTTACACTTTTTTTACTATATTCTCTTAGAAACTCTCGAAATCTGTCAATAGATTCCTGACGCACAGTGCAAATACTACTACAATTCCAAGTGTACACTGGGGCTTTAGGACGTCTCCCCATTGCCTCATCTGCCATCACTTGTACCTCATCTCTTGGAACCATTATCTCCTTCTCCATTATGCAACCATTTTTTACTTCGTATGAACGACCTCTGGTGTCAACTGCATGCAGCAAACTATTACTTTGAAAATAGCTCTCTTCATTAAAAAAAGGTTCACTACTTGAACTATGCATCCACTTTCCTAAAAACACTTTACAAAAGTTTGTTCTGTTCACTACTCTTTTGCTTTTGCTTTGTGATTTCAGTACATTAACCATTTTATCTAATGTACGCATCCTATTCAAAATTAATATGAATAGTTTCCTTTTTAATTCTAATGCTTTTGCTGCAATGGCTTCAATTTCTTTTTTTCTCTTGTAATATTTTGCCTTTTGCTTATATTTCTTCACATCCTTTATCAAATTGGACATAACTCTTCTCTGAAACATTTTTCTACGTATCTCTTTAAACGCTGTTTTTCTGTTTATGTAAAACTTTTCAGTTGCAGAAGGTATATTTGCATTAACTAAATTCTCAATTTTTTGCTGTTCTCTTCGTTTTGTTACATTCTTCCCAGGACAGACATTTTGTACATTTTTCTTTGTTTTGAATATTTTTTTAAGAAATTCTTTTTTCTGCTTACCAGAAGATTTTTTCTTTTTCCCAACATGAGCATCTTCTACTAACTTTGGTCCTCCAGTTGTCTTCAAATATGGTTTTTTTTTTAGCGTTTTTTGAACTCGAGATTTTGTAGGCATCTTAAATTTTGTTCACTGTTCTTCAGCAATACCTGAAAAAAACTAAAAAAAAATCCTTTATTGTATTTAAATATATTACTACATTTCTTTTCACAATAGTCACAAAACAACATTTCTTTGCCAATTTGAATGCACACAAACTGCTCTTTTTTTTGGGCAAGTGAAAATCTCTTTTACAAACTGTCACATTATGAAACCACTTTTCAGATTTTTTAAAAAGCCCATGTCCAGAGTGCTACACTCCAGCAAGGGCAACCAGCCTTAGTGAAGCTCAATGTATTTGCATTACAGACTGAAACCTGAAAACCCCACTCGCTTCTAAATACTGTGCATGACTATACACGGCAAGCACATGGGTGTGTGCTAAGACTCTGCTTCTTCCCCCAAAAATTCACTCCCCCTTTCCATCTAATGCAACTGTGAAATCACCAGAGCAAGACGCAATACATCTCTGCCTATAATTCCTCTATGCACACAGAGTCATGTTTTCACATTAGTCCCAAAACGAAATTTCTTTGCCATTTTTAAAGCACACTTACTGCTCTTTTTTTTTTCGGGGCAAGTGAAAATCACTTTTACAGACTGACACATTATGAAACCTTTTTTTTTAATTTATTTAATTGCACTTGTCCAAGCTGTTTTTTTCAGACCACCACCATGTGTATTCGCGGTGACTGCCTACACTCCAGCAAGGGCAACCAGCCTTAGTGATGCTGAATGTATTTGCATTACAGACTTAAACCTGAAAACCCCACTCGCTTGTAAATACTGTGCATGACTATACATGGCAAGCACATGGGTGTGTGCTAAGACTCTGCTTCTTCCCCCAAAAATTCGCTCCCCCTTTCCATCTAATGCAACTGTGAAATCACCAGAGCAAGACGCAATAAATCTCTGCCTATAATTCCTCTATACACACAGAGTCATTTTTTCACATTAGTCCCAAAACGAAATTTCTTTGCCATTTTGAAAGCACACTTACTGCTCTTTTTTTTTCGGGCCAAGTGAAAATCACTTTTTACAATTGGAAATCACTTTTACAGACTGACACATTATAAAACCACTTTTTTTGATTTATTTAAATGCACATGTCCAAGCTGTTTTTTCAGACCACCACCATGTGTATTCTCTGTGACTGCCTACACTCCAGCAAGGGCAACCAGCCTTAGTGATGCTGAATGTATTTGCATTACAGACTTAAACCTGAAAACCCCACTCGCTTCTAAATACTGTGCATGACTATACATGGCAAGCACATGGGTGTGTGCTAAGACTCTGCTTCTTCCCCCAAAAATTTGCTCCCCCTTTCCATCTAATGCAACTGTGAAATCACCAGAGCAAGACGCAATAAATCTCTGCCTATAATTCCTCTATGCACACAGAGTCATGTTTTCACATTAGTCCCAAAACGAAATTTCTTTGCCATTTTTAAAGCACACTTACTGCTCTTTTTTTTTCGGGCCAAGTGAAAATCACTTTTTACAATTGGAAATCACTTTTACAGACTGACACATTATGAAACCACTTTTTTTGATTTATTTAAATGCACATGTCCAAGCTGTTTTTTCAGACCACCACCATGTGTATTCTCTGTGACTGCCTACACTCCAGCAAGGGCAACCAGCCTTAGTGATGCTGAATGTATTTGCATTACAGACTTAAACCTGAAAACCCCACTCGCTTCTAAATACTGTGCATGACTATACATGGCAAGCACATGGGTGTGTGCTAAGACTCTGCTTCTTCCCCCAAAAATTCGCTCCCCCTTTCCATCTAATGCAACTGTGAAATCACCAGAGCAAGACGCAATAAATCTCTGCCTATAATTCCTCTATGCACACAGAGTCATGTTTTCACATTAGTCCCAAAACGAAATTTCTTTGCCATTTTTAAAGCACACTTACTGCTCTTTTTTTTTTCGGGGCAAGTGAAAATCACTTTTACAGACTGACACATTATGAAACCTTTTTTTTTAATTTATTTAATTGCACATGTCCAAGCTGTTTTTTCAGACCACCACCATGTGTATTCTCTGTGACTGCCTACACTCCAGCAAGGGCAACCAGCCTTAGTGATGCTGAATGTATTTGCATTACAGACTTAAACCTGAAAACCCCACTCGCTTCTAAATACTGTGCATGACTATACATGGCAAGCACATGGGTGTGTGCTAAGACTCTGCTTCTTCCCCCAAAAATTCGCCCCCCTTTCCATCTAATGCAACTGTGAAATCACCAGAGCAAGACGCAATAAATCTCTGCCTATAATTCCTCTATGCACACAGAGTCATGTTTTCACATTAGTCCCAAAACGAAATTTCTTTGCCATTTTGAAAGCACACTTACTTCTTTTTTTTTTTTTCGGGCCAAGTGAAAATCACTTTTTACAATTGGAAATCACTTTTACAGACTGACACATTATGAAACCACTTTTTTTGATTTATTTAAATGCACATGTCCAAGCTGTTTTTTCAGACCACCACCATGTGTATTCTCTGTGACTGCCTACACTCCAGCAAGGGCAACCAGCCTTAGTGATGCTGAATGTATTTGCATTACAGACTTAAACCAGAAAACCCCACTCGCTTCTAAATACTGTGCGTGACTATACATGGCAAGCACATGAGTGTGTGCTAAGACTCTGCTTCTTCCCCCAAAAATTCGCTCCCCCTTTCCATCTAATGCAACTGTGAAATCACCAGAGCAAGACGCAATAAATCTCTGCCTATAATTCCTCTATGCACACAGAGTCATGTTTTCACATTAGTCCCAAAACGAAATTTCTTTGCCATTTTTAAAGCACACTTACTGCTCTTTTTTTTTTCGGGGCAAGTGAAAATCACTTTTACAGACTGACACATTATGAAACCTTTTTTTTTAATTTATTTAATTGCACTTGTCCAAGCTGTTTTTTTCAGACCACCACCATGTGTATTCGCGGTGACTGCCTACACTCCAGCAAGGGCAACCAGCCTTAGTGATGCTGAATGTATTTGCATTACAGACTTAAACCTGAAAACCCCACTCGCTTCTAAATACTGTGCATGACTATACATGGCAAGCACATGGGTGTGTGCTAAGACTCTGCTTCTTCCCCCAAAAATTCGCTCCCCCTTTCCATCTAATGCAACTGTGAAATCACCAGAGCAAGACGCAATAAATCTCTGCCTATAATTCCTCTATGCACACAGAGTCATTTTTTCACATTAGTCCCAAAACGAAATTTCTTTGCCATTTTGAAAGCACACTTACTGCTCTTTTTTTTTCGGGCCAAGTGAAAATCACTTTTTACAATTGGAAATCACTTTTACAGACTGACACATTATAAAACCACTTTTTTTGATTTATTTAAATGCACATGTCCAAGCTGTTTTTTCAGACCACCACCATGTGTATTCTCTGTGACTGCCTACACTCCAGCAAGGGCAACCAGCCTTAGTGATGCTGAATGTATTTGCATTACAGACTTAAACCTGAAAACCCCACTCGCTTCTAAATACTGTGCATGACTATACATGGCAAGCACATGGGTGTGTGCTAAGACTCTGCTTCTTCCCCCAAAAATTCGCTCCCCCTTTCCATCTAATGCAACTGTGAAATCACCAGAGCAAGACGCAATAAATCTCTGCCTATAATTCTTCTATGCACACAGAGTCATGTTTTCACATTAGTCCCAAAACGAAATTTCTTTGCCAATTTGAAAGCACACTTACTGCTCTTTTTTTTTCGGGGCAAGTGTAAATCACTTTTACAGACTGACACATTATGAAACCACCATGTGTAACTACAACAAAAACAATTCCCATTTCTATTATTCATTTCTTAAGTTACCACATACATCCCCTCTCAAACTGTAAACTCACCTTTAAAATTAGTTAGTTGTGAAAGAAATGTGACACTCAAACAGCAGATTATCAGAGCCAGGATCTCTGTTGTGTTCACCTCTCTCCTCTCAGCAGAACCAGATAATGGCAAACTTTCCCTCTATTTTTCCACACATATACATGTAAGTTTCAAATCTCAGTGCTTCCCCCTTTTTTTCAAATGTAATCACACATTTCTATTGGTTGAAAACCTACCCTTTTCCAAAAGTACCCTTCCCCCAACTTGACTTCTGCCTAGTACCCTTCCCCCAACTTGACTTCTGCCTGCTACCATAGCAACAGCTCATGGAACACTGCTGTGTAGAGTTAGGTCAGAAGTTCGACACACAATGTTTCAATTCCACAGAGCAAGAGTGCTTGACTTTTCAAACCTTACAGCAAATCCATAGTACTGTTCTTTGGTTACACATTTTTTTGTACCAATACAAAACATGCTTCTATTAATTTACACATACAGCCTAGCTTTTATTCTAGAATGGTATGAAACAGCCAATCAGTTCTTTTTGTTTTGAAAAAAATATGTATGCCTCCATTTCCAAACTGTCTTTCTTTTCATATTGCCATTCTACTGAAAGACACCTCCTGAGTGCATCCAGTTCTCCTTTGAAGATGTTCACAGTGTGGATTGTAGGGCACAGCTATGTCTTCTGGAGTGAAAAGTTTGCAGAGAAAACAGGTATGGTGAGAGACCTTGCTTTGCCAAATGTAGACATTAAATGGATTGGTCAGAGAGGGTTAAAGTGGCACCAATTGATGCCATTGGTGAAATCCTTCATTCAAATCCAACACCCTGACCTCATAATAGTGCACTGTGGTGGCAATGACCTAGGCACTTTGACTGGGGTAGGTCTGGAAATGCTTATGAAGGACACCTTTGCACAACTGTTTACACTTTTCCCTAAAACTGCCTTTGTGTTTTCCAACATATGCCAAAGGCAAAAATGGAACTGGTCCAATCATTTCTGTCCGCAGATTGACAAAGCAAGAAAGCACTTCAACAAATCTGTTTCTGCTTTCCTCCGTGACTATGGTATGGGTGCCATTTACCACAACAACTTGCGTTATGACATGCAAGACATTTATAGAGGAGATGGTGTGCACTTCAATGATGAAGGGAACAGAGTCTTCCTCTTGAACCTTAGACTCTGCATCGGTACTTACTTGTAGGTACCACTAAAAAAATGACTTCATAAACACAACAGCTCTTTTTAGAGCTCCCTAATTTCTAAACTCTTAAATCTGCTTTTCATTTATTTATTTTTATTTTTTTTACCGTACGCTTACCGTAAGCTTACGGTACGCGTACCCCGTGATTTTTTTTAAAATTAATAAATGTTTTTTTTGTACTTTTCTGTCCTTCTTTGACCCCCTTACAAATGTTAGGGGGTCTGTAACTCTCCTCATTGCCCCCTTTCCTTGTTTTCTCTGTTTTTTTTCTGAGTGAAACACACAAAATGGCGGCCGCCGCTTCCTGGTTTCGGCCGATTCGAATGTTTACTAAGATCTATGGGCCAATCAGAATCTCCTTCGCGCACGCCATGTTTCTTCCGTACGCTTACCGTAAGCTTACCGTACGCGTACCCCGTGATTTTTTTTAAAAATCAATAAATGTTTGTTTTGTACTTTACAGTCCTTCTTTGACCCCCTCACAAATGTAAGGGGTCTGTAACTCTCCTCATTGCCCCCTTTTCTTGTTTTCACTCTTTTTTTTTCAGAGTGAAACACAGAAAATGGCGGCCGCCGCTTCCTGGTTCCGGCCGATTCGAATGTTTACTAAGATCTAAGAGCCAATCAGAATCGCGCTCGCGCACGCCACCGTACGCTTACCGTAAGCGTACGGTAAGCGTACCGTAAGCGGGCTCAGATATATATATTGATTTAAAGGCTATTTTCTCAGAATCTACTGAACAGATTTACACCAAACCTACAAAAGGCACTTCCTTGACCTAGGGACTACCTCTCTGCCAAATTTTGAGTAATTCTGTTCAGCCGTTCGGGCTGTAGCTCGTTCTAAAGGTCCTATGGAAAAATGCATGGGAAAAACGCGTTTTGGGACCCCCCTTTTATCTCAGCCCCCGCTTGACGGATCCCCCCGAGACTTTCAGGGTAGGAGCGGAGCGTAGCGCCCCACCTATTTTGAGAAATTCGCGAGGATTCGTCGACCGGCGCCAAAGTTATTCAAAATAGAATGTTGAGGTTTTCCTATGGAAACGTGGTCCTAACTATAACTACCTACTGGCGACCGCCAGTAGGTAATATATATATATATATATATATATATATATTCACTGAAAAAACCATAGGTTTCAGGCACGTTATAGTTAGGAATTAGCATTTAAAAAACCTTAGAAATTCTCTCAAAAATCCATAGGTTTCAGGGGCGTTATAGTTAGCTGGACTTTTCATTCATACAAAACCATTGAAATTCCCCCGTTATAGTTAGTTCAGCTAACTATAACTCGCGCACCTGCAATGCACTGCTGATGACGTCACATATTACACCACTCATGACATGGTCAGTGACATCACTCATGACATCACTCATGACATCTCAAATAACATCACTGATGACATCACTGAATAACGTGCAGAAAGAAGAGCAGAAAGAAGCCTTGTTGCAAAATCATCCTGTACCCTCAACTTTTTCAGACGGATACTGGTGGTAACTGAGTCTGACTAACCAGTCCTAGTGCCAGTGCTATGACACTCAGAATACAGTGAAAACACCAACATACACTAGGAAACACTATGCGTTGGGGTCCCCCTGTGATTAGCATGACCTCCTCTGTAAGCCCCTAGTATATAATAGGGCAGGGGATTAAAAGTACCTCTTAAAACACGCCACAGGGCGTGTTTGCACACGTCACCTCAGGCCCCGTCCCATCCCTTCCCCACTGTGTAAACACGCCCTGTGGCCGTTTTAAGTTGGGAGATTAAGTCCCCTTGAATCCTGACGGTCCCAAGCGTCCAACTAGACCACTAGGTACCTCCAGTAGGCGCCACAGAGCTGCGTTGCAGAGAAATGTAAAAAGGGGCACTGCCTAGACCACCTCTCTGCAACGCAGCGCAGTGGCGCTTACTGGAAGCACCTGGTGGGCTAGTTTCCCCCAGGGTCCCTCAGGATTGAAGGGGAATTATTTCCCCAACTTAAAACGCGCCACAGGGCATGTTTGCACACGTTAACTCAGGCCCCGTCCCCTCCCTTCACCACTGTGTAAACACGCCCTGTGGCCATTTTTAGTTGGGAGATTAAGTTCATTTGAATCCTGAGGGTCCCTAGGGTCCAACTAGCCCACTAGGTACCTCCAGTAAGCGCCACAGAGCTGCGTTGCAGAGAGGTGTAAAAAGTGGCACGGCCTGGACCACCTCTCTTCAACGCAGCTCAGTGGCGCTTACTGGAAGCACCTGGTGGGCTAGTTAGCCCCTAGGGGCCCTCAGGATTGAAGGGGAATTATTTCCCCAACTTAAAACGCACCATAGGGCGTGTTTGCACACGTCACCTCAGGCCCCGTCCCCTCCCTTCCCCACTGTGTAAACACGCCCTGTGGCCGTTTTTTAAGTTGGGAGATTAAGTCCCCTTGACGCCTGAGGGTCCCTAGGGGCAGAATAGCCCACTAGGTACGTCCAGTAAGCGCTATTGCAGAGAGGTGTAAAAAGGGTCACGGCCTGCACCACCTCTCTGCAACGCAGAGCAGTGGTGCTTACTGGAAGCACCTGGTGGGCTAGTTGACCCCCAGGGTCTCTCAGGATTGAAAGGGAATTATTTCCCCAACTTAAAACGCGCCACAGGGCGTGTTTGCACACGTCACCTCAGGCCCCGTCCCCTCCCTTCACCATTGTGTAACGCGCCCTGTGGCCGTTCTAAGTTGAGAGATTAAGTCCCCTTGAATCCTCAGGGTCCCTATGGTCAAACTAGCCCACTAGGTACCTCGAGTAAGCGCCAAAGAGCTGCGTTGCATAGAGGTGTAAAAAGGGGCGTGGTCTCAGAACACCTGTCTGCAACGCAGCTCACTGGCGCATACTGGAGATACCTGTTGGGCTAGTTGGCCCTCACGGACCCTCAGTATGGAAGGGGAATTCATTTTCCAACTTACAACTGGCCAGGGGGCGTGTACGCAGAGTGCTGCAAGGAGTGGCCTCTGACGCGATGCCGGTCTTTTATTTATTTTATTTTTTTAAGAAGGAGGGCTGTGTGGCCCCCCCTTCTTTTTCTAATTTATTGGCCCTGGGGACCCCATCCCCCAGGGCCAGCACCCTAACTTTTTTTGTTGACAAAAATAAATTTGGCCCTCCCAAGGCCTTAATCGGCCCCGGGGACCCCAACCCCCGGGTCATGGCCTTTGTTTTTTATTATTTAAAAAATATATATTTATAGAAACACCTAGGACATGCTGGACAAAAGTATGTACCTATCACCATGACGATTTGCGTGATATTCATTAAAAGGCGACTATGCATACAATGAATCCATGTGGAATGTGTTTACACCACTAGTGAAGCTCTGACATGTCTGACGCCCTACCATGCCTAATCCCGGCGCCCCCGCCGGTGGGTACTCTCCAAGTAGACACCCATGTTGTTTATTTATACAAACATGGGTAGCTATTGACGGGCACATTTAATACACATGCACACCAAGCCATTCAAAGGGGATTCGACAAAAATTCGACCAAACTGTGCAAGAAACCCCCCTCACGGTTAATAAAACACACATCCACCGCCGAATGTGTAATACTTTTTATTTTACTCTCTGGAAAGGAGACGAACCTCACTTGAGAGTCACAGCGTGCTCCTGGCTGAGCCCAATGCTGTGTTACACCCACCAGTGCCCGCCGAGTGCCACACACCTCTGTGTTGTATTCCACCAGATAGTGCGTATGCTATGACACTCTCTAGCCCATGTGCACTGTAACACCACCCTGTGAATATGTCATGCCGCACTTGCCTTGGCACGGGTTATATTACGCCATCTAACGTGCCTTCCTCGATGCCTATGTTATAACGCACAGCGCTATGACATACATATTACAATCTGGGATCCATATCTTTGTCACAGTGCATATGCAACGTTACACTCCCCAGCACATATTTTATATTACAACTTTAGAGACTAGTTAGGTTACACAACACTGCCCTGTGCATATTACACTCCAAGGCGCATATCGCATAGCACGTGCTAGTGCCTGTGCTATCTCGCGCTCTCCAATGAATCTGTCATTGCGCACAATGTATTGCATATTATATTTCACGCCCGGTTCATCTTATATCACACTTTTTGGTGCATAGTTTATACCATATACCAATTATAGTTTTCATTTTCAATCATGCTCTCGGGACTATGTTCTATATAACACTGCATCCACCTACCCTTTTCACGGGCATTACATTTTGCGATGGGGGTGGAGGGTCAGGGGGTGTTTCTGCCAAGTGAGCCTGGAGTCACAGTCACAAACGTCCTCTTCTTCCTGAATAAAAGTGAGATTATGCTGCATACTTGTTCATATTTTAAGTAGTTTGCACAGACACACATTTTAAAAACAATAAAGTTCCTAATACCCACCTTCTCTGAACAGTTAGCTTGCTGCCCCATCCACCTCCTCCCAATCCTCTGTTGTCTGAATCCATGGACTAGCCTCCTTCCTCCTGCCATGCATGGTCTGATGCGCTACCACTGCCCTCCATTTAGCATGATGTCCAGTCCACTTCTCCTGCCCTCCATTGCCCAATTCTATGGCCCATCATTGACCTCCTGCTTAGCCTCTGTGCTTAGCTTGCTGCCCCTATTCTCCTTCCCCCTGCCCTCCGATTTCTTTGTGCATGCCCCTGCTCCATCCTTTTTGCCCACCATGTTCTATGGACCTGCCACTCCTATCTACTCTGAGTGTTCTGTTGAGCTGCCACTCCCCTCCCACCTGCCTAGCATTGTCAGATGACTATAACCTGTCTCTGCCACCTCCACCCTGCCTGTCCACATGCCATGCCCCTATCCCCTTCCTCCTGTCCTCCATGGTCCATTTTACTGCCACACCCTTCTGCCCTCCCTGGTCTGTTGTGCTGCAACTGCTCCTCCTGCCTGCCCCTCGCAGTCTGTTGTGAGGCCCCTTCCCCTGAACTCTCTTGTCTGTGCCCAGGTCCTGACCCTCCCTTCTATCCTCCATGGTCCTTTGTGCATGCCCATGCAACCTCCTTCTTGCCCATCATAGCCATTGTGCTGCCACTAACCCTCCCGCTTTCCATGCATGGTCTTCTGTGCTGCCATGGCCCCTCCCACCTTCCCTGTGTGGTCAGCTAGCTGCTCCTGACCCCCTCCCACCTTCCCTCCATGGTCTGTGTGTATGCCTTCATAGTCTCACTGTTGCTCTCCATGGTGTGTCTTGTTTCTAGTGCCCATCCTGCCTGACCTCCATGGTCATCTTGCTGCTCCTGCCTTGCCCCCTTGTCCCAGCCCTTTGTTTCCATGTGCAGACCCCTATTCCCTCCCTCCTGGCTTGTCTGTTCCATTGTAATGCCCCTGATCTGTCCCTCCTGCCTTTTATTGTCTGATATGCTGCAGATTTCTCTCCTGTCTGTCCATTATGGTCAGCTAGCTACCATTGCCTCTTTCCCCTCTGTTCTCTGTTGTCCATGTGCATGGTCCTGTACCCTCCCTATTGCTTTCGATGGATTGTTGTGCTGCACTTCCGTCCCGCATGCCCTGTGTGGTGTATTGTGCTGCTGCAAACCCTGATGCCTACCCTGTAGGGTCAGTTTGGTGCACCTCTCCATGTCCCTCCTGTCCTCTGTTATCCGAGTCCATGTCCCTACCCCAATTCCTCCTGCCTACCATGATCCAATGTACCATACTTGCGAACATTTTGAACTTGGTAAGAGGGAGATTTTGAAAAAAAACTGGGGTATTGATTTTCTCCTTTGAGTTACATTGAAAAAGAGGAGATTGTAGACTGGAGACAGATCATATAAAGCCCATTTGGCTGAAACGGGTCTGTTAGCATGTATGGTTGTACCACCACTGCGTCTTCCTTCTGCCCACAATGGTCAATTATATTGCCACAGCCTCTCTTGTCAGTTCTGTATTGTTGGTTTGTTGCCCCTGCCCCCCTTGCCACTGCCCTGCATAGTCTGTTGTGCTGTCACTGCCCTTCCTGCCTGCCCAGTGTGGTCAAATTGTTGCCTCTGCACTCTCCTACCTGCCTTCAATTTTCAGAGTCCGTGCCCCTGGCCTCTGCCTCTCAACAGTATCCCAATGAACAACTAGATTGCTAACATTCTATATTTTTTACAAAAGTGTGGAACGCCTGACGTCATCTTTCTTTTTTTTGTCCTCATCTCTATCATGGCTGCATTAGCCAGACTGTACAAACAAGGCAGCAAGGGCTTATTAGGTATAGGCGTGCTGTCTCAGTCGTGAACTGGTGTGGGTTACCGGCTGAACGGGGAAGACCCAACCCTACAGCGACAGCCGATATCATACACAGCCCGATGCCCAATTATTGAGTCGGCAGCTGCTAACCATGTGCCAGTAACACCAATGCTGACACTTGCCAAAGAAGAGCTACATGGAGTAGCAGGGAGATTATATCATGGCTAGATAATCATCGGACTGGGGGAAAAAAAAAAAAAACCCAAGCTGCTAAACAATCCAATCTAGCAACAGCCAAAAAGCTCTCCTCTTTGGGTTGCCAATCCTGACTAGGTCCAACTTCGAAATTTGAGAGATTGATAAACACCAATCAAAAAGAGTTGGGGGATCAGGTTCTTTCCAAAGTTTACAAATTTCCCTGCGAGCAGCCAGCATACAATAAAAGAGGAGGTTATTTACTGGGCTCCGAATCAGATCAAGGATTCCGAAGACTACCAGCCTAAGATCGATGACCACTGAAAACCCAGGGAAGATGTAAGTTTCTTGCCGATGGCGTCCCAGTAGGATGACAAGTGAGGACATTCAAAAAACATATGAGCGTCGGAGGCTGTTATCGAACCACAACGAGGACTAGCCACCGGGTCACCTGTGGAAAACTTGGACAGCCTCTGTGGAGAGTAGTATGCCCTATGTATGGTAAAAAAGTAATTTCTTCGGAGCCAAGCTGGCTTAACTATGTCCCACATAACTGTGCAGGATTTTGACCAAAGATCATTCACATTACAGCTGGGTATCAAGGGGCTCCAAAGTTGCTCGGGTAGATTAAATTCCCCGTCGATCTCTTCAAGTATTAGATTATACCACAGGGAAATTTCTTTTGAGGCAGGTGGTTTGTCCAACAAAAGAGATGCTAGTTGACTACTGCCCCCCAATGGAGGGTTCTTACGACGTGGATTTTGAATGAGAAGAGCCTGTGCCCAACTTGACATTTGGAGGAATTTAAATCTGGAAAAATTGGGACCTATTTTATTACTTAAGAGTTCCCATGGAAGCAACACCCCTTCAGTAAATAGGTCCCCCCATACTGATATACCCGCCTCCTTCAATGGAGCTGATAATATATCCCTTGTCCAGTCCGGGGGTACCGGTAGATCCCAAATGGGTGCCCTGTAGGAAAAGTATCCCAGTTTAATCGATGATCTAATATTGGACCAAGTTTTGGCTAAACTCTGTAATACTTTGAGTTTAACCTTCTTAAAGTATCTAGGATCGCCGAACTTAAATAAAAAGCCAGACTGCCCAAATCCTTCGCCCTCCAACATGGCCGAAAACATCGTCCCTACCCCCTGATCTAATGGCATTTTTAGCAACATGCGGGCGTGAGATAATTGGAATGCCCAAGCGTAAATCTGTAAGTCAGGCACTGCCAGTCCCCCCTTTTCACGACGCCGCCTAATTTTTTTCCATGCAACCCTAGCATTCTTTTTTTTCCAAATAAATGAGCTAATGTCGGCTTGTAATTTAGTCAAAGAAAATGTATCAAAATAAAGTGGGATTGTATTAAATAAAAAGGAGAATTTTGGCAAGATAGACATTTTGACCAGAACCGAAAAGGGGAGGTGCCCCCAAGTATCCATTAATTTCCGACACTCTTTAGCTACTGCGGATAGATTGGTGGATGCGATTAGATTAATATCATTGACAATTCTTAGCCCCAAATATCTCAGACTTGTGCTGAGTGGTTCATTAAACCCTGTTAGGTCAGTGTTCCAAACCATTATTTCGTTTTTTGAGGCATTCACCTCATACCCTAAAACATTTCCAAATTCGAGGGCTAGATTAATGGCGGTGGGTAAGGCGGTACTAATTTCTGATGTTAAAATCATAACATCGTCCGCATACAGGGCCACCCTCCTCTCCCATGCTTTATACTTAAAGGGCTTGATGATATTATTATCCCGTAATGTCTGAGCAAAAGGCTCAATGTAAAGATCAAAAAGCAAGGGAGATAGAGGGCAGCCCTGCCGTGTTCCTCTTGTGATGTTAAAAGACTCAGATAGGCCCCCATTAACCAGAACGGATGCTGATGGACTGTGATATAGAAGTCGGACAGCTCTACGAAAGCCCTCACCCATGTTGAACTTGGCAAAGGCACCCGACAGGTACAACCAATTGACTCTGTCGAATGCATTGGTGGCGTCCAACATGAGGATAGCAAGTGGCAAAGAGTTAGTGGTGGCCATATCTATAGCCCCCACCAGATCATAGAGCTGGCGCCCCCTTCCAAAGCCCTTCTGGTTTGGATGTAAAATGTCCGGAGCAACCTTACCCAATCTCTTAGCCAAAAGCGATGCAAAGATCTTATAGTCGGCATTAAGAATGGAAATAGGACGATAAGACCCGCAATCTGTGGGAGCCTTACCAGGCTTGAGTATCAATGTGATTGACGCGTTGTTCCAGGAGCTAGGGGGGAGTGCCCCTTCCTGCAATATTTGATTAAAAAGCAGAACAAGAAAAGGAGAGATCTCTTCCACCAACTTCTTGTATATTTCGGCTGGTAGGCCATCGGGCCCTGCCGCCTTGCCGCCCTTACTTCCGCATATTGTGGCCACCACTTCTTCCTCCGTAACTACCATATCTAAAAAAACTCTTTGATCTGACGAGAGCGAAGGTAGAGATATATTATTTAGCCACTCTCTAATGCTTTCTGGGGAGATGTCTTTGTCCTCTTGATATATCTCCTGAAAGAAATCTTTAAATGCCGTTCTAATTTCTACATCAGACGTTGAAGTCCCAGAGCTGGAAGTGATTGAATTAATAGTATTCCGCACCTGGTCGGTTCTGGATTTCCATGCAAGCAATTTGCCAGCCCCTTCACCAAATTCAAAGTGGGCTAGTTTACTAGCTTCCCATCTACGGAGCAGGCGTTGATTTAAAACCGAAGGCAATTGCATTTTAAGCTCAAGCAGTTTCTCTTGTTTAGCTAATATAAGGTTGGGAGTACTACTACAGGAATCTAATTCCGCCTGTACTGATAAAAGATTGGCTTCGATAGACGCCACTTCCTGAGTATACTGCCTCCTGCGAAATGTGACCTTATTTTTAATAACTCCACGCAGGAAGCGCTTGAAAGCATCCCATACAGTGTTGGTCCCTGCTGTGGCTATATTAACTTGCATAAATTCACGTGCCTCCAGTTTGAGATAAGCAACATCATCCAGTGAAGAAAGAAAAATACGATCAAAAGGCCATGATCTATTAGGGAGCTGCACAATACCTGCGAGATCTAACATTACTGCGGAATGGTCCGACAGATGAGAAGGCAAATGGCTAACATTATTTGTGAAGCCCTGAAAATTGATGCTAATCAAAAAGAAATCAATCCTGAACTGGTGGCGGTATTTAAAATTTCGAAAAGAAAATCCAGGTTGCTGACCTGCCCTTATCCGCCAGATATAAATATAACCATATTGCTGCATACAGTTAAGTAGAAACGCTCTAGACTTAGAAAGAACTTGTTGTCGACTCGATGGCATTTTATCTAGAGCGTAGTCAAGCACGATGTTAAAATCCCCTGTGATAATAGTGGGTTCAGGAAAGTGCAAAAGCTGTGAGAATAGAGATTCTAGTGCTGAGGGGTCATCTCTATTGGGCCCGTAGTAACCTACCAATGTTATTTGAAAACCCCCTATCTCTACCGTGGCAATTGCCCATCTCCCAGCCGAATCTACCAACTGACTAACTAATCTGGTAGTGATAGTTTTCTTAAAAAAAATAGATACACCTCTCACATTAAGCAACTGAGAGGTAGAAACTGATAAGTCTATCCACCTGTTCTTTTTAACCAACTCAGATACCTCATTCTCCACTAAGTGTGTCTCCTGGAGTATAATGACCTGCGCATCGGAATCACGCAGATATTGTAGGATCCTATTTAACCTTGGCTTGGTGCGCAAGCCATTAACATTCCAGGAGAGAATCTTAAGATTACTCATGACTGAACAATCTATGAAAAAGCTTACAATTCTTGACTAAATTATCCAGTATTAGTAGAACATAATATGCCAGCAGCCAAAAAAATGATAAGGAACAATTTTGCTTATTTCTCCACCCACCCTCCCTCACCCCCATACCTCCCCCCCACCCGTGAGGAACCCTGGTGCTAACTAACCGGAACAGCCCGTTTTGTGGTACTCCCTGCCCTTTACCGAGCCCGCACAGGGCATCACTAACTAAGTGCAAATAAAGGAATTATAAGCTTAAGAAAAAAAAAAAAAAGTTTTCCCAGTTTTCATTGTGAATTCCCCCCCCTTTTTTTTTTTTACTTGTTTGTCGATATATTTATATTTTTTTATTTTTTTTACTTATATATTTTTTTCCCTTTTTATTCTTTTCAATCTATCTAACTTAAACTATCTATGAACATATAGGAACCTGCTAACAAAATGCAGGAAGGGTAAGTATATACTATCTAAAGACAAAGGATAAAAGGTACAGTAGGGGAAACTACTTTAGAATCCCAAGAGGGATCAGGGTCCGCAGTTAATGACACAAGACTCTCAACCAGAACCAGAACCTCCCTTAGATCCCCCTAAGGACATCAGAAGATCATCCGCCGCCTGTACTGAACGAATATTATGCATTTTATTATTGATCATTATTTTCAAAGCGGCTGGAAACCCCATCTGAACTGATGCACCAAGCTTCCTAAAGGCCTCCATTCTGCTTCCTAGCTCCCATTGTTTTTCAAGGGTAGCCCTCGACAGATCAGATCGAATTTGAAACGTGAAACCCACCCCTGCAAGGGATTTTTGCTTGAGTGCAAGATTGAGAATATGTTCTTTCAGCGAGTATGTATGGAAGTTCAACAGAGTCTTCCTTGGCTTTGTCCGTTGTGGATTCCGCTTAAATGGATCTCTATGTATTCGCTGTATCTCAGATGATAATTCCTCCTCAGATTGATCCAGTTTTGGAGAGTGTCTCAGAAGGGTGATAAATATAGCGCTTAATGTCAGATCCTTCACTGCCCTCAGGCACATTCAAGATGCGGATGTTGCTCCGTCTGGCATTGTTTTCAAGGGTTTCCATCCTTTCAGCCATAGCGGTATCAGCTCTCTTAAGCCTCTCAATTTCCTCCTTAGCTTTGTCAAGGTGTATCGACATGCTGGCTACTGTCTCTTCTAAGACTCCTGTTCTTGAGAAGAGTCCATCAATCTTTGTGTCTAAGGATTCACAATAGCTTCTTATCTCCTGCTGATTGAGTGCAGACTCCTCAAACCCCCTTTTAATATCAGCCGACAGAGTAAAAAACATAAGCTGTAAGGCAGAGACTGGGAGATCTAAGGCAAGAGAGTCTGACATTGAGCCACTGTTAGAGTCAATAGTATTGCCTAAGTTAGGATCCAAGTGTACTGCATCAGTGGCAGATGGAAGCTCCTTCTGAAGAGCACTCCCAAAGCTTACGAGTTCGAGGTCAACCCTGGGTCTATCAAAATTGCTTGAGACCATGCTGCTACTATCTAGGGGGTTATGATGCACTGTCTTACCCCCAGTTTCGCTATCAGGTAATAACCGTGCCTGAATCGCATTAAATTTAGCACCGGTGGCATCAGATAGAGTCACTGAAAGTCCTGACGGAAGTGAGGGAATTGGAAGAGTTAAGCCTAGATTAATTTGCTTCGAGCATTCTCCAGTTTCCTTATATGGATCATTCTCATCCGCCGGGGTTAGGGTTGATAGTAGAACTTTAGAAGGAGAGCATGCCGGTGACTTAGTAGGTGAAGCAACAGGCCCTGGAGCTACTAATTGAGGAGACGATACAGGAACGGCCCCTGTGACCGAAAGATCCGGAGGAGCCAACATGTTGGAAATTGTTAACGAGGAGACGGAAACAGAAGAAGCCTGGAGCTGGGATTGAGCCAGATCGAGTACTTGAGGAACAACCTTGAAATATGATCGTAATGAAGGCGTGATTCTTGAAGTAGAGTCTAGAAGCAGTTTGCTTAACTTAGTGGATTTATTAGACCTAGCTAATTTATCAGACCTCTTCGTACATTTGGCCTTAACTCCAACATACAAATAGGAAGAAGTTTTTGAGGGGGTCTGGGGTTCAGAAGATATAGAGGGGGACTCAGCCGATTCCCACCCCCCTTCTGTGCCACCCTGGGGAGCGCTCCCGCAATCCAGCCTTGTAGCAGACTTAATACCAACCCCGGCCGCAACCTCAGCTGAAAACTTCCTACTCCCTTTACTTCTGCGTGCGCGCCTCCTTTTTGCGCTATGCTTAACTTTTTCACCCAAGTCTTTGTTTATAAGGAACTCCTTAGTACCAGGAATCGAGGGTATAACTGGCTCTTGAGTGTGTGGTTTACCCGACAGCAGACTAAGCGCATTGTACGTGTTGGCTTTCGATGTAGCTCTCGTTGTGACCCTCGCAGGGTTGCTAATCCCCGCCAACCAAGCTCTAGGAAGAGTTTCACCCGACACTTGTAAGGGGGATTTCTCTAACTTCCCCGCAAAGTAAAAAATTTCTTCTTGACCGGAGAAAACCCCCTTTTCAACAGTCTTGCCCGTCACCTGATCAGCCGCTTTGACTGTAGCAGCTGTATGCTCCGCGCTGCCTTCTCCTCGTATCTTGAAGTTATCGCCGCCCTGATGGATGCTGGCGCTGACCTGGTGATCGCGCCGATGACTCCACCGCCTCCTCCCCTGACGGAGCTCCAGGGCGGCCCGGGACCAGGGCCACAGGCCACGCCGATTTCCAAATGACGGTGTAACTGAGTCCGGAACCTCAGGGGACGGCTGTATCGCCCCCGACTCCAGGCACATGAAGATAGAAAAAAGACCGCGCTACCACGGTAACTTTGAGGCAGGTTCATTAGTTATTATTCATAAAATCGCTGATTACATGCCAACACTGATAATATTCAGCATTTCAGGAAAATGGGAAAAAATTGAAGAAAAAAGCAGTAGCTGTAGCTATAGCGACGCCCTGCAGGGAGCTCAGAGCAGAGTACCGCGGCAGCTAGCCTGCTGCCGCCATGTTTCTCCCCTCGGTACTACTCGACCTGATGTCATCTTGATGTAATCAAAAATGTAATACCTAGAGCATTCCCTTTAGAAATTACATATATGAGAGGGTCTTATTTGCATCAACATTATGGTTAGTGCTCTAAAAAACTAAAATGAGGACATATTTTCTGAGTTTTCAAATAGCGACAAAGAACTTTTAAATTATTTGTAATCTTTATTTTTTTTATCCAGTTGACCACTTGATTAAATGTCACACCTAGGGGAGAGGACGTGGTGTTACTTCCAGAGCTGCAGACTTTGCAACTGGGGAACCAGGTTGGAGTTTCTGCTTCAGCTCAACATTCTGTGATTCTGGTCAAATCACTTAATCTACCCATGTCTACAACCTAAATGAATTTGATCTTGTGTGATGTAACCAATACTCATGTAAAGCACTCCAATACATGACAAGTCTGCACTATATAAAACTGCAAATACACAAAAAATAAGTGTTTTGCACACTTCTGTCATTGGGCTACATTTGGGCTACATCTGGGTGATATTTGTGCTGCATTTGGGCTTTTGTCTCTGGTGGCCATCTTGGGAGATTTATTTGTTATGAAGTTTCCTAATTTCCTCATTTACTGCAGTCTCCTCAGTAGGAAATGCTTTCAGTTTTTTACTTTGATTCCATCAAGAAGGTATTCAGATATGTCACACATTTGCCATAAATTCTGAATGTTAGCACTCTAGTTGCTCATTAGATCACTGTAGTAAAGCTACTGCTCACCACGGAAGTCTGCTGCTGGTAGTAAAAGTGCATGTTTCATAATTTTTTAATGAAATGGAAGAGGATTTGAGAAGTCACTCAAAATGTGCCCTAATTTTTCTTTCTTCAGCACTAATCATAATTGCTATGGCAAAATGAACCCCCTCATTGTGTTCCTTTTTAAATTAAATGTTTTAAGTGTTACCACTTTATTCCAATCAAGATGGCTTCAGGTGTGCCCTACTTTTGTCATAAGTAAGACAGTAAGCGCTCTAGTTGTTCTTAAGAACACTCTGGGACATTCTGTCATTGGGCTATACTTGAGCTACATCTGGGTGATATTTGGGCTACATTTGGGCTCTTTTGTCTCTGTTGGCCATCTTGGGAGATTTATTTGTTATGAAGTTTCCTAATTTCCTCATTTACTGCAGTCTCCTCAGTAGGAAATACTTTCAGTTTTTCACTTTGGTTCCATCAACAAGGCATTCAGATGTGTTACACATTTGCCATAAATTCTGAATGTTAGCGCTCTAGTTGCTCATTAGATCACTGTAGTAAAGCTACTGCTCAACAGGGAAGTCTGTTTCTGGTATTCAAAGTGCATGTTTCAGTCTGCATTTCAGAATTCTTTTATGAATTAGAAGAAGATTTGAGAAGTCAAAATGTGCCCTAATTTTACTTTCTGCAGCACTAATCATAATTTCTATGGCAAAATGAACCCACTCATTTTATTCCTTTGTAAACTAAATGTTTTAAGTGTTACCACTTTATTCCAATCAAGATGGCTTCAGGTGTGCCATACTTTTGTCATAAGTAAGACTATTAGCGCTCTAGTTGTTTGTTAGAACACTCTGGGACATTCTGTCATTGGGCTATACTTGGGCTACATCTGGGTGATATTTGGGCTACATTTGGGCTCTTTTGTCTCTGGTGGCCATCTTGGGAGATTTATTTGTTATGAAGTTTCCTAATTTCATCATTTACTGCAGTCTCCTCAGTAGGAAATACTTTCAGTTTTTTACTTTGGTTCCATCAAGAAGGCATTCAGATGTGTCACACATTTGCCATAAATTCTGAATGATAGCACTCTAGTTGCTCATTAGATCACTGTAGTAAGGCTACTGCTCACCAGGGAACTCTGCTGCTGGTATTCAAAGTGCATGTTTCAGTCTGCATGTCAGAATTTTTTTATCAAATAGAAGAGGATTTGAGAAGTCAAAATGTGCTCTAATTATTCTTTCTGCAGCACTAATCATAATTTCTATGGCAAAATGAACCCCCTCATTTAGTTCCTTTGTAAATTAAATGTTTTAATTGTTACCACTTTATTCCAATCAAGATGGCTTCAAGTGTGCCATACTTTTGTCATAAGTAAGACTGTTAGCGCACAAGTTGTTCGTTAGAACACTCTGAGACATTCTATCATTGGGCTATACTTGGGCTACATCTGGGTGATATTTGGGCTACATTTGGGCTATTTTGTCTCTGGTGGCCATCTTGGGAGATTTATTTGTTATGAAGTTTCCTAATTTCATCATTTACTGCAGTCTCCTCAGTAGGAAATACTTTCAGTTTTTTACTTTGGTTCCATCAAGAAGGCATTCAGATGTGTCAGCACATTTGCCATGAATTCTGAATGTTAGCACTCTAGTTGCTCATTAGATCACTGTAGTAAAGCTACTGCTCACCAGGGAAGTCTGCTGCTGGTATTCAAAGTGCATGTTTCAGTCTGCATGTCAGAATTTTTTTATCAAATAGAAGAGGATTTGAGAAGTCACTCAAAATGTGCCCTAATTTTTCTTTCTGCAGTACTAATCATACTTTCTATGGCAAAATGAACCCCCTCATGTTGTTCCTTTTTAAATTAAATGTTTTAAGAGTTACCACTTTATTCCAATCAAGATGGCTTCAGGTGTGCAATACGTTTGTCATAAGTAGGACTGTTAGCGCTCTAGTTGTTCTTTAGAACACTCTGGGAAGCTGCAGTAGAACACAAAGAAATCAACTGACAGTCTCTGCCCTTGTTGGATGTACATGTTTTACTGAGAATGTCAGACTTCATTCTCACATGAGAAAGATAATGTGAATTTACAAAACATATGCTCTCTGTTTAGCTTATAGATCACCTTCCAAACCTCTGTGGGAAAAGCATGATAAAATAGTTTTCTCTCAAACATGATTCATGATATCACAGCAGAAGGCTTTTTCACATGGTAAAATCACCTTGAACACACCACAATTCCTAAAATTAGTATGATACCATCAACAAATGATTTATAATGTAATTAAAGGATTGAAACCTTCTATTAACTGCAATGGTTTTTAATGAGGTGCTATCATGTATATTGGTCCCAAGATGGCTGCCAACACTTCTTGGATGACAACACTTCTTGGATGAAGTACTGACAGCCAATCAGATCTCACGATGAGATGTGTGGTTAGGCTCCGCCCAGATATATCTATCTTTTTAACTCTAATTTTCTCAGGAACTACTGAATGGATTTACACCATTTAAGCAAAAGGCACGAGTCTGAACTGAGGACTACCTTTTTGCCAAATTTGGTGTAATTCCGTTCAGCAGTTCGGGCTGTAGCTGCGTCAACAGGTCCTATGGGGAAAACGTGTTTTGGGACCCCCCTTTTTTCTCGGTCCCCGCTAGACGAGTCACTGTGAAATTTTCAGGATAGGAGCAGACCGGAGCTGGCCAAAAGTTTGGAATATTTCATGAAGATTCGTCAATCGGCGCCAACGTTATTCCAAATAGAATGTTGCGGATTTCCTATGGAAAATAGGTCCTAACTATAACTACCTACTGGTGACTGCCAGTAGGTAATATATATATATATATATGAAATTGAATTACGAGTAAAAAAACATGAAGATACTATAAAGGAAAGGAAGATTTTCAAGTTTGCGCGTGATCAAAACGATTATATGATAATTATAAAAGACAAACACTAACCAGTGGAAACTCACAAGGCAAACAAGGAATGGCTGGAGGTGAGGCCCAAGTAAATGAAGGCAATTCTGACTCAGTTTCTCTTACGTCTAAAAGTGAATATGAGGATGGCCAACCAAGTACGTCGGCAGCCTTGGCATCAGGTCCCATTAGCTTCTCTCTAGTAGAGCAACTGAATTTTGTCAGCGAGGACCAGCGGTATACCTTGCGCCCCCACAAACCTCAATATGTGCAAGGAGAGCAGACAACAAACGCAGGAGGGAGAGGAGGGTCAAGCACAGCCAAAACTACCTCGAGAGGGAATGCGCAAAGTAATTGTAAGAAATGAAAAGTGGCATTCAAAACACTGTCATGAATTTAACGGACACTATTTTATGTAAGGCTGAAATGCAACTTTTATCATTGGGTCTCTCCTACTGTCCTAAACACCGCTTCTCATATAACCAGGCCAGGATTGATGTATTTAAGTTCATCAGGAAAATAAAGTTAATCAAACATTTTCAATTAAACACATTCACCGGCAGACCATCAACCAATCTTTCTAATATCATAAATACAGATGGGACACTACAAGTTAAAGATATACGTAACTTGCAGGTAATTTATGATCTAGCGCATGAATCAAGTGGTGACGATTCAGCCTCTACTAGTCAAGATACTTGCCAATGGAGTCGGCTCCTAGTCCCTTTCGTGGAACTTCCACGTTCCTTCCCCTAATGCCGAAAGATGCAGTGGACGTAATCGGTGATAGAGTCATTACTGAGTTAAAGGATTTAAATAGAACCGTAACACTAACCCAACAGCATAGGGATTATAGGAATACTCAATATCATACTTTTTCTTGCCAAACTTCAAAAGAATCAAGACCTTATCATCAATAAACCAGATAAGGGTGGAAACACAGTTTTATGGTCCTGTAAAGACTATCTGGTAGAAGCTGACCGTCATCTCTCTGACACTCTATGTTATAGAAAATCAACAAAATTTGAGATGAGGTCAGCAGAGAACAAAACACGTAAGCAAATTCATCATTGGAGGAGAAGTGGTTTGCTGACCAAAGAAGAAATGAATTTTCTAAATGTTGAACATCCAGTCACTCCAATGCTTTACTTTCTGCCGAAAGTATACAAAAAGACCACTCCAGTACCGGGTCAACCCATTATTTCGGCCCAAAGGAGCATGAACGAAAATCTTTCAAAATATGTAGACTTTTTTTTGCAACCGCATGTGGTCACTTTACCATCATATATAAGAGACACTACTGATTTTTTAAATAAGATTAAAGATATAACTTGGTGTCCTAATTATCTGTTAGTGGTCATGGACATTGAATCGCTTTATACAAGCATTAATCATCTGAATGGCTTGAGTGCAACTAGACTTTCTTGGAGAACAGGGATATCAACATGAAAGAACATAACTGTATGCTGTTAGAAATTATTGAACTATGTTTAATGATTAACTACTTTTTATTTCAGAATGAAATATATCAACAAGTGCGTGGTGTGGCGATGGGGGCATGTTTCTCCCACAGTTACTCATGTTTGCATGTGGGCTGGTGGGAGAAGCATGTCCTCAGGACCAAGCACCAGCATTGGTGCAGTCACATAGTTCATTACTGGCGTTACATTGATGACATCTGTTTGGTATGGAGTGGTTCAAAGGAGGAGGCTGTTGAGTTTGTAAGAGACATTAACTCTAATGATTTGAACTTAAAGTTTACAGCCTCCATAGACAGCTCCAGAGTTGAATTCCTTGATGCCCTGCTATATATCAATGACGGTACACTACATACTTAGGGGCAGATTTACAAGCCCCTTGAGCCTCATTTGCGCCGCCGTTGCATCACTTCTGTGACGCAGCGGCGGCGTAAACCTTGCGCCACGTTGACCCCTATTTACAACGTGACGCATCTAGGGAGATGCGTCACCTTGTAAAGCCCTGCGACACATGATACCTCTGTCAGGTTTCATGTGGGCGTTACAGTGCAGGGTGGGCGTTCCCTCGCAGGTACGCCTCGTAAACGTGACGCAGTGAAATCTACAAGATTTCACTGAGTCACTTTAATGGCCATGCTGTGTCAAAACCCTGCGCCTGCTTGAAGCAGGCGCAAGGAGTGATGCAGCATGTTAGGCATAAGGCGCCCCCAAGCCTTGCTGGAGCTGCGTCGCGCTTGCGAAGCGACTCCAGCAATGCCCCACCTTTACGACAGGGGATGAGACACGCATCTGCCCATCCGTGCGCCACGGTGCGCCGCATCGTAAATGTGGCGCATCAGTGGTGGCACACGGGTGGTTTCGCCTGTCGCAAGTGTTATGGTGCATCCCTGCTCATTTGCAGAGATGTACCAGACCTTGTAAATATGCCCCTAAATTACACAGAAAAACCACCGCTGGAAACTCTATTTTACATGTGGAAAGTGCCCACCCTCGCCATTTAATTAATAGCATACCCTATGGAGAATTCATTCGGATTCATAGAATCTGTAGTTCTGATGCCGTCTCCACTGAATGTCAAAGTGATGCATATTGCAGATTCCTTGATAGGGGTTATAAGAAACCTCTTCTAACCCTAGCCTTGAATAAAGCCAATAGTCTGCCAAGAGATATGTTGCTACAGCCCCAACTGAAGAATGTTGCCAACAAGGATGTAATAAATAATGAGGTACATTCAATTCGTCTGCTAACCACATTCAGTGAACAACAAGACATAATACGTAAGATCATTTACTGACCGATAACATTCTTGGTCCTATTTTACCTAGTTTGCCTGCTATCACCTTTAGAAGGGCACCCTCAATGAGGGATGCCCTTGTGAAACCAATGCCAGAGGTTAAGCTTAAAAGCACTTGGCTCACTAAAACAGGGTTTTTTTAATGTAATTCCTGTCGTGCTTGCACGTTTGCTAAAAATAGTACACATTATAAGACAGCATTTAGTGAGAGGGCGATAGCAATCCAAGAATACCTTACTTGTCGCACTGAATATGCAATTTACAAATTGAAATGTGCATGTAACTTGGAATAAATTGGCAGCACCAAACTCCCAGTGCATAAACGTATCCTCCAACACATAAGGGCCATTGTTAATTCTGACCATAACTATCTGGTCGCCAGAAATTGTAAATCAGTTCACAACAACAAACTGAAGGATCTGGAATATACAGTTTTAGGGTCATTTCCAAACCCCGGATGGGGAAGAAATCAAGACAAGCTATTAAGGCAACGCGAATCACATTTTATTTTAGCTCTCGACACAAGAGTCCCAAATGGCCTTAATATGAGTGAGGATATGCACAACTTTTTATGATGATAATAAGATCTTCTATGTTTGTAAAAGGATTTTTTCTGTAATTCATTCTGGTTTCAGTGATTAATGAGCATTGTCTATTCATATGTGATAAGGACTTTGCATTCTATGTGTCTGTATTCAGTTTTACGCTCACTATAGATGTGATTTTATCTGTGAACTTGATATTATGTGTTGCACTTTAGGATCATTTAGGCTTAAATGATTTAGGGTTTTTCCTAAGCTGCTAGTATACCAGTATTTTGCACAGCATGATTTTGCACTTTTTTCACCTTGCACTGATTTTTTTAATAGACTATTCAATATTGTATGGCATTAGAATGTTTTACTTACTTGAAACAACTAGATTTTATTCAGATTTGTCTTTTTAGAAGCTGGCTATAATGAATTTGACCGTTTGAGTTTTGCTTGCATTTTAATATGTAATGATGATACAATGTATAACTTCTGTTTTATTAGGTGTGTATATGCTGCTAATATGATTTATGAGCTATTTGCAGCCCATAGTCTCAATCTGATTTTATTTCATAAATTGGTTTCTAATATGTTCGGACAGGATGTCTTTTGCCAAATGTTGCACTATCTACTTCTTATTTTTATTTTGCCTTTGTGATATGATTTTCAGAGAGGTGTATTTTCTTAAACCATTCATCTGGCACTTGCCTAATATATCATGACTGCAACACTGACTGGTATTGTTGTAGGTTTATTTAAGAGTGGTTTTCTTTATATTTATTCCATTTTTAAACTAAATTAGGTTTTGGATATATATTCTCCACTCTCATGATTTTATCACCTAAGTCTGTTTTTATTCGTATCGCTATGGTTGTATATATATTTATATGCTATATGGTAAATTGACTAGTAAATTGATATAGTCTGTCTTCTATACACTTGAGCCGGGTGTGCTTGTGTCTACAGGTGGTTGTGCTCATTTTCACTTTTTATTGAATTCACCTAGAGGAGACACATCATGTGATTAAGCTCCCAGTGAGGAGCGAAACATGTCATGGCGGGCACTATGCCTGTATATACTGTGGATTTTTTCATTGAATAAAATTTACACTACTTCATCCACTAACGCTGAGTGGGAGTTCGTAATTTCCTTCAGGAGTGTTGAGGTCCGTGCCTGGAGTTCCGCCGGAGTAAGTATATGTATATAATTTTTTTCTTTTGACATTTTGTTGAGGCAGTGAGGTGTTTTGTGATTAAGAGCCCAGTCTTACACTAATGCTTTCTATCTCCCCTCACCTTCCTACAAAGGAATCAATTTCGAATTTTATGTGTCTAAGAAGGCATTGTAATTAAGGGTGGGCGTAGTTCGCGAAGTAGCACTTCGCGAAGCTACGCAAAGTGCAGTTCGCACTACGCGAGCTTCGCGTAGCACTTCGCGAACTGCGTAGTAACATGTTCGCACTGTGCAAGATGTTGTTTTCAATGATTGCACAGTGCGGACAAGCAACCGGCACTGTGCAATCATTGAAAATGGCATCTTGCACAGTGCGAGCTGTAGTTTTCTGCTGCTCGAGGAGATTTTTACTCGAGCGGCAGCTTTCTCAACGCGAACTGGTAGTTTCTCATCGCGAGCGGTCGCGAGCATACGCGACCCCTCGCAATGAGAAACCTGACCTCCTCGCGTTGGGAATCTCGCCGGGAGGTTTATTTTCCTTGTTCGCGATCGCCAACTTGATGTTGCTGATCGCGAACAAGGAAAAAGTCTCGCCGGGATGTCATTTTGCTTGCTCGCGGTCGCCAACTTGACGTTGAGGACCGCGAGCAAGCAAAAAATGACCGCAGCACTACGCAAAACTACGCTACGCATGTTCGCACTGTGCTACGTGCAATTCGCGTAGTGCGAAGTAGCGCGAACTTCGCAAACTTCGCGAGCGTAGCGTAGTGCTTTGCCCAGGCCTAATTGTAATCACTACTTCCAACAGAAACACGAATGCCTACTTTATTTCCTTTACTGCCAGACAAATTCACATTTACAGATTAAGAGTGTTTAATATTAAAATTAATGCTATTCTTATATGCTAGTCGTTTTTTGTAAGCCATAGCCGCAATATTGTGTTTTCTACTTAAGCCAAAAATAGTGTTTGTATCTTTGTCTTTATTCTCAAACTTGCACTAGTACCTTGTTGACAGTACCCGTAACATATTAGATCAGAACTCTCCTGGAAAAGTGTGGGGCATAGATATCTAATGTCATGATTATGAGTGGATTTCAGAAAAAGAGAGAGGGACCCTATTACACCTAAGGGGTAGGATACCAATAGACCAAAGTAAAAAAACAATCCCCTTAGGAACAAATATTTGACCGCAACAACTACTTCTCACATACACCACCAATTACTCTGCCTCCGTATGCGTACCCCGTGTTGAATCCCCGGTACAAGGAACGTGTTTCCACTTGACAGACATGCTCTATTGAACGCACTGCGCGGAGCAAGAATTTGCCTTCCCTCGTTTGGACGTGCAGGAGAGACGATAGTAGCCTGGATATTTTTATAACTTAACAGATTAGGAGTATATCCTTTATGTTTTTAATCACTAACATGAGGAAGCAACCATTTGAAAAAGAGCTTGTGTGCCTTTTAGAAAAGCGAGAGGGCTTTCTATCTTTCAATAAGCCTTGTATGGTGAGGCTTATAGTCTGCGTCTCTTTAGTGCACCTGAGTCGGGTAGTACTTTCATTTGGAGATTTATTGAAATGAGGTGGGAAGAAGTTTGCTTTCCGGAAGAAGGTGGGGATTGGACCCACCGAAACGCGTTAATTCTTTGTGTTGGAATACATCACGGATCAATGACAAATACAACACTTTGGGCCTCATGTAGGTAAATAAATTTTACCGTTTCTTAAATACCGAGCCGTACCGAATCGTTAAATTAGAATCGTTAAGTTATATGTAGGTAAAAATTCGGTAACAGTTACCGATTCGGTAACATTCGGTAATCACGAATCGGAATTCACCGAATCGGTAAATACCGAGGTGGTATTTACCGAATCGGAAAATACCGAGGTGGTATTTAGCGATTCGGAAAATACCGAGGATACTACCACCTTCCCTTAACTAAGTAGCTAATATCATAATTATGTTATAATAGAAGGTCTCTTAGGCTTGAATAGGGGACCCCATACCTCAGAAATCAGCTCAGTGAAATCACATCACAGGAGCATCAGGAGCCGTCTCGCAGGAAGGCTCGTCTTCGGTCTGTATAATAAACATGATGTCTGTGATATGAAAAGCACCAACTGTCAGGTATTTGCAGCTGCGCGTGTGTCATGGCTAAATAGTGGGTCGAACAACCTAGAGTGGAAAACATGCATTGTGTAAAATTCCAGACTGTGTGTCACAGCATGTACAGACCAAGGTCGCTGCGCAGAGCTTGGGATGGGAACAACAGAATGCACTCGTCTGAAGGAAGTCTCGAGTCAGCAGTTTATTCAAGAAAGAACATGTAAACGCAGTGTCGTGTGCAAAGACAAAAAGATGGCTACATAACATTCAACGTGGTCATGCTAACTGAACAATGTATGTACGTATTCAGGGAGAACTCACTACACGCCCCCTTGAGCGAAGCAATATTTAATAGGCAAGAAAAGAGAGAACGCAGAGTTCAGTTTCGTCAGAGCAGAACAAGGCGTAACCAATGCAGCGCCAAAGTCCTAAAGTCCAATTAATTGCAGCATAAAATTCCAAAAAACAGAATGCAAGTATAGTAAAAAACTCAAGCCGACCATCAGGAAGAGAAAAAAGAGAAATAAAAGAAATAAATGTTGCGCCAGGGTGCTGTCCAGTAGCACAGGCGCAATGGACGACAATCCAGTTAATCCATGAATGTATAGGCAGCATATGTGGCCACGGCTTCCAACAAAAAATCGTTTGCAGGGCCACTAAAAGTCTCAGCCATCCAATTAAGTAAAGAAAAGGAACATACGTGTTCTCCAACCAACGGAGCCTCTCGCACAATCAGAGGGCACCCGGAATGTTCCTCCAAATAGCTCATGGACAAGAAGTCGTAGGCTGCCGCTGAGATGTCCCAATTACCCAGGATACCATGCGCCGCACCACACGCCATGATCCGGACACCAGAACAGGACAACTCGTGAGACACTAAGGGCCTCATCAGTCGATCGAAATCCGGCACCGGAGACACCATGTTGGTCAAGCACAAATCCAGAGGCCATTCAAAGGGACAATCCAGGCAGTGTAATACAGGTTGTACGCAGGTGAAGTAGGAATACCTGAAGGATAATCCATAAGCCAGGCTCAAAGTCGCCAATGGCAGAGTACCATAAAAGTCAAGCATCCTAGCACGAAGAAGATGCAGACGGGACAGGTGCTCGTGTGGCACAGAAGGAGCAGCCATTCCGGAGTATGAAAAGGAAAAGCAGCACACCTGCCACTAGCGCCAGGAGCAGCGGGACACCTCCAAAGATGCTCGAGAACAGTGAATGAACAAATGCCGGAATTACACCAAAAATAGGTTGGAAAGAGGTCACGAGACCCGAGCCCACGTGTGTAAAAAAATGAGCCAGGCCGGTCGTGGACGAGGCATTGAAAATAGTTTGGATCAAAGAGCCGAAATGCAGGGGGAGGTCAGTATTCAGAGGCGCCTGTACCTCAGTGCGCGTATTAGCAACGTGAAGGACAAATGTTTCACGAGAGGAAGTCAAAGGCACCTCTTTGTGGGACAATAGCGCTCTATTCTGCTCAACTTGTTGAACTCTGCTTTCAAGGTTGGAATCGAAGGCCAGATGGAAACATCCAGCCGCACATGCGGGGGTGGAAGAAGAACAGTATTGCAGCAGACAACTTTATGCGAGACAGTTATGTACGGGATTCCCACTCACATCCCGCAGCAAGCTTCATTATTCAACATCAAATAAATACCGTTTGCAAGCAGAGTGAAAGGAGGTGTAATCACAGGCACTGGGATACCTCGTAGGACGCACGCCAAATTCGGGGCTTGTACATTGCATGCGCCGTGTACTTGCATGTGCCTATTGTCTCATGTATGAATCCTAGAAGAGAGAGTGCTAAAGCTATTATCTATAACGGCTAAAGCCTTCTCCATGTTTGCTTGGTCAATAGCTCTCAATCTGGAAGCCGCCTCACTGTGCGACAACTTGCAGACTTCGTTGTAAATAGCATACGCCCACCTTTTGGTTGTGCCACCCACAGGACCATTCACAAAATCATTCAATTCGGTATGCACATTGATGGAGTGGGTGGACTTCCTGATCCTGTAGATGTGCTCTGTGTCAGCTGGTGGACAGATTGGGATGTGTGTACCATCAATGCAGCCAATGTAATGGGGGAACTGTGCCATGTGAGAAATGTCTGTTTTTGTTTACTGCAGTGCAGCCTGTGTGTTGTGGAAGCTGATGTAGTGGTGCATTCTCTGCATCATGGCATCCAGGAAATTCCTGAAGGAACGGGACAGGCAACTCTGGGATACACCACCCACCGCAGCTGTCACCACCTGATAACTGCCGGATGCCAACAGATGTGGGCTGCAGAGCACCTGCACATGTGGGGGTATGGCGTGCGCCCTTCTTATTGGCTGGTCCAGGAGTGGGTGCAGGTCCCTGATTAAGGCCATGATGGTTTCGGGGTGTAGCCTGTACCTCTCATGTATCTCTGCATCAGTCAGCTGGAATAGTGTGATGCGCTGTCTGTAGATGCGTTCCTCCCGTCGCCAAACCCTCAGTCCTGCTGCCTGTAGATGTAGGCGCCTTGCAATGACGTACATAGCGGGCATGTTGTCCACGCTTTTGCATTTTGGGATTGCTTATCTGCACTGTTGATGGTTACCACCTGCTTTCAATCCGTGTTAATTACCGACTCTTATTTACCGATTTTCTTGGATTTCTTAATTACCGAGTGCTCCTACATGTCATTTTCATTTTTACCACTTCATATTTACCACTTCATATTTACCGATTCGTTAATTATGTATTCGGTAACTCTGATTCGGTATTTTGGAATTCGGTAAATATGAATCGGTATTTACCGCCTCATATTTACCGAAAAGTGGTTTTTGGACTCCTACATCTCACTTGTCTGAATACCGGTCGGTAACGGCATATTTACCGAAAATCGGCCGTTACCGACCGGTATTTGGCTACCTACATGAGGCCCCAAATGATTAACATTTAACAATAATTTGTTGCTTTGGTTGTTTGCATTTAAATGTTATTAATTTGTTTGTCTGACTATCATGATGTCTTCTTGATTGTAAAACATTTTTCTTGCTGCTTTTTTGTCCCACTTGCTGTTGTGGTTTTTGACTTGTATTTAATATTGTAATTATTTGTTTTTGAATTGAGTGATATATTTGAGCATTAAACCTGTCTTTAAAATGTATGATTTTTAACTCTGTGATTTGGTATTATATGTACATATATTATTTTAATAAATTGTAAGAATAAGTAAAAAATATTACTATACACTTTTGCACTGGTTTGATTCTTCAGTTCATCAAATTTGCACCTCAGTGTGTGGTATTACCTTGGTTGAATGAGAATAATTGGCGGTGTATGTGAGAAGTAGTTGTTGAAGTCAAATATTTGTTCCTAAGGGGTTTGTTTTTTGACTATCATTATGAGTGGAACCTTTAAATATATTTGAGAGCGCACCACTGTATTGCTTCACCTCACTTGAAAATAAAATGAAAAAAGTACAACATCATGGAGTGTTTTTTAAATACATTTAACTGGAGTGGTAAACAAATTACCAAGAGGCATACAATCTATATTTTCTGGCTGCTTAATAATACTATTAAAAAGAGTTTAAAGGAGTCATTGCATTCTTTTTAATATGTATGTCTGGTGATGATAGTTTTGGCCAAATTACCTATGTGCTATTGGTTTGACTTTAATAAGGCTATGACTGGGTGGTGTGGAAAAACATTCCGTCTGAGGTGCCACTTGTCAATGACCCAGATGGAAAAACAAGAATGACTCCGTTGACAACCCGGTATTTATCTAATGCACATAAAACACTTCAATCCAAAAGACAGTAGTACAAGTGCTTACCTTCAGTTCACTGGATACACTCTAAGTAAGTGAAAAAATACATGAATGTCCTTAATCGGGGTTAAGGTATCTTTTGTCAGACGCTCATGCAAATATGAAAATAAATAGTTTAGTGAGGCTACATAGGTAATTAAACGTTCAGTAAAGTGTTAAGTCCTATTGCACGGCAAACTGCCTCCCCAAGTGTTCTTACTTCACTCTCTCTGACAAGAAGTTATGATAAGATCAATCTTATCATGTCAACCTTATTTTCATTTTTAATAGACTGCAACAAAAATCATGCAGCGTCACAGACACTCACTATGCTGTGTGAGACGGCGGTCCTGGGCGAGGTGTGGTCACACTGCATTGCGGGTAAATAAATGGGAAAACACACACTGGGTCGCTGTTCAGGACTGAGCCTCGAGCGACTGGTCCCCATTTATTATATCACCTCCGCCTCACCCTTCTGAGGTGTTCCATGCTTACGCTACAGCTCATCCCATCCCATCCCATCCCATCCAACATTAGGGTGCCGATTCCGATCCTGTAAAACCCGGGTACGAACCGTCGTACGGAGCGTTTTCTCCGTCCGACTCGTTCCCGGGAAAACCACCTAACAAACCCGCAAGTACGATCCGTACAGAAATACCATTTCCGTACGATTCGTACAAAACAGCGACCGGCAAAAAAATACATACAAATCTGAATCAGGACAGCGCGTACGCGACGTCCGGACGGAGTCAGGCAGCGTTTTACGAACCAGCAATTGCGATTCGTGCCTACGTCACTCCGCACGTAGCATTTTTTACGGGAGACAAAAACTGCCGGGAAATTGAGGACGACGCGAAGAAGGAGCACCGGTAAGCGACGGACAGCGATGGACCCTAACCTACGCGTCATCCAGGCCCTCATAGCCTACGACCTCGTGTTCAGAAACCGACACAGATGCCGCAGAAGGTCAGAACAACACCCAGGGGCAAAGGGGGGTGGGGGGGCTGGGGCAGGAAACATTACCCCCACCCAATTACAAATATACATATGTCCTGCACAGAAATGACCTCCAGGCTCTGGTCACTGGGGGGGCGTGTCCACCAATCCCTACCTACCTCCACAACAGAAGTGGATGTCGACTTGTACCCGTCACCACAACAATGGTGGTACGGCCCGTACCCACGCCCCCCAGAGCGTGGGTACGGGCCGTACCACGCGTACCCCAACGTCACCGCCACAATGGTGGTACGGCCCGTACCCACGCCCCCCAGATCGTGGGTTCGGGCCGTACCACGCGTACCCCTACGTCACTGCCACAATGGTTGTACGGCCCGTACCCATGCCCCCCAGAGCGTGTGTACGGGCCGTACCATGCGTACCCCTACGTCACCACCACTATGGTTGTACGGCCCGTACCCACGCCCCCCAGAGCGTGGGTACAGGCCGTACCACGCATACCCCTACGTCACCGCCACTATGGTGGTACGGCCCGTACCCACGCCCCCAGAGCATGGGTACGGGCCATACCACGCGTACCCCTACGGCACCGCCACAATGGTGGTATGGTCCGTACCCACGCCCCCAGAGCATGGGTAGAGGCCGTACCACCCGTACCCCTTCAGCCCCATTACATGATGGATACAAGGCGGACACACGCCACGGATGTAGGTGTACGGCTTGGTGCAGCACATCAGCTGTAAATTGGGGGTGGTGTATGCCCAGGACAGCAGTGTACAACAGCAAGGGCGTGAGTGGGTGAGTGGGTGGGTACCGAGGACTCCCAGCAGTGGACAGAGACATGGGGGTGGGTGCAGAGGACTCCCAGCAGTGGACAGAGACATGGGGGTGGGTGCAGAGGAATCCCAGCAGTGGACAGCGACATGGGGGTGGGTGCAGAGGACTCCCAGCAGTGGACAGAGACATGGGGTGGGTGCAGAGGACTCCCAGCAGTGGACAGAGACATGGGGGTGGGTGCAGAGGACTCCCAACAGTGGACAGTTACAAGGGGGTGGGTGCATATCAACACCAGCAGTGGACAGAGACATGGGGGTGGGTGCAGAGGAATACCAGCAGTGGACACATACATGGGGGTGGGTGCAGAGGAATACCAGCAGTGGACAGGGACATGTGAGGGGTGGGTGCCCATCACTCCCAGCAGTGGACAGAGACATGGGCCTGGGTGCAGAGGAATACCAGCAGTGGACACAGACATGGGGGTGGGTGTAGAGGACTCCCAACAGTGGACAGAGACATGGGGGTGGGTGCATATCAACACCAGCAGTGGACAGAGACATGGGGGTGGGTGCATATCAACACCAGCAGTGGACAGAGACATGGGGGTGGGTGCAGAGGAATACCAGCAGTGGACAGAGACATGGGGGTGGGTGCAGAGGAATCCCAGCAGTGAACAGAGACATGAGGGTGGGTGCAGATGACTCCCAGCAGTGGACAGAGACATGGGGGTGGGTGCAGAGGACTCCCAGTAGTGGACAGAGACATGGGGGTGTGTGCAGAGGACTCCCAGCAGTGGACAGAGACATGGGGGTGGGTGCAGAGGACTCTCAACAGTGGACAGAGACATGGGGGTGGGTGCATATCAACACCAGCAGTGGACAGAGACATGGGGGTGGGTGCAGAGGAATACCAGCAGTGGATAGGGACATGCGAGGGGTGGGTGCCCATCACTCCCAGCAGTGGACAGAGACATGGGGGTGGGTGCAGAGGAATCCCAGCAGTGGACAGAGACATGGGGGGGTGCAGAGGAATACCAGCAGTGGACACCGACATGGGGGTGGGTGCAGAGGAATACCAGCAGTGGACAGGGACATGTGAGGGGTGGGTGCCCATCACTCCCAGCAGTAGACAGAGACATGGGGGTGGGTGCAGAGGAATACCAGCAGTGGACAGTTACAAGGGGGTGGGTGCATATCAACACCAGCAGTGGACAGAGACATGGGGGTGGGTGCAGAGGAATACCAGCAGTGGACACATACATGGGGGTGGGTGCAGAGGAATACCAGCAGTGGACAGGGACATGTGAGGGGTGGGTGCCCATCACTCCCAGCAGTGGACAGAGACATGGGCCTGGGTGCAGAGGAATACCAGCAGTGGACACAGACATGGGGGTGGGTGTAGAGGACTCCCAACAGTGGACAGAGACATGGGGGTGGGTGCATTTCAACACCAGCAGTGGACAGAGACATGGGGGTGGGTGCATATCAACACCAGCAGTGGACAGAGACATGGGGGTGGGTGCAGAGGAATACCAGCAGTGGACAGAGACATGGGGGTGGGTGCAGAGGAATCCCAGCAGTGAACAGAGACATGAGGGTGGGTGCAGATGACTCCCAGCAGTGGACAGAGACATGGGGGTGGGTGCAGAGGACTCCTAGTAGTGGACAGAGACATGGGGGTGGGTGCAGAGGACTCCCAGCAGTGGACAGAGACATGGGGGTGGGTGCAGAGGACTCTCAACAGTGGACAGAGACATGGGGGTGGGTGCATATCAACACCAGCAGTGGACAGAGACATGGGGGTGGGTGCAGAGGAATACCAGCAGTGGATAGGGACATGCGAGGGGTGGGTGCCCATCACTCCCAGCAGTGGACAGAGACATGGGGGTGGGTGCAGAGGAATCCCAGCAGTGGACAGAGACATGGGGGGTGCAGAGGAATACCAGCAGTGGACACCGACATGGGGGTGGGTGCAGAGGAATACCAGCAGTGGACAGGGACATGTGAGGGGTGGGTGCCCATCACTCCCAGCAGTGGACAGAGACATGGGGGTGGGTGCAGAGGAATACCAGCAGTGGACACAGACATGGGGGTGGGTGCAGAGGACTCCCAACAGTAGACAGAGACATGG
Organism: Triturus cristatus; assembly: GCF_964204655.1. Taxonomy (NCBI): domain Eukaryota; kingdom Metazoa; phylum Chordata; class Amphibia; order Caudata; family Salamandridae; genus Triturus; species Triturus cristatus. Next base: position 874,134,428 of record NC_140587.1, read on the forward strand.
GGGAGGGTGCAGAGGACTCCCAGCAGTGGACAGAGACATGGGGGTGGGTGCAGAGGACCCCCAGCAGTGGACAGAGACATGGGGTGGGTGCAGAGGACTCCCAGCAGTGGACAGAGACATGGGGGTGGGTGCATATCAACACCAGCAGTGGACAGAGACATGGGGGTGGGTGCCTATCAACACCAGCAGTGGACGGAGACATGGGTGCAGAGGAATCCCAGCAGTGGACAGAGACATGGGGGTGGGTGCAGAGGACTGCCAGCAGTGGACAGAGACATGGGGGTGGGTGCAGAGAACTCCCAACAGTGGACAGAGACATGGGGGTGGGTGCATATCAACACCAGCAGTGGACAGAGACATGGGGTGGGTGCAGAGGAATACCAGCAGTGGACAGGGACATGTGATGGGTGGGTGCCCATCACTCCCAGCAGTAGACAGAGACATGGGGGTGGGTGCAGAGGCATACCAGCAGTGGACACAGACATGGGGGTGGGTGCAAAGGACTCCCAACAGTAGACAGAGACATGGGGGTGGGTGCATATCAACACCAGCAGTGGACAAAGACATGGGGGTGGGTGCAGAGGAATACCAACAGTGGACACAGACATGGGGATGGGTGCAGAGGAATACCAGCAGTGGACAGGGACATGTGAGGGGTGGGGGCCCATCACTCCCAACAGTGGACAGAGACATGGGGTGGGTGCAGAGGAATACCAGCAGTGGACACAGACATGGGGTGGGTGCAGAGGAATACCAGCAGTGGACAGGGACATGTGAGGTGTGGGTGCACATCACTCCCAGCAGTGGACAGAGACATGGGGGTGGGTGCAGAGGAATACCAGCAGTGGACAGAGACATGGGGGTGGGTGCAGAGGACTCCCAGCAGTGGACAGAGACATGGGGGTGGGTGTAGAGGACTCCCAGCAGTGGACAGAGACATGGGGTGGGGGCAGAGGACTCCCAGCAGTGGACAGAGACATGGGGGTGGGTGCATATCAACACCAGCAGTGGACAGAGACATGGGGTTGGGTGCATATCAACACCAGCAGTGGACGGAGACATGGGGGTGGGTGCAGAGGAATCCCAGCAGTGGACAGAGATATGGGGGTGGGTGCAGAGGACTCCCAGCCGTGGACAGAGACATGGGGGTGGGTGCAGAGGACTCCCAGCAGTGGACAGAGACATGGGGGTGGGTGCAGAGGACTCCCAGCAGTGGACAGAGACATGGGGGTGGGTACAGAGAACTCCCAACAGTGGACAGAGACATGGGGGTGGGTGCATATCAACACCAGCAGTAGACAGAGACATGGGTTGGGTGCAGAGGAATACCAGCAGTGGACAGGGACATGTGATGGGTGGGTGCCCATCACTCCCAGCAGTGGACAGAGACATGGGGTGGGTGCAGAGGAATACCACCAGTGGACACAGACATGGGGGTGGGTGCAGAGGACTCCCAACAGTGGACAGAGACATGGGGGTGGGTGCATATTAACACCAGCAGTGGACAGAGACATGGGGGTGGGTGCAGAGGAATAGCAGCAGTGGACACAGACATGGGGTGGGTGCAGAGGAATACCAGCAGTGGACAGGGACATATGAGGGGTGGGTGCCCATCACTCCCAGCAGTGGACAGAGACATGGGGGTGGGTGCAGAGGAATACCAGCAGTGGACACAGACATGGGGTGGGTGCAGAGGAATACCAGCAGTGGACACAGACATGGGGATGGGTGCAGAGGAATACCAGCAGTGGACAGGGACATGTGAGGGGTGGGTGCCCATCACCCCCAACAGTGGACAGAGACATGGGGTGGGTGCAGAGGAATACCAGCAGTGGGCACAGACATGGGGGTGGGTGCAGAGGAATACCAGCAGTGGACAGGGACATGTGAGGTGTGGGTGCCCATCACTCCCAGCAGTGGACAGAGACATGGGGGTGGGTGCAGAGGAATACCAGCAGTGGACACAGACATGGGGGTGGGTGCAGAGGAATACCAGCAGTGGACACAGACATGGGGTGGGTGCAGAGGACTCCCAGCAGTGGACAGAGACATGGGGGGGTGTACATCATTATCAGATGACCACAACTCCATGGGTGTATGTACGCATCCCTAACTTTGGACAATGATGATAGTGCCATAAAAACACATCACTGACAGCAGTTTCCCACTCCCAGGTGGATGGATGTCTTTCCCCCACTGCATGACACACCACATTTGGGTGTGAGGACAAATAACACATGCATACCCACCCCTGGCAGATGCAGCACAATACACACACTGAGATCATGACAAAAGACTGTATAGTCATTTCACTGCCTACTAAACTAAGAGAGCCAAAGAGAACACACACTGTCACGCACATCCCAGGACTGATAGGAATGTTCAGGTGCTGGGCCAGCCACCAAGATGTTGTCTGTCATGGAAGGAATAGGGTGGAGTTCCCACAGATACAATGCCCACAATTGTGAGTCAGGTGTTCAAATACCCAGCAGAACAAGTACCATATGTGTGCTAGGCTGGGATTACACACATGCATTGTGCGGAAAAGGGACAATTTCTCCATGAAGGCATGGCAAAATACTCTATACACAAGTACAGTGAGTACCAAGGATGGCACAGACATTGCTGAGCAGGCATGGCCAGAGTTGAAGGGATCCATCACCAACAAAGGAAATGTAGACACAGGGCAACACAACAATTGTGCAACTCTCTGCAGGGAAGATGTCAGGTGCCACAGAGGAAGGAACACTCCTTGGGACAATGTCTCCAAACACAAAGAGCATACACGACAAAGAATCTTTGCAGAGACCTTGTGATGGAACGCAGATACCAGGTTCCACCCCATGAGCAGAAGACTACAACATTTCCCTGAAACATAACACATGCCCACAACCCCAACTCATGTAGCATCAGCATCAACATCAATACCTGAAATGCAAGACTTTTCTAACGGAAATAGAAAATGCTTTATTCAGCATGAAAATAATAATGTGTAAACAACACTATTCACAAAGGCCAATGGCCAGTCCATATCGTCAGTCCTTGGAGGGGGGACACATGGCCATGCGTCTCCCATAGCTTGTCTGCACATCAGAAGACTCTGTGTTGTCGACTGGGGGGGGGCATCATGTGGGGAAGGACCAGGCACCGCAGGGACAGGAGGGGGAAGGGTAGGTGTGGTGGGTGCAGGGACGGACGACTCCACCACAGGGGGTGGGGCAGCACCAAAGGTGGAGGTGAGCTCGGCGCTGCACACTTCTGCCACTTCTTCAAGCATCTCCCCTGCACCTGGAGAAACAACAGGTCCCAAGAAGGAGGGGGGTCGGAGGGATGGGTTGCAGCGCTACTGGGGGAGGTGGTGGACAGGCTGGGGGACTTAACTCCCCTACCCATGGAGTGCCTTGACCGTTTCCGGCCAGGTGAACTAGTGGGGCTGAGGCCCAGCCCAGCAAAGTAGGCCTCCTTCTCCGAATCTGGGGCAGGGGAGGCATGGGGAGTGCCATCGGAGGGACTGGGGAGTGAGTCATGTGGACGAGGACTGTGGCTGCGTGCCTGCCTGTGTGCCCCAGACCCAGTGGGTGTGCCTGCTTCCCCCTGAGTGTCCGTGTCAGGAGGTGTGCACTTGCCCTTACGTGGTGGTGTGCTGCTTGTGTCTGGTGGGGTGCGTGTGTGTGGATGTCTTGGTGTGCTTGGGACAGGCATGGGTGTGGGACTTGTGGATAGGGCAGGGGTAGGGGGGACGCAGCACTGCAGGTGATTCACTACTGCTGTCAGTGACGAGTCCAGGGACCTCAGCAACATCCGTTGGTCAGACATAGCTGATGACATGCCCTCCATGTACGACACCATCTGGGTCAGCAGTCTGGTGTGGCCATGGAGGACAGTCAGGATCGATGTCTGCCCAACTTGCAACTGCCGCTGAATGTCCACAGACTCGGCAGTGAGGGCAGCAGGGGGGACAGGGGCAGGGGGTGCGGCGCCTGGCACGAAGGAGACATGGTGTGGCCTAGCACGGACAGAAGGGACCAGAGCAAGTGGGAGGGCGGTGATGGGAATGGAGGGGGCGGGTACGGATGGAGTGCTGCTGCCAGCTGTTGGAGCAGCCTCCGCCCCCTCAGGGAGTTCGGCCTCGGACCCGTCAGCCTCATAGTCAGTGTTGGTACTGGGCAGGTCCTCCGCCTCACTCCCCTCGCCCTCAGTGCCACTTGAGTCCGCCAACTCCTCAGCAGTGGTGGCACCACAGCTCGATCCCTCCTCCACGTCCATGCCGGTGTCTCCCTCGGTGTCCTCCGATGATGCTGTGGGCAAGGTGAAGAGACAGGAAAAAATAATTCACCTGTATACATCTCACACATGAGTCCAAATAAAATAGGCAACAGTGCATATCAGGATAGGCATCATGAGTAACATCTAGAATACTCCCCACATATGTAAGCCCTGCACTCCCCAGTTGGTTTACCCACCATGCCACTTGGAAACAATGAAAATTAGGACACAACAGCAAATAACTTGAAATCACAAGATCATGAGAAGCAAGTGTCTGGGATCAGTTGAGCACAGTGTTAGAAAGGGTAGACGGACCGGGAGGGTCGGCCGGGGTCATGAGGAGAGGTCTCCGGGGAGAGCCGTCTCCAGCGATCGTACAGACAAGTAACTTCCCCCCCCAGAGACAGATACCACACACGGATAAGGTTCAGTGTTCTTTATAAGCACTTCTTAAGGTACGGTTGAATGGTACAAGGAGGTCTGGACTCAGGGGTCCCCTCGATTCAAGTCTCTCAATGCAGGGTAAGGGGGAGCGGGACAGTCTGTTTACCAGTCAGGTAGTTCGGATGAGATGATGACTAGCTCACAATCCTCGAGCTTGGTGGTTTAGTTGGTACGGGCCGCGGCAGCGCCAGCAGGTCCCGGTCGAGATGGTCGGTACACGGTCCGCGGCAGTGCCAGCAGGTCCCGGAAAGATGGTCGATGTACGGTCTGCGGCAGCGCCAGCAGGTCCCGGTGAGGATGGTCGTTACAACGGGCCGCGGCAGCGCCAGCAGGTCCCGACGAGGATGGATGTTGCAGAAGGCCGCGGCAGCGCCAGCAGGCAGGACGATGGTTCACAAGAGCGGGCTACGGCAGCGCCAGTAGTCCATCAAGGCTGAGTTCTCTCGGTGTCTCTCGACTCCAGGATACAACTGCCTTCCTGCTCCGGAGTTGCCCCAGTTATAGGGCAGGCGCCCTTTGATGTCCGGACCCTCGCACTTGGAGGTCGGAGGGCCCGGGATGAAGGTGTCCAGACACCCAGCAGGGGGTGGAGCCAGCGCTTGGGGGAGCTGGAGGCGATCGGCACCTGGCGGGGGAAGAGCTCTTGACGCTTCGTTCTCCCATTGACCTGCCAAGTGGTCCGCTCACCTCCTGGGTGGATGGTGGTGCCGGGATGTCGGGGCCGGCCAGGCCCGGGGTTAGGGTCGGGGCGAGGCCACGCGGCCTCGTGGTGCAGGGCCCAAGATGGCGGCTTGAACCGGCCGGGGGAGCCGGTGGGGCTGGGCCCCGTGATGAGTAGAGGTCCGAGGGCAGAAGATCCGTCGGGAGACGGGGTACAGGTGCTTTCCGTGGGTTATGCCTGGTGGGCCGGAGCTCGGGCCCTGTCGTGCGGGGAGGGAGCAAGCCCTTCGTGTGGCCTGTCCAACATGCGTCCCCCCCAGCTGAAGGCGGGGAGAGTCACCCATCTCCTTGGGGACTCTCTTCGTCGAGGCGGAAAAAGCGGGACAGGCCATCCGCGTTGGCGTGGTCTTGGCCTGGTCGGTGCTCCACAGTGAAGTCCATTCCCTGCAGGGAAATGGACCAGCGCAAGAGTTTTGGGTTCTCCCCCCGCATCTGCATCAGCCACTGCAGGGGTCGATGGTCGGTTTGTACCCGGAAGTGGGTACCGAAGAGATAGGGCCGGAGCTTTTTGAGGGCCCACACCACTGCGAAGGCCTCCCTCTCGATGGTGCTCCAGCGCTGTTCTCGGGCCAGGAGACGTCGACTGATGAAGGCCACCGGCTGGTCATGACCTTCGGGGTTTAACTGAGAAAGGACGGCTCCGATGCCGTGGTCGGAGGCGTCGGTCTGTACCACGAATTCACGACTGTAATCGGGGGCCTGGAGCACAGGGGCGGTGCACAGGGCGGCCTTCAGCTTCTCGAAGGCCGCTTGACAATCGGGGGTCCAGTTAATCCGCTTCGGTTGGTTCTTGGACGTGAGACCCGTGAGGGGCCCCACGATGCTGCCGTAGTCCTTCACGAACCGCCGGTAGTAGCCGGTGAGCCCCAAGAAGGCTCGGACCTCGGTCTGGGTGACGGGGGGCTGCCAGGACTGGATGGCAGCAATCTTAAGTTGTAGCGGGGCCACCAGCCCGCTTCCCACTTGGTGCCCAAGGTAGGTCACAGACCCTTGGCCAATTTGGCACTTGCCGGCCTTAATTGTGAGGCCGGCCCGCTGGAGGGCCTGTAGGACCTCTTGGAGGTGACGGAGGTGGTCGGGCCAGTGGCGGCTGTATACAGCGATATCGTCCAGGTAGGCAGCGCTGAACTCTTCGAGCCCCGCCAAGACCTGGTTCACGAGGCGTTGAAACGTGGCGGGGGCATTCTTCATGCCGAAGGGCATGACCTTGAATTGGTAGTGGCCATCGGGGGTAGAGAAGGCTGACCGTTCCCGAGCCCTGGGTGTGAGGCCGATCTGCCAGTAGCCCGCTGTTAGGTCGAAGATACTGAGGTAGCGGGCGGCCCCCAGCCGGTCGATCAGCTCGTCTGCTCGGGGGATCGGATGAGCGTCGGTCCGGGTGACAGCGTTCAAGCCCCGGTAGTCGACGCAGAATCTTAGTTCAGGTGCAGTGCCGGGGGCAGCGGCTTTGGGAACCAATACAACCGGACTGGCCCAGGGACTGTCCGAGGGCTCGATGACCCCGATTGTGAGCATCTTGGCCACTTCCTCCTGTATGCAGGCCCGTACCCGATCTGGTAAGCGGTAGGCCCGGTGTCGGACAGGGGGACTGTCCCCGGTGTCCACGTCGTGCAAACACCAAGGGGTGACCCCGGGGGTGAGGGAGAACAGGGTAGCGAACTGCCGCAGGAGGTTCCGGCAGCCCTGGCGTTGCTCCGAAGTGAGGGCGTCAGAGAGCCGGACCCCGTCCACGGAGCCGTCATTCTCCTGAGTCTTCAGAAGATCCGGGAGGGGTTCGGAGTCTTCCTCTGCCCCACTGTCCGTAGCCATCAGGAGGCTGAGTTCTGAGCGCACAAAGTGTGGTTTGAGCCGGTTGGTGTGGAGGACCCGAAGGGGGTTCCGGGAGGTCCCCAGGTCGATGAGGTAAGTGACGGGGCTTTTGCGCTCGACCACTTTGAAGGGCCCCGTCCACTTATCTTGCAAGGCACATGGTTCGGTGGGGGACATCACCCACACTTGTTGTCCCGGCTCGAACTCAACGGAGGAGGCATTGTGATCATACCACCTCTTCATGTCCTCCTGGCTGGCCTCGAGGTTCGCCTTGGCCATCTCTCTGAAGCGCCGGGTCTGATTGCGTAGGGCCAGGAGGTATTTGAAGACGTCTGGAGGGGTCTTTAGGGGGGCCATCTCCCAACCTTCTTTTACTAGGCTGAGGGGCCCTCGCACAGGGTGCCCGTACAGGAGTTCGAAAGGGCTAAAACCGAGGGACTTCTGGGGAACTTCTCGGTAGGCGAAGAGGAGGCACGGGAGTAGTACATCCCACTGGCGACGGAGGGGCTCTTCCAATCCCCCAATCATCCCCTTGAGAGTGCGGTTAAAACGCTCCACTAGTCCGTTCCCTTGGGGGTGATAGGGGGTCGTGAATCTGTAGGTGACCCCGCATTGTTGCCAGAGGGACTTCATGTATTTGGATATAAAGTTCGTGCCTCGGTCGCTGACGACTTCTCGGGGGAAGCCTACCCGGGAGAAGATCCCCATTAGGGCCCGGCCAACCACCGGAGCTGTCACGGTCCGTAGGGGCACCGCCTCGGGGTAGCGGGTGGCATGGTCCACCAGTACTAAGATGAACCTGTGTCCTTGTGCCGTGCGGGGGTCCAGAGGCCCCACAATGTCTATCCCCACCCTCTCGAACGGGGTGGTGACCACAGGGAAGGGTTGCAGAGGGGCTTTCAGCTTCCGACCACTCTTCCCGCTGGCTTGGCATGTGGGGCAAGATCGGCAGTGGTTCAGGACGTCGTTCCTCATTTTCGGCCAGAAAAAGTGGGTCACTAGGCGGCTGTACGTTTTGTCCTGGCCCAGGTGTCCAGCCAGGGGGACATCGTGGGCCAGGTTGAGCAGAAAGTCTCTGAAGCGGAGAGGTACCACCAGTACTCGACCGGCCCCCAGCTCGGCGATTCTTTGCTCGCTGTATAGCAGGTCGTTATCCCAGTAGACCCAGTGAGTTCCGGTGGAGTCCCCTGCGTTCTGGGCGCTGGCTTGTTGGCGGAGTCCCTCGAGGGAGGGACAGGTCTTTTGTTCCTGGCGGAACTGTTCTTGGGTGGGCCCCCCTTCTTGACGCCACTGAGCCAGGTCAGGAAGGTCCTGGGGTTGCGCGTCCCCTTCGGTCGTCGGGTCTGGGAGGCTGGCCTCGTCGTTGTCTTCTACTGGGGCGACCGGGGGCGGAGGTGCTGGCCATTCCGGTTCTTCTGATCGGGGGACGGCACGGGCGGCCATGGACCGGGTGGTTATGCAGGCCCAGTCCGGGAGGCCCAGCATCCCCAGGTGCTCTCTTCTCTCAACGGTGGCCCACGGGGAACTCTCGAGGTCATTCCCCAGGAGGCAGTCCACGGGGGCATCGTCCCGGACCGTCACCTTCAACAGGCCGGAGACCCCTCCCCATTCGAATGGGACGCAGGCCATTTGACACATGCTCTCAGAGTTGTCTGCCGAGCGGACGGGGCAGAGAATGTTCGGCAGGATCTGCTCGGGCTTCACCAGGTGACAGCGGACGGCCGTCACACTGGCGCCTGTGTCACGCAAGGCCTCGGCTCGCTGTCCATTAATGGTCACCCACTGACCGTATTTCCTGGTGTTAGCGGGTAGGGGAGCCCGTGGGACCATGTCTCTTCCCCCTAAGCACGCCAGGACCATGGCGGCCGGTTCCCACTCTTGCTGGGCCGGCTCATACTCTTCTGGTTCCTCCGATAATCGCTCTTCCCCCAGGGCGGCGGCAGCTACCTGGCGGGGCTTGGGTGTTTGGTTCTGCGGGCAGCTCGGGTCATTGGTGTAGTGGCCGACTCGCTGGCATCGGTGGCACGTGACGTTGGCTCGGAACCCAGGACGCCACGGGGGGTTGCCCCGGCCGGCCGGAGGCGGGGTGCTGGCCACGGGTGTTGCTGGCAAGGCGTCTCTCCCTCGCCCCTGGCCCCCTCCTCCTCCCCGAGGACGGTGCTGGCCTTGGTTGCTTCTGTTCTGTTCGTGTGGCCCCCTCCGGCCCACTCGGGTGCTTTCCCATCGGTCAGCTTCGGCGGCGAGCTGCCGGGGGTCAGTCAGCTTACTGTCGAGGAGGTGCTGCCTGAGCTCGACGAAACAGTTGTTCGACAGGTGCTCCCATACCATAAGGTTAAAGAGTTGTTCGTAGGTGGTGACATGGCTCCCCTTGATCCAACCCTCGAAGGCACGGCTGAAATAGTTCACGTATTCTACCCAAGTTGTACCTGGGATCCGGGTGCAATCTCTGAACCTCTGGCGGTACATCTCGGGTGTGAGGCCGTAGCGGGTGAGGAGGGCAGCCTTCATGTGGTCGTAGGACGACATTTGGTGATCTGGGAGCTGCAGTAGGGCATCGCGACCCTCGTTGACAAACCTCCCCCAAAGTCCGGCTCCCCAATCAATCCGGTCGATCCGGTGGGAGGTCATGGCGATCTCGTAGGCTTTAAACCACTGTTGTATGTCGTCTTCTCGGACATACTCGCGGACAACATCCTTGGGGATGTGGACTTTTTTCTCGATTGGCCCCGGGGTGTGTGGTCGCTCAGGCACCCCCAGTTCTTTATTCTGTTTCCGAAGTTCTATCTCCGCTAGTTGGCGCTCGTGCTCGAGCGTTATTTTTTTCTCCTCCAGCTCTCTCTGTCTCTGCTTCTCTTCTCGTTCTTCTCGGAGCCGTATATGCTCGAGGTTGAGTTTCTGTTCAGCTAACTTGAGTTCCCCATCCATCTTGAGTCGTGCCATTTCCAACTCGTGCAATCTGGTTCTTTCTCTTTCGCGGATTTCCTCCTGCGAGAGGCCCGTTCCCCGCTCCTCGGGAGCCGTGGCGTTCCCCTCTGGTGTGATGCTGCTTTGGTCGGAGGGTCCGGCGACCCCAGTTTCTGTCCACGACTCTAGGGCGTGCTTTAGATCTTCCTTGGTACTCAGGCCGGTGGTAGCAATGCCAAGTTCTATGCAGAATTGTCTCAGTTCGCGGTGGTTGTATTCTTCTAACTTATCCATTTGGAATTTCTCGGTGGAGCTGCTATCTTTGGCTGACATCGTGTTTTTGTCGTGGGGTGAGCTACTCTCTGTACGATTACGCGTTGATTCGGATCGCGCCGCTGGCCACCAATGTTAGAAAGGGTAGACGGACCGGGAGGGTCGGCCGGGGTCAGGAGGAGAGGTCTCCGGGGAGAGCCATCTCCAGCGATCGTACAGACAAGTAACTTCCCCCCCCACAGACAGATACCACACACGGATAAGGTTCAGTGTTCTTTATAAGCACTTCTTAAGGTACGGTTGAATGGTATAAGGAGGTCTGGACTCAGGGGTCCCCTCGATTCAAGTCTCTCAATGCAGGGTAAGGGGGAGCGGGACAGTCTGTTTACCAGTCAGGTAGTTCGGATGAGATGATGACTAGCTCACAATCCTCGAGCTTGGTGGTTTAGTTGGTACGGGCCGCGGCAGCGCCAGAAGGTCCCGGTCGAGATGGTCGGTACACGGTCCGCGGCAGTGCCAGCAGGTCCCGGAAAGATGGTCGATGTACGGTCCGCGGCAGCGCCAGCAGGTCCCGGTGAGGATGGTCGTTACAACGGGCCGCGGCAGCGCCAGCAGGTCCCGACGAGGATGGATGTTGCAGAAGGCCGCGGCAGCGCCAGCAGGCAGGACGATGGTTCACAAGAGCGGGCTACGGCAGCGCCAGTAGTCCGTCAAGGCTGAGTTCTCTCGGTGTCTCTCGACTCCAGGATACAACTGCCTTCCTGCTCCGGAGTTGCCCCAGTTATAGTGCAGGCGCCCTTTGATGTCCGGACCCTCGCACTTGGAGGTCGGAGGGCCCGGGATGAAGGTGTCCAGACACCCAGCAGGGGGTGGAGCCAGCGCTTGGGGGAGCTGGAGGCGATCGGCACCTGGCGGGGGAAGAGCTCTTGACGCTTCGTTCTCCCATTGACCTGCCAAGTGGTCCGCTCACCTCCTGGGTGGATGGTGGTGCCGGGATGTCGGGGCCGGCCAGGCCCGGGGTTAGGGTCGGGGCGAGGCCACGCGGCCTCGTGGTGCAGGGCCCAAGATGGCGGCTTGAACCGGCCGGGGGAGCCGGTGGGGCTGGGCCCCGTGATGAGTAGAGGTCCGAGGGCAGAAGATCCGTCGGGAGACGGGGTACAGGTGCTTTCCGTGGGTTATGCCTGGTGGGCCGGAGCTCGGGCCCTGTCGTGCGGGGAGGGAGCAAGCCCTTCGTGTGGCCTGTCCAACACACAGCAAGACTATGAAGGCATGCCACCTCTTGTTCACTGTGAACCAAACAGTATTGTCGCACCCAAGGCCAAATATCACATGCCAATGCAGAAGGTATCCCCACACTCAGAGACCTGTGAGTACTTTTGAAACCCCAAAGAAATACATTGTGACTCCTGGAGAATCACAACCCTTTACACAATGGACATGTCTCGAATGTGTGAATGTGACACTCTGTGAACACAACACACATGTGTCTGTATAGCAGAAGTCACACAAGGAGGTGCACACCAAACTACATGTACACAGTCATTGTCTGAGCTGCCAGACTCATTCACATCAGCCACTGTTAGGCAGAAATGGCGTATCTGTAAGTACATATACATGGCACCACAATGGTCTGGTTGACTTGGCACTCGTAAGTTGGTATCAGCAACAACCATGGACTAACCCAAATGCTACCACACTGTGGGAACATGTATATGTATGAACTCCAAACAAGTTTTGTTCAAACTGTGCCTTACTTAAAAATGTGCCAGCATGTCCCTGGAAAGTGTGAAGGTGGTGTCTTGTGCACTGCCTTGGGAGACATCTGTCATGCAGGCACATCATTGTCCTTCACAACAAAACAACAAGGTCAAGCATATGAAACATTGAGATATGTTGACAGGTGTAGTGAGTGCCAATGGACATTTTCTCTGAGTAACAACTTCAATAATGTCATTTGTCACATGGCTATCCGTCACCTGATCACAAAGTTGGCTACACATATGACCTACTGACTGTCATCTGGAGTGGCACACATGTCCACACCCGGGACAAGGCATGAGCTAATGGGCTTGCAATTGTTTAGCAAAAAAGCCTAGCTGTACTGTGGGTTCCCCCTCATGGCAAGCCAAAATGTACCCACAGATGTCAGCACGCAAAGTCACAACTGTGTAGCATCTGAACCACACACAGGTGCCAAAAATGTACAAGCAGGATACATGATTGTCAAAAACTGACACAGGCTACGAAGCACGAACATTAAGCACTGGCCAACATCACGGGGGCACTGCACAATGACTTTATGTACTGCGAATCATCACACACAAGTCCGAACTGGCAATGAAACATCAGGGTTGAACATGTACGCCCCTCCCGCAAACACCCACCCATACCTGAGTCAATGTGACTGATACCGATCAAGAAGTGACACCTCTTATTCAGGGTTACAATAACTGTCCTTGAAAACTAGCTCCATTAACACGACATCACCTTGTAGGGCTGCCAAAATATATTTGTCACAAACAAACATCAACAGATTATTGTGAATAGCCACACAGGCACTGCCCAGTGTGAGTATGCACAAGCAAACTGGTGTATCCCTGTCCAGTGGACAAATGTATCACACATGTGAAAAATACTCCCTAGGCCAGGGAACAATGCCACAGAGGCAGAGCCATGCTGAACCCACAGTGAATGTGCACAGTGTTGGATGACACACATGAGTAGGAGGGCAGGCTGTGTCAGGGGACTGTAGTGGGCACACTGCTCCTTGGTCCTGGAATGAGCTGGCTGTAACATTAGCAACCGTCCCGGCACTATGCATATATCCCACTCATGCACATCATGTCTGAGGCCACAACATTGGTAATGCATGCTGCAAGTCTGTTCATTTGAAACCTCACACTCCTATGTTGAGACTCAGCATCAGTGCCAACAATTATGCACCCCCAAATGACTGAACAGGACAGGGCACAGGCAGACCACCCCCCCACATGATGCTGAAAACAATGTGCACCTTGATTAACTGGCAGCCTAGATGACCATGTGCAATAGAGATAACACACAGACCAGGTAACACATGTCAAGGAGGGGAAGGGAGGAAGAACAGCACAGGTTGACTTGGGGGAACAGGATATGCACTGCACATATATACCCTGGCAGTGTATCCAGGCGACTGAGCAGCTACAAAAGCTGGCGACACACAACAAATACACATGTACCTACCCTCTTCCTGCTGCTGTAACTGCCTATCCAGGTCAGGGAAGACCACTGCCAGGACACGCTTCATCTGGTGGGTCAGGCGCCTGCCATGCTTGCGAGGAGCCTCCTCCTTCAGCATGACCCGGGCGATCCTCCGGGTCCAGCACCGGATGTCCTGCCATCTCTTCCTCACTTGTGGCAGGCGCCCACTGCGACCCTCCACCGATTGCACGGCCTTGACGGCATCCTTCCAGATCTTCCCCTTGTGGTAGGCGGTTACCTGTGTGGATGACAAAGTGGGACAACATCACTACACCTGCACCATGTCACAGAGACACACATTTGAACATCTTAGATTTGTTGAACAGGGCATAGTATGCTGGCAAGTAATAGCACCTTAGTCATAGGGACTTTTTCCACTGTGGACGCACCAATGCACTACATGGCATAGTAAGTACACAGGTGGCATGAGGGGTGCGAAACAATCCCACGTGTGTACGGGCCGTACACGCGTGAGTACGTGCCGTATCACTAGGGCCTACGGTACCCCAACTATAGTTATAGGCACATACTCATGCGTGTACGGGCCGTACAAGCGTGAGTACGGGCCGTATCACTAGGGCCTATGGTACCCCTACTATAGTGATAGGCACGTACTCACGCGTGTACGGCACGTACTCACGCGTGAGTACGGCACGTACACACGCCCTCAGAGCATGTGTACTGCGTTTCACAGCTTACACTGGTGATAGGAGGCGCACACGAAAGGAATGGAGGTGTGAGACTCGCACAAGGCTGGACATCAAGTCATTGTCAGTGCAGTCCTTCATGTGCTGGGCCTAGGGGTGTCAGGCAGTGATGTGGCACATGTCTCATCATGTTGTGGCACAATAGATGTGTGATGAGCTGTTTACACTTTAAACATGTCATGTGTGATGGGGCACTACGTGGCACACTTCCCCTTCACACTTTGCACATGTGTGCAAGTAGGACACACGTGTCAAGCACTGCATCACTGGTATGGCACAGTCACCAAAACCCGCAACTGTCCCCTGATGCCAGGTACACGGATAATGACACCTGACATGTGACTACCAGCGTGCCACGATGTGACTATGTCATGTGTGGGTCATGTGTTCCCATGAGCTTGCCGTTGGTGTTCCGTCAACTCCATCTGCTGTTGCAGCATCCAACATGTGTCTGTGTGCATATGTGCATGACACACATATATGCACACCATGCAACATGTGGACTCACACGTTACATGTGTCATGATGGTTCGAAGATGACTTCCTGACATGAGGCAATATCTGCGTTGTCTCAATGTCTGTGTCATCAGTTTTTGACATGTACCCCTTCATGGAAATGTGTGTTACCTTTCCTTTTTAAGATGACATGTGACCTGTGCGTCTAGACTCCCGCCAGCTGTCTGTATGAGATAACATCCTTCAAATGCTGATATGTGGATGTCTGTCACTCATGTAATGTGTCTGGCTGGTCACTTACACTGGCCCACAGCTATTTTAATGGCATGTCACGTCAACATTGCCATGCAACTATTGTGGCTGGCTCTTCGTAGGAGTATCACCTGGCTGGCCTACGTGTCCTGGATGTATTGCACAGACCAGACTCTGTATTAAGCAGATGTGTATTAGCTGTTGAACATGTGCTCACCTCAGTGACATTGGTGTGGTAATGTACTCACTCTTTGTTATTCCTTCCAAATCTCTGCAGGGCACCGCCTCTCCCCAGACGAATGCCAGACCTGGATGCCATGCGTGAACATGACTGCATACGCAGATACCGCTTCTTGCAAGAGTTGATAGAGGACTTGACCCGCCGGCTTGAACCACACCTCCAACCACAACACAGGTATCCTATAGCTCTGACCCCCAAGATGAAGGTGATGGCAGCCCTACATTTTTTTGCCACCGGTACGTTTCAATTGACCATAGCTGATGTCGGTGGCATGTCCCAGACAATGTTCAGCCGTGTCCTGCATGATGTTTTAGAAGCCATGTTGGTGCACCTGGATGAATTCATCCATTTCCCCACTCGTGAGCAGTTGACAGGTATCAAGGGTGAGTTCTATGCCCTGGGGGGGATGCCTCACGCAATTGGGGCCATTGATGGGACACATGTGGCTTTGGTAACACCACAGGCACAGGAGGTAGCCTTTCGGAACCACAAACATTATCACTCTATCAATGCCCTTGTGGTGTGTCTTGCTAACATGCTGATTTCCCATGTCTGTGCCCGTTTTCCAGGGTCCGCACACTATGCGTACATCATGAGGCGTAGCAGGGTGCCAGAAATGATGCTGCAGCTCCACGCGGAACGAGCATGTCTTGTTGGTGGGTATACTCTGTTAGTCCTGTGTTTCGCGCTATCTTTGTATCTTACGGCATCTCCTGACCCACTTCTTCACATGATGTTTCCATGTAGGGGACTCTGGCTATCTCAACATGCCATGGCTGATGACGCCTCTCCGCAACCCCAGAACAGCCGCAGAACACCGGTACAACGACACACATGGGCAGACGAGGTGCGTGATTGAGAGGACGTTTGGACTCCTGAAGAGCAGATTCCGGTGCCTCCACAAGACCGGCGGCGCCCACCCATATGCCCCGGTGAAGGTCTGCAAAATCTTCATTGTGTGCTGCATGCTGCACAACATGGCAGTGGAGAAGGCCGTGCCACTCATCCTTGATCTGGATGAGCAGGATTATCCACCCGTGGAGGATGAAGGGCTTGGGCACGGGGCAAGTGAGGATGAGGATGAGGATGAGGACATCCGGAGTCAGCTTATCCGCAACTTCTTCTCATAATGGTGAGTCCCTGTGTCTGAGTGTGCACGCTTTGAGCCTTGTGTGGCATGTGTTGCAATGTGTGTGTCCAGCTGACTGTGTGCTAAGTGACTTGGAGGTGTGTTCTGATGTGTCATTCAAGTGATGATGTCATTCCACACATTTTAGCTGGGACACTAATTTTTTTAAGAGCATGGTGACAACATCATTCCTGTAGAGTACATGTACATGTCTGCGAATTACTAGCTCTTCGCTGACTTGTTGTGTGTCTGTCCTCCCCAGGTTCTTGCGGCTGTCGTCTGCTCATGTCATCATTGCTCTCCTGCTATTCCTCATGAGTATTGCAACGTGTGCTGGATCAGAGTTACATGCACAGACATGGTGAAAAGTAATTTTGGGTGAGGAGTGCAGCAAGGCATTTTGTGGGTGGTACGTGTTTGTGATATGTGGGGACTGCTCCTGTGCATGTTGTGTTACCATGCATACATGTCGACTCACCATGGGGCACATGACCTGTTGCATGGCTCCTATGAATTGATAGTCACACTTCCTGACAGTCATCTGTAATGGTTTATGGATTCTGATGAAGGCATCAATGTGTGTATAATGTCCCTCAGGAACATATGGGATGCTAATGGTGGACATAGTGTGGGACATCCCCATATGAGGCTCAATGGGGAATTGCAGACTCTCCGTGTGCAGCAAGGGGTGTTAGGCTCAACCCCTTCACTTGTGTGCCAGCTCAGTAAGATTTACCACATCTGTGTGTTGAAGGGGGTGTCCAGTGTAGGTCACACATGGTCAGCCAAATGACCTGTGAGTCTGTTCCAATTGATGCATTTCCCTTAGTGTGAGGCTGAGTAATAAAGGTGTTCGTCACACTCCAAGGTGCCTCATCTCTGTCAATGCAGGTCTCTTGCCACTTTGCATGCAGCATATCTGGCATAGTTGTGGAAGATTATGCATAGGAGTCCATGTGTAGTTTAGCAACATGCATGCAGTTGCTCATGGATTAGGCTCCCTATTGGGCATGAAGTACATGGTCGTGTATGTTTTTTGGCATGTTGGTCCACACAATGGGCCATCAACACCTGCTGAGGGTATGTCTCCTGTGCGCAGGTCGGTCTTCAGTTTCCTGATCCGGTGTCATGCTTCTTTGGTGATTGTGCATGCATTGTCTCTGGGTGTGCCATGTGACACTGGACACTCCTTACTTTACACACGCGCCTGTTGCAGTTGTCCTTCTGACATCCTAGTCTTTGTGTGCAAATTCTGGCATTTGGCAAGGAGATGCCGCCTGCTGCTGCGGCCCCTGCAGCAAGGGCCCACAGAGTATCCAGATTTGGCAACACACATGCCTCCAAGATGCTCCTCACTTCCTCCCTCCACCCATTCATTTGGCTGTCCTCAGCTTGTCTATGCCACTGTTGCCGCCATGCGGTGCCAAAGGCTGGACCATCCGCACTTGCAAGGTGCACATTGCACCACCATCCTGTCCTTGCATAACCCACATCACACTACAGTCTGATGTAGCAGCCACACTCCAAGCTATGTCCATCCGCACATCTAACGCCTGCTGTCAGACATTCCCAGGGCACACACACAACACCTTTGCATGCTGAGTGTGCATCTCCAACTGCCTACACTGCGCTGCCCTGCTTTCCAGGCCCTGTCACGCCAACCAGGTCACGTCCATAATACTCCCCACCGGCTCTGTAGCCCAGCACGGGCATGGGAGTGGGACTCAAGGCTTCAGCATGTAGTATGGTGTCATCGTCTGGGACATGGCACAGGTATCATCTCTCAGCATGTCAATCTACAGAGTGTCCTCTCCACCATCACATGCGCACAGCACCTCATCATCAGCTCGTATGCCATTGACAGCCAGGTGCTCCTCACCCTCAGCAAAGACACAGACATTGGCAGTTCCATCATTCAAGTATGCATGAGATCCATTGATGAATGGCTGCTCACGAGCCACCTGAGGCTGGACTTGTACAGGACTGAGGTGATCATCTGAGGATTGTCCCCTTCCAGCTGGGTCAAGTGCTTGTGTCCCACCCGCAAGAGCCCTGCACAAGCACCCAGTGGCCACACACACAAGATGGTGTGCCTCATGTTTGGTTTGCTCACATTTGCCATGCTAGTCCACAGCATCTGTACCTCATGCTGCAACGCCCTCTGCATTATGCATATGATCCACAGATAGATCCACTCCAAGAAAAGACAGACCATCCCCCAGGTCCATGACAACATCCGTGTCAAATACTGTCCTGCCCTCTACGGAGCAAGTAAATCCAAACTCCCAGGAAACTTGTCCACATCCAGGGTGCATCTGCACACCTCAGCTTCAACACCATGCGCCCCAGCCACCTCACCGTCCACCATAGATAGCTGCAATGGATCACTGTCTGCTGCAGGATGACCTCCACACTCCCCACCCACACTCAGGAGGCAGTCCACAACCCCGACCCCAAACCAACCTTGTATGTCTGTCATCCTAGATCCCGTTGGACCATCTCCGTGCATCCAACCTTGCTCTGGCCACCGTTCTTCACATCCACCGTACTCCAGCATACAGGACATTTTTCTCCCATCTGGCCACACATACCTGGGACTCCCTCCCCGGGAACCTCCACATGAGCCATGACCTCTACGCCTTGATGATAATCTCCCAAATAGGTCTGTCCGCACAGTTTAGCAAGCCCCCCCTCAGCAGCCAGAGACCATCACAGGTGAGTGTTGTGCTCCATGCCTACATTGAATGATACCTTGTGACCCATGTGTGTCCTGTACCAGACTCTGATCCCAGGGTATGGATGGCTGGAGTTAGTTCAACACTCAGGCATAGTTTGACATTTCCACACACATATGTTGTTGAATAATGCAAAATGACAGGAACGTCTCATGACCAAAGTAATATATTTATTTGTGGTGGGGTACGTGTTTTGGTAGATGAAATTAGGTGCTCTACCGGGGGAATAGAATGCAAAGTTCACAGGGGGAGATGGTATCCTTGGCATTGGAAGTCATCAGAGTCCAGGGCACAGTGTTGGTCATCATTGGTCAGACTGTGACCAGCAAGTCCATGTGGCAGAGAATGTCATTGGATGAGGTGCTGCTGTTGCGCCAGAGGGCCAGGTGCCAGGCCAGGTGACCTGGGAGATGTGGATGGTCCGCTGACTCTCACGGTCTTTTCCGTGGATGACCCACCTTCCTCCGGGGACCCTCAGATGCAGGCCTTGACAATGTTTGGGACGCTCCATCAGACGAATCCTCCACCTCCTCCTCCCTCCCTGTGTCTGGTGCTGGTCTATGCCTGGTGGCACAGGGAGGGTTGCCCATGCTTTGGGTGATCTGACAGAGTGATTGGCTCATGTCCCTGTGCACCGCCAGGAGCTCAGCCAGTCTTGCCTCTATCCGTCCTTGGTGTTGTTGATGACTGGCATGATGCTCGACCTGCAGGTTCTTTATCTCATCGAGGGTTCCCTGCATCTCTGAGAGTCTCGACACGACCTGGTTGATGCCTCTGGTGTCACGCCGGTATGTGTCCAGGATGTTGCGTATGTGTGACATACCGGTGTCCTGAGCTGGATGGTCAGGTTTGCGCCTCCGCCTGCCTCCACTCCCACCACCCCTGCCCACTTGAGCCTGGCCTGCCCTTGTGGGCACATCAGGTCTGCGGGACCCCTGAGGGATGGCATTTGCAGGGTTGCCTGCCTCCTCCTGGGTGCCCGGAGAACCTTGTCCCTACTGGTCAGACTGGCTCTGTTGTTCAGTGCGAGCAGGGCTCCTGGGTGTGTCCTGGGATGTGGCAGGAACGGGGGGGTGGTTGGCACAGATGTACCTGACGCAGGTGCTGCAGGGGCTTGGGCACCAGAGGGTCCAGGTTGGTCGGGGTCATCCACGGAGTGGTGAGAGTCGTCGCTGCCGGTGATATCATCTTCACGCGGAGCCTGGGACTGTGATTCTTCCCCCCCAGTGTTGGGGGGAGATCGACGACGTTGCCCTGTGTGTGAGAGAGAGACAATGTTAATGGTGTTTCATGCGACATCTATGTTTCATACATATTCAAGTTGACACAGTTCCTCCAGGTAGTTGGATGTGCCTAGCATTCCTCTCAATGTCCACTTGGGGATGGGTATGTTGCGGGGGACAGATTGGGATGTTCTCCTGAGTGTTTGACCTGTAGATTGTTGGCTATGATGCTTATTTGGCTATGGATTGGTCTTGTTGTGTCACATGTCCATTGTGGGAGTATGTAAATCCGTTGCGTGCCCCGGGGGTGTGTGCTTGTGTTAGGGGGGGGTGTGACCGGCGTGCTGTTGTGTGTAGTGTGAGTTGTCATTGGGTCTCCCAGGTGATGCGTCTGTCCCCTCATGGTGCATGCTGTCATGACAGTGAGTGTGAGTTCCTGTGCTAGATACCTGTGCTTGTGGAGTTGGTGTTTGAGTGTACAGTGGTCCCAGGTGGGCCTTGTGCTGCATACAGCAGGGCCAAGTGTCAGCTACCTTGTCAGTACGTTGCCAGTCCCTGTGCATTGTGCATGGGTATGTACCTATGCCATATGGGCTGAAGGCATTGGTGTCTGCGTCTCATTTTCACAATGTGTTGTGTGGGGCCCACCCTCCCAGCCTCCCGGACATCCAGTCTTGTGTTTGTGGTTGTTGTAGCCTTGGACATGGCCTTGCCTTGATTTGTGAAGGGTGCATTGAGACGTTAGTGGCATGAGCGTGGTTTTTGAGTGTGGTTGTGGGCGGTGAGTGCTTGGGGGAAGTTGCGCGCATTTGGTGTATATGTGGTGTGGACCCCATTGCCCCCATGTTACGTAAGTTGTTTGTGTACTCACCAGGCTCTGCGACTCCTTCGTCTCCGTGTACTCCCACCGGCGGTAGCAGGGCCATCACGTTCTCCTCCCAGAGATGGTAGTGTACGGGTCTGCGGAGCGGCCCACCTCCAGTTATGTTACTCTGGGCATATTCTTCGTTCATTTTCCTCTTGACCGCCCTGCGCAGATCGTACCACCTGGCTTGGCATTCATGCCTGGTCCTTCGGATGGGTGCAACAGCATTCACCTTATCGACAATCCTCTGCCACATGGCAGATTTTCCATCTATGCTGGTCTGTCTGACCAATGTTCCAAACAGCTGTGGCTCGACTCTGATGATTTCGTTGACAAGGAGGTCCAGCTCCGCCGTTGTGAACTTTGGATTCTTGTCTGTGGGCATGGTGTGGGGTGTGGGTGTGGGTGTGGATGGTTGTGGGTGTGTGGGTGTGAATGTGACTGTGTGTGTGTGAATGTGAAGAGGGGGATGTTTGTGAAGGAGGTTATGTGAAGGTGTGTGAGTGAAGGTGTAGTGAAGGTATCAGTAATGTAGAGTTGTTTCTCTGTGGGGTCTTGCAGCAGTGGGTCTGTTGCAAAGGCTCATGGGTTGTGTGTGTGGGCCCTTTTTATTGGTCCATTTTTGGGTGTGGCTGTGTTTGAATTTTGGTGGGTGTGTTATAAGAGGTGGTTGTGATTTGGTCCTCTGTTTGGCTGTTTGGATATGCCAGGTCAGTCATTGAGATGTATTTTGTCATGTAGACGTGTTTTGTGGTGTTGTGCGAGTCAAATTGACCCTCCTTGTGCTGTTTTACAGTGTCCTGGTTCTGTAAGAGTCTTTTTTGCGTAGGTACGGTCCGTACATACGCGATGCTGGGTGAGGGTGCTGGGGTATAGTGTTGGAGTGCAGTGCATACATGCGGTGGGGGTACGGTGTGTACACGTGCGTGCCTGGGGTACGGCGCGTACATGCGGAGGTACGGCGCGTACATGCGGGGGGGTAAGGCGCGTACATAGGGGGGTACGGCGTGTACAGGTGTGGGCCTGGGGTACGGCGCGTACATGCGGGGGTACGGCGCGTACATGGGGTTAAGGCGCGTACATGGGGGGGTACGGCACGTACATGGGTGTACGGCCCGTACATGGGGGTTACCGCGCATACATGGGGGGGTACGGTGCATACAGTTGCAGGGTTGGGGTACAGTGCGAACTGGGGGGTAAGGCGCGCACATGGGGGGGTACGGCATGTACATGCAGAGGTACGGCATGTACATGTGGAGGTACGGCGCGTACATGGGGGGTAGGGCACGTACAGGGGAGTACGGCGCGTACATGGGGGGGTACGGCATGTACATGGGGGTACGGCGCGTACATGGGGGGTACGGCGCGTACAGTTGGGGGGCTGGGGTACAGTGCGAACAGGGTGGTGTACGGTGCTGACATATTGGGGGGTGGGGGGGTTGTACGGCTTGTACACGGGCATAGGTTTACCCGTGTACATGTGTGCTACTGCGTTGGCTCCGTACGGGCCATTTTACGTGCGATTGTGTATTTGGACGGACGGTCGGGATCGTGCTTGTGCGCTCGGACTTGTGTTTTAGGATTTGCACGTAAAAATGTCCGGCTCACTCTCGTACACTTTTCCCGATGATATTCGGACGTAAAAACTTTCCGACACACTCTCGTACACTTTTCCCGACGCTATTCGTAGTTATTTATCACGTACGAATCGTACTTGGCTGTTTGTATGGTACTTGTACGACTCGTACGTAAAAAAATACGGATACGGGTCGTAAGCAAATTATTTTTAACGGATCGGAATCGGCACCTAGGTGTCAGAATCTAACCCCACCTCAACACACACAAAATCATGTAGTTTCTGGCTGGGTGCTGGGTTTGTCCTCAGATCATACCAATGGCTTCTTCGGGTCTTGAAGGCGTGGACTCCTCCAGCCCTCCATTCTCAGGTCCGACCTCATCGGTAAGGGCGGGTAACTCACTTGGATTTCGCTGTGTTGGTGTCTCCATACCTTCAGATGGTGTTGTTCCATTCTCCCTTCGAGTGCTATTGCCTCCTGAGTGTCCATATTGTCCTCATTCGCCTCCACCCTTCTGTTCGGTGCCACGGTGGGGCTGAACCATGAAACATTCCTTGTTTTTACTTCCTGCCCTCTGTGACCAGTGATCATGGTTCCATTTACCGGGTTCACGGTCCATGTGCCTCTCTCAAACGGGGTGCAGAACTTCACCCTGGGTGACGGTCTCTTACCAGGACGCA
Organism: Triturus cristatus; assembly: GCF_964204655.1. Taxonomy (NCBI): domain Eukaryota; kingdom Metazoa; phylum Chordata; class Amphibia; order Caudata; family Salamandridae; genus Triturus; species Triturus cristatus. Next base: position 874,157,949 of record NC_140587.1, read on the forward strand.
ATCTCCCAACACCAGGTGTCTGGTATCAGTCTTTTGGACTTTACTGGCTCTCTCGTTGATCCTCTGTCTTCTCTTCTCCAACGGACTCTATCCTCATCAGGCTGTTCTGATTGCCACCCTGGCCCAGTTGGGATGCTGTCCTTAACTGGTCATTGGGCATAGGTGTGCACTGCATCGTGCAATTGGGAGTGTTATGGTAGGTTCTTAGGAAACGTTGCAGAATCCATTTGCTATTGTTGTTTTGGTCAACAGTGGCTCACAGGGCTTTGTTCAGCTTACACATAAATTGCTCTATGGTACCATTCATCTGGGGACACTGCTGGGGTATTTTCTGATTATAGATTCCCTGGGTCATCAAGTGCTCTCTAAACTCTGTCCCTTGAAAAGAAGGACCAATGCCAGTTTTGATTACTTTTGATATGGCATATGTTTTAAATGTTTTCTCTAACAGTGGCTTGACATGGGCAAATGCTGTGGTTGCTAACAGCTCTACTACTGGACATTTGAACCAGTCATCTACCATGACCATGGTCAGTCTCCCATCCAGGAAACTTCCAAAGTCTAGGATTACATTTTCCATTGTGGAGGTGGGACCTTCTTCCATTGCCACTGGGGCTGGTGCACATGATCTAGCTTGTTTGGCAGAGTCACATGGTCTCCTTCTCCTTTTCATCCATGCCTGGGAACCACACTTTGCTGCTCATCTCTACCATGGTGTTCTTGATGCCTTGGTGGCCTTTATATGCCAAGTAAATGACCCTGTTTCCTGGGACTAGGAAACTACTATTCGGTGACCACTCATTATCATTCCTTCCCCCATGGAACTTAACTCATCTTGAATTCTCCACAGATGTGAGACCCTCGCCTTTTCTTCCGGGAGCCACTGGTTTGCATTTAGCAAAACACCTCCACTCATTTCCACTGATGGCCTCTTCTACTCGGCAGAGCCCTTCATCTTCTGATATTGCCTGCATGGTATTGTCAAGCATCATCACTCTGGGGCATGCAGTCATGGTCACCATGCATGCAAACTCCCCTGGCTCTTTGCTGTTTCTGCTTGGTTCCTCCACTTGGTTGGGCGGTTGCCTTGAGAGGACGTCAGCCAGGTTTCCAGCTCTTGATCCATAGATCACACAGTATGCTAGCAACTGCACTGCCCACAGCCCAATCCTTGGTTTTGGATGGGGTGTCATACCCTCAAACATACTCACTATAAGCTTGTGATCAATTCTCACCTTGAACACTTGTAGCAATGACTTTAGTGATATTCATTTGATGGTGAGGGCCGCACGTTCAATTTGCGTGTAGTGCGCTTCGGTGGCTGTCAGTTCATGACTCGTGAATGTGAGTGAAGCCCATACACTAGGCTCTTCTTCATGTGTCAGGACTGCCCCATAACTAGGCCTGGGCCAAAATTCCGTTCCGTTCACGGAAATTGCAATAATTTGTAATTTTCACGTTCCGCTGAAAGCGCGAAAATGTAAAAATTTCCGCATTGCACAGCTTAGCGATAATTTGTTTCTTGCTTGCGCTGTAAAATAATACATTCTCGCGTGTGCGCGATCGTCTTACCAGAATCCCCGCGTTCGCTGACAAGTTTTCCCGGTCCGGGCGCGTTCTCCACGAGATGTTGGAATGTTGGTAGCCATTTGCGCTGTCTCGCGACAGTTCGCACCCGCAGTGACGTCATGCGTCGCGCAATCACGTCTTTCTTCTCGCGATCATGCACCGAGAGACAACTCAAAACAAGATGGCCGCACCCGCGAGCAACTAGATGGGTAAGTTGGCGACCCGCAACCATGCAGAAAATCTCGTGAACATGCGGGGAAAAAACTTCCGCATCTTCGCGATATTTCCGCTTGTTTGCGATAATTTTAAACATTTTCGCGATAATTTGCGAAAGTGGATTTCGCAAATTCCGCCCACCCCTACCTCAAAGCCAATCAGATTGCTCAATTTTTTGTTAAAAGTTTTGTGCAATGGGAGTGCTGGGTGACTACTGTGGGATTTGTCATCCAAATCACTAAAGTTTGAACCATAGTTCCTTAAAAAGCACGACACAGATTTATCCAATATCACAATAAGCATGTTTTATGAGAACAGATGTAGCTGTCTGCCAAATTTGGTGTAATTGTCTTCACCTATCTTTTCTGATTCACTTCCCAAAATTCCTATGGTGATAAACATGGGAAAAAGGCATTTTGATACGTCCCTTTTTGTCGACCCCCTACCTTACAGATCACCCCCAAAACTTTACAGGAAGGAACTGAGGTGGATGAAGTTTAGTTTTGAAAAGTTTAATGAATATTTGTGAAATGGCACCAAGGTTATTAGCAAAACATAAAAATGTTCTTCCTCTAGAAACATGGAAACTCTGACCAAAATATAACTACACAGTGGTGACCATCACTGTGTACTACTTACATATATCTATAGGTGTGTGCCAATATAAAATTACTACCTTATTTTTTGTTACTTTCCTACAAAGAAAGTGTGATATGCATGTCATCCATACATATGGTGTTTTCACATCCTTCACCTTAGAGAAATTTACCTTAGACATACACTAACAAAAAAATAAGGAAATATTTCCTCTTTTTAAAAGTTTTTTTCCTTAACACAAAATGGAGAAATCATGACAAATCTTGGGCAAATTACTTGTAAATTATGCTTGAAATTGGTAAATAAAGAGGAGGCGTGGTTACTTTCCACTTGCCTATAGACCACATTGACAATCATCTTTCTTCCAAGACCCTTCTCTGTTCCCTTCAATTTCTTCAACAGAGGCTGATTAGCTTTAATTTTCACAAACACCTCAAGAGTCTTGACAGTGATTATATTCAGAGAATGCTTTTTTTATCTGCAGAAAAAGCCTAACAGTAGAAAGTACAGTTAATATCTTTTTATTGGATTTTGTTGCAAGCTCTTCCCTTTCATTTGTTTAGATATTTTCACACAGGCGTTTAGACCATATATTTTCTTCTCGCTATGCCAACTAAATGTACTGAAGACAATCTGAAGTTGCTTTTGCCCTTTATGCTTTCTAACTCTCACCAACAAGAATTCCACATCCTTCGAGCACTTCCAAGATAATTATATCTTTGTGGTTAATGCAGCTTTTCTTTCACAAGAAATGATACTTCTGGTTATAAAGGAAGCAGTTAGCTGTAAAATGATGATGCTTGCTCTGTGTTTGGCTCACTACCACCAGTTGTTTCTTATAACGTATTACTTATAAACAGTGTTAATTGCAGTGTTATGGTAGCCCCAGGTCCCAGAAGAAAATGTTGTTGTACCTTAATATTCCTTATTAACTATGAAGTAGATTGTGCATATGTATAAGGGATTCTACTTTTACTGAATAGAGTTTCTATCTAGAAATACACCTTAGGAATATGTGTCACTATATCATGTTGCAAAATATCTTGCATCAATTATAATGTTTGAAAAGCAAGAAACATTGAAATTCACCAGTTATAGGTTAATGAGATAGGTATAACTAGAGGAGGGTGGAACACATGTAGTTTTACTTCATGGAATTCCACTGAGTTACCTAAACATTCTACGAGATTCTGCGGAGTTCACTCAGTGGCAGAATTCCAATCTGTCACACTGCTCATGCTGTTTCTTAGCGCTAGTAGCTTGTCCCGTACTGTAATGGCCCCACGAGGTGTGCAAGAGGGTGCTGGTTCTTTCTGCTGCTCGAGAAGCTTTTCCTACTAGAGTGGCAACTTTTATAACACCAGTGGGAACTTTCTCAACACATGCAGTAGCGACCTGCCAGGACTGCCTGCATTGAGAAAGCTTGCTGGTAGGTGGTGGTCTCACTCACATTTGCCAACTTAATGCATCCAGCAGTTGGAAGAGTTTTTGGCGATTTTGGCATGCGCAGAGGGCAAAACTCCACTGGAGGGGAAGAGTTTACCACCTACACCTTGTTATCTCTCCCCCAATCCACCCCACTTGTTTCTTTGTATTTCAACCTAGCCTTAAAGTGAATTGGTAACATTGCTGTTCTGAGACACTTGGTCTATTAGGTTAAGCTATGATCATGCCTTGAGCTTGAATATCATAGGCAAGGCCTCTGTAAACTCAAGCTTTTGGACAGGGACACAACTGTTCCTTGGCTACTTGACATTAAAAAATGGTTCTTAAAGCTGGGTTTGGAAGCACTATGGATCAAGCATTCTAAGATTAACCCATCTAAAATGCTCTTGTTAAGAATGCATCTTGGGGTATTTCAAAAGCAAACAAATGCCTACATAATGTTGACAGTAACAGCCTTACGGGAAGGTTCTTGCCTATAAAATCCTCTACCCAGTTTGAGCCTTGCCTTAATGAGGTTGTTCCACAGTGAGCCAAAATGCTTTATGTCAAATTTAGGGTGGGCACTCTAGCTGTAAACAGTGCACTCACAGGTGGAATAAGAAGAACATAGAGGCGAGTGATATGCATACTTGCCTCTTCTATTTGGATAGGGTGGAGTCTATAGGACATATTATGTTTTGTTGTGCACTGTATCTATCAGCACAGGCCAAATGGCTGAAACCTTATTGACAGAGTTTGGGGTTTCAGCATTATGCACTCGCTTTTCGAACCCTGAGTTATGACACCAGCAGCAGTCTTCTGCGTTAGCAGATTTTTATTGGCAGTGAGTGTGATCGGAAAACGATTAGGTCTCCCACTATAATATATATATATAATATATAATTATAATTTACATCTAGCCAACTTGCAAGTAGGGTTGTTTAGAATGCCTGTTGGTTTTTAGCCTCTGAAAATTAGCATTCGCTTTTTATTTAATCTGGATATTTTGTGGGACCCTGTAGGGCATGTGTTTGTACCTGTGTTGTGAGACGAGAGCCATCGGCTCTTTCTGCTAACTATGCTAATATTATGTAGTCATTTTTTAGACAAATTATGGATGAGTTTTATCTTATAGGTTCTGAGCTTTTAATTGTACTAATTCACGTATCCCCTTCACTTAGTTGTGATATGGTTTGTGATTGCACTCAATTTAGATTTTTATTAATACCATGTTATGTATGAATTTTGTACTGAGACATTGCAGACCATTTGAGTTTTGTCTCTGGTTCCGCATTTAAACTTTTCTTGTGTAATCCAGTCTAGGGGAGCATCTTTTGCAATTGTTTATGGTAGTTTTTTGTGCTGGTTTACATACCAATGTATTGTATTTTTATCTGTTTTTGTGTTAATTTAATGGCCAATGTCTGAAATAAAGTATTCTACTATTAATGCCCACATCAACCTATACATTGTACCCTGTCCATTCATTGCTTATGAACCTACATATTACATTTCCCATGAGAAGTTAAATTACATACAAGCTACTGCTTCTCAAAAAACTCTATAAACTGCTAGGTCATTTTAGAAAACAAAGAAGGTATTAAAGAGCCCACAAGCTTACAGCATCTAATGACTGCATGTACATGTTTGCATGTACAAAATAGAAATTGTGTAGTACTGGAGGCAACTTTGATTCACTATAATAAAAAATATATGGTGTACTATCAGCAAAGTTTTAGGTTAACAGTACTTTTTTATTTTTTTTTTGTGTCCTCATTTTGCCGACTCTCATGTTGAGACTCTTCCTATCTCTCTATACTGGGTGCGAAGGCCATCAGAGAGAGGAAGGAGTACTATTTTTCTGCACTGCATCCTGACCTCCTCTTCTGTTATCTCCCTTCTCAAGTTGCTCTTCTGTTCTTCTGTCAACTGTGGAAGCCTTGCCTGTTTTAACCACTCATCTATATTCTCTTGGACTGGCGATATAGTCTCCTTGTAAAGCTCACTCATTAACTCTCTGGCCTCCCGGCATATATCTACATTCACACATAATGCTTCCCCTGACTCTCTACTATTTAAGCTTCTTATTGTGTTTCTGGCTCTATCCGCTTTCACCTTCCAAGCCAAGCTACATTTCTCCTCTTAGGCGAAATTTTGGAGCTTTCTCGCCTTCCATCTCTCAAGTAATTTTTTATCTAGTTGCGCCTGGAATTTAGCAGGCAAATCCTCTAAATCTTTAGCCAAAATAGACACATTAATTGCATCATCTAGGGAGGCCTTCTGTAAATCCCTCTCTTTCATCTTGATCTCCCTAATTGTGCTCTCCTCTTCCTATTTTGTTAACTTTCTTTTCCCCCTGTTATAGACTTCAAAATCCCCCTTAAATATGCCTCAAAGGCATCCCAGGCCAGTTGCTCGTTTGCTGAACCTATATTTATCTGAAAATATTCCGCTGTTTTTCCCCCAAATCGCTTATCACTTCCTCGTCCAATAATATATTCCTGTCTAACGTCCACCTCCTTTGCGTCTCCTTTCCGTGGAGCTTCAGGGACATAGCTAATGCGGAATGATCAGATAAAATTGCTGGAGTGTGCAATACTACATCTATATCCGCATATAAGGCCTGGTCTACGAGAAAATAATCTATACGAGAACGATGTCTATACTTTTTGCTATAATAGGTGAAATCTCTTATTCCATCATTCTTACTATGCCAAATATCCACTAAATTAAATTATTTTATCATGCTCTTTAGTCTAGCAAATGTTTTTGGGGGTAACATATTTCACACGTGACGTTCCGTCTAATTCTCTATTGAGAACCAGATTGAAATCTCCTCCTAAAATGATGAGTGCTCCTGTTTCCAATAAACAGGCTTCAAGCATTATTAAGGGTACAAGGTTATCCTCATTATGCCCATAATATACTGCACAAACCAAAGGCCTATCCTGTATCAATATAGTGGCCACTAACCATCTCCCCATAGCATCAGTCTCATATTTCACAACCCTGATACCTAGATTACTCCTTATAATAATGGCCACACCTCTAGAGCTCCCCATTTGGTCTGAACACAACACCTCTTGAACACAACGTGACTTACAGACACACTGTCTACACTCCTGCCTCTCTAGATGTGTCTCTTGTAGAAAGATAATTTGTGCGGCACTTTCCCTTTAAAAATTCTAACACCTTGTATGCCTTTTTTCTACCTTTTAATCCATTAACATTCCATGTCAAAAGACTTACTTTTTTTAAATTATCCATATTATCCATATTCTGCTCTACTTTCCCCACAACATTCCATCTCCTTTAAGATACGACCTATATTGTATCTATTTGCCTTCCTTTTCGAATTTAGCATCCTGAGGAGAATTTATTTTTCTTTTTTCCCTTTGCTCCCCACACCCTGTGCCCTCCCTCCTCCTCGTGACCCCCCTTTTTACTCCCTGGGTGCTCCAATCCGCCTTTCGTGATCCCCCCCATTCCCAACAAGAAAGAAATCTAAAGTACCGGGGAAAAAATTGAAGAAACAGTGCTATATATATATACAAACTCTACAGCCTACGACTACATCTCCAACACTGTATTCCAAAATACTCATCCCTCCATCTGTGCTAGGAAAGTATCAACTTCTTCCGGATTATAAAAGTTATACATCTTATAGCGCCACCTTATTTTTAGTAGTGCTGGAAATTTCATCTGCACCTAAGCTTCCTTGCTCCGAAGTTTACTCATCCGAGATCCCAACTCCCACTGCCTCTGTACTGTTCTTTTACCTAAATCTGACCTTATTTGGTAACTAAAGTCTTCATATTTTAATATTCCCTCCTTCAATGCTCTTCCCAACACCAGTTCCTTCACTGCCTATGTTTGAAAATGTATCAAAATTCTCCTCGGCACCTTCCTGGCTGGATTTAGTTTAAAGGGATCCCTATGGACTCTCTAAATCTTCTTCTCCAACTCGATATCCGGTCTATCTTTCAAAACTCCTTCTCTTAACAGCTTACATATAGAAGCTTTAATATCTTCCTTCTCGGACCCTTCTGGTATTTTAAAGACTCTCAAATTATTGTGTCTTGCCTGCGTGTCCATCCTCTCATATCTTCCTCTAGCGCTCTATTCTACCTTTGTAATTTTTCTAATTCCTTTGAGTTCTCAGTCACAGCTTCCGACAAAATCTTCACTTCCCCTTCCAAGATTCCAGTTCGCTGTGCTATATCATCAAGTTTTCCTTCCAAAGTCTCGCATTTGTCCTGAATCCCTCTCTGATTTGTCTCAGAAATCTCAAATTTTGCTAGAATGTCTTGCCTCAAACTCAAGAACATATTTTCTATCTGGCTCTTCACTCCTCCTGTGGCTCCTTCTACCATTCCTTCTATGCCCATACTCGTACCTGTGACTTGCTGATTCTCTAAATTCTCTTCTCTTGGAATACGCCCTTGAGAGGGAGGAAGGGACACCCAGTGGGTGGGAGATGGAGTAGTAATAGGGCAACCATCAGCCTCTTCATTTCACACCCCACACCCATAGTGACTGAGGGCGACTAGTGTAAGTTGCAGACAAATGTTACAAAAAAGTTGCAGCTTACTTCAAATCCTGTTGCCAAATATATATATATTTTTGAAGTTTCAAGTTTAATTTATTTGATTTAGTTCTCTGCTGAGAACAATACATTTGAAAACAGAATGTTTGTGATAACAATATAAGTAAAAATAACATTCAATACAAATTTAAAAAAGATTTTAAGAATTTAAACAGGTGATGACACCCAAATTCATCAGGGGGGATTTAAAAAGCGAAATCAAACTCTGTACAGATGAGCTGTTGTATCTAAATTGGACTGTTTTTAAGTAGCGCCTTCTAGCCTCAACCAGTTTCAAGTTTGGGCATATCGGCAGTACGTGCTTCAGAGCTTGCACTCCACCATTGCAAAGATCGCAGATGCTCGTCACATTTTCTCTTTTAGTCCATTTAAAAGAAAGTGAATTAAAAGGGAGTAACCCAAGCCGCAATAAAATTATACAGTGCCGAATTTCATGCCTTAAAGAGAAACGAGTATATTGTTGAGCCTGTTTGTATTCGATTGATTCTGCATAGAGTTCATAATGATGTAGTTTAGTACAGTGCTGAGTATCCAGCTCTAAGCTGATCCTCAACATCAGATATTTCAGGAAGAGCTTCAATTGTGCGGGAGTCCACATTTTGATAATTTGAAAGCAATAATCATATTCCGCCTAAAGATGTATTTAGTAGATTTGGGCTTAAATGTCTGAGTTTTTAGTAGAAATCTTAGGGTGCCTTGATCTGCATGAAGAAGATTGTAAGCCCATCTTAATATGTTGGTAATTACTCTGGCAAAGGAGCTGACTAGAGAAAATTCCAAGCGCAGTGCTAATGCTGGGACAGCTTTGTGGACCTTAGCCAATTTGCTGAGAATTTTCCCTTCTTTAGTTTGAATTAGATGCCACTGGTTAATTGGAATGTATTCCAGAGCGTAAGATAAGATGGGGGATCTTAGAGCTGTAAACCTGTAATAAAGCACTGAAGTGCCTTTGGCCGGAAGAAGAATATAATCGTAAGAGCGTCCCCTCGTGGATATCTGCTTTACGATTCAAATGCTGCAGGTGAGGAGAGTTTGATAAAGTTTGGGTGACTATTCACCCCATGTAGATATATTCTTTTACCACTTCTATTATTTCCACCCAATGTCCAGTTGTATTTTGTGTAACGGTTTTTCCTTCTCAATGTGACTACTTTCGTTTTTGTTATATTTGGAACCAAGAAGTTTTCTTTTGTGTATCTTGTTAGAACGTTTAGGTTCCTTTGTAATCCAAATGGGGTAAGGTCGAACATTATCACATCATCGGCATACATCATTATATGTATGTTACGTGATGCAATCTTTGGAGGGAAATTCTCAACCTGCAGAAAACTATCTGGGAGGTCACTAAGGTATAATGAGAAAAGTAAGAGAGTCAATCGGCAACCTTGCCTAAGGCCATTTAGTGTGCATTTGTACCCTGCACCAAGTTTCTGAGTGTAGTGAAATGATTAAGTAAAGAAGATTTTCCGGGATTCCCTGATTTCTGAGTTTGTTCCAGAGTGTTGGTCTGTCCACTCTGTCGAATGCTGTTGAGAAATCGACCAAGACGGCATAAACGACCTGAGATTTTAAGATCACGTATTTGTTGATAATTGTCTGTAATACTGCTATGTTATCTGTTCCCGAATGTTTCTGTCTGAACCCGGCCTGATTAAAATGGATCTCTCCGGAAGAAAAGTCCCAGTCTTTGAGATGGTCCAAGACACTTGCCGCAAAAATCTTCCCAGTTGCATCCAACAATGCGATCTGTCGATAATTACCTGGTTGCAGCCGAGATCCTTTCTTGTGGATTGGAATCACAATGCTCCCCCTCCAGGATTTAGGGATTAAACCAGTAGAGTAGCAGTGAGAATATAATGGTGCTAAAAGTTTACTCCATTCATCGGGATTGCTTTGTAATACCTTTATTGGGATTTGATCCGGGCCCATCGCGGCGGACGATCTTGCTCTCTTTATACAATACTCTATTTGGCGAGCCACAGGAGGAGAACTATTTAGATTGTCTTTTCGTTGCATACTTGATAGTTGACTCCATTTTTCTTGATTCAAATTAGGTTTATATAGGTTGCGTAAATATATTTCCCATTCAGTTTGGAGAAATGGTGAATCTTGCAAGGATTTCTTAGTTCCTATTTGTTTAGCTATTAAGGTCCAATACTCCGGAGTATTATTTTGTTTTGCTGCAATTTGAATTTCGACCCAGTTTTTGTCCTGTTGCGATTTTCTAATTTTTTCTTTTTCCCTCCTCCGATGTTTTTTAAATGTTTCATTTCTTGACCTCTTGTCTTAGAAAAGTGTAAACATTTCTGCCAAATTAATTTATTCAACATGGTAGCTCTTGTATCCGAGTTTTTTCTTATGTGAGATTTTATTCCAAAGTCCTTCTGTTTTGTAGATACCTGTAGAACTTGCATAATTTTAATAAGCACTAGTTCCAAATTTTCTATTGGGTCCAAAGAGTACGTGAGTTGTAGTACTTTTACGTTGTCAAATACGTAATTGATTTATTTAAAGGCGAGGGATGCCCATGATAATCGCCCTTGGGTCTGGTTCATAAGAGCAGAACTTTGTAAATGCATAATGGTCCCCGGAGAAGTGCATTGCAATATTATTTCGGTTACTAGTCTTAGTGTTGCATTGTCATTTCCCTGTTGGAATTTTGTACTTAATTTTACAGCTGCACCAAACAGATCTTGGCTGCATATCATGTAGTCTAGAATAGAAGTGAGGGTGCCTTTTCTAGTGAAGGATGCTGGTATATCACCGTCAGTACGTCCATTTACGATGACACCATTTATTTTGGGAGAGAAGATAGTAGGATTTTTCCTCATTTATCTGCCATGATCCCAAGGGGGAACAGTGGCATAGGAATTAATAGAACTTCTGCTTGTTCTTCATAATCCCATTTTTCCAGGAGATCATCAGATATTTTTCCATTGAAATCTCCTATAAGGAAAACAGGAGGGAATCCTCTTTCTTCCACCACCTTTTCTATTCCTTCAAAAGATTTTACCAAAAGGTTGTCTTTCGAAGGACCTGGTGGAATGTAAACGTTAAAGATTATTAGGTCTGTTGTAGAGTCCTTGGTGACATGCCAGCTTTTAACCTTTAGGCATTGGATAGTTTTTAGATGCATAGGGATCACTTCCTGATCCCAGAAGTAGTCCTCATGGAGCAGATTGGCTGATCCTCCTTTTGCGTGGCCCCGAGTCACTGGTTCTGACGCTTTGTCATTAACAAAATAGTTGTTTAGATCGAAGGGCTTTGTTGCCCAGGTTTCTTGAAGTGAGACCAGCACCGGGGAATCCTCCGTAATTAATGTCAGTTTCTCTTTGTTTTTTCCTGCTATGTTCCAGGATACAATGGACAGCCTACTGTTAAAAAGGGAGTTTGGTTTCCTTTCCCTGTTTGTGGCTATTTAAGGACTCTGGTATCCCAGACCAATGTTGTTCTTTTGGGAAGCTCTCCTGTTTAAGGTTGTTTTTGTTCCAAATCACTCTCTCTCCATTCTCTATCGAAATGGTAAGATTTTCATTAGGGATAGTAAAGTTTAATTAGGGATTCCCACATAGTTTTTGAGGTTATTGATTTTGTCATCGCAAGATATACTATTTTTTTCCTGAAGTTTCCCCTTTATTTGAATTCCTTTATTGTTTGCTGCGCTGACGTCATATCCATTTTTACAAAGAATCTCGCACTCATTTAAAATTATTGTTGGAATGACACACGACCTAAATTCCACAATGGCCACCGTACTTTTAGACTTTGACGGGAATACCACTAGTTTTATTTCTGAACTACTGAGGGACTGTAATTTAGGGATCTTGCGTATTAGATTCACTATCCTCCCTCGATTTAATGGGTTGTTTCCTGTTGCCAAATATGTGAGAAAAACTAATGCTGCTGATGTTAAAGATTTGTCATTTAGAGCTATCAAAAATTTCCATATTAACTGGAGATTTATGGTGCAGATATTTTTTTCAAGGCGTTTAATGAAAATTCTGAGACAATATACAGTTTTTTAAAATGTATAATTTATGGGAGACTCAAATGGTTCAAGCCACAATATTATTGTATTTGTTGTTCTAAAGGTGTACATTATTTTACTCATTTCAGGAATATGTGTATTTTCACAAACTACAAAGGGTTCTGCATAGAAAATTGCTGTGCATGCCTTTTTAGTGACTGGTGCATAGATGTGAAGTTGTTGAGTTCAAATTCTGTGCCAGTTTACTTATTTAACATATACATCTCAATAAATAATCACCAAACACTGTGTTGAACTCTATTCAATGTTTAATAAATTGCTGATTGAATTAATGTTTACAGAGACATCACAAAGGCTATTCAAAAAGGTAACATACACCTCTGAGTAGTTTGCATGTGTTTATTTACTCTTACATACATTGTGGATTGAATGAATCTATACAGCGACATTATGTTATTAACACTCCTGCATACTATTAAAACACAGCATACTATCTATTGAATGTGGGTGATTTCACAGATATACTTCATGTTTAACATGTAAGAACAAGTTGCACCTATTACCACTACAAAGGTTATAGAAAATTGGTTCTAAGTTTAGCTAGTTGCAAACCTTCCTCTTTTGAAAATGTAAGGCAAACTGTCTCATTCATTGGATGTTATCACCAATAATTTCATTTGTGATGTTTTAGTGATGTCATCAATAATGTCATTTAACATGTTATGATTGATATTTTATATGATGTCAAAAGCAGTTCATGGCAGGGTTGCACATTATAGTTAGCTCACTAAAATATAACTGGCAAATTTCGGTGTTTTTTTGTTTTTAAACATTTTTTAATCTAATTTAAGCAGCTAACAATAATAAACTTTTTTTCACTGAACTTCAGTTTTTTTCACTGTAAACTAAGATTGTATTACCATACCAAACTAAACGTCACATTAATGTTTAAAGTTTTCAGTGAATTTCTGTTGTTTTGTTATGTAAGGAAAGAGTATATTACCATACATCACTATAAGATTTTTAAAATTGTTTTTTAGGGAATTTCTGAATTTTGATCAATTTCTGATTTTTTTTATATACAACAAACCCCTCTACAGCAGCAGGGAGTATATGGGCTCACCACCATTGGCAGCCAATCCCTGCTATGCATGACCTTGGCCTTGTGCAGTGAGGGGTTGATTGCAGAGCCGAGGATGTCTGGGTTTGCTGTAGGCCTTGTGCCCATTCCTGGCATTGGCAGATAACCTCATGCGGCACATCGTCTTCAGCAGTGTGCAGCTGTGTGTTAGCACTGCTGCCCACCCAATGTAGGTGGCCGAACACCACAACTCATGACCTATGTCCTGCACAGGTCTAATTGGCTAAAGAGTCGGCGCCCCTCTTACCCCCCCGTTGTCAGACTTCTACTCATGATCTTCCCAATGGGGGAGTCTCATTGATTTTCTCTTCCTATAGAAACTCTGACCTAACTCCGACTACACTGTGGCCACTGGGACTGTGTAAGTGTGTGTGTATATATATATATATATATATATATATATATATATATATATAACTTGAACTCCACTTTCGTCCTTCAATCGTGCAACAGATGGAGCGTGGACGAAACAGTCAGCGATATAAATTATTTATTGTTCCTCAGCAAAAAGTGAAGCAGCCATTACGCGTTTCAGCCCCGGAGGGCCTTGATCACATGACACACTCAACGTGGATCACATGATTTTTAAACCATTTTTTTCCCCATTTTTTTCAAGTTCATTTAAAGTAACAGTGCTTTATGCCCTTTGAATGCCCTGACAACAATACAAATATCTAAAATAGATACTCTCAACAATTCCACTGACCCATACTGTTTCATCTACGTTTCTAAAATAATACGTAAATTTATTACAGCCAACTATGTGCAAAATAGCAAAACAGTGCAAAACTAAACATCTCAGTCTAAATACCTGTAGATTGTACTGTGCAAAGATGGCAAAATTATCTATTTAATGTTGTTGATCCCGGCTTAAATGCCACATAAAATGCCTGTTTTTAAAATTTCTCTTAAAATTGGTTTACATTAAAAGGTTGTAAAGAATAATGCTCATTGTCCAATAGTTGTTTTGAAGACCGCCTTTGATTTATCAAAAATGTGCAAATTGAGCATTATATTACTGGTCAAAAGATATATGGTATTAATACTTGTCAAGGTCGTGTCGATCGTATGTTGTCAGAGCAATTATGGACTATAGGGCATTGATTTTTACCAGAAAAAAGTGCCATATGAAAAAAGTGCAAGTGCATGAATTCTCTCTGTTGTGTACGTGGAAAATTATTTTAAAGAAGAAAATAGGATTAAAAACATGGTCATTGTGTATAGTGTATTTGAGATGTCATCAGTGATGTCATCAGTGATGTCATCAGTGATGTCACTGACCATGTCATGAGTGATGTAATATGTGACGTCATCAGCAGTGCATTGGGGGGGCACAAGTTATAGTTAGCTGAACTAACTATAACGGGGGAATTTCTTGGTTTTTGTACGAGGAAAATGTCCAGCTAACTATAACACCCCTGAAACCTATGGTTTTTTCAGTGAATTTCTAAGGTTTTTTAAATGCTAATTCCTAACTATAACGTGCATGAAACCTATGGTTTTTTCAGTGAATTTCAAAGGTTTTTTAAATGCTAATTCCTATCTATAACTTATCTCTAAAGCTATGATGTTTAATGATTTTCATTGGATTTCTAAATGTTTCTATTTCAGTGTGTCAATTCCTTTAATTATGGTTTTTTATATTGTTTTTTCACCATTTTTTAACTTATTTTTTCAATTAATTCTTTTAAAAATTGAAAATTATTATTTGTTTTTTTAAAAATTGTAATTTTTGTAAAAATATTTTTTATATTTTTGTAAATATTTTTTAAACAATATTTTCAATACTTTATTATTATTTTTTTAAACATTTTTTCTTGGATTCGCGCACCCTATGCGCACCTTTCCCGATCCCGGCGCGACAGCATCTGCGTACGGTATGCGTTGGGTACGTATTTTTGTGCGCGATTGCTATGCAACCGGTACGCGACTCCAAGCCTATACACGACACGTACGAAGCACGTTACGCGACGCTTGCACACTTCTGCGATACGTCATGTGCGTGTTTAACGCGGTGGGTGCGCGAATCCCGCAAAATATTTTAAACGTCAAAAAATATATCTATATGTATTTCATGTGAATAGTAAGTGAAGACATAATCTAAACAACTGATAAAATTAATATATTTTTACTTCTAATCCTATATTCCTTTTAAATGCAATTTCGCGGATTCGCACTCGGTGCGTGTTGCCTATGCGCACGGTGCGCGGTTCCCATGAGACCTGAAAAAAAGAGATGTGATTGGTTCATTACACTTCCTATTCTAACTATTGAAAGACCCCACCCATTTCAATCATTCTTCTTTGACCTTCTTTGGAGGAGCATCTTTCTGCAGAGAAGAACTTTTTTTGGACTAAGTTTACACTTAGCTCTAACTTTTTTTTCAAAACAATGGCTTCAGGGCAGCAGGCATCTCCAGAATCTGCTCATTCATCTGAGGATAAATTTTTGGAAGAACCACCACACCCACAAAGATACTCATCTGTGGTGTGGAAATTTTTCACTTTTCCTGAGGGGCAAACCAAAACTAATGCCACCTTAGTGACCTGTAAAATCTGCCAGCGAGTGCTCTCCCATGGGAATCCCAACAAAAAATATTCCTGCGGAACAGCAAGTATGATGAAGCATCTTAGGACCCTCCATCCGGTGAACCTTGCTTGAGAGGAATGCCGAAGAATGTGTGTTCTTCCAGCTCCATCAGATGCATCGCAGCCAGTTTTTTTTTTTCTGAAGTTCATTGTTTTGTTCCTCCAGTTCTGTTTTTTCCTTTTTTTTCAAGAAAAACCCCCAAAAATGTAAAATTGTTCAAAAATCCAAGAAAAAAAATATTTAAAAAAAAGAAGAGAAAAAAAGTTCTTCTAAGAACTAACTTTCCTGGTTTAAAAAAAGAGCTATATTTGTTTGTTAGTGTGTGAAAGTTTAGATGAATGTATGTGTAGTACATAATTGACTGAATGAATGCATTAGTAGCGTATGGTGAATGTATAAGTGCAGAACTATGAGGAAGTGCTGCAGCATCACACAGTAACCTCTTTAACTGCAGTGTGCTGTAGTACTTCCGAAGCACAGGGATGCAACATATGTACGTAAATATGTTGCAAATCTATGCTTCTCTCTGCGCGGATGCTTAAACTGCAGCCATAAGGTGCCACAGGCTCCCTTGCACCATGGTGCAAGCATATCTGTGTCATGTGGTATTTGTTTTTGTGCAGGAAGACACACCATCCTGCACAAAAACAATCAGAAAACGCATTTTGCTCCTTCAATGTATGCTGAACATTTTAGCATGCATTGAAGGTTAAAAAATGAGGAGAAATCAAAACAATTCTCCTTGTTGTGCTTTCCTACACCAATTGAAGAATGGTGCAGCATTCACACACATGTCGTGATTTATGATTTCTGATACATCTGGAAATATGTCTTGTTCTATGAGTATTCAGTGGAATCACGCACAACAACACTTATAGAACACCCTTTCAACGCAAAGTGGTGTGTATGATGAGGTTGTATTTACATGGAGAAGAAAAGGTATTCAGAGTGCCTTTTCCTCTCTTTGTAAATATGAAAGAGTGTCTTGCGCAATAACTATGTTACAAAAAGAACCACTCAAATCTGTTTTTTTGGAGGTCACATGATATCCTATGACAGAGAGATTCCAAAACTACATAGGTATAAACAGAGTGTTTTTAAAAATGTATTCAAACTTTGTAGCTTCTTGCAGATCTGCCCATTCTGCATATTAATACTTAGTTAAACTTACCTTCACAGTAATAGAAATAAAAAATGGTACACATTTTTTTCAGATGTTTTTTGTAATGTAAATTGGGGTAAATTGCTTATTTTAGAATTAGGATCGGTGAAAGAAAAGAAAAAATAGTTATAACATGTAATAATACATTGTTAACAACTTTGTTTGCCTTTTTTTCTTTTCTCAGAATATATTGAATTTCACTAGAAATAGTGATTTCAATCGTACTCATCACATAACAGCAGGCAAAAAAAAACAATCAAAAAGATTGTTTTAAAAAAAACAACATGCTATTCTCAGTGAAATACCAGAAAATACAAATCACACATATATATATATAACTTATAAAAACTGTAAATGTTGTCACTTTAAAATATTCACAGAGTCAATGTGTGCAAAAAAGTCCATATTCAAACATATACCTTTCCTTGAGGCCAAATGGTATTCATGCACACCTTTTTATGTAAATTGTCCAATGGTAATCCTATTAAATTATAATAATAAATTCCTCAGAGAGTGAATTATCTTCCTAAAACTTTGGCTTTAAAAATATTAGGTAGGAATTTGGTAATTCACTAGACAAACATTGTTTGAAAACCAACTGGGAATCATTACAAAGTGTCCAGCCTTTGTCACATTTTAGATAGGCAGTGTAATGTTCAGATGTTGTGGAAGGACCATCATGGAAAATTATTGCAATTGCTACAAAAGTCCTTCCTGATATTGATAGTTGTGTTGCTACAAATTGCTTTATTAAAGTATCCAATTTTCTTCCATCAGCTGTACAACATTGCATCATTAAAATTATGTTTTGTCCATATTTTTTTTTAAATAATGTGGATAACATTTCTGATTTACATTGGCTACACTCCATGTTTTTATTTGCACCTTTAACTAATTTATTGAAAGACACTGAATTACAGTCTGGTAATGTTAAATACAGAAATCTTTCAGTGTCTACATTAGTGCTAGATGTATGCATGCAATTTTCACAATGATGTTCCCATTTGTAAGAAAGGCCAAAAACATTTTCTATTTCTACACCTTCATTTTGTAAGCATATACATTAAAAATTCCTGAGCATCTTGTTGGATATTTTGCGTAAATTATGTAGAACCAGAACACACATCCAAAAGATTACGAATATCTGAAACAGTTTGTATTTTACTTCTATCTGTTGTCAATTTTTCAGAAACAGAATGCAACAGAGAACAAAATCTTTTTTCCCGATTCTGCATAATTTGTTCTTGCAAACCTTCAAGATATAAAACAACATTGACCACTACATTAGCAGAGCAGTTGACACCAGAACTATTTTTAAACTGATAACCAACAATCTCTTCAATAGTGTTCTTTTTTTTACTTGCTATCACAACATTATCTTGTTCTTTTCCCTTCTCTACACCTTCACTACAGATATTCTTAAACCTTCTTTTTCAACCAACCACACGCTTTTCAAATACAGGATATTGACCTAAATTGGGAGCATATGCCCTTCTTAACCTATTATACTTTTTTACACAGTTTGCATCTGCAGTAACCTTTGTCTCATCAAAATCAATCAAAAACAAACCAGATAATGTTCTGACTCGCGACAAAGCAACATATGCCATACCCTCTTTAAATAAGGTAGATCAAATGTTCACCAATGTACTGTCTACACTTAATCCTTGAGATTTATGAATAGTCACTGCATATGCCAGAGAAAATGGAAATTGTTTCCTACGGGCATATAAATCTTTAACAAGCAAAAAACGAACTGAACAACGACCAATTTCTTTAACTTCTTCAATCTGATCAAATTTAATTTTTTTAAATTCAATTCCCTCTTTTTTCTGATAATTAACAAAATCCACCACTATACCCAGTGCTCCATTAACTAAACCTTTTTCTACATCCAAATTACGCCTTAAAATTACCCGACAGTTTTTCACATGCATATAGTGTCTTATCTAAACCAGCTGTTTTAGATATTTTTTTTCAAAATAATTCAGTTTTGTTTTCAACTTTCCCGTCAAAATAATAGTGATTCCTTCATGCTCTATTTTATCGATGACTTCCATTTTTATAATTTTTTCATTTTCCAGTTTCAATAGTTCTTCGTTGAATATAGAACACTCGCGCAGTGTTGGCATTAAGCAGATCACTGATTTATTTTCTGCAATTTTCATGTACACTTTCTCAGGAACTACATTTTCTTTTGGAAACAAATTGGAAAGTAATCGACTCTCCAAAGCTTGTTTGCCATGTTCTGACAGAAGTCCAATTTTTATATCTTGAAGAATACTTCCATATTCAGCATCATTTGCCTGTCGCATATTTGTTGTCAGTTCTTTGTATTCAAAATATGTCCAAATGTTCACATTACCAACACTACCAAGAGACTTTCTGTTATCTTCATGTGCAAGTGTTTTAAATACCGGTTGTCCTTTTACCGGAGTCAGTTGCAGTAGATCTCCCAAAACTATGAAGTGTTTTCCTCCAAATAAAACGTCATACTCTGTTTTAAGAATGTGCTGCATTCTTAAATGCCCAAAGGCAAGCATCAAGTTTGAGACCATGCTTACCTCATCAATAATGAGAAGTTTCATTTTCTTCAGGACTCTTGAAACTTCACAACAAGCTTCTCCAGATAGCTTGTGGTATTCCAATTTGTTTCCATGCTCTACTGGTAGCATTAGTAAACGATGTAGAGTAATTCCTTTAATGTTATGTGCTGCCAACCCAGTTGGAGCAGTGACAACACAAGACAAATGCGACTCAGTTGTTGTCTGCAAATAACTTGTAATTACTTTAATTAAGAAACTTTTTCCTGTTCCAGCTTGACCACTCACATACATTCGGATAGGTTCAAATGATGAACATGAGCACCCTTTCTTTTCATGAATTAATCCATGGTCAATCTGCTCTTTCACTTGTTGATATATTTGTTTCTGTTCAACATTTAGTTGTTCTTCCAAGTTTTTACATCTTCTTGAGCTTGATACATTGCTGTTTCCACCTCATTCATGGCAATTTCTGCTTCATTTTCAACAATTGGTTGTCCTAGTGGATCTTGACTCAGTGCAGCAGAACTTTGACTGTCTTGAGAACTGTCTCTAGCAATCTCAGCTGCAATTGTAGCTTCTTGATCAATTTCATAATTCAACATTTTCACATAATTTGCAAAAGCACTGCATTGTATGGTATCTTTACAATTATTAAATGAATCTTCATAGCTCTGAAATTTCTAAGTAATTCCAGTTCTGAACGCCATGGTTTGAATGTTTTCAAAAGGGCTAAATAGTAAAATTCCCTTTTTTTATCAGCAGTGTCGCAACTCAGTTTCCTGTGATTAATTAAATTTCCTTTCCTTTGTTTCACCAGACATCCTTCGGACCCAATCACTGCATATGTTCCATCATTGATGTTCTCTGTAGTATTCCGTTTAAAAGTGTAGTTTTGCAGCACTTCATAGAGACACATGTTCTCAAGATGATGACTTCTGTTTAGAAAATATGTGTCCAACATATTCATTTTCAAAATATCTGTACTCTCTGGTTCTTTTTCTGCTAAATATTCAATTTCTTGAACAGATTTCAGTACCCAATTTCGCAATTGCTGCAAGACCTAGACTCACCCAAAGGATTCTTCTACTTTTGGAGTATAGACTTGCAGATGATAACCGATCTGAGCATTCATATGCTCCAATTTCATGATGCGATAACATCTTCAAACTGAAACTGTATAATTTCTTACTTAGAGTCTTCTCATGAGAAATCCCTTCCCACATTTCTTTCAATTCTGTCTTTTCTGATTTAGTAATGTAGGACGTTACATATTGAGCAACAGCAATGGAATTGTCCGCAACATACTGAATATCCATGTTAGCGTTCCACATGGATGAAATTACTGGATTGTAGTCATTTATGTATCTTGACTCTTCGCTTCATCCTAAGTTGTAGTTGTGATGGTATGTCGCATAGCTGACATATAACTGTTCACTCCTCCTTTGGATAATACAGGACGTGGAAATCCAAAACGACATTTGGTATAGAACTTATCCTTCAACTTGTACTTTCGGCGACAGTATTTTCCACACCTATGGCTTTGGAGTCGTAAGACTTGTTCTTTTAAGTTTTTATCTTCTCTGCTATGGGGTACGGCACATGTGGCATAATCTTCAATGAAAGACAAAACTGTTTCATCTGAATCTGTTCCAAATTTGGGGGTGTCCTTGATCCATAACAACATATGTATATGAGGAGCACCTCTTGCTTGATACTCCTTTCTCCAAAAGAAATCCACAACTTCTCCAAGAGGAGGATTCTTTTTATTGCAGATGAAAGACATCATAGCTTCAAATCTATAATTGAAATATCTGCATACATTAACAGGATCCAAAGAGCACAATTCTCCAGGTGTCTTGTATTCAATATTTTTTATATTGGAATTTGCCTCTTGAAGAAATTCAAGTAAATCATCCCAAGCATACTCAGCACAGCTAAGTGTAACAAACCATGTAGGAGTTCCCAAGTTCCGTAGCATGCATTGCAGTTCTCCATGACGACGGTACCAATATTCATTAGTCCAACGCTGACATGCCATCAGATTAATCAACTGAGATTCTAAATGATCATCTCTCTGATGCACTTTATCCATAAAATCCTTTGCAGTTACATTTTGCAGATACATTCCTGTTTTTAAAAAGTGATTTACTGCATATGAAAGTCCAGACAAGTCACTTTCAAACAGAAGATGAAACATATAAGGGATACATTGTCGAAATCTTGGATCTTCTGCATATAATCTTGTTGTCCGATATTCAGATGCACGAATCTGCACAGGACATTCATCATATCGTCCACCTTTTCCTGTTGGCAACAACTGCGGGAAACAACGAGCTTCCAAGCTCTCTTCCCATATACTCATGGGACTTCCTCTTGCTTTTTTTATTTGGAACAACTCAATCGTATTCCCCATCACCTCTTTGGAATGAAGTGGATGTACACTGTAATGTTCATAGATTTCTTCACATCTGGACATGTCCACTTTTTCAATTTGTCCACTTAATGTTTCAGTATCTTCTGCTTAATCTATTTCTTCTTCTCCTACAAACACATCTATAGTACTCATTATTGTTTATCAGATACAATGATGCCTTTTGCACTTTTGGCGAGAGAGCAAAAGACACCCAATTGATGGACGGAATGCAGAACAAATCAAAACATTCACCCCCAGTCAAGAGATCTGGGTTAAATACATCATTCTTTTGCTCACCATGCCACCCCAGGTTAGACCTGGCTATATGCAAATCAGTCTTGACCCTGTGCCTCATGGGAACAGTCCAGCCCGAACTGCCAAGCCAGGTCCTCCCCGTACTGGAAACAAGCATCCTAGGACCGGTTTCAGGGTTGCACTTTTCTAACATCCACTAACTCTTGCCAGATTTTCTTATTCTTAGTAGGAACACCATTAACTAGAATGACTAGTGGTTCATTTTCTGCATGGTCTACACCAATAGTTTCAATGTTTTTCTTTAAATCTAACAGTAAATACACATCTCTTCCTTTCAATCCTCTTTGTAACTCTGATGGAGGTAATTTACCTGTTTTAGGCTCCATACGAACAATAGCCTGAAACGGGTGCACACATTGAATGAGAATAGACTCATACGTATTTAAATCTATCAGCTTTGGAGGAATAGCAACCAACTCTAGATTATTATGAACAGCTCTAGCAGGCATTTTATTCTCATCTAATTTGTTCTAACAATATTTGCAAATACGCTGCTCAGATCCCAAATCAAAACAATCCTCTACCAACAAATAAGTTGCAAATTCCTTCCACTTATCATTATTTTCTATTTCACTTTGTTAAATACAGATTGACACGCCTAGTCTGATTTTTATAGTGACTTGGCCGACAACAAATACAAGAAACATTTGGTCTTTCACCTGAAATTACCTTAAACTTTGTGATTTGATCTTCAAAATGTTTTGTAATCACGGGTTCTACATTGTCTTCAACATGTTGTTCTACTAATGTGTCAGTGTTGGAAACAGCCCACTCCCACTCCGCAGGGTGGTGGTGGACTCCCCGAACACACTGTGGTAGCTTGGCTCGAGTGGTCAGGAATCAGGCACCGTGCTAAGCGTACAATATACCCATACAATAACCATGCGTGCATCCGTTCCAAAAACGACTCTACACCGTAAAAATTATGAAAATATTCTTTCTTTATCTTTTTCTCTTAGTTGCTGATTGGAAAAATAAATAGGTCAATCACAATATACAGATTCTTAAATAGAGCAGGTCAAATAAATATTGGCTGTTTGATGAAATAAATAGGGGTGATCATAAGTAACAGGGCATAAATACAAGTGCAATATATACAGACAATTAAATACTTTGAGGCAATAAATACTGTACCAATAAATATTGTACACCAACAAGTCCTGTGGACCTATAAATATAGTGCAGCAATAAATAGGTAAAAATTCAATAAATACAGTACCCCCAATAAATAATTAAAAGTATACAGCAACACTCATGTAATCAGATGACACTTCAATTCTTAAGGGCTGATTTGGCCCAGGCACAGCTTGTAGGGTTGTGGAAGGCTTGAGGGGGGCTACTCCCTGGCTGGGACAAGGCTGAGGCCTAAGCTGAGGTAGATCAAAGGGGGGGAATACCAGTGCCCTGGCTTTCTCTCTCCACACAACCTCTCTAGGTTAGTCCCAGTTCACCCCAGGCACAGTCAGGTTGGTTTCAGCACCTCCCTAGCCCCTTAGAATAGTCTCTCAGGTCTCCACAGGGCCTTAGGCGCCCTCTACTCCACTTACTGCCCTTTTTCTGATGTTCCGACGCCGCTGGAGTCGTGTCGACGCCGTGAGGCGGCTCCGGTTCGGTCTCGGCGGCCTCGGCACAATGTCAGTTCTTTGACGATGCCGGCAGGCGGTTCCGGTCCGATGTCGGTGGCCTCGGTTCGATCTCGACCTCCGATTCGACGGCGTCAGGCAGTCTCTTCACGATGTCGACTTCGGGCGGCTCCGGTCCGATGGCGCTCTCGGCTCCGATGACGTCGGCCGGCCTGGCCTCGATGTCGACTTCCGGCGACTCCGGGGTGCGATCCTCACCCCCGACCTCCGGTGCTCCTCCTCACAGGCTCCGGGCGACTCCGGAGTGCGATCCTCACTCCCGACCTCCGGTGCTCCTCTACCTCGGTCTCCGACGACTCCGGAGGGCGGACTTCACTCCTCCGATGACGCCGCTCGCTCGACCTCGGTTCACTCCCTCCTCGACCTCTGGTATTCCTCACGACCTCCGTCGGCGCCCTCTCACGACCTCAGGCGGCTCCGGGTACGACGTCTGCTACTTCAGTCAGCGCCGCTTCTCCACCTCGGGCTCCAGGTCTCAGGCTACTCGACGCCCGGCTCCAGGGAAACCAGTTCTCAGGTCAGAATCTTGCTGTTTTCTTGGTTCTAAGGCCTGTTCCTGCTGTCCAGGTCCTTAGGATAAGTTTCTTCTGTCTTCTTCCCACACAGGGCTATAGGCTGGGATCCATCAGTAGGGACAAGTATCAAGGGTGGGTTTATGGACCCCACTCCAGGCACAAGTTTCCACCCCTGCTGCTTCACTCCTTCCTCCTTCACTCTTGTGCTGCTCTCCCTTCACCAGTCAGGTGCCAACTGCCGGCTCCAACTGCCAACTGCCTCTCTTATCCTCCCAACATTCTAAACGGTCTCCAACTGTCACAGAGTTCTGGAATCTCCTGGAATGTTCTGGAAGGTGCTGGTAGGTTCCAGTGGATGCTGGTGATGTCACAGGTGGCCACCATTTTGTGCTCCAGGCCCTCAGACAGAAGTTTCAGGGGTAGCTAAAATGGCTCCCTGAATCTGCAGCAACACGAAAAAGTCTGGTGGTTCCCAAAAAGGAAAAATTCAAACAGGGTTTGAGGCAAAAGTGGGACAAAATAAATAATGATGAGGAGGGACCACCCAAAGGGCTGACAGGTCTAACACGCGTCCCCCCCAGCTGAAAGTGGGGAGAGCTACCCAACCCCTTGGGAGTTCTCATCACTAAGGCGGAAATACCTTGAGAGACCGTCTGCATTGGCGTGGTCCACTCCAGGCCGATGTTCCACCTGAAAGTCCATCCCCTGTAGGGAAATAGACCACCTCAACAACTTGGGATTCTCCCCCTTCATTTGCATCAGCCAACGAAGGGGTCGGTGGTCGGTCTGAACTAGGAAGTGCGAGCCAAACAGGTATGGCCGCAACTTCTTCAGAGCCCATACCACTGCAAAGGCTTCACGCTCTATTGCACTCCACTTCTGTTCCCTGGGAAGTAGTCTCCTGGATAGGAAGACCACGGGTTGATCCAGACCCTCTTCGTTGAGTTGCGATAACACTGCCCCAATGCCATGTTCTGATGCATCTGTCTGGACAATGAACTCCTTGGAAAAGTCTGGGGCCCGTAAGACCGGGGCCTCGCACATGGCTTTCTTCAATTTCTCAAAGGCTTGCTGACAAGCCTCCGTCCAGACTACCCGTCGAGGTTGTTTCTTGGACGTGAGCTCCGTGAGGGGGGCTACGATGGTACCGTACCCCTTCACGAAGCGGCGGTAGTATCCCGTGAGGCCCAAAAATGCTCGGACCTCAGTCTGTGTCTTGGGGGGTTCCCAGGCCATGATGGCCTCGATCTTCGCCTGGAGGGGTTGCACCGTTCCCCTACCCACCAAGTGTCCAAGGTACACTACTGACCCCTGCCCGATCTGGCACTTGCTGGCCTTGATCGTCAATCCAGCTTGTCTCAGGGCCTGGAGAACAGCTTGCAGGTGACGCAAGTGATCCTCCCAGCTGTTACTGAAGACGGCTATGTCATCCAGATAAGCAGCAGAGAAACTCTCCATCCCGGTGAGGATCTGGTTTACCAGGCGCTGAAACGTGGCAGGTGCGTTCTTGAGCCCAAAGGGCATCACACAGAACTGGTAGTGGCCATTGGGCGTGGAGAAGGCTGACCTTTCCCTTGCTCCATCAGTCAAAGAGATCTGCCAGTACCCCGAAGTAAGGTCAAAGGTACTTAGATATTGGGCAGCTCCCAGCCGGTCAATTAATTCATCCGCCCTAGGGATCGGATGTGCATCAGTCTTTGTCACTGAATTCAGTCCCCGGTAGTCCACACAGAACCTCAGTTCTGGTTGGGCACCCGGTGGTGCAGCTTTCGGTACTAACACCACCGGACTGGACCAGGGGCTGCTAGAAGGTTCAATCACTCCTAGCTCCAGCATCTTAGTGACCTCACTATGAATGCTGGCCTTCACCTTGTCTGACATCCGGTAGATCTTGGACTTCACAGGTGGGCTATCTCCTGTGTCCACGTCATGGACGCACAGGTGAGTCCTACCCGGGACAAGGGAGAACAACGAAGAGTACTGCCCCAGGACCTGGCGACAGTCCTCCTGCTGTTCAGGAGTTAGAGATGGGGAGAGAATCACTCCCTCCAACGACCCATCCTTTTCCTGAGACGCAAACAGATCAGGGAGAGGCTCGCTTTCCACGTCCTCACCTCCGTCAGTCACCATCATCAAGATGACTTCGGGCCTCTCGTGGTGGGGTTTGAGGCGGTTGGCATGCAGCACCCGCAGGGGCTGACGAGGGGTCTTCAGGTCCACCAAGTAGGTAGCCTTACCCTTCTTCTCCAACACCTCAAAGGGTCCTGACCAGCGATCCTGAAGGGCACTAAGCTCTCCTGGTTCGATCACCCACACCTTCTGGCCAGGCTCCAACTCCACCGGGTGAGCGTTGTGGTCATACCACGCCTTCATCACTGCTTGGCTGGCTTCCAAGTTGTCAGAAGCTTGCTTCCACAACTTAGCCATTTGGCTCCGGAAGGCCAGCATGTAGCTCACCACATCCTGGGGGAGCTTTCTGGGAGTTCTTTCCCATCCGTCTCTCACCAGGTTAAGAGGTCCACGTACAGGGTGCCCATACAGAAGCTCGAAGGGGCTGAAGCCCACTCCCTTCTGTGGCACTTCCCTGTAAGAAAAGATTAAACAGGGTAGGAGGACGTCCCATTTCCTCCGCAGGCTTTCAGGCAGACTTCTGATCATGCCTTTCAAGGTTTTGTTAAACCTCTCCACCAGACCATTGGTCTGGGGGTGGTAAGGAGTTGTGAACCGGTAGGTCACTCCACACTCCTTCCACATCGCCCGCATGTACGCTGACATGAAGTTGGTCCCCCTGTCGGACACAACTTCCTTGGGAAAACCCACTCGGGTAAAGATTCCCATCAGGGCCCTAGCCACAACAGGTGCTGTTATGGTCCTCAGAGGTATTGCCTCTGGGTACCGTGTGGCATGATCCACCAGAACCAGGATAAACCTGTGACCAGCTGTAGTTGGTGGATCTAATTGACCCACAATGTCGATGCCCACCCTTTCAAAGGGGGTGCTAACGACAGGAAGTGGTTCCAGGGGAGCTTTCAGCTTCACCCCTGTTTTCCCACTGGCTTGGCAAGACACACATGTCCGGCAGTAGGTATCGGACGACACTTTCATCTGAGGCCAATAAAAGTGTGGGACAAGACGGGCGAAGGTCTTGTCTTGCCCCAGGTGTCCTGCCAATGGTATCTCGTGAGCCAACTCCAGAAGGAAGGCTCGATAACGTTGAGGAACTACCAAGGCTCGTGACGATCCATGTAGGGGTGCCTTGGGTTCACTGTAGAGGAGGCCATCCTCCCAGTAAACACTGTAGTTCCCTTCAACGTTCCCTGCTGCCTGGGCTTCGGCCTGTCGCCTCAGCCCCTCAAGGGTAGGGCACTCCCTCTGGCCCTGGCAGAATTCCTCCCTGGACGGGCCTCCCTCCACGTGCCACTCGGCCGGGATGGGTAGGTCCTCCAGGTTGGTAACGTCCCCCTCCGCAGACTCCTGGTCCACCACCTCCGGTGGCCTATCCGTCCTACGGGGTGGAGACGCCGAGGCAGGCTCCTCCTGTCCTCGGTTCTTCCCTTGACTGGCAGCTGGCTGGGCCTTTGTTCCAGGCTCCAGCCGGAATGAACTCCCTCTTCGGGTAGTCTCGGACCTTGTGCTAACACAGGCCCAGTCAGGTGTACCCAGCATCTCGGTGTGAGTCCGGTATTCCACCTCCTTCCAAGCGTTGTGCTCCATGTCATTGCCCAGCAGACAATCGACTGGCACGGCAGGGCTTACGGCAACTCGAAGTGAACCTGCAACCCCCCCCCATTCAAAGGGAACCTCGGCCACGGGATAGTGGCCTGTTCTGCCGTCAGCCATCGCGGCTGGGTGGAGTACATCGGGAATTACCTGCTCTGGAGACACCAGCTGGCTACGCACCATAGTCATACTGGCTCCTGTGTCTCTCAGAGCCTCCCCTCTTTGGCCGTTGATGGTGACCCACTGCCCATACTTTGCGGTATTTGCGGGCACCTGGATCTTAGGAACCATCTCCCGTTCTCCCAGGGACACTAAAGTGACACCCGCCCACTCCCTTCCCTTAGTTAAGGGCATCTCCTCCCCGAGCACTACACTAGCTACTCCGGGGGTCTTTCCTCCAATGGGAGGGGGTGGTCGCTTCAGACACTTCGGATCTCCTTTATAGTGTCCAACGCCACCGCACTCGTAGCAATGGACAACCCTTGGCTGCTGACTCTGGCCAGGATTAGGGTTTCTGGGTGGGTTAGCCTTAGGGGTGAATCCTGTTCCCTTCCCTTGGAAGTTATTTTGGGGGCCTTTGGAGAACTCCTTTTTCTTTTCCCCTCCCTCTTTCTTCTGGGGGGCGCCTTGTCCGGCCTTTTGTGTATCCCCTCCAGTCCCCCTTGTGGACACCCGGGTACTAGCCCAAATGTCCGCCTCCTCAGCAAGCTTCCGGGGACTGGTCAGCTTGCTATCCACCAGGTGTTGCCGCAGTTCAGGGAAACATTTCTCGAGCAGGTGTTCCTTCAGTACTAGGTCAAACAACCCCTCGTAGTTCCTCACTTCACTGCCCTGAATCCAACCTTCAAGTGCCTTCTTTGCATAGTCCAGGAAGTCCACCCAATTCTGCGTGCCCAGTTTGTGACTACCCCTGAACTTCTGTCTGTACTTTTCAGGTGTTAGTCCAAACTTTCTGATGAGCGCCAGTTTCATGGTGGGGTAGTGGGTCTGCTCATCCTCTTCGAGGGCCAATAAAGCATCCCTACCAGCTGGAGGCATGTACCTATACAATCCTCCTCCCCAATACTTCACTGGAACCCCATGGGCCCTCAACGAGACCTCATAGGCTGCTAGCCACTTGGCGATGTCGTCACCCGCCCCATAGCTAGCTACTATGTCCTTTGGCAGGTAAGGTTTGGATTCCCTGGTGATTTCTTGGTCTTTGCTGCCACCATTAGGAACAGTTGGTGCTCCAATTCTTAGGATCTGAAGCTCTATCTCTTTCAGTCTTATCTCATGAGCCATCCTCTCTTTCTCCGTCTCATGAGCCAACCTCTGTTCCTCCTTCTCCTTCTCCAGCTTTGCTAAATCCCATGTGAGCTGTCTTTTCTCTCTCCGATCTGCTAACTCCACGCTGGATAAGCCCCCGCTAGAGACAGTGCTGCCCTTCCTAGAAAGTGTCCTGGGCCCTGCTGACAGGTTCCCCACCTCAGGTTGGTACGTCTCAGCCCCCTCGGGGTCAGGCTCTCCATCCCTGTCTTCCTCCTCAGCCTTGCTTTCTCGGCGTGCCTCCCCCCAAGCCCTTAAGCTGGTTTGGAGTGCACCCTTCTTTGCTCCTGGGGGGCAGTACACCCCCTCCCGCTGGCAAAACTCCCTGAGTTGGGCCACAGTGTACGTTTCTAGATTTTCTAGTACAAACTCCATCTTGCCCACTCAGGTTAGAGGACAGGTTTTTGTGCAGTAACTATGCAGGGGGGTACCTTTAATAATACCTCCTCCCACCACCAGAGTAAATTTGAAAAAAACAAAAACCCACAATTAGGAAGGCCGCTGTGAGAAAACTCCCGGTGTAGGCCTATGGACTACCCACAGTTATTGTTGAGTATATGTAGGCACAGCTCTATCCCACCACTGAACACCAATTTATGTTGGAAACAGCCCACTCCCACTCCGCAGGGTGGTGGTGGACTCCCCGAACACACTGTGGTAGCTTGGCTCGAGTGGTCAGGAATCAGGCACCGTGCTAAGCGTATAATATACCCATACAATAACCATGCGTGCATCCGTTCCAAAAACGACTCTACACCGTAAAAATTATGAAAATATTCTTTCTTTATCTTTTTCTCTTAGTTGCTGATTGGAAAAATAAATAGGTCAATCACAATATACAGATTCTTAAATAGAGCAGGTCAAATAAATATTGGCTGTTTGATGAAATAAATAGGGGTGATCATAAGTAACAGGGCATAAATACAAGTGCAATATATACAGACAATTAAATACTTTGAGGCAATAAATACTGTACCAATAAATATTGTACACCAACAAGTCCTGTGGACCTATAAATATAGTGCAGCAATAAATAGGTAAAAATTCAATAAATACAGTACCCCCAATAAATAATTAAAAGTATACAGCAACACTCATGTAATCAGATGACACTTCAATTCTTAAGGGCTGATTTGGCCCAGGCACAGCTTGTAGGGTTGTGGAAGGCTTGAGGGGGGCTACTCCCTGGCTGGGACAAGGCTGAGGCCTAAGCTGAGGTAGATCAAAGGGGGGGAATACCAGTGCCCTGGCTTTCTCTCTCCACACAACCTCTCTAGGTTAGTCCCAGTTCACCCCAGGCACAGTCAGGTTGGTTTCAGCACCTCCCTAGCCCCTTAGAATAGTCTCTCAGGTCTCCACAGGGCCTTAGGCGCCCTCTACTCCACTTACTGCCCTTTTTCTGATGTTCCGACGCCGCTGGAGTCGTGTCGACGCCGTGAGGCGGCTCCGGTTCGGTCTCGGCGGCCTCGGCACAATGTCAGTTCTTTGACGATGCCGGCAGGCGGTTCCGGTCCGATGTCGGTGGCCTCGGTTCGATCTCGACCTCCGATTCGACGGCGTCGGGCAGTCTCTTCACGATGTCGACTTCGGGCGGCTCCGGTCCGATGGCGCTCTCGGCTCCGATGACGTCGGCCGGCCTGGCCTCGATGTCGACTTCCGGCGACTCCGGGGTGCGATCCTCACCCCCGACCTCCGGTGCTCCTCCTCACAGGCTCCGGGCGACTCCGGAGTGCGATCCTCACTCCCGACCTCCGGTGCTCCTCTACCTCGGTCTCCGACGACTCCGGAGGGCGGACTTCACTCCTCCGATGACGCCGCTCGCTCGACCTCGGTTCACTCCCTCCTCGACCTCTGGTATTCCTCACGACCTCCGTCGGCGCCCTCTCACGACCTCAGGCGGCTCCGGGTACGACGTCTGCTACTTCAGTCAGCGCCGCTTCTCCACCTCGGGCTCCAGGTCTCAGGCTACTCGACGCCCGGCTCCAGGGAAACCAGTTCTCAGGTCAGAATCTTGCTGTTTTCTTGGTTCTAAGGCCTGTTCCTGCTGTCCAGGTCCTTAGGATAAGTTTCTTCTGTCTTCTTCCCACACAGGGCTATAGGCTGGGATCCATCAGTAGGGACAAGTATCAAGGGTGGGTTTATGGACCCCACTCCAGGCACAAGTTTCCACCCCTGCTGCTTCACTCCTTCCTCCTTCACTCTTGTGCTGCTCTCCCTTCACCAGTCAGGTGCCAACTGCCGGCTCCAACTGCCAACTGCCTCTCTTATCCTCCCAACATTCTAAACGGTCTCCAACTGTCACAGAGTTCTGGAATCTCCTGGAATGTTCTGGAAGGTGCTGGTAGGTTCCAGTGGATGCTGGTGATGTCACAGGTGGCCACCATTTTGTGCTCCAGGCCCTCAGACAGAAGTTTCAGGGGTAGCTAAAATGGCTCCCTGAATCTGCAGCAACACGAAAAAGTCTGGTGGTTCCCAAAAAGGAAAAATTCAAACAGGGTTTGAGGCAAAAGTGGGACAAAATAAATAATGATGAGGAGGGACCACCCAAAGGGCTGACAGGTCTAACAGTCAGTTTCTGCACTCTCTTGCTGAGGACCAAAGTAACAAAACTCAATATCATCACAAACCTTCTTCACATCTGATACTGACGCAAAAGAGCACTGTTCAACTCATTTAACTTTAGTGCTGGACTTTTTGCATAATACAATGTTCTCACTAACTTCCGCATTTGAGTATGATGTACTGCCAACATCCTGAAATGCTGAAAAACACTTTGACAAACTTTCCTAGAAAGACAAGCCAGAGAATGACCTTGCAAACCAGTACTTTTTCTCACTCTGCAAGGGTCTAGTCCTTGCAACACCTTAATCTTTTGTTTAACACTTTTTTTACTATATGCTCGTAAAAAACTACATAATTTATCAATAGATTCTTGTTGTACACTACAAATACTACTGCAATCCCAAGTGTACACAGGGTGTTTAGGACGTCTCCCTAGAACTTCATCAGCTATCACTTCTTCTGCATTTCTTTCAACCATTTTCTCTTTGTCAATTGGACAACCATCTCTAACCTCATAACCTTGATCACTGGTGTCAACTGCATGCAATAAATTATTGCTCTGTAAATAACTCTCCTCATTAAAGAAAGGCTCTGAACTGGAACTGTGTTTCCATTCTCCCAAAAAAACATCATAAACATTTGTTCTATTAATTTCTCTTTTCCTCCTACTTTTGGCCTTCATTAAATGGATTGGTTTATCTAGTGATCGAATTCTGTTTAATACTAAAATGAATAGTTTCCTTTTTACTTCAAAAGCCTTTTCAACAATGGTTTCAATATGCTTCTTCTTTTTATCAAATAGAGCTCTCTTTTTTTATTTCTTCACATCTTTCAGCAAATTATGTACTACTCTCTCGTAAAATATTTTTTTGCGTATTTCCTTATAATGATTTTGCCTTCTTTTACCATACTTCGTCTCCTTTGACTGTCCATTTGCTTTTTTGCTTTTCCAATTATATTGAATTTTTTTTCTAGTTAAAGCATTCTCAGAGGTTTCAGCATTCTGTACATTCTGTTTGGTCCTACAAACATTTTTAATAAATTGCTTTGTGATCTTACCAGAAGATTTTTTCTTTTTAGCCACATTATGTTGTTCATTCAATACTTGTGGTTGATTTTTCTTCAAGTAACTCTCCTTTCTCTGTTCTTTTCTTTTTCTTTTTTTTCAGGCACGATTTTTCTATTTTAATGGTGAAAAACAGTTTCTGTAAAAAATAATCACAAATAAATGTATATTAATAACTTTAAACTTTATACTATTCTATTACTGTACAAACACATTTTATATAAATACTGACTAAGAAACTATAGCCCTGAAGCACAAGTGTGACGATGGTTAAAACACTACTTGCATAGTGCATACTACTTTGAAGCAGTTCATGCCCTAATGCCTGCCTCATTCAAAGACTACATGCTTACTGACTGAATGATTGCAGTACTATAAGGAGAGACACTGGGTGAGTGACAGGGTGTTTGCTAGAAGTGTATGGATACTGACTGGGATATTGATGGTGTGAAAGACAAGTGTGTAGGTGATTAGAGACCTACATGCATAGTGGATACGTATTTGAACCAATCCATATGTTAAGGCCTGTCTCAGTCCAATAGTACTTTGATACTGACTGAATGTTTTAAGTATTGCAAGGAGAGTGCCAGGATGAATTTATAAGTATTTGTTTTTTGG
The DNA here is from genome assembly GCF_964204655.1 of Triturus cristatus. Lineage (NCBI taxonomy): Eukaryota > Metazoa > Chordata > Amphibia > Caudata > Salamandridae > Triturus > Triturus cristatus. The sequence continues at coordinate 874,191,948 of NC_140587.1, forward strand.
CGCAGTAAATACATTAGTACATGGTGCTGAATGAGTCACTGGAGAGGTATAAGGGGAGTGACAGGGTATTTGCGGGAACTGTATGAATACTGACTGGGGTATTGAAGGTGTGAAAGACAAGTGTGTAGGTGGCTAGAGACCTGCATGCATAGTGGATAGATGTTTGAAACAGTCCATGGAGTAACACCTGGATCACTGCAAAACTACCTGAGTACTGACTGAATCATTAGAGTACTACAAAGAGAGTGACTGGGTGAATCTTTTTAAGTTTTTGGGTTTTGGCGCAGTGAATAGATTAGTACTTAGTGCCAAATGAGTCAGTGGAGGTGTGTAATGGAAGTGACAGAGTGTGTATTGGAGTTTATAGATACTGACTGGGAAATTGAAGGTCTGAAAGACAATTGTGTTGGTACTTAGAGGCCTCCATGCATAGTGGAAACACATTTGAATCAAACCATGTGCTAAGGCCTGCCTCACTCCATTAGTACTTAGGTACTGACTGACTGATTAGACTATTGCAAGAAACGTGCCTGGGTGAATTTATAAGTGTTTCAGTTTTGGCGCAGTGAATGCATTACTACATGGTGCTGAATAAGTCACTGGAATAGTGCAAGGGGAGTGACAGGGTGTTTGCTGGAAGTAAATGGATACTGACTGGGGAATTCAAGCTGTTAAAGACAAGTGTATAGGAGGTTAGAAGCCTGCATGCATACTGGATAGACATTTGAAGCAGTCCATGTGGTAATGCATGGTTTACTACATGAGTACCTGGGAACTGACTGAATCATTAGACTACTGCTAGGAGAGTGCCTGGGTAAAACTTTTAAGTTTTTCGGTTTTGGCGCAGTGAATAGATTAGTACATGGTACTGGATCAGTCACTGGAGGAGTGCAAGATGAGTGACAGGGTATTTATTGAAGTATATAGATACTGACTAGTTAATTGAAGTAGTGAAAGACAAGTGTGTAGGTGACTAGAGGCCTGCATGCATAGTGGATAAATGTTTAAACAGTCCATGAGCTAAGACCTCAGACACTGCATGATTACCTGGGTACTGACTGAATCATTACACTACTGCAAGGAGAGTGCCTGGGTTAATCTTTTTAAGTTTTTGTGTTTTGGTGCAGTGAATAGATTACTACATAGTGCCAGATGAGTCAGTAGAGGTGTGCAAGTGGACTGAAAGAGTGTTTACTGGACTTTATAGATACTGAGTACTTAATTGAAGAAGTGAAAGACAAGTGTGTAGGTGACTAGAGGCCTGCATGCATATTGGACAGACGTTTGAATCAATCCATGTGCTAAGGCCAGCCTCACTCCATTAGTACTTAGGTACTGACTGAATGATTAGACTATTGCAAGAAGAGTGCCTGGGTGAATTTATAAGTGTTTCAGTTTTGGTGCAGTGAATGCATTACTACATGGTGCTGAATAAGTCACTGGAAGAGTGCAAGGGGAGTGACAGGGTGTTTGCCGGAAGTACATGGATACTGACTGGGGAATTCAAGCTGTTAAAGACAAGTGTATAGTAGGTTAGAAGTCTGCATGCATACTGGATAGACCTTTGAAGCAGTCCATGTGGCAATTCATGGTTCACTGCATGAGTTCCTGCGTACTGACTGAATCATTAAACTACTGCTAGGAGACTGCCAGGATGAAAATTTTAAGTTTTTCGGTTTTGGCGCAGTGAATAGATTAGTGCATGCTACTGGATCAGTCACTAGAGGAGTGCAAGATGAGTGACAGGGTGTTTATTGAAGTATATAGATACTGACTAGTTAATTGAAGAAGTGAAAGACAAGTGTGTAGGTGACTAGAGGCCTGCATGCATAGTGGATAGACGTTTAAACAGTCCATGAACTAAGACCTCAGACACTGCATGATTACCTGGGTACTGACTGAATCATCATTACACTACTGCAAGGAGAGTGCCTGGGTTAATATTTTTAAGTTTTTGTGTTCTGGTGCAGTGAATAGATTACTACATAGTGCCAGATGAGTCAGTAGAGGTGTGCAAGTGGACTGAAAGAGTGTTTACTGGAGTTTATAGATACTGACTAGTTAATTGAAGAATTGAAAGACAGGTGTGTAGGTGACTAGAGGCCTGCATGCATACTGGACAGACGTTTGAAGCACTCCATGGGCTAAGGCGTGGGTCACTGCATGAGTACCTGGGTACTGACTGAATCATTAGAGTACTGCAAGGAGAGTGCCTGGATGAATCTTGTAAGTTTTGGGGTTTTGGCGCAGTGAATAGATTAGTACATGCTGCTGAATGAGTCACTAAAGGTGTGCAAGGGGTGTGACAGGGTGTTTATTGGAGTATATAGATACTGACTGGGCAAATGAAGGCGTGAAAGACAATTGTGTAGGTGGTTAGAGGCCTGCATGCATAGTGGATAGACATTTGAAGTAGTCCATGTGCTAAAACCGGGTTCACTACATAAGTACCTGGGTACAGACTGAATCATTGGATAACTACAAGGAGAGTGCCTCGGTGAATTCATAAGTGTTTGGCTTTTGGCACAGTAAATGGATTAGTACATGGTGCTGAATGGGTCACTGGAGAAGTGTAAGGGGAGTGACAGGGTGTTTGCGGGAACTGTATAAATGCTGACTAGGATATTGAAGATGTGAAAGACAAGTGTGTAGGTGGTTAGAGGCCTGCATGCATACTGGACAGACATTTGAAGCAGTCCATTAGCTAAGGCCTGGGTCACTGCATGAGTACCTGAGTACTGACTGAATCATTAGAGTACTGCAAGGAGAGTGCCTGGATGAATGTTTTAAGTTTTTGGGTTTTGGCACAGTGAATAGATTAGTACATGGTGCTGGATGAATCACTGGAGGTGTGCAAGGGGAGTGACAGGGTGTTTATTGGAGTATATAGATACTGACTGGGCAATTGAAGGTGTGAAAGACAATTGTGTAGGTGATTAGAGGCAAGCATGCATAGTGGATAGACCTTTGAAGTAGTCCATGTGCTAAGTCCGGGTTCACTACAAAAGTACCTGGGTACTAACTAAATCATTAGAGTACTAAAAGGAGAGTGCCTCGGTGAATTAATAAATGGTTGGGTTTTGGTGCAGTCAATGGATTAGTACATGGTGCTGAATGAGTCACTAGAGGAGTGCAATGGGAGTGACAGGATGTTTGCTGGAAGTGTATGGATAATGACTGGGGAATTGCAGGTATGAAAGACAAGTGTGTAGATGGTTAAAGCACTGCATACATAGTGTATAGGCGATTGAGTCAATCCATGTGCTATGGCCTGCCTCACTCCATTACTACTTGGATATTAACTGAATGTTTACAGTATTGCAAGTAGAGTTCCTGGGTGAATACATAAGCAATGACTAGCTTCTAATTCTACCAAAACTTGAAAACAGGAAAGGTTTTTTAAGCAGTTATGTGTATGCAAAGATATGAAGTACCCAAATGCTTCTCTCACAATGGTTCCCAAATGCACACAGACTCACAGTGTGATTCTAGAAAAGCAACACTATCCCTTGGACTTTACCAAAACTCATTCACTACTCTGGAAGGAGTAAGGGAACTGCACACAATCTACATATTTCAGTACTGCACTTTAGTGTCAAAGCCTGACTCATTTTATCAATGTATAAGCAATGACTGGCTTCTAATGCTACTAAAACTTGACAACATGACAGGTTTTAAAACAGTTATCTGTCAGCAAATACATGATGTTACCAAATGCTTCTCTCACAATGCTTACCCAAATGCACACAGACTCACAGTGTAATTCTAGACAAGCAACACTATCCCTATGAGTTTACCAAAACTCATTCACTACTGTGGAAGGGGTAAGGGGACTGCATACAATCTACATATTTCAGAACTGCACTTTAGTGTCAAAGCCTGACTTATTTTATGAATGCATAACCAATGACTGGCTTCTAATACTACTAAAACTTCACAACACGACAGGTTTTAAAACAGTTACCCGTCAGAAAATACATGATGTTACCAAATGCTTCTCTCACAATGGTTACCCAAATGCACACAGACTCACAGTGTGATTCTAGACAAGCAACACTATCCCTTGGACTTTACCAAAACTCATTCACTACTCTGGAAGGAGTAAAGGGACTGCACACAATCTACATATTTCATTACTGCACTTTACTGTCAAAGCCTGACTCATTTTATCAATGCATAAGCAATGACTGGCTTCTAATGCTACTAAAACTAGATAACATGACAGGTGTTAAAACAGTTATCTGTCAGCAAATACATGATGTTACCAAATGCTTCTCTCACAATGGTTACCCAAATGCATACAGACTCACAGTGTGATTCTAGACAAGCAACACTATCCCTAGGAGTTTACCAAAAACTCATTCACTACTGTGGAAGGGGTAAGGGGACTGCACACAATCTACATATTTCAGTACTGCACTTTAGTGTCAAAGCCTGACTCATTTTATGGATGTATAAGCAATGACTGGCTTCTAATGCTACTAAAACTTGACAACATGACAGGTTTTAAAACAGTTATCTGTCAGCAAATACACAATGTTACCAAATGCTTCTCTCACAATGGTTGGCCAAACGCACACAGACTCACAGTGTGATTCTAGACAAGCAACACTATCCCTTGGACTTTACCAAAACTCATTCACTACTCTGGAAGGGGTAAGGGGACTGCAGACAATCTACATATTTCAGTACTGCACTTTAGTGTCAAACCCTGACTCATTTTATGAATGCACAAGCAATAACTGGATTCTAATACTACTAAAACTTGACACCATGACAGGTTTTAAAACAGTTATCTGTCAGCAAATACACGATAAAACCAAATGCTTCTCTCACAATGGTTGGCCAAATGCATACAGACTCACAGTGTGATTCTAGACAAGCAACACTATCCCTAGGAGTTTACCAAAACTCATGCACTACTGTGGAAGGGGTAAGGGGACTGCATACCATCTACATATTTCAGTACTGCACTTTAGTGTCAAAGCCAGACTCATTTTATGAATGCATAAGCAATGACTGGCTTCTAATGCTACTAAAACTTGACAACATGACAGGTTTTAAAACAGTTATCTGTCAGCAAATACACAATGTTACCAAATGCTTCTCTCACAATGGTTGGCCAAACGCACACAGACTCACAGTGCGATTCTAGACAAGCAACACTATCCCTTGGACTTTACCAAAACACATTCACTACTCTGGAAGGAGTAAAGGGACTGCACACAATCTACATATTTCAGTACTGTACTTTTGTGTCAAAGCCTGACTCATTTTATCAATGCATAAGCAAAAATTGGCTTCTAATGCTACTAAAACTTAACAACATGACAGGTTTTAAAACAGTTATCTGTCAGCAAATACACGATGTTCCCAAATGCTTCTCTCACAATGGTCACCCAAATGCACACAGACTCACAGTGTGATTCTAGACAAGCAGCACTATCCCTAGGAGTTTACCAAAACTCATGCACTACTGTGGAAGGGGTAAGGGGACTGCACACAATCTACATATTTCAGTACTGCACTTTAGTGTCAAAGCCTGACTCATTTTATGAATGCATAATCAATTACTGGCTTCTAATGCTACTAAAACTTGACAACATGACAAGTTTTAAAACAGTTATCTGTCAGCAAATACACAATGTTTCCAAATGCTTCTCTCACAATGGTTACCCAAATGCACACAGACTCACAGTGTGATTCTAGACAAGCAACACTATCCCTTGGACTTTACCAAAACACATTCACTACTCTGGAAGGAGAAAGGGGACTGCACACAATCTACATATTTCAGTACTGTACTTTAGTGTCAAAGCCTGACTCATTTTATCAATGCATAAGCAAAGACTGTCTTCTAATGCTACTAAAACTTGACAACATGACAGGTTTTAAAACAGTTATCTGTCAGCAAATACACGATGTTACCAAATTCTTCTCTCACAATGCTTACCCAAATTCACACAGACTCACAGTGTGATTCTAGACAAGCAACACTATCCCTAGGAGTTTACCAAAAGTCATTCACTACTCTGGAAGGGGTAAGTGGACTGCACACATTCTACATATTTCAATACTGGACAATACTGTGAAAGCCTGACTCATTTTGCAATTGCATAAGCAATGACTGGCCTCTAATGCTACTCAAACTTGACAACAAACCAAATATTAAAGCAGTAATCTACAAGCAAATACATGATGTTACCAAATGCTTTTCTCACAATAATTGCCCAAATGCACACAGACTCACAGTGTGATTGTAGACAGCCAGCTATCCCTTGTACAAAATACATTTACTAGTCTACAAGATGTAAGGTGACTGGACACATTGCAGAACATTTTCTACTACACATATATTTGTTTCTGTTCAACATTTAGTTGTTCTTCCAAGTTTTTACATCTTCTTGAGCTTGATACATTGCTGTTTCCACCTCATTCATGGCAATTTCTGCTTCATTTTCAACAATTGGTTGTCCTAGTGGATCTTGACTCAGTGCAGCAGAACTTTGACTGTCTTGAGAACTGTCTCTAGCAATCTCAGCTGCAATTGTAGCTTCTTGATCAATTTCATAATTCAACATTTTCACATAATTTGCAAAAGCACTGCATTGTATGGTATCTTTACAATTATTAAATGAATCTTCATAGCTCTGAAATTTCTAAGTAATTCCAGTTCTGAACGCCATGGTTTGAATGTTTTCAAAAGGGCTAAATAGTAAAATTCCCTTTTTTTATCAGCAGTGTCGCAACTCAGTTTCCTGTGATTAATTAAATTTCCTTTCCTTTGTTTCACCAGACATCCTTCGGACCCAATCACTGCATATGTTCCATCATTGATGTTCTCTGTAGTATTCCGTTTAAAAGTGTAGTTTTGCAGCACTTCATAGAGACACATGTTCTCAAGATGATGACTTCTGTTTAGAAAATATGTGTCCAACATATTCATTTTCAAAATATCTGTACTCTCTGGTTCTTTTTCTGCTAAATATTCAATTTCTTGAACAGATTTCAGTACCCAATTTCGCAATTGCTGCAAGACCTAGACTCACCCAAAGGATTCTTCTACTTTTGGAGTATAGACTTGCAGATGATAACCGATCTGAGCATTCATATGCTCCAATTTCATGATGCGATAACATCTTCAAACTGAAACTGTATAATTTCTTACTTAGAGTCTTCTCATGAGAAATCCCTTCCCACATTTCTTTCAATTCTGTCTTTTCTGATTTAGTAATGTAGGACGTTACATATTGAGCAACAGCAATGGAATTGTCCGCAACATACTGAATATCCATGTTAGCGTTCCACATGGATGAAATTACTGGATTGTAGTCATTTATGTATCTTGACTCTTCGCTTCATCCTAAGTTGTAGTTGTGATGGTATGTCGCATAGCTGACATATAACTGTTCACTCCTCCTTTGGATAATACAGGACGTGGAAATCCAAAACGACATTTGGTATAGAACTTATCCTTCAACTTGTACTTTCGGCGACAGTATTTTCCACACCTATGGCTTTGGAGTCGTAAGACTTGTTCTTTTAAGTTTTTATCTTCTCTGCTATGGGGTACGGCACATGTGGCATAATCTTCAATGAAAGACAAAACTGTTTCATCTGAATCTGTTCCAAATTTGGGGGTGTCCTTGATCCATAACAACATATGTATATGAGGAGCACCTCTTGCTTGATACTCCTTTCTCCAAAAGAAATCCACAACTTCTCCAAGAGGAGGATTCTTTTTATTGCAGATGAAAGACATCATAGCTTCAAATCTATAATTGAAATATCTGCATACATTAACAGGATCCAAAGAGCACAATTCTCCAGGTGTCTTGTATTCAATATTTTTTATATTGGAATTTGCCTCTTGAAGAAATTCAAGTAAATCATCCCAAGCATACTCAGCACAGCTAAGTGTAACAAACCATGTAGGAGTTCCCAAGTTCCGTAGCATGCATTGCAGTTCTCCATGACGACGGTACCAATATTCATTAGTCCAACGCTGACATGCCATCAGATTAATCAACTGAGATTCTAAATGATCATCTCTCTGATGCACTTTATCCATAAAATCCTTTGCAGTTACATTTTGCAGATACATTCCTGTTTTTAAAAAGTGATTTACTGCATATGAAAGTCCAGACAAGTCACTTTCAAACAGAAGATGAAACATATAAGGGATACATTGTCGAAATCTTGGATCTTCTGCATATAATCTTGTTGTCCGATATTCAGATGCACGAATCTGCACAGGACATTCATCATATCGTCCACCTTTTCCTGTTGGCAACAACTGCGGGAAACAACGAGCTTCCAAGCTCTCTTCCCATATACTCATGGGACTTCCTCTTGCTTTTTTTATTTGGAACAACTCAATCGTATTCCCCATCACCTCTTTGGAATGAAGTGGATGTACACTGTAATGTTCATAGATTTCTTCACATCTGGACATGTCCACTTTTTCAATTTGTCCACTTAATGTTTCAGTATCTTCTGCTTAATCTATTTCTTCTTCTCCTACAAACACATCTATAGTACTCATTATTGTTTATCAGATACAATGATGCCTTTTGCACTTTTGGCGAGAGAGCAAAAGACACCCAATTGATGGACGGAATGCAGAACAAATCAAAACATTCACCCCCAGTCAAGAGATCTGGGTTAAATACATCATTCTTTTGCTCACCATGCCACCCCAGGTTAGACCTGGCTATATGCAAATCAGTCTTGACCCTGTGCCTCATGGGAACAGTCCAGCCCGAACTGCCAAGCCAGGTCCTCCCCGTACTGGAAACAAGCATCCTAGGACCGGTTTCAGGGTTGCACTTTTCTAACATCCACTAACTCTTGCCAGATTTTCTCTTTTCTTAGTAGGAACACCATTAACTAGAATGACTAGTGGTTCATTTTCTGCATGGTCTACACCAATAGTTTCAATGTTTTTCTTTAAATCTAACAGTAAATACACATCTCTTCCTTTCAATCCTCTTTGTAACTCTGATGGAGGTAATTTACCTGTTTTAGGCTCCATACGAACAATAGCCTGAAACGGGTGCACACATTGAATGAGAATAGACTCATACGTATTTAAATCTATCAGCTTTGGAGGAATAGCAACCAACTCTAGATTATTATGAACAGCTCTAGCAGGCATTTTATTCTCATCTAATTTGTTCTAACAATATTTGCAAATACGCTGCTCAGATCCCAAATCAAAACAATCCTCTACCAACAAATAAGTTGCAAATTCCTTCCACTTATCATTATTTTCTATTTCACTTTGTTAAATACAGATTGACACGCCTAGTCTGATTTTTATAGTGACTTGGCCGACAACAAATACAAGAAACATTTGGTCTTTCACCTGAAATTACCTTAAACTTTGTGATTTGATCTTCAAAATGTTTTGTAATCACGGGTTCTACATTGTCTTCAACATGTTGTTCTACTAATGTGTCAGTTTCTGCACTCTCTTGCTGAGGACCAAAGTAACAAAACTCAATATCATCACAAACCTTCTTCACATCTGATACTGACGCAAAAGAGCACTGTTCAACTCATTTAACTTTAGTGCTGGACTTTTTGCATAATACAATGTTCTCACTAACTTCCGCATTTGAGTATGATGTACTGCCAACATCCTGAAATGGTGAAAAACACTTTGACAAACTTTCCTAGAAAGACAAGCCAGAGAATGACCTTGCAAACCAGTACTTTTTCTCACTCTGCAAGGGTCTAGTCCTTGCAACACCTTAATCTTTTGTTTAACACTTTTTTTACTATATGCTCGTAAAAAACTACATAATTTATCAATAGATTCTTGTTGTACACTACAAATACTACTGCAATCCCAAGTGTACACAGGGTGTTTAGGACGTCTCCCTAGAACTTCATCAGCTATCACTTCTTCTGCATTTCTTTCAACCATTTTCTCTTTGTCAATTGGACAACCATCTCTAACCTCATAACCTTGATCACTGGTGTCAACTGCATGCAATAAATTATTGCTCTGTAAATAACTCTCCTCATTAAAGAAAGGCTCTGAACTGGAACTGTGTTTCCATTCTCCCAAAAAAACATCATAAACATTTGTTCTATTAATTTCTCTTTTCCTCCTACTTTTGGCCTTCATTAAATGGATTGGTTTATCTAGTGATCGAATTCTGTTTAATACTAAAATGAATAGTTTCCTTTTTACTTCAAAAGCCTTTTCAACAATGGTTTCAATATGCTTCTTCTTTTTATCAAATAGAGCTCTCTTTTTTTATTTCTTCACATCTTTCAGCAAATTATGTACTACTCTCTCGTAAAATATTTTTTTGCGTATTTCCTTATAATGATTTTGCCTTCTTTTACCATACTTCGTCTCCTTTGACTGTCCATTTGCTTTTTTGCTTTTCCAATTATATTGAATTTTTTTTCTAGTTAAAGCATTCTCAGAGGTTTCAGCATTCTGTACATTCTGTTTGGTCCTACAAACATTTTTAATAAATTGCTTTGTGATCTTACCAGAAGATTTTTTCTTTTTAGCCACATTATGTTGTTCATTCAATACTTGTGGTTGATTTTTCTTCAAGTAACTCTCCTTTCTCTGTTCTTTTCTTTTTCTTTTTTTTCAGGCACGATTTTTCTATTTTAATGGTGAAAAACAGTTTCTGTAAAAAATAATCACAAATAAATGTATATTAATAACTTTAAACTTTATACTATTCTATTACTGTACAAACACATTTTATATAAATACTGACTAAGAAACTATAGCCCTGAAGCACAAGTGTGACGATGGTTAAAACACTACTTGCATAGTGCATACTACTTTGAAGCAGTTCATGCCCTAATGCCTGCCTCATTCAAAGACTACATGCTTACTGACTGAATGATTGCAGTACTATAAGGAGAGACACTGGGTGAGTGACAGGGTGTTTGCTAGAAGTGTATGGATACTGACTGGGATATTGATGGTGTGAAAGACAAGTGTGTAGGTGATTAGAGACCTACATGCATAGTGGATACGTATTTGAACCAATCCATATGTTAAGGCCTGTCTCAGTCCAATAGTACTTTGATACTGACTGAATGTTTTAAGTATTGCAAGGAGAGTGCCAGGATGAATTTATAAGTATTTGTTTTTTGGCGCAGTAAATACATTAGTACATGGTGCTGAATGAGTCACTGGAGAGGTATAAGGGGAGTGACAGGGTATTTGCGGGAACTGTATGAATACTGACTGGGGTATTGAAGGTGTGAAAGACAAGTGTGTAGGTGGCTAGAGACCTGCATGCATAGTGGATAGATGTTTGAAACAGTCCATGGAGTAACACCTGGATCACTGCAAAACTACCTGAGTACTGACTGAATCATTAGAGTACTACAAAGAGAGTGACTGGGTGAATCTTTTTAAGTTTTTGGGTTTTGGCGCAGTGAATAGATTAGTACTTAGTGCCAAATGAGTCAGTGGAGGTGTGTAATGGAAGTGACAGAGTGTGTATTGGAGTTTATAGATACTGACTGGGAAATTGAAGGTCTGAAAGACAATTGTGTTGGTACTTAGAGGCCTCCATGCATAGTGGAAACACATTTGAATCAAACCATGTGCTAAGGCCTGCCTCACTCCATTAGTACTTAGGTACTGACTGACTGATTAGACTATTGCAAGAAACGTGCCTGGGTGAATTTATAAGTGTTTCAGTTTTGGCGCAGTGAATGCATTACTACATGGTGCTGAATAAGTCACTGGAATAGTGCAAGGGGAGTGACAGGGTGTTTGCTGGAAGTAAATGGATACTGACTGGGGAATTCAAGCTGTTAAAGACAAGTGTATAGGAGGTTAGAAGCCTGCATGCATACTGGATAGACATTTGAAGCAGTCCATGTGGTAATGCATGGTTTACTACATGAGTACCTGGGAACTGACTGAATCATTAGACTACTGCTAGGAGAGTGCCTGGGTAAAACTTTTAAGTTTTTCGGTTTTGGCGCAGTGAATAGATTAGTACATGGTACTGGATCAGTCACTGGAGGAGTGCAAGATGAGTGACAGGGTATTTATTGAAGTATATAGATACTGACTAGTTAATTGAAGTAGTGAAAGACAAGTGTGTAGGTGACTAGAGGCCTGCATGCATAGTGGATAAATGTTTAAACAGTCCATGAGCTAAGACCTCAGACACTGCATGATTACCTGGGTACTGACTGAATCATTACACTACTGCAAGGAGAGTGCCTGGGTTAATCTTTTTAAGTTTTTGTGTTTTGGTGCAGTGAATAGATTACTACATAGTGCCAGATGAGTCAGTAGAGGTGTGCAAGTGGACTGAAAGAGTGTTTACTGGACTTTATAGATACTGAGTACTTAATTGAAGAAGTGAAAGACAAGTGTGTAGGTGACTAGAGGCCTGCATGCATATTGGACAGACGTTTGAATCAATCCATGTGCTAAGGCCAGCCTCACTCCATTAGTACTTAGGTACTGACTGAATGATTAGACTATTGCAAGAAGAGTGCCTGGGTGAATTTATAAGTGTTTCAGTTTTGGTGCAGTGAATGCATTACTACATGGTGCTGAATAAGTCACTGGAAGAGTGCAAGGGGAGTGACAGGGTGTTTGCCGGAAGTACATGGATACTGACTGGGGAATTCAAGCTGTTAAAGACAAGTGTATAGTAGGTTAGAAGTCTGCATGCATACTGGATAGACCTTTGAAGCAGTCCATGTGGCAATTCATGGTTCACTGCATGAGTTCCTGCGTACTGACTGAATCATTAAACTACTGCTAGGAGACTGCCAGGATGAAAATTTTAAGTTTTTCGGTTTTGGCGCAGTGAATAGATTAGTGCATGCTACTGGATCAGTCACTAGAGGAGTGCAAGATGAGTGACAGGGTGTTTATTGAAGTATATAGATACTGACTAGTTAATTGAAGAAGTGAAAGACAAGTGTGTAGGTGACTAGAGGCCTGCATGCATAGTGGATAGACGTTTAAACAGTCCATGAACTAAGACCTCAGACACTGCATGATTACCTGGGTACTGACTGAATCATCATTACACTACTGCAAGGAGAGTGCCTGGGTTAATATTTTTAAGTTTTTGTGTTCTGGTGCAGTGAATAGATTACTACATAGTGCCAGATGAGTCAGTAGAGGTGTGCAAGTGGACTGAAAGAGTGTTTACTGGAGTTTATAGATACTGACTAGTTAATTGAAGAATTGAAAGACAGGTGTGTAGGTGACTAGAGGCCTGCATGCATACTGGACAGACGTTTGAAGCACTCCATGGGCTAAGGCGTGGGTCACTGCATGAGTACCTGGGTACTGACTGAATCATTAGAGTACTGCAAGGAGAGTGCCTGGATGAATCTTGTAAGTTTTGGGGTTTTGGCGCAGTGAATAGATTAGTACATGCTGCTGAATGAGTCACTAAAGGTGTGCAAGGGGTGTGACAGGGTGTTTATTGGAGTATATAGATACTGACTGGGCAAATGAAGGCGTGAAAGACAATTGTGTAGGTGGTTAGAGGCCTGCATGCATAGTGGATAGACATTTGAAGTAGTCCATGTGCTAAAACCGGGTTCACTACATAAGTACCTGGGTACAGACTGAATCATTGGATAACTACAAGGAGAGTGCCTCGGTGAATTCATAAGTGTTTGGCTTTTGGCACTGTAAATGGATTAGTACATGGTGCTGAATGGGTCACTGGAGAAGTGTAAGGGGAGTGACAGGGTGTTTGCGGGAACTGTATAAATGCTGACTAGGATATTGAAGATGTGAAAGACAAGTGTGTAGGTGGTTAGAGGCCTGCATGCATACTGGACAGACATTTGAAGCAGTCCATTATCTAAGGCCTGGGTCACTGCATGAGTACCTGAGTACTGACTGAATCATTAGAGTACTGCAAGGAGAGTGCCTGGATGAATGTTTTAAGTTTTTGGGTTTTGGCACAGTGAATAGATTAGTACATGGTGCTGGATGAATCACTGGAGGTGTGCAAGGGGAGTGACAGGGTGTTTATTGGAGTATATAGATACTGACTGGGCAATTGAAGGTGTGAAAGACAATTGTGTAGGTGATTAGAGGCAAGCATGCATAGTGGATAGACCTTTGAAGTAGTCCATGTGCTAAGTCCGGGTTCACTACAAAAGTACCTGGGTACTAACTAAATCATTAGAGTACTAAAAGGAGAGTGCCTCGGTGAATTAATAAATGGTTGGGTTTTGGTGCAGTCAATGGATTAGTACATGGTGCTGAATGAGTCACTAGAGGAGTGCAATGGGAGTGACAGGATGTTTGCTGGAAGTGTATGGATAATGACTGGGGAATTGCAGGTATGAAAGACAAGTGTGTAGATGGTTAAAGCACTGCATACATAGTGTATAGGCGATTGAGTCAATCCATGTGCTATGGCCTGCCTCACTCCATTACTACTTGGATATTAACTGAATGTTTACAGTATTGCAAGTAGAGTTCCTGGGTGAATACATAAGCAATGACTAGCTTCTAATTCTACCAAAACTTGAAAACAGGAAAGGTTTTTTAAGCAGTTATGTGTATGCAAAGATATGAAGTACCCAAATGCTTCTCTCACAATGGTTCCCAAATGCACACAGACTCACAGTGTGATTCTAGAAAAGCAACACTATCCCTTGGACTTTACCAAAACTCATTCACTACTCTGGAAGGAGTAAGGGAACTGCACACAATCTACATATTTCAGTACTGCACTTTAGTGTCAAAGCCTGACTCATTTTATCAATGTATAAGCAATGACTGGCTTCTAATGCTACTAAAACTTGACAACATGACAGGTTTTAAAACAGTTATCTGTCAGCAAATACATGATGTTACCAAATGCTTCTCTCACAATGCTTACCCAAATGCACACAGACTCACAGTGTAATTCTAGACAAGCAACACTATCCCTATGAGTTTACCAAAACTCATTCACTACTGTGGAAGGGGTAAGGGGACTGCATACAATCTACATATTTCAGAACTGCACTTTAGTGTCAAAGCCTGACTTATTTTATGAATGCATAACCAATGACTGGCTTCTAATACTACTAAAACTTCACAACACGACAGGTTTTAAAACAGTTACCCGTCAGAAAATACATGATGTTACCAAATGCTTCTCTCACAATGGTTACCCAAATGCACACAGACTCACAGTGTGATTCTAGACAAGCAACACTATCCCTTGGACTTTACCAAAACTCATTCACTACTCTGGAAGGAGTAAAGGGACTGCACACAATCTACATATTTCATTACTGCACTTTACTGTCAAAGCCTGACTCATTTTATCAATGCATAAGCAATGACTGGCTTCTAATGCTACTAAAACTAGATAACATGACAGGTGTTAAAACAGTTATCTGTCAGCAAATACATGATGTTACCAAATGCTTCTCTCACAATGGTTACCCAAATGCATACAGACTCACAGTGTGATTCTAGACAAGCAACACTATCCCTAGGAGTTTACCAAAAACTCATTCACTACTGTGGAAGGGGTAAGGGGACTGCACACAATCTACATATTTCAGTACTGCACTTTTGTGTCAAAGCCTGACTCATTTTATGGATGTATAAGCAATGACTGGCTTCTAATGCTACTAAAACTTGACAACATGACAGGTTTTAAAACAGTTATCTGTCAGCAAATACACAATGTTACCAAATGCTTCTCTCACAATGGTTGGCCAAACGCACACAGACTCACAGTGTGATTCTAGACAAGCAACACTATCCCTAGGAGTTTACCAAAAGTCATTCACTACTCTGGAAGGGGTAAGTGGACTGCACACATTCTACATATTTCAATACTGGACAATACTGTGAAAGCCTGACTCATTTTGCAATTGCATAAGCAATGACTGGCCTCTAATGCTACTCAAACTTGACAACAAACCAAATATTAAAGCAGTAATCTACAAGCAAATACATGATGTTACCAAATGCTTTTCTCACAATAATTGCCCAAATGCACACAGACTCACAGTGTGATTGTAGACAGCCAGCTATCCCTTGTACAAAATACATTTACTAGTCTACAAGATGTAAGGTGACTGGACACATTGCAGAACATTTTCTACTACACATTAGTACCAAAATGTTTCTCTCTAAATGATTCCTAAATGCACACAGACTCACTGTGTGATTCTAGACAAACAACACTATCCCTTGCACTATACCAAAACACATTTCTTAATCTACGAGTACTACATTTTAGTGTAGAAACATGACTCATTTTGCAAATTCATAAACAATGACTGGTTTCTAATTCTACCAAAACATAAAAACAGCACAGGTATCTGTCTGCAAACACATGAAAAACACAAATGCTTATCACAGAATGGTTTCTACATGCACACACACTGACAATAAGATTGTAGACAACAAAAGTACTCCCTGCACTTCAGCAGGAGAAATACATTAGTCTGATTAAAATCAAAATAGACCACATACATCCCCTCACAATTAAATACCTCACCTTTCAAGTTGTTTTGTAGATTAAGAAGTATGTCAGTCACACACCAGATTTTCTTACACAGAATCTTTGTACTGTGCACCTGTCAGGAAAACCAAAGAATGGCAAAGTTTCCCTCTCATTTTGCACACATATACATGTAAACATCAAATCACATTCCTTCCCACATTAATTCAAAAGCTAACACACATGTCTATTGGTTAAACATTTCAACCCTTTCCAAATGACATAAATTTGAACCCTACCCCCAATCTGCCTTCTGCCTGTTACCATAGAAACAGGTCATGGAACACTTAACTGAGCACACAGGTCAAAAGTTCAGCACACAATGTTGCTAATCAAAACAGCAAGTGTGCTTGACTTTTCAACATATCAGCTTATCATATATAATGTTCCTTTCAATCAGTTTTTGTTAACGAATAAGAATCATGCGTTTAAAAAACAGAAACATGCACCCTAGTTTTCAGTGTAGAAGGTTGTCAAACAATCAATGATTTCTTGTCTTTTTTCAAAACTGCATCATAGCCACCATTTTAGAAAAATCTTACTTTTCAAACTGCCATTTCATTTACAGAGACCATCGGAGTGCATACAGACCTTTCATCAAGATGCTTAGAGTGTGGATTGTGGGACACAGCTATATTTTCTGGAGCCAAAGGTATTCAGAAAACAAAGGCATTCACGAAGACCTAGGTTTGCCAAATGTAGACACTAAATGGATTGGACAGAGAGGGTTAAAGTGGCACCAATTAATGCCATTGGTAAAATCTTTCATTCATCTCCAACACCCTGACCTCATAATAGTGCACTGCGGTGGCAATGACCTAAGCACTTTGACTGGGGTAGGTCTGGAAATGCTTATGAAGGACACCTTTGCAGAATTGATTTCACTTTTTCCCAAAACTGCCTTTGTGTATTCTAACATATGCCAAAGGGAGAAATGGAACTGGTCCAATCAGTTTTGTCCACAGATTGAGAAAACTAGGAAACATGGGAATAAATCTGTTTCTGCTTTTCTCTGAGACTATAGAATGGGGTCCATTTACAATAACAATCTGCGCTTTCATATGCAAGAGATGTATAGGAGATATGGAGTACACTTTACTGATGAAGGAAACAGAGCCTTCCTCAACAACTTTAGACTCTGTATAGGTACTTACTTATAAGTACCAAAAACTCTTAATGAACACAACGGCTCTTGTTAGAGCCACTCAAGAACAAAACGCTTACGTTTGATGTTTATCTCCCAAAAATTTCAGTTTTTTTCCCTTGGAGTCGCACACCCAACGTGTTAGGAACCACGCACCCTCCGCAAGAGAAATCGTGCACCCAACGCGTTAGAATGCGCGACTCCTAATCTTACCGTAAAAAAAAATAGCATCTATCACTAATTTTTATTATCCCCGGGGACCTCATCCCCCTGGGTTTATTAAAACACGTTGGGGAACGTAGGGGGAGCCCCAACGCCCCCACGGTCCCAGCCGGCTCCCCGCATCCTTCGGGAGCCGGCATTGCTTTTCCACATGGGGAGCTGCTGACATGCAGCTTCCCATGTGGAAAAGCAATATTGTTTGGATTTTGAAAGAGAGAGCAGGTTTCCCTGCTCTCTCTTTCAAAATCCAAACAAAGTTTGCTGTGGGAGGGCGGGTGTCTCCCGCCCTCTCATAGCAAACAACAGTGTCCTGGGGGTGGGTACCCCAAGACACTGTAGGAGCCGGCCCTGGCGGGTGGCAGTCCCCAGGGCCCTCGAGGGCTCCAGCAGGGGGGCCACACAGCCCCCTCCCTCAAACAATAAAGCCCCAGGGGGTGGTGGTCCCGGGGGCTTGGGGGGGCCGTTCAGCCCCCCCCACCCTATTTATTTTCTAACCCCGGGGGTAGCGGTCCCCCGCGCTTCGGGGTTTTTTTTTTTGGTCGGATCCGCGCACCCTGCGCGCATTTTGCCGTTTAAAAAAAAAACAAAAAGGGGATCCCTAAGCAACACTAGACGGTCAGAGTATTTCTACCCTGCCCCCTTTACATCTTTCACACACTAACTTTCCCTTACTTAATCAGCCTTGCTTCTACCAAGGCACAAAATGGCTGCCAACAGTTCCTGGTTTCGAATGTTGACAGACACTTGACTGCCAATTACCATTCAGAGCGTGATCGGAAAGGTGCGCGCACGGTTCGCAGAGGGTGCGCTAAGGGTGCACATAGGGTGTGCGGATCCTCCGAGGCAATAGATATATGTGTACTTTTAACTCTAATTTTCTCAGGAACTACTGAACGGATTTACACCATTAATGCAAAAGGCACGAGTGTGAAATGAGGACTACCTCTTTGCCAAATTTGGTGCAATTCCGTTCAGCAGTTCGGGCTGTAGCTGCATCAACAGGTCCTATGGGAAATTGCATGGGGAAAACACGTTTTGGGACCCCCCTTTTTTCTCACGAAACTTTCAGGATAGGAGCGGATCGGAGCTGGCCAAAAGTTTGGAACATTTTGCGAAGATTCCTCAACTAGCACCAGACTTGTTGGGAATAGAATGTTGCAGATTTCCTATGGAAAATAGGTCCTAACTATAACTACCTACTGGCGACCGCCAGTAGGTAATATATATATATATATATATATATATATATATATATATATATATATATATATATATATATATATATATATATATATATATATATATGTAGAAAGCAGGTTCCCCAACAATCCAACAAATCTTGGAAACGGGTACAGACCACAGCACGCCTTGAACGTAAAGTGCAAGATAGTTTATTCCATGTCTAATGGCATGACGCGTTTCGGCCGCGTTGCCACGGCCTTGATCACATGACCACCAGTGAACCAATCAAATTATATATATTATACAGTGCTTGACTTCCTCTTGTTTAATCCAATGGAATACTAGCAGACAAAACAGCAAACTAACTGGCTCCACAAGGTAAACATGAAAAAAATACTTTCGTTACAGACGATTTCTCCACTTTTTTTGAAATCGGAAAAAGGAGTTCGGGAGAGCCCTGTGGAGTATACTGCATGTAATTCCATATAAAACAAATATTCATATGTTCAATGTGAAGGGGAATCAATGCGTATAAATACACAAATAGCCCCAATATTTGAAATATAATATGTACAAGGAGGAAGCCTTATAATTAATTAAATACATTAAAATAAAGAAAAAATAAAACATAATTAATTTGTGAGGTCATAGCTTTTGAACAACCCTGAACAGTTTAAAACGTAAAGCTTATAACATATCCATCAAAAAACGCTGTGATCTAGAAGGCTTTGGTTGCATATGTGTTGTGGCCTAGATAGTATTGGATAATGTTATACTGCAGATATATATGTGTATATACTACATCAAGGTGTAATGCACTGGATGTAGTAGGACCAACCCCTATATCATGAACTATCTATATAGTAAAATTATAATCTGAGCTATAAATAGCTCTCCAATAAAGGTGCAAGTGCAATAAATATTGGGATCATATAAAAAAATGGGGAATATTTAAAAGGTGGATAAAATACCATCTATAAATATGGAGACCTACAGTGTGTTATAGAATCAGAAGTCTTAAAAATGCAAATGCTCAGTATACTATGGAAAATAGGTCCTAACTATAACTACCTACTGGCGACCCGACCGCCAGTAGGTAATATATATATATATATATATATATAGGTATATATATATATATATTCACTGAAAAAACCATGGGTTTCACACACGTTATAGTTAGGAATTAGCATTTAAAAAACCTTAGAAATTCAATGAAAAAACCAAAGGTTTCACACATGTTATAGTTAGCTGGACATTTCACTCATAAAAAACCATTGAAATTCCCCCGTTATAGTTAGTTCAGCTAACTATAACTCGCGCGCCCGCAATGCACTACTGATGACGTCACATATTACATCACTCATGACATGGTCAGTGACATCACTCATGACATCACTGATGACATCTCAAATGACATCACTGATGACATCATCCAGTGAATGTGTGTTTTTCTGAAAATTAAATATGTTTAATATATGTATATCTCAAGGTCGATGGAAGAATAAATGAGTATATAAGTGTCTAAATTGATGATTTGTTTTTGAAAAATTGATTGTATTACTGACTGATTAAGTGTATCTTTTTGAATACATGGCTAAGTGAGTAATGTTTAAATGTGTAAATACCTGTATCAGTCTCTCACTTTGTGTATAAGTGGCTGCATGGGTTGGTGAGTAGCTACATGAGTGTCTATATAGGTTATTAGTTGGTTTTTTGAGTATCAGTATGAGTGTCTGAGTGTCTTCATGGTGCGGTGGGGGGTATTACGTAGTGCATAGATGCATGAATGAGTGACTCACTGTATGTGTTGAAGACAGCATGTGTGCAGGACTGTATGGGTGGATAAGTGTGTGCATGGGTGTGTTAGTGAGTGAATGACTGTCTCAATAGTGTCTTCATAAGTAACTACATATGTTTTAAACTAGTATATGTGACTATTGGTGTTTATAAGTGAGTATATGTGAGAGTGAGAGATTGGTAGAGTTCCTGTATGAATAAGTATGTGTTTCTATAAGTCATTGTTTAAAAGACTAAGTATGTGTAAGTTTCTGTAGAAGTAAGTGTGGTGTTTTGTGTATAACTGTATATGCAAGTAAATGTATGTTTGATTCTTTATTAGCATGAGTGACTATGTGTGTGAGTAACTCTATGGATGAGTGGCATTGTGTAACAGGATGTATAGGTGTATGAGTACATATGATGAGTGAATACATGTATGAGTGACTGTATAGGACTGTTGGTGGATGAGTGGATGTGTATGTGGATCTTAGAATTACTGAATAGGTTGTTGTAACTGTTATTGGTATGTCCATTTTTTTGAAAATTTCAGTCTCTATTTTTGAATGTTTGTATCAAAGGTTATATTAGGGTGAGAGGAGGTCTACCACTCTGTCACAAGGATAATGTCATCAGTGATGTCATTTGAGATGTCATCAGTGATGTCATGAGTGATGTCACTGACCATGTCATGAGTGATGTAATATGTGACGTCATCAGTAGTGCATTGCGGGCGCGCGAGTTATAGTTAGCTGAACTAACTATAACGGGGGAATTTCAATGTTTTTTTATGAGTGAAATGTCCAGCTAACTATAACATGTGTGAAACCTTTGGTTTTTTCATTGAATTTCTAAGGTTTTTTAAATGCTAATTCCTAACTATAACGTGTGTGAAACCCATGGTTTTTTCAGTGAATTTGCAAGGTTTTTTAAATGCTAATTCCTAACTATAACGTGAGTGAAACCCATGGTTTTTTCAGTGAATTTGCAAGGTTTTTTAAATGCTAACTTTTTTTTTTTTTCTTCTTTTTTTTTTACATATTATTATTTTAATTGGCTATCCTTTTTTAAAGACTATGGTTAAATTTTAAAAATTCTACAATATGTTTTTATTTTACAATTTTTTTAAAATAAACAGGTAACATTTATTAGCAATATATATTTTTTTTTTTTTTTTTTTTTACCGTGCGCGTACGGTAAGCGCACGTCTTGCTGTAATTACGTTAGATTTCTACGCTGTTTGCGTTCATTTACGCAATTTGCGTAGACGCACGTCACGCGCACACAGCGCGTAACGCATACGCTGCACACGCACATTATGCGGAAGTGAAGGGGCGTGCCTGTTTTGCGCATGCGCGCGTGCGCGTGTCTTTTTTACGCACATGCGTAGTTTTGCCGTAAGCGCACCGTAAGCGTACCGTAAGCGTACGGTAGGTCATGTGATCATGAAACACAACTTTTGATTGGTTGAAACTACTTTCAGTTCTAGAACTCTCCTACACCACACCCATTCCCCTAATTTCTGCTTGTGATCCCTTAGGAGAAGGAGCTGGGTTGTCTTTGTGATACGATGGCAGAACAGCAGAGCCCTTCTGAGAGTGAGGCTAGCAGCACTACCTTGAGGCAGAGAGCGAGGAAACAAAAGACCTCTTACATATGGGAGTATTTTTCTTTTCCAGAAGGCCAGCAAAAGGTAAATGCACCCTTAGTGACTTGTAAGCTGTGTGGCCGTGTACTTTCAAGAGGGAATCCCGACAGGAAGTATTCCTTTGGGAATCACACCATGATGAGACACCTTAAGGATGTACACAGAAGGACACATGCTCGACTTACTGAAGGTAACCCTTCAGTAAATCAACCAAGCACATCCACAGTAGCTCAGCCTGGACCATCATCTGCAGTGCCGAGTCCTTCTTCTGCAGGTCAGGTGAGCCCTTCATCTGTGGGGGGAGCATCTCCTTTTTCTGGTCCTCTGGAAACTAACCCTCGGTTTCTGAGGGTTGAAATACGGTGCGCCACTTGTCATGATCTAATTTGTTATAGGGAGACCAGTATTTCCCTAGTGAACAATAAAATAGATCAGCACACTTGTCGTACCGTCTAATATTCCCATTCTTTCTTTCCTCTGTCCCTGCATGAACACAACGGCTCTTTTAAGAGCCAACCTTACCTTTCATCTATTTTTTATATATGTTTTTTAAAACTTTTTTTAATTTTTTTTTTACCATACGCGTTTAAAACACACTAAAAATCAATTATCACATTACAAGGTCCTTGGGAGACTACAATGAAAAACTGAAAATGTGATTGTAGAGAAGTGGAAAAAAGGGACCATGATATTTTTGACTTACCATACCCACTCAAAAAAATATTTATTCATTTAAATTTTTTTTAAATTGCTTTAAAAATGGTTCTAGTTTTCGAAAATGTTCTATCTCAATCTGAAAAAAAAGAAAAAAGTATTAATATTTAATAAAACATTTTATAATACAGTACACATATTTACATATTTTCAAAAAAAAAATTTGCCTTTTTTTTGCTGTTTTCAGAATATATTGCATTTCACTATAAATTGTGAAAGCAATTGCATTCATCATTTAACAGCGGGCAAAAAAAAAATTAACAATCTCAAAGATTGTTTTAAAAAAGCCCACAATCTCTTTTTGCATAAACATAACTTTATAGAAATGCATAATATTCTTAAAAAATATCATCTAATATCAATACTTATTTCTTTAAAATACCGTCTGATATTTTTGTTTCAGAAGTATAATCACAATAATATATCTCACATAACTCCACAATACATCTGGTTCCATTTCCTTTAGGCCAAATAGTAATTTTAAAATTCTTTTTTGATTAAATTTCTAATGGTAATCCAATAAAAATCGAAAGTATAAATTGTACAGATCTCACCGATTCTCTGTAACATTTTGGTTTCCGAAAGATTTATTAATAATTAAATAAGTCCACAATAGAATTGTTTACCTTTCCGCATGGCCAAATAGTAATTTTAAAAATCTTTTTTGAAAAAATTTCCAATGGCAATCCAATAACATTCCAAAATTTAAATTGTGTAGATGTTACCGATTTTTTCTAAAGTTTTGGATATCCAAAGTTTCACTAAAAAATGGAAAAATTCCACATTACAATTGGTTACCTTTCCATTAGGCCAAATGATAATTTGTAAAATCTTTTTATTTGTAAATTCCAATGGTAATCCAATAAAATGGTAAAATTGTTTTGTCCAGATGTTGCCAAATCTCTCTAAAATTTAGGTTTCAGGAAGATTAGAGAGGAATTTACTAAATCAAAAGGCAAACGTTGCTTAAAAATCAATTGCGAATCATTACACAGTGTCCAGCCTTTTTCACATTTAAGATAAACTGTGTAATGACCAGAAGTTACAGTAGGTCCATCATGGAAAATGATTGCAACTGTTACAAAAGTTTTTCCTGAAATTGATAATTGCTGTCCTGTAAACTTCTTTATTAAAGTATCCAATTTTGAACCATCAGCTTTACAGCGTTGCATCATTAAAATTACATACTGTCCGTATTCCTTTAAAATTAACGTTGAAAACATGTCAGATTGACACTCACTGCATTCCATGCTATGATTAGCATCTTTAACTAATTTAGCAAAAGTGACTGTTTTACTTTCTGGCAATGTTAAATAAATAAACCTTTCAGAATCAACATTAGAGCCACATATATTATAACAGTTTTCACAACTATGTTCCCATTTATAAGAGAGACCAAATACATTTTCAATGGGAACCCCTTCTTCTTCCAGTACCTGAAGAAAATACATCAAGAATTCCTGTGCGTCTTGCTGTACATTTTGAGAAAACTGTGTTCGTCCTGAACATACATCTAAAAGTTTTCTAATTTCAGTAGCACTTTCTATTTGAGTTTTATCATTACTCAGCTTTTGAAAAAGGAGACTCAACTCAGAACAGAATCTTTTTCCCTGATTTACTATTATCTGCTCTTGCACACTTTCCAGATAAAATGCAACATTCAGCACTACATTTGCGTAGCAGTTGACACCAGAGCTATTTTCAAAATGACATCCTACAACCTGTTCTTCATTTTCCTTTTTCTTTTTGCTTGCAATTACATCACTCCTCTTTTTTTTCCTCCTCTCTACATCTTCATTACAGATATTCTCATTTCTCCTTTTACGAGAAACTACACGTTTCTCCAACACAGGATACTGACCTAAATGAGGAGCATAGCTTTTTCTTAATCTATTATACTCCTTTACACAATTTGCATCAGCACTAACTTTTGAGTCATCAAAGTCTATCATGAATAAACCTGATAATGTTTTCACTCGTGACAAAGCAACATATGCCATACCTTCTTTTAACACAGTTGAACCAATGTTCACAAATGCACAATCTACAGTCAATCCTTGAGACTTGTGAATAGTTACAGCATATGCTAGAGAAAACGGAAACTGCTTCCTACGTACATATAAGTCTTTCACAAGCATGAAACGAACTGAACAACGGCAAATGTCTTTAACTCCTTCTATCTGATCAAATTTTATTTTTAAACATTCAATTCCATCTTTTTTCTGATAATTATTAAAACCCACAACTCTTCCCATAGCTCCATTAACTAAACCTTTTTCAACATCCAAATTTCTCCTTAAAAATACTCTACAGTTCATGCAAACATATAGATTTTTTTCTAATCCAGCTGTTTTGGAAATGTTCTTCTCTAGTGAATCCAATTTATTTTTCAGTGTGCCTGTTAATGTGACAGTAATTCTTCCATCCTCAATTTTGTCCACTGCTTCCAATTTCCTGATATCTTCCTTTTCCAATTTCAAAAGCTCCTCATTGAATATTGAGCATTCACGTAGAGTTGGCATTAAGCAGATGACACTTTTGTTTTCTGCAATGTTCTTGTATATCTTCTCTGCAACTATTTCTTCCTTTGGAAATAAATTATGTAGCAGCCGACTCTGTAATGCTTTTTTGCCAGCTTCAGTGAGTAGTCCAATTCTGATATCTTTCAGAATACTTCCATATTCTTCATCGTTTGCTTGCCTCATATTAGTAGTAAGTTCCTTGTACTCAAAGAAGGACCAAATATTTGTATTACCGATGCTTCCCAATGACTTCTTGGTGTCTTCATGTGTCACAGTATTAAACACTGGTTGTCCTTTAAC
The DNA here is from genome assembly GCF_964204655.1 of Triturus cristatus. NCBI lineage: Eukaryota > Metazoa > Chordata > Amphibia > Caudata > Salamandridae > Triturus > Triturus cristatus. The sequence continues at coordinate 874,217,958 of NC_140587.1, forward strand.
TGGAGTAAGTTGCAAAAGATCTCCAAAAACTATGACATGTTTTCCTCCAAATAACACGTCATAGTCTGTCTTCAGAATTTGCTGCATTCTTAAATGCACAAAGGCAAGCATTAAGTTTGATACCATGCTCACCTCATCAATAATGAGAACTTGCATCTTCTTCAATACTCTTGAAACTTCCAAGCATGCTTCTCAAGTTAGCTTGTTGTATTGTATTTTGTTCTCATGCTCCACTGGTAACATTAGCAAACGATGTAAAGTGATTCCTTTTATGTTATATGCTGCTAACCCAGTTGGAGCAGTAACCACACAAGACAAAGTAGAATCCGTTTTTTGCTGTAGGTAGCTTCTGATGACTTTTATAAGGAAACTTTTTCCAGTTCCAGCTTGTCCGCTTACATACATCCTGATTGGATGAAATGATGTACATGAGCACTCTTTTTTTTCATGTAGAAATCCGTGATCACTTTTGTTTCTGATCTCTTCATAAATTTGTTGCTGCTCTTCGTTCAGTTGTCTTTCCAAATTTTGTAAGTCTATAAATTCTTCTTGAGCTTGATTCATAGCCGTTTCCACTTCATTCATGGCTATTGATGCTTCATTTTCAACGATTGGTTGTCCTAGGGGATCTTGACTGAGTGTTCCTGAACTTTGGCTGTCCTGAGAACTGTCTCTAGCTATTTCTGCTGCAATTGTAGTTTCCTGTTCAATTTCTTCATTTAACATTTGCAGATAAGTTGAGAATGTACTGCATTGTATGCTGTCTTTGCAAGCATTAAAAGAATCTTCATAGCTTTGAAATTCTCCCAGTAGTTCATCCTCTGTACGCCATGGTTTAAACAGCTGTAAAAGAGCCAAGTAGTAAAATTCCTTTTTGTCAGTAGTGTCGCAACTCAGCTTCCTGTGATTTATCAAACTTCCTTTTTTTTGCTTCACCAAACATCCTTCCTCACCAATGACTTTATATTTTCCATTGTTGATGTCTTCTGTGGCTTTCCGTGAATAAATGTAGTTCTGCAGCACTTCATAGAGACACATGTTCTCCAGATGATGACTTCTCTTGGGATAATATGTGTCCAACATGTTTGATTTCAAAATATCTGTACTTTCTGGGTCATTCTCGGCCAAATATTCAATTTCTCCAACAGATTTCAGTACCCGATTTCTCATTGCTGCAAGGCCTAAACTTGCCCAAATTATTCTTCTTGATTTCGAGTAGAGACTTGCAGAAGATAACCTATCTGAACATTCGTAGGATCCAATTTCTCGATGCGATAACATCTTCAAACTGAAACTGTACAGCTTCTTACTGACAGTTTTCTCGTGAGAAATCTCTTCCCACATTTCCTTCAATTCTGTTTTTTCTGATTTCGTAATGTAAGACGTTACATATCGAGCAACAGCAATGGAATTGTCAGCTACATACTGTATATCCATGTTAGCGTTCCACATGGATAAAATCACTGGGTTGTAGTCATTTATATTTTTTGATTCTTCTTTTCTTTTAAGGTTGTAGGTATTCTTAGGTGATTTTCTTGTGATAGTATGTCTCACAGATGACATAAAACTGTTTACTCTTCCATTTGAAAGAACAGGTCTAGGAAATCCAAATCGACATTTAGTGTAGTATTTATCTTTGCTCTTGTATTTCCGTCGACAGTATTTTCCACACCGATGACTTTGGAAACGTAAAACTTGCTCCTTTAACTTTTTCTCTTCTGTGCTTTTTGGTATAGCACATGTTGCATATTCTTCAATGTAAGATAACACTGCTTCATCAGCATCTGTTCCAAACTTTGGGGCATCCTTGATCCACAACAGCATATGAATATGAGGAGCACCTCTTGCCTGGTACTCTTTTCTCCAAAAGAAATCCACTACTTCTCCTAGAGGTGGATTTTTTTTATTGCAGATGAACGACATCATAGCCTCAAATCTATGATTGAAATATCTGCAAACATTAACCGGATCCAATGAGCACAGTTCTCCTGCTGTCTTGTATTCGATGTTTTTAATTTTTGAATTTGCCTCTCGTAGAAAATTCAGTAAATCATCCCAAGCGTACTCCGCACAGCTTAGGGTAACGAACCATGTTGGTGTTCCTAAATTCCGTAACATGCATTTTAATTCACCATGGCGTCGGTACCAATATTCATTTGTCCCACGCTGACAAGCCATCAGATTGATCAGTTGTGTTTCCAAATGATCATCTCGGTGCTGCACTTTCTCCATAAAATCCTTAGCAGACACATTTTGTAAATGTACTCCACTTTTTAAAATGTGATTTACTGCATAAGACAATGCAGACAAGTCGCTTTCAAATAAAAGATGGAACAAATAAGGAATACTTTGTCGAAATCTGGGATCTTCAGCATATAGTCTTGTAGTCCGATACTCAGAAGCTGGAATCTGTTCCGGACGTTCATCGTATCGTCCTCCTTTTCCTTTAGGAAACAGCTGGGGAAAACATCGAGCTTCCAAGCTCTCCTCCCACACACTCACGGGAGTTCCATTTGCTTTCTTCATCTGAAATAGATCAATATTGTCTCCCATAACTTCTTTTGAATGAAGAGGATGTATGCTAAAATGTTCATAAATTTCTTCTTCCTTTGACTTGTCCACATTTTCAATTTGTCCAGTTGGTGTTTCTGTGTCTTCTTGTAAATCTTCTTCTTCTTCTTCTTCTATATAAATTGATTCATACCATTTGTTATTCCTTTTCAAATACAAATTTGCTCTTTGTACTTTCCGTACATCTACCAGCTCCTGCCAAATCTTCTTATTCTTTGTAGGTACACCATTAACCAGAATAATTAATGGTTCAGTTTCCAAAGTATCCGCATCAATAGGTTCCATATTTTTTTTCAAATCCAAGGGCAAATACACCACTCTACCTTTTAAACCTCTCAGTAAATCTGAAGGAGGTAATTTACCAGTTTTGGGCTCCATACGTACTATGGTCTGGAACGGATGAACACATTGAATGAGTATAGACTCATATGTATTTAATTCAGAAAGTTCAGCAGGAATAGCATCCAATTCTAAATTATTATGTACAGCTCTGGTCGGCATTCTATTTTCCTCTAACTTGTTGTAACAGTATTTACAAATACGCTGATCTTCACCCAATTCAAAACAATTTTCAAGAAATATATATGTGGCAAAATCCTTCCACTTATAATTATCTTCATTTTCACTCTTTCTGTAGAGATCAACATTCCTAGTTTGTTTTCTATAATGAGTTCTGCGGCAACAAATACAAGTAATATTTGGTCTTTCATTAGAGATTATTGCAAATGTTGTTATGTGATCATTAAATGTCTTACTTACAGAGGGTTCTACATTCTCTTCCACTTCTTCCTCATTTACTGTGTCCTTTTCTGCACTGTTTTGTTCAGGACCAAAGTAACAAAACTGAATTTCATCAACAACCTTCTCTACATCTGATACCGTTCCACGGAACAGAGCCCTATTCAATTCATCTAACTTTATTGCTGGACTTTTAGCAAAATACAACCGTCTCACAAACTTTCTCATTTCAGTATGATGAACAGCCAGCATCCTAAAATGATGGAAAACACTATTACACACTTTTCTAGATAGACAAGCCAGAGAATGACCCTGCAAACCAGTATTCTCTCTCACTCTGCATGGATCCAGACTTTGAAGCACCTTAATCTTCTGTTTTACCCTTTTTTTACTATATTCTCTTAGAAACTCACGAAATTTATCAATAGATTCCTGACGCACAGTGCAAATACTACTACAATTCCAAGTGTACACTGGGGCTTTAGGACGTCTCCCCATAGCCTCATCCGCCATCACTTGTACCTCATCTCTTGGAACCATGATCTCCTCCATTATGCAACCATTTTTCACTTCATAAGCACGACCTCTGGTGTCAACTGCATGCAGCAAACTATTACTTTGAAAATAACTCTCTTCATTAAAAAAAGGTTCACTACTTGAACTATGCATCCATTTTCCTAAAAACACTTTAGAAAAGTTTGTTCTGTTCACTACTCTTTTCCTTTTGCTTTGTGATTTCAGTACATTAACCATTTTGTCTAATGTACGCATCCTATTCAAAATTAAAATGAATAGTTTCCTTTTTAATTCTAATGCCTTTGCTGCAATGGCTTCAATTTCTTTTTTTCTCTTATAAAACTTAGCCTTTTGCTTATATTTCTTCACATCCCTTATCAAATTGGACATAACTCTTCTCTGAAACATTTTTCTACGTATCTCTTTAAACGCTGTTTTTCTGTTTAAGTTAATCTTTTTAGTTGCAGAAGGTATATTTGCATTAACTAAATTCTCAATTTTTTCCTGTCCTTTTCTATTGAAAACATTTTTTCCAGTACAGACATTTTGTACATTTTACCTTTTTTTGAAGATGTTCTTTAAAAAATCTTTTGTCTGCTTACCAGAAGATTTTTTCTTATTCCCAACATGAGCATCTCCAACTAACTTAGGTCCTCCAGTTGTCTTCAAATATAGGTTTTTTTTGTGGTCTTTCTTTACTCTGGATTTTGTAGGCATCTTAAATTTTGTTCACTGCTCTTCAGTAATACCTGAAAAAAACTAAAAAAACATTCCTTTATTTTATTTAAATATATTACTACATATTTTATGTTCTTTAGAAATCTTAAAATACTATAAACCCCTTTCCTATAAATGAAAATCACAATAACACCTTCACCAATTAAATATCTAAAAACAATTCCTGTGTGCACACAGAGTCATGTTTTCACATTAGTCACAAAACGAAATTTCTTTGCCAATTTGAAAGCACACTTACTACTCTTTTTTTTGGCAAGTGATAATCACTTTTACAGACTGACACATTATGAATCCACTTTTCAGATTCTTAAAAAAGCACATGTCCAAACTGCTTTTTCAGACCAGCACCATTTGTAACCTGGGTGACTGCCTACACTCCAGCAAGGGCAACCAGCCTTAGTGATGCTGAATGTATTTGCATTACTGACTGAAACCTCAAACCCCACTCGCTTGTGAATACTGTGCATGATTCCACATGGTAAGCAGCTGGGTGTGTGCTAAGAGTCTGCTTCTGCACCAAAAAATGGCTCCCCCTTTCCATCTAATGCAACTGTGAAATCACCAGAGCAATACGCAATAAATCTCTGCCTGTAATTCCTATTTGCACACAGAGTCATGTTTTCACATTAGTCACAAAACGAAATTTCTTTGCCAATTTGAAAGCACACTTACTACTCTTTTTTTTGGCAAGTGATAATCACTTTTACAGACTGACACATTATGAATCCACTTTTCAGATTTTTTAAAAAGCACATGTCCAAACTGCTTTTTCAGACCAGCACCATTTGTAACCTGGGTGACTGCCTACACTCCAGCAAGGGCAACCAGCCTTAGTGATGCTGAATGTATTTGCATTACTGACTGAAACCTCAAAACCCACTCGCTTGTGAATACTGTGCATGATTCCACATGGTAAGCAGCTGGGTGTGTGCTAAGAGTCTGCTTCTGCACCAAAAAATGGCTCCCCCTTTCCATCTAATGCAACTGTGAAATCACCAGAGCAATACACAATAAATCTCTGCCTGTAATTCCTATTTGCACACAGAGTCATGTTTTCACATTAGTCACAAAATGAAATTTCTTTGCCATTTTGAAAGCACACTTACTACTCTTTTTTTTGGCAAGTGATAAACACTTTTACAGTCTGTCACATTTTGAATCCACTTTTCAGATTCTTAAAAAAGCACATGTCCAAACTGCTTTTTCAGACCAGCACCATTTGTAACCTGGGTGACTGCCTACACTCCAGCAAGGGCAACCAGCCTTAGTGATGCTGAATGTATTTGCATTACTGACTGAAACCTCAAACCCCACTCGCTTCTGAATACTGTGCATGATTCCACATGGTAAGCAGCTGGGTGTGTGCTAAGAGTCTGCTTCTGCACCAAAAAATGGCTCCCCCTTTCCATCTAATGCAACTGTGAAATCACCAGAGCAATACGCAATAAATCTCTGCCTGTAATTCCTATTTGCACACAGAGTCATGTTTTCACATTAGTCACAAAACGAAATTTCTTTGCCAATTTGAAAGCACACTTACTACTCTTTTTTTGGCAAGTGATTATCACTTTTACAGACTGACACATTATGAATCCACTTTTCAGATTTTTTAAAAAGCACATGTCCAAACTGCTTTTTCAGACCAGCACCATTTGTAACCTGGGTGACTGCCTACACTCCAGCAAGGGCAACCAGCCTTAGTGATGCTGAATGTATTTGCATTACTGACTGAAACCTCAAACCCCAATTGCTTCTGAATACTGTGCATGATTCCACATGGTAAGCAGCTGGGTGTGTGCTAAGAGTCTGCTTCTGCACCAAAAAATGGCTCCCCCTTTCCATCTAATGCAACTGTGAAATCACCAGAGCAATACGCAATAAATCTCTGCCTGTAATTCCTATTTGCACACAGAGTCATGTTTTCACATTAGTCACAAAACGAAATTTCTTTGCCAATTTGAAAGCACACTTACTACTCTTTTTTTTGGCAAGTGATAATCACTTTTACAGACTGACACATTATGAATCCACTTTTCAGATTTTTTAAAAAGCACATGTCCAAACTGCTTTTTCAGACCAGCACCATTTGTAACCTGGGTGACTGCCTACACTCCAGCAAGGGCAACCAGCCTTAGTGATGCTGAATGTATTTGCATTACTGACTGAAACCTCAAACCCCACTCACTTCTGAATACTGTGCATGATTCCACATGGTAAGCAGCTGGGTGTGTGCTAAGAGTCTGCTTCTGCACCAAAAAATGGCTCCCCCTTTCCATCTAATGCAACTGTGAAATCACCAGAGCAATACGCAATAAATCTCTGCCTGTAATTCCTATTTGCACACAGAGTCATGTTTTCACATTAGTCACAAAACGAAATTTCTTTGCCAATTTGAAAGCACACTTACTACTCTTTTTTTTGGCAAGTGATAATCACTTTTACAGACTGACACATTATGAATCCACTTTTCAGATTTTTTAAAAAGCACATGTCCAAACTGCTTTTTCAGACCAGCACCATTTGTAACCTGGGTGACTGCCTACACTCCAGCAAGGGCAACCAGCCTTAGTGATGCTGAATGTATTTGCATTACTGACTGAAACTTCAAACCCCACTCGCTTGTGAATACTGTGCATGATTCCACATGGTAAGCAGCTGGGTGTGTGCTAAGAGTCTGCTTCTGCACCAAAAAATGGCTCCCCCTTTCCATCTAATGCAACTGTGAAATCACCAGAGCAATACGCAATAAATCTCTGCCTGTAATTCCTATTTGCACACAGAGTCATGTTTTCACATTAGTCACAAAACGAAATTTCTTTGCCAATTTGAAAGCACACTTACTACTCTTTTTTTTGGCAAGTGATAATCACTTTTACAGACTGACACATTATGAATCCACTTTTCAGATTCTTAAAAAAGCACATGTCCAAACTGCTTTTTCAGACCAGCACCATTTGTAACCTGGGTGACTGCCTACACTCCAGCAAGGGCAACCAGCCTTAGTGATGCTGAATGTATTTGCATTACTGACTGAAACCTCAAACCCCACTCGCTTGTGAATACTGTGCATGATTCCACATGGTAAGCAGCTGGGTGTGTGCTAAGAGTCTGCTTCTGCACCAAAAAATGGCTCCCCCTTTCCATCTAATGCAACTGTGAAATCACCAGAGCAATACGCAATAAATCTCTGCCTGTAATTCCTATTTGCACACAGAGTCATGTTTTCACATTAGTCACAAAACGAAATTTCTTTGCCATTTTGAAAGCACACTTACTACTCTTTTTTTTGGCAAGTGATAAACACTTTTACAGTCTGTCACATTTTGAATCCACTTTTCAGAATCTTAAAAAAGCACATGTCCAAACTGCTTTTTCAGACCAGCACCATTTGTAACCTGGGTGACTGCCTACACTCCAGCAAGGGCAACCAGCCTTAGTGATGCTGTATGTATTTGCATTAATGAGTCCAACCTCAAACCCCTAAACTATTCTTTTTTTATACCAGTACACCTTAATTTATCGTGAAAACATAGTCCATATTATTTTACATGTTCCTCACGTTTAAATTACTCCCAAAACAGAAAATGATAAACACAACTTCAACAAAAGGAATTCCAATTCTATTATTCATTTCGTAATTTACCACATATATCCCCTCTCAAACTCATTACTCACCTTTAAAATTAGTTAGTTGTGAAAGAAATGTGGCACTCAAACAGCAGATTATCAGAGCCAGGATCTCTGTTCTTTACACCTCTCTCCTCTCAGCAGAACCAGATAATGGCAAACTTTCCATCTCTTTTTCCACACATATACATGTTAATTTCAAATCTCAGTGCTTCCCCCTTTTTTTCAAATGTAATCACACATTTCTATTGGTTGAAAACCAACCCTTTTCCAAAAGTACCCTTCCCCCAACTTGACTTCTGCCTAGTACCCTTCCCCCAACTTGACTTCTGCCTGCTACCATAACAACAGCTCATGGAACACTGCTGTGTGGAGTTAGGTCAGAAGTTCACCAAACAATGTTTCAATTCCACAGAGCAAGAGTGCTTGACTTTTCAAACCTAACAGCAAATCCATAGTACTGTTCTTTGGTAACACATTTTTCTGTACCAATACAAAACATGCTTCTATAAATTTACACATACAGCCTAGTTTTTAGTGTAGAATGGTATGAAACAGCCAATCAGTTCTTTTAAAAAAAAAAAAATATGTATGCCTCCATTTCCAAACTGTCTTTCATTTCTTTTTACCATTCTACTGAAATACACCTCCTGAGTGCACCCCGATCTCCTTGGGAGATGTTCACAGTGTGGATTGTAGGACACAGCTATGTCTTCTGGAGTGAAAAGTTTGCAGAGAAAACAGGTATGGTGAGAGACCTTGCTTTGCCAAATGTAGACATTAAATGGATTGGTCAGAGAGGGTTAAAGTGGCACCAATTGATGCCATTGGTGAAATCCTTCATGCAAAACCAACACCCTGACCTCATAATAGTGCACTGTGGTGGCAATGACCTAGGCACTTTGACTGGGGTAGGTCTGGAAATGCTTATGAAGGACACCTTTGCACAACTGTTTTCTCTTTTCCCTAAAACTGCCTTTGTGTTTTCTAACATATGCCAAAGGCAAAAATGGAACTGGTCCAATCATTTCTGTCCGCAAATTGACAAAGCAAGAAAGCACGTCAACAAATCTGTTTCTGCTTTCCTCCGTGACTATGGTATGGGTTCCATTTACCACAACAACTTGCGTTACGACATGCAAGACATTTATAGAGGAGATGGTGTGCACTTCATTGATGAAGGGAACAGAGTCTTCCTCTTGAACCTTAGACTCTGCATCGGTACTTACTTGTAGGTACCACTAAAAAATCACTTCATAAACACAACGGCTCTTTTTAGAGTCCCCTAATATCTAAACACTTAAATCTGCATTTCATTTCTTTTTTTATTTAATTTTTTTACCGTACGCTTACGGTGAGCTTACCGTACGCGTACCCCGTGATTTTTTTTAAAATCAATAAATGTTTTCTTTGTACTTTTCTGTCCTTCTTTGACCCCCTTACAAATGTTAGGGGGTCTGTAACTCTCCTCCTTGCCCCCTTTTCAAGATATCACTCTTTTTTTTCTGAGTGAAACACACGAAATGGCGGCCGCCGCTTCCTGGTTTCGACCGATTCGAATGTTTACTAAGATCTAAGAGCCAATCAGAATCGCGCTCGCGCACGCCACCGTACGCGTACGGTAAGCGTACCGTAAGCGCACCGTAAGCTGGCTCAGATATATATATTGATTTAAAGGCTATTTTCTCAGAATCTACTGAACAGATTTACACCAAACCAACAAAAGGCACTTCCTTGACCTGAGGACTACCTCTCTGCCAAATTTCAAGTAATTCTGTTCAGCCGTTCGGGCTGTAGCCCTGTCTAAAGGTCCTATGGAAAAATGCATGGGAAAAATGCGTTTTGGGACCCCGTTTTATCTCAGCCCCCGCTTGACGAATCCCCCCGAGACTTTCAGAGTAGGATCGGAGCGTAGCGCCCCACCTATTTTGAAAAATTTGCGAGGATTCGTCGACCGGCGCCAAAGTTATTCAAAATAGAATGTTGCGGATTTCCTATGGAAACGTGGTCCTAACTATAACTACCTACTGGCGACCGCCAGTAGGTAATATATATATATATATATATATATTCACTGAAAAAACCATAGGTTTCAGGCACGTTATAGTTAGGAATTAGCATTTAAAAAACCTTAGAAATTCACTGAAAAAAACATAGGTTTCAGGGGCGTTATAGTTAGCTGGACTTTTCACTCGTATAAAACCATTGAAATTCCCCCGTTATAGTTAGTTCAACTAACTATAACTCGCCCGCCTGCAATGCACTGCTGATGACGTCACATATTACATCACTCATGACATGGTCAGTGACATCACTCATGACATCACTGATGACATCTACCTCTTAAAACGTGCCACAGGGCGTGTTTGCACACGTCACCTCAGGCCCCGTCCCCTCACTTCCCCACTGTGTAAACACGCTCTGTGGCCATTTTAAGTTGGGAGATTAAGTCCCCTTAAATCCTGAGGGTCCCTAGGGTCCACCTAGACCACTAGGTACCTCCAGTAAGCGCCACAGAGCTGCGTTGCAGAGAGATGTAAAAAGGGGCACGGCCTAGACCACCTCTCTGCAACGCAGCGGAGTGTGCTTACTGGAAGCACCTGGTGGGCTAGTTGGCCCCCAGGGTCCCTCAGGATTGAAGGGGAATTATTTCCCCAACTTAAAACGCACCACAGGGCTTGTTTGCACACGTTAACTCAGGCCCTGTCCCCTCCCTTCACCACTGTGTAAACACGCCCTGTGGGCGTTTTAGTTGGGAGATTAAGTTCATTTGAATCCTGAGGGTCCCTAGGGTCCAACTAGCCCACTAGGTACCTCCAGTATGCTCCACAGAGCTGCATTGCAGAGAGGTGTAAAAAGTGGCACGGCCTGGACCACCTCTCTGCAACGCAGCTCAGTGGCGCTTACTGGAAGCACCTGGTGGGCTAGTTAGCCCCCAGGGGCCCTCAGGATTGAAGGGGAATTATTTCCCCAACTTAAAACGCGCCACAGGGCTTTTTTGCACACGTTAACTCAGGCCCCGCCCCATCCCTTCACCACTGTGTAAACACGCCCTGTGGCCGTTTTTAGTTGGGAGATTAAGTTGATTTGAATCCTGAGGGTCCTTAGGGTCCAACTAGCCCACTAGGTACCTCCAGTGTGCGCCGCAGAGCTGCGTTGCAGAGAGGTGTGAAAACATAGGAGGGGTGGGTGCCTATCACTCCCAGCAGTGCCCAGACATAGGAGGGGTGGGTGCAGAGTCCTCCCAGCAGTGCTCACACATAGGAGGGGTGGGTGCAGAGTCCCCCCAGCAGTGCCCAGACATAGGAGGGGTGGGTGCAGAGTCCTCCCAGCAGTGACCAGACATAGGAGGGATGGGTGCAGAGTCCTCCCAGCAGTGCCCAGACATAGGAGGGGTGGGTACCTATCACTCCCAGCAGTGCCCAGACATAGGAGGGGTGGGTGCAGAGTCCCCCCAGCAGTGGCCAGACATAGGAGGGGTGGGTGCAGAGTCCCCCCAGCAGTGCCCAGACATAGGAGGGGTGGGTGCCTATTACTCCTAGCAGTGCCCAGACATAGGAGGGGTGGGTGCAGAGTCCTCCCAGCAGTGCCCAGACATAGGAGGGGTGGGTGCAGAGTCCTCCCAGTAGTGGCCAGACATAGGAGGGGTGGGTGCAGAGTCCTCCCAGCAGTGCCCAGACATAGGAGGGGTGGGTGCAGAGTCCCCCCAGCAAGGCCCAGACATAGGAGGGGTGGGTGCCTATCACTCCCAGCAGTGCCCAGACATAGGAGGGGTGGGTGCAGAGTCCTCCCAGCAGTGCCCAGACATAGGAGGGGTGGGTGCAGAGTCCCCCCAGCAGTGCCCAGACATAGGAGGGGTGGGTGCAGAGTCCTCCCAGCAGTGCTCACACATAGGAGGGGTGGGTGCAGAGTCCCCCCAGCAGTGCCCAGACATAGGAGGGGTGGGTGCAGAGTCCTCCCAGCAGTGACCAGACATAGGAGGGATGGGTGCAGAGTCCTCCCAGCAGTGCCCAGACATAGGTGGGGTGGGTACCTATCACTCCCAGCAGTGCCCAGACATAGGAGGGGTGGGTGCAGAGTCCCCCCAGCAGTGGCCAGACATAGGAGGGGTGGGTGCAGAGTCCCCTCAGCAGTGCCCAGACATAGGAGGGGTGGGTGCCTATTACTCCTAGCAGTGCCCAGACATAGGAGGGGTGGGTGCAGAGTCCTCCCAGCAGTGCCCAGACATAGGAGGGGTGGGTGCAGAGTCCTCCCAGTAGTGGCCAGACATAGGAGGGGTGGGTGCAGAGTCCTCCCAGCAGTGCCCAGACATAGGAGGGGTGGGTGCAGAGTCCCCCCAGCAGTGGCCAGACATAGGAGGGGTGGGTGCCTATCACTCCCAGCAGTGCCCAGACATAGGAGGGGTGGGTGCAGAGTCCTCCCAGCAGTGCCCAGACATAGGAGGGGTGGGTGCAGAGTCCCCCCAGCAAGGCCCAGACATAGGAGGGGTGGGTGCCTATCACTCCCAGCAGTGCCCAGACATAGGAGGGGTGGGTGCAGAGTCCTCCCAGCAGTGCCCAGACATAGGAGGGGTGGGTGCAGAGTCCCCCCAGCAGTGGCCAGACATAGGAGGGGTGGGTGCCTATCACTCCCAGCAGTGCCTAGACATAGGAGGGGTGGGTGCAGAGTCCTCCCAGCAGTGCCCAGACATAGGAGGGGTGGGTGCAGAGTCCCCCCAGCAAGGCCCAGACATAGGAGGGGTGGGTGCCTATCACTCCCAGCAGTGCCCAGACATAGGAGGGGTGGGTGCAGAGTCCTCCCAGCAGTGCCCAGACATAGGAGGGGTGGGTGCAGAGTCCCCCCAGCAGTGGACAGAGACATGGTGGTGTGTACACCATCCTACAATTAGCAAAACACCATGGGTGCATGAAGGCATACACAAAGTGCGACAATGTTGAGAGTGGCATGCCAACACATCACTGACAGCAGTGTCCCACTCCCATGAGGGTGGATGTCCATCCCCCACTGCATGACACACCACATGTGGGTGTGATGACAAATGACACATGCATACCCATCCCTGGTGCTGGCAGCACAATACACACAATGAGAGCATGCAACAAGACTGTATACTCATGTGCCACCCTATTAAACTAAGAGACCCAAAGGGAACACACACTGTCACGCACATTCCAGGACTGATAGGAATGTACAGGTGCTGGGGCAGCCAACAAGTTGTTGCCTCCCGTGGAAGGAAAAGGGTGGAGTACCCACAGATACAATGCCCACAATTGTCAGTCAGGTGACCAAAGACCCTGCAGAACACGTAACACATGTGTGCGAGGCTGGGAGTACACACATGCATAGGGCGTAAAAGGGAACATGTCCAAATGAAGTCATGTCAATATACTCCATACACTAGTACAGTGACCACCAAGGATGCCACAAATGATGCAGGTGGAGACATTGCTGAGCATGCATGGCCATAGTTGAAGGGATGCGTCACACACCCAGGATATGTAGACACAGCTCAGCACAACAATTGGAAAACAGCCTGCAGGGAAGATGTCAGGGTCCACAGAGGAGGAACACACCTTGGGACAAAATCACCATACAGTAAGAGCACACATGACCAAGGATTATTTGCAGAGCCCTTGTGATGGCACACAGATACCAGGGTCCACCCCATGAGCAGCACACTACAACATTTCCCAGACACCCAACACATTATCACCACCCCAACTCAGGGAGCAGCAGCACCAACAGCAATACCAGAAAAGCAATAGTGTGCAAACGAAAAACAAAATGCTTTATTCAGCAGAAAATAATATTTGCTAAATGAATGTCCAGAATATAGAGGGCCCATAGGCCAGGCCATGTGAAAAGTCCGGGTGCGGGACACTTAGGGACGTGTCTCCCCTAGCTTGCCTGCACAGTTCAGTGTTCCATTTCATCCACAGAAGGGGGGGCATCATGGGGGGGGAAGGACCAGGCACCGCAGGGACAGGAGGGGCAAGGGTAGGTGTTGTGGGTGCAGGGACAGACGACTCCACCACAGGGGGTGGGGCAGCGCCAAAGGTGGTGGTGAGGATGGCGCTGCATACGGTGGCAAGGTCTCCCAGCATCTCCCCTGCACCCGAATGAACCACAGGCCCCAAGGAGGGGGGGTCGGAGGGATGGGTTGCAGCGCTACTGGGGGAGGGTGTGGACAGGGGGGGACTCAACTCCCCTGCCCGGGGACTCTCTCGACCGCTTGCGGGGTGGTGTCACACTGGGGCTGAGGGACAGACTGGCCATGAAGGACTCCGAATGTTGGGCAGGGGAGCTAAGGGGAGTGGTTTTGGAGGAAGTGGGTCTTGAGGACTGTGGACTCCCACTGTGGCTGCTTTCCTGCCGTTTGCCCCCAGACCCAGTGTGTGTGCCTACTTCCCCCTGTGTGTGCATGTTAGAAATGGCGATTTCTGGTTGGCTGAGGCTTGCGCCAAAGTCAGGCAGAAACCACCACTCTAGTCAGGGCTGGGGAGTTACACGCCAAAGATAACCCCTGCTCACCCCCTTGGTAGCTTGGCACGAGCAGTCAGGCTTATCTCTGAGGCGATGTGTAAAGCGTTTGCGCGCGCACCCAGCAACAACACCCAAGGCCCACCACAAAGGAAACTCCACACAAGGTATTCTATAAAAAATAGCCTTTGTATTATACACAACACATTAGATAAAAACACACACTCTACAATGTGCCAACAGGCACGGGCAGAATTTACAAGGGATTATATATACAGGGGACAGGGCCACATGGACCACTGTCAGGAATTAGCACTTTTGGAACATAGGAATAATACTGTAGTACAAAATAGCAAATGTAGCACACAACCAGTGACTACTGGTATCAGGTAAGTACCACCTACGCAACCCTAACCACCTTAGGACAGTATTGCGCAGGGAATCAGGACCTCACTAGCACCACCTGTACTAGGGAGAAAACAACCACCTAAGTATTACTATACCTGTAGGGGTCTAAGCACATAAACACATGATGCATAACATTCAGAGGTGTAAAGCAAAGCACATGACGCAAAAACACATTCAGAGGTGCAGAACAGGTACAATGGCGCCAAAACTCACATTAGCCACTACCTGTGGCAGTCCCAGGCCAACTGGCCGTGAAGGGGCAAGGGCGCCCGGTGTCCAAATGTTAGGGCAAGGCTGCGCAAGCTGCGCCAGCCAACACACAGAGGCCACAACCTAAACGTTGCAGCTGCCCACTAAGTGCTGGGCAGCTGTAGGACAAGGATGGGGCCAACACTGGAGCCTCCCAGGGCTCTGAAACAAATGAAATGCCCCCTAGAGCCTCGCAGGCTCTAAATAATACTGTGCTCTGCGTTGGAGCCTCGTGGGCGCAAGGGAAAATATTGGCCCCGTCGTTGGAGCCTCTCAGGGGCTCGAGAACGTAATGCTGCGACGTGGGAGTCCCTCTGGACTCTACCAAAACAATGTGCCCTGTTGGAGCCTCACAGACTCTATCAAAATGCCCCCGGTCGTTGGGAGCGTGCAACGCTCTAATTTGTACAATGGGGGCCAACGTTGGAGCCTCGTGGGCTCTGTAGCAAGAATGCCCCCGTGTCCGTGGGAGCGGCCCGCTGCCTTCCGGGGCCGCTCCGCTGGTCAGGAAATGCCTCCCAGACACGTTGTAGAGCCGAGCGCGGCTCCAAACTGACCAAGGCTCCCCGTCGTTGAAGTCCCACACGGGGGACTCGTGAGCCTCGCAGGCTCTACTCCCACAGATGGCCCCCTGAACCTTGCTGGCTCTGCGATAACTGGGGGGGGGGGCGTTGCAGGCTCGTTAGTTAGTGCGAGCCCCGTTGGAGCGCACCAGCGCTCCGTAACAGAACAGGCGGCCCCGGGCACCCTCCCCTCACTCACCGGAGCAACGAGGCGGTCTCTGGACGCGGCGGGAGGCTTCCTGTTCCCCTCCGGCGGCGCTGCTCCCGTCCTCTTCTCTGCTCGGGTGAGGGCACCGGGGCGCAGGGTCGGCTCCTGCCTGCTCCGGGGCCCAGAAAACAACCGCGAGTCTTTCGGAAGGAGGCGGGGTAGGCTCCCGCCCTCCTACTTCCGGTTGTCCCGGCGTCCCGCCCCCGGCCTGCCTGACTTCCTTCGAGCCCGGCCGCGGCGGTGATCTTCTCCTTACACCGAAGTGCGGGGTGGGCTCCCGCCTTCGTATGAACGTCAAAGAGGAGGAGATAAGCGGGGTGGGCACCCGCTATAAATTAAAGGCACCAGAGGCTACCAGAACGCGGGGTGGGCACCCGTTATAAATAAGCACCAAAAGCGGGGGAATCCCCTTTTCAAAATGCGCGCAGCCCCAGGCTGCAGGGAAACAGAAGCGCTACCCCTCAAAGGTTGCCAAAAAGCGCTCCCAGGCGCTAGGTCCCACAAATCAAGCGCTCCCAGTGCTTTAGGGACAAATAAAGCGCTCCCCGCGCTTTAAGCAGGATAATAACAAAGTCCAGCAAAAAGTCTCCCCTGCACACAGCAAGGCAGGGGTGGGGGCAAGGCTGGACCCAGAGCCAGCTCACTGGGCCTCCAGGCAGGGAGGTAGTCCAAGTGGCGGTCCTCTGGTCCAGCAGCAGCAGCAGCCCCCCTCAGGTAGGATCCTGGCAGAGAACAGTTTCTGTGGGGACACAGCCCCATTTTTATACAGGCAAACCCTTTGTTCTGGGTTCAGGGTGAGGGGGAAAACCAGTCGCAGCTGGTTGGGGAGCACCCTTGATGTGCTCAGCCCCTCACTCTATTCACTGGAAGGGCTAGGGTCGTCAGTCGCACCACAGGGGGCGGGGCCAGCATTGTGTTTGAAAAACCCTGTCCTATTCAGGACCCAGGTGGACTCCTCCCACCCATCTAGCTGCTGATCTCCCCATTCACCACTGGGTGACTCATCCTGACACTGGGGAATCCCTAGCCCGCCACATGACACGACCAGCCAATCACGCGACAGACACACTGCACACAGAAGTGCCCACTTCTAGAAGTGGCACTTCCACACTAGGTACATGCACGCCGCACACATCATCGCGCAGCATTCACTCCCACGAGTCCGCACATACCAAACTCGGGCCTGCACACCCCACGCATCAGGAACTACTAGGGACACATACATTCCCCATGCATTCCTATGGGAGGGCAGGCCTATCTCACCACATGCACTCAGCGCACGCACGCACTTTACCCTGGGACACAGGGAAAGTGCGCAGAGACCAAACAATCACCATACCAAGTCACCAATAAAAAGCCAAAAAGTCCAGGGGTGAACCTGCCAGAAGGGCCAAGTCCAACACAACCCCCTTCCAGCCAAAACGCAGGGCAGACCAATTACCACCGTGATGGACTTCCCTGCTTGGGGCGATAGAACACGGACGCGGGCCCGCAACTGCATGGACACCCTCCGGTTCTACGCCACGGTGAACCCATGGAATTCTTTTTAACACCACTGTCCGGACCAACTGGGCTACCCCACTGGTACTCCCAAGCTGTCCGCGGCCAAGACCAGGCCCTAGGCCACCCAGGTGCCACCGGTCTTTGCCTAACCACAGAGTGGGGGGTAGTAACCCCTGGCACATAGCGGCCATTCTCCACTCTTCCTCTCTGAAAGACAGGACTAGACGGCCACTGGTTCTCCAGCCTAGGGTCTACACCCTCAGGCGGACCAGGAGTCTCAGGGAAAGCTCTCCTCCCCCTACCTCTTCTCCTAGGGTTCCTCCTCCTCTGGCGAGGGGTACACCTAGAACGCCATTCCAACCCAGGGTTTAACCCCTCAGGTTGTACCGGGGGCAGAGGTGGGCTCTCCCACCCTCTGCACCCCCTTCCAGAGCCCTGCTCCCTACCAACTGGGGCGGTACCTCTGGAAGAAGAACTGGTCGGGACGCTGGTTACAGACGTCCCACCCTTCAGGTCAGGCTGATCCCGAACCTGGCCTTCCAACCTCCGGCCTAGAACCTTTGGTGGAATAATTGCCTGGCACTCCAGGACTTCTGGGGATTTCCACTCCATCCCCCTGAGGCTATCAAATGACACATATGTCGAGCGACTGTCTGTCTGGCGCTGATCTCCCGTCCCTTGTCCACCTGACAGTGCGCGGAGATCCCCCAGAACAGAAGTGGTGTCACCCTGGTCACTACGCGGGATCCTAGCCCAACTGGGAAGTCCCTGACCCACCGGCTCTTCCACTGGGGAACTCATCCCCCAATCACTCACCACACTGGACTCCTGTACCCTCCCTACCGGAGCGGTACTGCCAGACTCTAGAACCACAGGAGCCCTGGTTACAGGTGCTCCAGGTCCTCTACTCACCAGGAGATCTCCCTCAAATGGGCTAACAGGACAGCCTAGGTCCCCAACTTGGTGTTCCCTCATGGAACCATCCAAGTCCTGAGGCAGGGTTTCGTACGTCCGGGGACCCTCGGTCACCTTCTCACTCCTGCTCCACTGAGCCAGGCAGTGAGCCCCTACACCCTCCTCGCTATCCTGGGACCTAGCTGGGCTACACTGAGCCTCTTCCACCACGCTGGGCTGGAAGATACCTGACCCACTATTGTTGGAGTCACTCCCTAATGACTCTAGAGAACCTCTAGCCCTTTCCCAGCGCTCTGCTTCCGCCGCAAGCTCAAGGGGCTCAGACAATCCACACCCCAACAGGTGTTGGCGCAACCCTGGCACACAACAACTGAGCAGGTGTTCTTTGAGAACCAGATTACACAGTATATCAAAATCACTTGCTGTGGAAATCCAATCAAACATTGCATCCTCACATCCATCCACAAACTCCTCCCAAGTCTGGTGAGACAGTTTCCTACTGCCCCTGAATTTCAACCTTAACTCCTCCTCCTGGGGAACAGGTACCAGACTTGGGGAACTGGGACTGGGATTTCCTACACTGGAATCTACATCGCTACTACCACTGGACTCAACCCTCCCTGGGGAGCCCAGAAAATTAAAACTGCGCGCAGGGGATAGTCTACCCTCCAGAGCTACTTTGCCTCTGGTGGAGGCCCTCTCAGCCTCCTCTACCCTCTCCCGCGCCAAGACCCACTCAGTCTCTCGCTGTTGCTTCCTGGCCTCCAGCTGCGCCATCGCCTGAGCATGCTCTAACCTGAGCTTCTCTAACGCCAGCTGGTGCTCCCTTTCTTTCCTCCTATCTTCCCACTCCTCTGGGGACAGGGAAAGGGATGAGGCGCTGCCTCCTACGCTGGACCCAGCAAGGGACGCCCTACCTATGGGGTCCTCACTCTCTACTGGCGTCCAGGTATTGTCATCCTCTACCTCCTCTTCTGACTCTTCCTCTGTACAGTACCTTTCTAACTCCTGCCTCTGGCGCCAAGCTAGCTCATAGGGATCACAAGCAGGCTCCATTCTGGCGGACGTTATGGTAACAATTATACAGGGAACCTAGGGGTCTGAGTTTCACACAGGAGCACACAATTCACAAAAGGATTCAGCAAGCTTTCTAACCCAGAGAACTCACACTCACTTGCCTAGTGCCACTTATCCACACACACAACCCTCCCCTCGGACTGGTAAGGCAGTTTCTACCACCCCTGATTCCTCAACCTGACCACCACGTGACACAGGTACCAACTCTGGGCGCAGGGCGGGGGACAAATGTACAGGACACTATTACGCTGCCACCACTGGATCCCACCCTCTGGTGAATCCAGAAACACAATGCACTAAGGGGGATGATCTACCCTCCCGAGCTAGGGACACCTAACTCACAGTGCACAATAACACATTTCCAAAGAAATGACAAGTTAAAAACAAACTTTAAAACAATAATCCCTATACCATGTGATTTATCTAAATGCAGAGTTTTGTAGTGTGGCCAGTTGCTGCTGCGGTACAGCGCAAACGCAAGTCCAAATCCCACCGCTGATCACCAATGTTAGAAATGGGATTTCTGGTTGGCTGAGGCTTGCGCCAAAGTCAGGCAGAAACCACCACTCTAGTCAGGGCTGGGGAGTTACACGCCAAAGATAACCCCTGCTCACCCCCTTGGTAGCTTGGCACGAGCAGTCAGGCTTATCTCTGAGGCGATGTGTAAAGCGTTTGCGCGCGCACCCAGCAACAACACCCAAGGCCCACCACAAAGGAAACTCCACACAAGGTATTCTATAAAAAATAGCCTTTGTATTATACACAACACATTAGATAAAAACACACACTCTACAATGTGCCAACAGGCACGGGCAGAATTTACAAGGGATTATATATACAGGGGACAGGGCCACATGGACCACTGTCAGGAATTAGCACTTTTGGAACATAGGAATAATACTGTAGTACAAAATAGCAAATGTAGCACACAACCAGTGACTACTGGTATCAGGTAAGTACCACCTACGCAACCCTAACCACCTTAGGACAGTATTGCGCAGGGAATCAGGACCTCACTAGCACCACCTGTACTAGGGAGAAAACAACCACCTAAGTATTACTATACCTGTAGGGGTCTAAGCACATAAACACATGATGCATAACATTCAGAGGTGTAAAGCAAAGCACATGACGCAAAAACACATTCAGAGGTGCAGAACAGGTACAATGGCGCCAAAACTCACATTAGCCACTACCTGTGGCAGTCCCAGGCCAACTGGCCGTGAAGGGGCAAGGGCGCCCGGTGTCCAAATGTTAGGGCAAGGCTGCGCAAGCTGCGCCAGCCAACACACAGAGGCCACAACCTAAACGTTGCAGCTGCCCACTAAGTGCTGGGCAGCTGTAGGACAAGGATGGGGCCAACACTGGAGCCTCCCAGGGCTCTGAAACAAATGAAATGCCCCCTAGAGCCTCGCAGGCTCTAAATAATACTGTGCTCTGCGTTGGAGCCTCGTGGGCGCAAGGGAAAATATTGGCCCCGTCGTTGGAGCCTCTCAGGGGCTCGAGAACGTAATGCTGCGACGTGGGAGTCCCTCTGGACTCTACCAAAACAATGTGCCCTGTTGGAGCCTCACAGACTCTATCAAAATGCCCCCGGTCGTTGGGAGCGTGCAACGCTCTAATTTGTACAATGGGGGCCAACGTTGGAGCCTCGTGGGCTCTGTAGCAAGAATGCCCCCGTGTCCGTGGGAGCGGCCCGCTGCCTTCCGGGGCCGCTCCGCTGGTCAGGAAATGCCTCCCAGACACGTTGTAGAGCCGAGCGCGGCTCCAAACTGACCAAGGCTCCCCATCGTTGAAGTCCCACACGGGGGACTCGTGAGCCTCGCAGGCTCTACTCCCACAGATGGCCCCCTGAACCTTGCTGGCTCTGCGATAACTGGGGGGGGGGGGCGTTGCAGGCTCGTTAGTTAGTGCGAGCCCCGTTGGAGCGCACCAGCGCTCCGTAACAGAACAGGCGGCCCCGGGCACCCTCCCCTCACTCACCGGAGCAACGAGGCGGTCTCTGGACGCGGCGGGAGGCTTCCTGTTCCCCTCCGGCGGCGCTGCTCCCGTCCTCTTCTCTGCTCGGGTGAGGGCACCGGGGCGCAGGGTCGGCTCCTGCCTGCTCCGGGGCCCAGAAAACAACCGCGAGTCTTTCGGAAGGAGGCGGGGTAGGCTCCCGCCCTCCTACTTCCGGTTGTCCCGGCGTCCTGCCCCCGGCCTGCCTGACTTCCTTCGAGCCCGGCCGCGGCGGTGATCTTCTCCTTACACCGAAGTGCGGGGTGGGCTCCCGCCTTCGTATGAACGTCAAAGAGGAGGAGATAAGCGGGGTGGGCACCCGCTATAAATTAAAGGCACCAGAGGCTACCAGAACGCGGGGTGGGCACCCGTTATAAATAAGCACCAAAAGCGGGGGAATCCCCTTTTCAAAATGCGCGCAGCCCCAGGCTGCAGGGAAACAGAAGCGCTACCCCTCAAAGGTTGCCAAAAAGCGCTCCCAGGCGCTAGGTCCCACAAATCAAGCGCTCCCAGTGCTTTAGGGACAAATAAAGCGCTCCCCGCGCTTTAAGCAGGATAATAACAAAGTCCAGCAAAAAGTCTCCCCTGCACACAGCAAGGCAGGGGTGGGGGCAAGGCTGGACCCAGAGCCAGCTCACTGGGCCTCCAGGCAGGGAGGTAGTCCAAGTGGCGGTCCTCTGGTCCAGCAGCAGCAGCAGCCCCCCTCAGGTAGGATCCTGGCAGAGAACAGTTTCTGTGGGGACACAGCCCCATTTTTATACAGGCAAACCCTTTGTTCTGGGTTCAGGGTGAGGGGGAAAACCAGTCGCAGCTGGTTGGGGAGCACCCTTGATGTGCTCAGCCCCTCACTCTATTCACTGGAAGGGCTAGGGTCGTCAGTCGCACCACAGGGGGCGGGGCCAGCATTGTGTTTGGAAAACCCTGTCCTATTCAGGACCCAGGTGGACTCCTCCCACCCATCTAGCTGCTGATCTCCCCATTCACCACTGGGTGACTCATCCTGACACTGGGGAATCCCTAGCCCGCCACATGACACGACCAGCCAATCACGCGACAGACACACTGCACACAGAAGTGCCCACTTCTAGAAGTGGCACTTCCACACTAGGTACATGCACGCCGCACACATCATCGCGCAGCATTCACTCCCACGAGTCCGCACATACCAAACTCGGGCCTGCACACCCCACGCATCAGGAACTACTAGGGACACATACATTCCCCATGCATTCCTATGGGAGGGCAGGCCTATCTCACCACATGCACTCAGCGCACGCACGCACTTTACCCTGGGACACAGGGAAAGTGCGCAGAGACCAAACAATCACCATACCAAGTCACCAATAAAAAGCCAAAAAGTCCAGGGGTGAACCTGCCAGAAGGGCCAAGTCCAACAGTGCATGACTGGAGGAGTGCGCTTGGCCTTTCCTGGTGGTGTGCTGCCTGTGTCTGGTGGGGTGCGTGCATGGGGACGTCTGGGTGTGCGTGGGACAGGCATGGGAGTGGGAAGTGTGGATGGTGCAGGGGTAGGGGGGGACGGAGCGCTGCTGGAGATCCACTGCTGCAGTCAGTGACGAGTCTATGGACTTCAGCAACATCCGTTGATCAGACATCGCTGCTGACATGCCCTCCATGTACGACACCATCTGTGTCAGCAGTCTGGTGTGGCCATGGAGGACATTAAGCACCGATGTCTGACCAACCTGCAACTGCCGCAGAATGTCCACAGACTCGGCATTGATGGCAGCAGGGGAGATAGGGGCAGGGGGTGCGGTGCCTGGCCCGAAGGAGACCTGTTGGCGCCTAGCAAGGAGGGAAGGGACCCGAACAAGTGGGAGGCCGGTGATGGGAATGGAGGGGGCGGCGACAGATGGAGTGCTGCTTTCAGCTGTGGGAGCAGCATCCGCCCCCTCTGGGAGCTCAGCCTCGGACCCGTCAGCATCATAGTCGGTGGTGGGACTGGACAGGTCCTCCGCTTCACCCCCCTCGGCCTCCGTGACACTCGCTGAGCCAGACTCGCCAGCACTGGTGGCACCGCTGCTGGATCCCTCCTCAAGGTCCGTGCCAGTGTCTCCCTCGGTTTCCCCCGACGATCCTGTGGGCAAGGTGAAGAGACAGGACATAATCAGACACCTGTATACATATGACACATGATTCAAAACTACATAGGTCACACTGCAAAGCATGAAGCGCAACATGAGTAACATCTACAATACTACGCACATATGTAGGCCCTGCACCACACAGTTGGTTGACCCACCATACCACTGAGAAACAATGGAGAGCATGACACAACAGCAAAGAACTTGATATCAAATTAGACAGAGGAGCTAGCCTCTGGGGACAGTCGAGTACTGCATCTGGACCACACACCGTAGCCAAAAAAGGGATGAGCTTTTGGCATATGCTGCTTAGCAAATACATTAAACCCTGCCCAACATGACTGGGTCACTGCATGTTGAGTGTATGTTCAGACAATCATCTCACACAGGCCAGACCTGGCAAGGACACATACGATTTGGACATGTAGGGCTTGCCCGCACAAACCCCCCCTACCTGAGACAATGTGAGTGACACAGAGGAAGTACTTACACCTCTTATTCGGGGATTACTAAAATGCCCTTCAATGAATCCTGAATGTACACGAACTAACCCTTGTGCGCCTTTCCACACATATAATTGACAAACAACCATTATCAGATAGTTGTACCAAAACACACAGGCACCGGCCACTGTGAGTATGCACAAGCCAAATTGGGTCACCCTGTCCAGTGGACACATGTAGCACACTTAACGTAAATACAAATGAGGCCAGGGTACAATGCCACAGAGCCCAACCTATGCTGAAGACACAGAGAATGTCTACATTGTTGGATGACACACATGATACCTAGGAAAAGGTGCCCCAGGGGACTGTAGTGGCCACACTCCTCCATGGTCCTGGATGGATATGACTGCAACAGAAGCAAACGTCTATGCACTATGCATATCTCACACTCATGCACATCATGTCTGAGGGCACAACATTGGTCATGCATGCTGTAAGGCAGTACACTTTTCAGACACACTCCTATGTCGGGACTCAGCATCAGTGCCAACTAACATGGACCCCACATTGACTGAACTGGCCAGGGCACAGGCAAGGACCCAACACATGTTACAAACCACCCCCACACATGATGCTGCAAGCATTGGGCACTTGGATTAACTGGCAGCCTAGATAACCTTGTGCAAGAGTGACTACACACAGACCAGGGAACACATGTCAAGGAGAGAAAGGGAGGAAGAACAGCACCGGTTGACTTGGGGGAACAGGATATGTACTGCAGATATGAGTGATGGATGCAGGATAGGTTTTATACCTGATGCTAGTGTGATGACGCTGAGGTCATTATTGCGCCAGCAGTTACTGGTTGGGTTCTACAGTGCTAATTTGTGTTCTACATTTACTATTGGTGATTTGTGCTAATTCTGACAGTGGTCCATGTGGCCCTGTCCCGTGTAAATAGTCCCTTGTAGTTGGCACAGTGTAAATTGTGTGAATATTATCTAATGTGTTTGGTATAATACAAAGGCTATTTTTATATAATACCTTGTGTGGAGTTTCTTTTGTGGTGGGTCTTGGGTGTTATCGCTGGGTGCGCGCGCAAACGCTTTACACATTGCCTCCGGGATAAGCCTGACTGCTCGTGCCAAGCTACCAAGGGGGTGAGCAGGGGTTATCTTTGGCGTGTAACTCCCCAGCCCTGACAGGGGGTGGTTTCTGCCTGGCTTTGGCGCAAGCCCTAGCCAACCAGAAATCCCATTTACAACACCATGCAACTGCGCACTTCCAAAAGCTGGTGGCACACAACAAACACACATGTACCTACCCCCTTCCTGCTGCTGCTTCTCTGCTAAGCGCCTATCCAAGTCAGGGAAGACCACCGCCAGGACACGCTTCATCTGGTGGGTCAGATGCCGGCGCCCACGGTTCTTATGGCTCTCTGGTGAGTCCCCCAGCAGGACCCGGGCGATCCTCCTGGTCCAGCACCGGATATCCTGCCAGCGTTTCCTCACCTGGGCCAGGCGCCGCCTCCGGCCCTCCACTGACCTCACGGCACTGACGGCTTGCTTCCAGATCTCCCCCTTGGCATAGACGCCTACCTGTGAGGATGCCAAAGTGAGACAACATCAATACACCTGCTCCATGTCACAGAGACACACATTTGAACAATTTGGCTGGTTTGAACAGGGCATAGTTTGCAGCAAACTCATTGCACCATTGTCATAGGGACATCATCCTCTGGGGATGGCCAAATGCACTACGTGGCATTGAAAGTACACAGGTGGAATGAGGGGTGCAACACAATCACTGATCCCGGCTCACACTGTGCATCACAAGCGACACCACGATTATGTACAGCACCTCAAAGCAGTCACATGCCCCAGGCCACTGACGCAACCTCAGCAGGGTACACAGACACACACGGGCACAGGACAATCACCTGCCATTGGCAACTGCAGGTACAAACATCACTCTGCACATGTGCCACTAGACTGGGGGGTGTCACAGGTGCGGGGGAAGCTCAGCACGTCAGACATACAGCACTGCTCCCTGCACACATCAGATGTGTAGGGTATATGCGTCCATCATGCAGCTGGGGTGCAACATTCCACATAGACACTCACCCACATGACAGGGGACTTACACACACACCAATGTCCAGGGGACGAACACATCATTTGGACACTCTCACCACAGGTACACTCAACTCACACACATCTGTGGGTACAGTCACCTGTCACACTGGCGGGACCACAGAATCACATCAGGACTGTAGAAACAACATTCCCAAGAGGATTAGCCAGGCTGAATGTGGCATGCACCATGCAGTGATTGTCACAGTAAGCACTATGCAAGTGAGGAGTGCAGACATGCACTACAGCATGCTCTGCATGGGAGACATGAGGAATTCCCCCCCCTGGGACCCACTCCAAAGAACATTGCATGTCTGTCACACCTGGACACAATGCCAGAAGTGACAGTCACAAAAAAGGGGCACAGTCTAAGCTAATGGAGTCAGCACTCACCTGCTCCCCTGGTCTCCCATACAGGCAAGGGTACTGTGGGAGGATCCCATCCAGCAGGGCCTGGTTCTCCTCCTGGGTGAATGGCTGTGCCCTCTCCACAGACCTGGACATGGTGCCAGAGGATTCACGAGCAGTAGCAGTGGTGTGGAATGAAAGGTTGTGCAGGCAAGTGCTCTCTCATGGGGCCTGGATGCCTTATATTTGCCTTGCTGACCAGTTTCATTTACAGGAGTACAGAGTGATTGGTCAATCTCATTTGCATCCTACGTTTCCTCCAATACCTTTAAACCTACCCCATTGGGTGCCTTTGCATGTTTTAAAAAATGAGCATGATGTCAAGTCAACAACCACTTTGCAACTTTGTATATTGTCTCCAACCGACTTCTGCTGGCCACCTGATGAAAAAATTTGAACTTGAAACTGGGTCTCCATGACAACCACCATGCATTTAGGCCCTTATAATTGTCCCTCATGTGTCCCCTATGTAATTTCACTATACACACACAGGTACGGAGCGTTCCACGCCCCTAGGGCACCACTACTCCAGTGATACGGTCCGTACAGGCGTCTGTAGGGTCCGTATCACTATGGTTGTGTCGCCGTACGCGTACGCCATAGGGATACGGTCCGTACACACGTGTGTAGGGGCCGTATCACTATGGTTGTGTCGCCATACGCGTACGCCATAGGGATACGGTCCGTACACGCGTGTATAGGGGCCGTATCACTATGGTTGTGCCGCCGTACGTGTACGCCATAGGGATACGGTCTGTACACACGTGTGTAGGGGCTGTATCACTATGGTTGTGTCGCCGTACGTGTACGCCATAGGGATACGGTCCGTACACGCGTGTGTAGGGGCCGTATCACTATGGTTGTGTCACCGTAGGCATACGCCATAGGGATACCGTCCGTACACGCGTGTGTAGGGGCCGTATCACTATGGTTGTGTCGCCGTATGCGTACGCCATAGGGATACGGTCCGTACATGCGTGTGTAGGGGCCGTATCACTATGGTTGTGTCGCCGTACGCGTACGCCATAGGGATACAGTCCGTACACGCGTGTGTAGGGGCCGTATCACTATGGTTGTGTCGCCGTACACGTACGCCATAGGGATACTGTCCGTACACGCGTGTGTAGGGGCCGTATCACTATGGTTGTGTCGCCGTACGCGTACGCCATAGTGGTACGGACCCTACAGACGCCTGTACGGACCGTATCCCTATGGCGTATGCCTACGGCGACACAACCATAGTGGTACGGACCCTACGCACGCGTGTACGGACCGTATCCCTATGGCATATGCCTACGGTGACACAACCATAGTGGTACGGACCCTACAGATGCCTAAACGGACTGTATCCTTAGGGCGTACGTCTACGGCGACACAACCATAGTGATACGGACCCTACAGATGCCTGTACAGACTGTATCCCTAGGGCGTACGCCTACGGCGACACAACCATAGTGATAAGGACCCTACACACGCCCTCAGAGCGTGTGTACGGTGCGTTTCACACCTTACACTGGTGACAGGCAGCACACAGAAAGGAATTGAGCTGTCATACTTGGCCGAGGCTGGACATCAAGTCATTGTCAGTGCAGTCCTACATGTCTCGGCCGGGCCTAGGTGTGTCAGGCTGTGATGTGGCACAAATCTCCTCATGTTTGAACCCAATAGATGTGTGATGAGCTGTGTACACATGTCATGTGTCAATGTGCACTATGTGCCACACATCCCCTTCACACCTTTGACATGTGTGCATGTAGTACAGACTTGTTGAGCACTGCATCACTGGCATGGCACAGTCGCCAACAACCGCAACTGTCCCCTGATGCCAGGTACACGGATAATGACACCTGACATGTGACTACCGGCGTTGCACGATGTGAGTATGTCATGTGTGTGTCATGTGTTCCCATAAGCTTGCTGTTGGTGTTCCGTCAAATGCATCTGCAGTTGCTGCATCCAACATGTGCATGGGTGTGGATGGGCATGGCACACTATTATGCACACCAGGACACATGTGGAATCAGACGTAACGTGTGTATGTATGCATCGAACATGGACTTGCGAGACAAGGACATATCTGCGTAGTATCAATGTATGTGTGATCCGTTTTGACATGTACCCCTTCATGGCAAGGTGTGTGGTCTGTCCTTTTTTCAGGGACATGTGACCTGTGCCTCTGGTGTTCCGCAACCTGTCTGTATGATAAACATCCTTATTCTGCACACATGTGGATGTCTGTCACTCCTGTAATGCGTCTGCCTGTTCACTTACACTGGCCCACAGCTAGTTTCATGCCATGTCATGTTGAGCTTGTGAATCCATGTTTGTAGCTGGCTCTTGGTAGGAGTGTCACCTGCCTGGCATACGTGTCCAGGATATATTGCACAGACCTGACTCTGCATGTAGCATATGTGTATTGGCTGTTCAACATGTGCTCAGTACATTGACAGTGTTGTTGTACTGTACTCACTCTTCGTTGTCCCTTCCAAATTACTGCAGGGCTCCGCCTCTCCCCCGACCAATCCCAGACGTGGCTGCCCTGAGGGAACCTGACTGTATACGCCGCTACCGCTTCACCCAACGGTTGATTCTGAACTTGACAGCAAGGCTGGCACCACACCTCCAACTGCTACACAGGTATCCTACTGCACTAACACCCAAGATGAAGGTGATGGCAGCCCTACATTTCTTTGCCACGGGTACGTTTCAAGAGACCATAGCTCATGTTGGTGGCATGTCCCAGACCATGTTCAGCCGTGTCCTGCATGATTTTTTAGAGGCCATGTTGCTTCACCTGGATGAGTTCATTCATTTCCCAACTCCTGAGCAGTTGACAGGTGTCAAGGGTGACTTATATGCCCTGGGAGGGATGCCTCATGTCATTGGGTCTATTGATGGGACACATGTGGCTTTGGTACCACCACAGGCACAGGAGGTAGCCTATAGAAACAGGAAACATTACCACTCCATTAATGCACTTGTCTTGCTAACATGGTGATTTCCCATGTCTGTGCTAGTTTTCCAGGATCAGCACACGATGCCTACATCATGAGCCGTAGCAGGGTGCCTGAAATGATGCTGCAGCTGTGCAACGAACGAGCATGTCTTGTTGGTGGGTATACTCTTTTACTCCTGTATTTAGTGTCATCTTTCTGTCTTACTGCTTCTCCTGACCCACTTCTGTCCATGATGTTTCCATGTAGGGGACTCTGGCTAACCCAACATGCCATGGCTGATCACGCCTCTCCGCAACCCCAGAACGGCTGCCAATCACCGGTACAACAACGCCCATGGGTAGACCAGGCGAGTGATAGAGAGGACCTTTGGCCTCCTGAAGAGCCGATTCTGGTGCCTCCACAAGACCGGCGGCGCACTCCCATATGCACCGGTGAAGGTCTGCAAAATCTTCCTCGTGTGCTGCATGCTGCACAACATGGCAGTGGAGAAAGCTGTGCCACTCATGCTGGATCCGGATGAGCAGGAACATCCACCCGTGGAGGATGAGGGGCTTGGTGACGAGGCAAGTGATGTTGAGGAGGAGGAGGAAGAGGATATCCGGGGTCGGCTCATACGCAAGTTCTTTGCTTAGTGGTGAGTTGCAGTGTCTGAGTGTGCACGCATTGAGCCTTGTGTGGCAATGTGTGGGTCCATTTGCATGTATGGCAAGTGAGTCAGAGGTGTGTTTGGATGTGTCACTCGAGTGATGGTGTAATAACAGTATGTCTTACCTGAGACACTATTTTCACCTAGCATGTTGACAACCTTATACGTGTCGAGTACATGCCCATGCATGCGGATGTGCTTCTTTTGGCTCACTATTTGTGTGTCTCTCATCCCCAGGTATTTGCGCATGCTGTCTGCTGGTGGCATTGTTGTGCTCCTGCTATTCCTCATGAATACAGCAACGTGTGCTGAATCAGCGTAACATGCATGGACATGTCGAAAAATCACCTTAGGGTAAGGGATGCACCACGGCTTTTTGGGTGTGCTATTTGTTTGGAATGTGTGTGCACTGCTCCTGTTCATGTTTGGTTACTTAGCATACATGTAGAATCACCACGGGTCACATGACATGGAGCTGGATTCACCTGAATTGATAGTCACACTTGGTGACAGTCATCTGTAATGTGATTGTGGATTGTGATGAAGGCATCAAAGTGTGTAACACTGCCCTTGGAAACATACGGGATGCACCGGGTTGACATCGTGTGGGACATCCCCATTAGTGGCTCAATGGTGAATTGCAGCCTCTCCGGGGTGTTTGCCTCAAACTCGTCACTTGTGTGGCAGTTCTATGGGTTTCCTGCATATGTGGTGCAAAGGGGGGTGCCAGTGTAGGTTCCACATGTTCATCCACATGACCTGTGCATCTGTTAATATAGATGCATTTGCCTTCCGGCACACATGACTAATAAAGGTGTCTCTCAGCCTCCAAGGTGCCTCATCTCTGTCAATGCAGGTCTCTTGCCACTGTGCATGGGGCATGTCTGGCATAGTTGTCACAGATTGTGCATATGAGTCTATTTGTAGAGTAGCAAGATGCAAGCTGTTTGTCAGGGATTATGATATGTATTGTGCATGATGTACATGGCTGTGTAGGTATTTTGGCATCTCAGTCCCCACAACAGCTACTTTGCTGCATGTGCATCCATTGTCTGTGTGTGTGCCATGTTGAACCAGACACCCCTCCCTTCTCATACACCTTTTGCAGTAGTCCTTTCTGACATGCTTGTGTTAGTGTGCAACTTGTGGCATGGTTTTCAGGACATGGGCAGCAGGCCCTGCAGCAAGGGCACACAGAGTTTCTATTTTTGCCCTTACACACACGCCTCTAAGACGCACCCCCCTTCCTCCCTCCACCCATTCATTTTGGTGTAATCTGCTTGTGTGTGACGCAGTTGCGGTGGGAAAGGCTGGACCGTCTGCACATGCTACGTGCACATTGCATGTGCCTCATGTCCTTGCATGTGCCACATCACACTACACCATGATGTTGAGGCCACCCACCAAGCAGTGTCCATCCAATACATCTGTTGCATGCACTCAGGCATGCACTCATCGCCCACACAACACCTTTGCATAATGAGTGTGCAACTCCAACTGCCTACACAGCGCTGGCACGCCTTCCAGACCCTGCCACACCAACCAGGTCATGTCCCTCCTACTCCCCACCGGCTCTGTACCCCAACATGGCCATGTGAGTGGTACTCCAGGCCTCTGCATGTAGTATGGTGTTGTTGTGGGACACATGGCACAGGTATCATGTCTCAGCGTGTCAGTCTACAATGTGTCCAGGATTCCCCTCTACACCATGACATGCGCACTGCATCTCATCATCATCTGGTGTCCCATTGACAGGCAAGTGCTCCTCACCCTCCCCAAAGACGCAGTCCTTGCCAGTTCTCATATTGAATAATGCATGGTATCCATTGGCAGATGGCTGCACGTTGGCCACCTGATGCTGGACTTCTACACGACTGAGGTGTTCATCTGCGGATTGTCCCCTTACAGCTGGGTCAACTGCTTGTGTCCCACCCGCAAGGGCCCTGCACAGGCACACATTGTCCACGCACACGAGCTGGTGTGCATCATGGAATGCTTGCTCACATGTGCTATGCTGATCACCAGCATCTGTACCTCAGGCTTCAGCACACTCTGCATTATGCACAAGATCCACAGTTCAATCCACCTCAAGGCAAGACAGACCATCCCCCTGCACTCTAGGGAGAAGTACGTTACAACTCCCATGAGACTTGTCCACATCCAGGCTGCATCTGCACACCTCTGCTTCAACATCCGGCTAACCAGCCACATCACCGTCCAACAGAGATAGCTGCAATGGATCACTGTCAGCTGCAGGATGACCTTCACAATCCACGCCCACACTCAGGATGCAGCCCACGACCACGCCCCCAACACAACCTTGTGGCACTGTCATCCAAGACCCCATTGTGCCATCTCCATGCATCCAACCTTGGCCTGGCCACCATTCTCCACATCCACCTGACTCCTGCTTGCAGGACATAGTTCTCCTACCTGGCTACACATACCTGGGACTCCCACCCCAGGACACTCCACATGATCCCTGACCTCTGCGCATGACTGTTGCTCTTCGAAATAGGTCTGTCCACACAGTTGTGCAGGCACCCCCTCAGCTAGTTGGGCCCATCACGGGTGTTTATGGTGCTCCATGTCTGTATTGGATGATACATTGTGACCCATGTGGGTCCTGTGCCAGACCCAGACCCCAGGGTATGCATCGTTGGAGTTACTTAAGAACTCAGGCATGGTTTGACTTTCCAACACACACATGTAATGGAATAATGCAAAATGACGGCATCATCTCGTGATTTCTAAGATTTTTATTAGTGGTGGGGTACGTGTTTGGGGGGATGTAAAGTGGGGCTCGCCGGGTGTCTGTAATCCAAAGTTCACAGGGGGAGTTGGGATCCTTGCCATTGGAAGTCATCAGAGTCTATGCCACAGTCTTTGTCAACAGTGGTCAGGCAGTGACCAGCAAGTCCATGTGGCAGAGAATGCCATTGGATGAGGTGCTGCTGTTGCGCCAGAGGGCCAAGTGCCAGGCCAGGTGACCTGGGAGATGGTGACGGTCCGCTGACTCTCACGGTCTTTTGCGTGGACGACCCACCTTCCTCCGGGGACCCTCAGAAGCAGGCCGTGACGATGTCTGGGATGCTCCGTTGGACGAATCCTCCTCCTCCTGATCCCTCCTGATCCCTCCCTGTGGCTGGTGGTGATCTACGCCTGGTGGCACAGGGAGGGTTGCCCATGTTTTCGGCAATCTGACGGAGTTCACGGGTCATGTCCGTTTGCACCGCCACGAGCTCAGCCAGTCTTGCCTCGATCCGTCCTTGGTGTTGCTGTTGACTGGCATATTGCTCGGCCTGCATGTTCTTAATCTGATTGAGGGCCTCCACGGCCTGGCTGATGCCCCTGGTGTCACACCGGTATGTGTCCAGGATGTTGCGGATGTGTGACATAACCGGTTCCTCAGCT
The DNA here is from genome assembly GCF_964204655.1 of Triturus cristatus. NCBI lineage: Eukaryota > Metazoa > Chordata > Amphibia > Caudata > Salamandridae > Triturus > Triturus cristatus. The sequence goes on from NC_140587.1 coordinate 874,251,654, forward strand.
GTCTGGTCAGGTTCGCGCCTCCGCCGTCCTCCACTCCCACCACCCCTGCCCACTTGAGCCTGGCCTGCCGTTGTGGGCACATCGGGTCTCCGGGACCCCTGAGGGATGGCATTTGCGGGGTCGCCTGCCTCCTCCTGGGTGCCCGGGGTCCTTGTCCCTCCTGGTCAGACTGGCTGCGTTGTGTGCGAGCAGGGCTCCTGTGTGTAACCTGGGATGTGGCAGGAATGGGGGTGGTGGTTGGCACAGTTGTACCTGACGCAGGTGCTGCAGGTGCTTGGGCACCAGAGGGGCCAGGTTGGTCGGGGTCATCCACGGTGTGGTGAGAGTCGTCGCTGCCGGTGGGATCATCTTCACGCGGGGCCTGGTCCTGTGATTCTTCCCCCTAGTGTTGGGGGGAGATCGACGACGTTGCCCTGTGTGTGAGAGAGAGACAATGTTAATGGTGTTACATGCGTCATCCATGTTTCATACATATTCAAGTTGGCACAGTTCCTCTGGGTAGTTGGATATGTCTAGCATTCCTCTCACAGTGCACTTGTGGATGGGTATGTTGCAGGGGACAGATTGATATGTACCCCTGGTTATTTGGCCTGTCTGATGAGTGTTGGGATGCTTATTTGGCTATGGATTGGTCTTGTTGTCACACATATCCATTGTGGAAGTGCCACTTTGCGTTGGCTGCCCCGGGGGTGTGTGCTTGTGTAAGGGGGGGAGTGTGTGTGACCGGCATGCTGTTGGGTGTGGTGTGATTTGTCATTGGGTCTACCAGGTGATGTGTCTATCCCCTCATGGTGCCTGCTGGCATGACAGTGAATGTGAGTTCCTGTGGTAGGTAGGTGGCATGTGGAGTTGGTGTTTGAGTGTACAGTGGTCACAGGTTTACCTTGTGCTGTCTACAGCAGGGCCAAGTGTCATCTACCTTGTCTGTACTTGGCAAGTCCCTGTGCATTGTGCATGGTGCATGGGTATGTCCCTAGGCCACAGCTGTCAACACTTTTCCTATGTGTGACACACTCTTTGTTGTTGCATCAGTTTTGAACGCAGTGAGCAGTGTAGCAAGCGCGCCTAGCGAGTGCTGCAGAACCGACTTACGTGTTGCACTGTACGTGGCCAAATGTTGCTTTGTCATGTCTATTGGAGAATGCAGGTAGGTAACTTATGCATTTGTGACTGGGTTCTAACAAACACAGTGAGTGGGTATATTGGGTGTGAGGTTAGGTTTGTGCCTGCAGCAAGGATCGACTCGTGCACAGTTTGACACATGGCCCAGTGCTTTCCAAACGAATGAGGGGTGTTTCACGCACTGCCAGACCTTGTCAACATGCACACAGTCCACCTGCTGATGAGCGGACATGCCCACACCACCCAGGGGTGATTTTGTCTCCCTCTGTCTCCCTCCTTCTCTCTCCCTCTCCCTCTGTCTGTCTCCCTCTGTCGCCCTCTGTCTCCCTCCTTCTCTCTCCCTCTCCCTCCGTCTGTCTGTCTACCTCTGTCGCCCTCTGTCTCCCTCCCTCTCTCTCCCTCTCCCTCCCTCTGTCTGTCTCCCTCTGTCGCCCTCTGTCTCCCTCCCTCCCTCTCTCTCCCTCTCCCTCCCTCTGTCTGTCTCTCTCTGTCGCCCTCTGTCTCCCTCCCTCTCTCTCCCTCTCCCTCCGTCTGTCTGTCACCCTCTGTCGCCCTCTGTCTCCCTCCCTCTCTCTCCCTCTCCCTCCCTCTGTCTGTCTCCCTCTGTCACCCTCTGTCTCCCTCCCTCTCTCTCCCTCTCCCTCTGTCTGTCTGTCTCCCTCTGTCGCCCTCTGTCGCCCTCTGTCTCCCTCCCTCTCTCTCCCTCTCCCTCCCTCTGTCTGTCTCCCTCTGTCGCACTCTGTCACCCTCTGTCTCCCTCCCTCTCTCTCCCTCTCCCTCCGTCTGTCTGTCACCCTCTGTCGCCCTCTGTCGCCCTCTGTCGCCCTCTGTCTCCCTCCCTCTCTCTCCCTCTCCCTCCGTCTGTCTGTCACCCTCTGTCGCCCTCTGTCGCCCTCTGTTGCCCTCTGTCTCACTCCCTCTCTCTCCCTCTCCCTCCGTCTGTCTGTCACCCTCTGTCACCTCAGCCCAGCTTCCTGGGCACACACACTTTGCAGGTCTTTCAAAGGCCATTGGCTTGTTCATGTGGCTTTGTTTAGAATCTCCCGGACCCCATTGGGCAGAGTGTCTGTGAGTCTGTGGTGCAGCGGCGGTGTGTGCTGACACTCTTCCACAGTGATGCCTCTTCATTAGCTGCTGTTATGTGCAAATTGGGCCTTCATACCCATGTCATCCTGCAACGCAGCCGCCATTTGCAGGCGACACAGTACAGTGTTGGGACACACTGTTTGTATAGCTGTGCCCTAGGCCATATGGGCTGAGGGCATTGGTGTCTGCTTCTGAGTTTCACAATGTGATTTTGGAGGCCCCCCCCTCCCGGCATCACGGACATCCTGTCTTGTGTTGGTGTTTTGTGTGGCCTGTGACTTGGCATGGCCTTGCTTGGTGCATGGGGCATGGAGCTGCTAGTGGCATGTGCGTGTTTTTGGAGTGTGGTTGTGTCCGGTGATGGCTTTGGGGTAGTTGCGTGCATTATTGTGAGTTGGGTTGTTGATGCGGTTCCCCCCATGTGGGGTGAGTTGTTTGTGTACTCACCAGGCTCGGCGACTCCTCCTAATCCGTGTACTCGCACCGGCGGCAGCGTGCGCATCACCTTCTCCTCCCAGGGATGATAGTGTACCGGTATGCGGGGCGGGCCACCTCCAGTGATGTTCCCCTGGTTGTATTTGTCTGTCATTTTGCGGCGGACCGTCCTCCGCAGATCGTACCACCTGGCTTGGCATTCATGCCTGGTCCTTCTGATGGACGCAATAGCATTCACCCTGTCGACGATCCTCTGCCACATGGCTGATTTTTCGGATATGCTGGTCTGTCTGACCAATGTTCCAAAGAGCTGTGGCTCGACTCTGATGATTTCGTTGACAAGGATCTCCAGCTCCGCTGTTGTGAAATTTGGATTCCTGTCTGTGGGCATGGTGTGGGGTGTGGGTGTGGATGGTTGTGGGTGTGTGTGTGTGGTTGTGAAGGTGTGTGTGTGAATGTGATGAGGGTGTGTTTGTGAAGGTGGTTGTGTGAAGGTGTGCAAGTGTAAGGTGTAGTAAAGGTTCAAGTATGGTGCTGTGGGTTGTCTGTGGGGTCTGGCAGCAGTGGGTCTATTGCAAAGGCTCATGGTTTGTGTGTGTGGGCCCTTTTTATTGGTCCATTTGTGGGTGTGGCTGTGTTTGAACTTTTGGTGGGTGTGTTATAAGGAGGGGTTGTGTTTTGGGCCTCTGTTTACCTGTTTGGCTGTTGCAGGTCAGTGTATTGGATGTATTTGGGCTTGTTGGACGTGTTTTGTGGTGTTGTGCGATTCGAATTGACTCTCCTTGTGGTGTTTTGCAGTGTCCTGGTTCAGTACGTGTGTTTTTCGCGTCTGTGAGGTGCGTACATCGGCCATGTTGTTGTACAGTGCTCACATTTGCTATGGCTTGGTACGACTCGTACATGCGCTAGGCTGGGTGAGGGTGCTGGTGTAGGGGCCTCGGGTAGAGTGCGTACAGGCATGGGCAGGGTGTAGGGGCCTGGGGGTACATGCCGTACATACGTGAACCGAGGGTACGGTGCGTACATGGGGGGGCTGGGGGTACGGCGCGTACATACGGGGTGCTGGGGGTACGGTGTGTGCCCCCACCCCCGTATGGTCGGTGCATACCCCCAGCTCCAGTATGTAGGCACCGTCCCCCAGCACATCCCCCCATCCCCCCGTATGTACACACAGTACCCCCAGCCCCCGTTTGTACGCGCTGTACCCCAGCACCCCCCCATGTCCGCGCCGTACCCCACCCCACTCCGTAGGTACGGAGCGTACCCCCACCCCCCCTAGGTACGGAGCGTACCACCACCCCCGTAGGTACAGAGAGTACCCCCACCCCGTAGGTACGGAGCGTACTCCCACCCCGTAGGTATGGAGCGTACCCCCACCCCCCCTAGGTATGGCGGTCGCAAGTAGATAGTTATAGTTAGCACCGAGTTCCCATAGGAAATCTGAAAATTCTATTTTGAATAACTTTTGTGCGGGTTGACGAATCCTCGCAAAATTTTCAAAATTAATGGGGCGCTCCACTCAGCTCCTACCCTGAAAGTCTCGGGGTGATTCGTCAAGCAGGGGCCGAGAAAAAAGGGGGGTCCCAAAACGCGTTTTCCCCATGCATTTTCCCATAGGACCTTTAGTCGAAGGTACAGCCCGAACGGCTAAACAGAATTAATTGAAATTTGGCAGAGAGGTAGTCCTCAGGTCAAGGAAGTGCCTTTTGCATATATGGAGACAATCTGTTCAATAGTTCCTGAGAAAATTGCAGTTAAAAGCACATACATATCTATAGCTGTGCACCGTGCGCGCACCGTGTGCGCACCCTAACGTGCGCGAGCGTGATTCTGATTGGTGGATTCATGACAGTCAACATTCGAATCTGTCGAAATCAGGAAGTGTCGGCCGCCATTTTGTGTGTTGTATGTGTGACAGGGAAAAAGAAAGGTGGAGAACGTGAAAAGGGGGCAGGGTAGAGAGTTTCTGACCCCCTAGCCTTTGTCATGGGGTCCCTGAAGGACCCTTAAGGGTAAAAAAAAAACATTTTATTTTTTTTCAAAAAATCGCGGGGTGCATGCACGGTGCGTGCACCCCCAGCTGCCATTTTGAGTTATAGAGGTAGAAGAGAGTTAAAAACATAAGTGGAGAACGTGAAAAAGGGGCAGGGTAGAGAGTCCCTGACCCCCTAGGCCTTGTCAGGGGGACCATGAAAGCCCTCTTAAGTCTCAAAAAAATTAAAAATTAAAAAAAAATATTGCGGGGTGCGCGCACGGTGCGCGCACGGTGGCAAAAAAACACATAAAAAAATAGATTAAAAAATCAAGTATAAGTGTTTAGATGTTGGTTGGCTCTAAAAAGAGCCGTTGTGTTAATTGAGTGTTTTTTTGTACCTACAAGTAAGTACCGATGCAGAGTCTAAAGTTCAAGAGGAAGACTCTGTTGCCTTCATCTGAGAAATGAACACCGTCTCCTCTATAAATGCCTTGCATGTTGTAACGCAAGTTGTTGTGGTATATAGAACCCATACCATAGTCTCTGAGGAAAGCAGAAACAGACTTATTGACGTGCTTTCTTGCTTTGTCAATCTGTGGACAATATTGGTTGGACCAGTTCCACTTTTGCCTTTGGCATATATTAGAATATACAAAGGTAGTTTGTGGAAAAAGTGACATCAATTGCACAAAGGTGTCCTTAACAAGCATTTCCAGACCTACCCCAGTTAAAGTGCCTAGGTCATTTCCACCACAGTGCACAATTATAAGGTCAGGCTGTGGGAGATGTAGAAAGGATTTCACCAAGGGCATTAATTGGTGCCACTTTAACCCTCTCTGACCAATCCATTTAATGTCTACATTTGGCAAAGCAAGGTCTTTGAAAATACCTATTTTTTCTGCATACTTTTCACTCCAGAAGACATAGCTATGACCTACAATCCACACTGTGAACATCTTTCAAGGAGATCTGGATGCACTCAGAAGGTGTCTTTCAGTAGAATGGCAATATGAAAAGAAAGATAGTTGTAAAATGGAGGCTTACATACTTTTTTTAAATAAAAAGAACTCATTAGCTGATTCAGACCATTCAACACTAAAAACTAGGCTGTATGTTTACATTTTTAATAGCATGTTTTGTATTGGTTAAGAAAAATGTGTTCCCACAGATCATTACTTTGGATTTGCTGTTAGGTTTGAAAAGTCAAGCACTCTTGCTCTTTGGATTAGAAACATTGTGTGCTGAACTTCTGACCTCTCTGATCACACCAGTGTTCCATGACCTGTTGCTATGGTAGGAGGCAGAAGTCATGTGGGGGGTAGGGATCATTTGGGAAGGGTTGGAATTTGCAACCAATAGAAATGTGTGTTTCCATTTGAAAAAATGTGGGAAGCACTGTGATTTGAAGTTAACATGTATATGTGTGAAAAAGAGAGGGAAACATTGACATTTACTGGTTCTGCTGAGAGGTGTACAGTTCAGAGATTCTGGCTCTGATAATCTGCTGTGTGAGTGCCACATTTCTTTCTCAACTAACTTCTTTTAAAGGTGAGTTATGAATTTGAGTGGGGCTGTATGTGATGCATTTTGATAAAAAAAATGTAAATGAGATTATTGTTTTAAAGCTGTGTTTTACATTTTATGTTTTGGAAGATATTTAACTGCCTTGAACTTGTCAGATATTATGGAGTATGTCTTCAAAATAAGTAAAGGTGTACTGGTATCAACCAGGAATATTGTTTTCTGCCTAGAATCACACCATGAGTCTGTGTGCACAAAGGAATTTGTTGTCAGAGATTTAATTTGTTTTGCTCTTGTTCTGTAAGACTTGCATTCGTAGGAAAGGGGCAGCTTGTTTTCTTGAACTGTGATGGTTTGCACTGTGTGGTATTTCAGATAGCAGTGTGTAACGCTAACACATTTAATGTCACTAAGGCTCATTTCCTTTTCTCTAGTCTAATCCCTCACCCAGGTTCCACATGCTCATGCTCTCAAGTAGCTGTTAGGACATGTGCTCTTTTCTGCCTCTCTAAACTATAAGGAAAATGTGTCAGGCTCTTACAGTAATTATCACTTCTAAAACCACAGTAGTAAATGTGCTTTGAAATTATCAAAGAAAAATCGTTTTCTGCCTAGAATCACACCATGAGTCTGTGTGCACAGAGGAATTTGTTGTCAGATATTTAATTTGTGTTGCTCTTGTACTGTAAGACATGCATTCGTAGGAAAGGGGCAGCTTGTATTCTTGAACTGTGATGGTTTGCATTCAGCAGAAATCACTATCTCACAAATGAGAGGCAAATGCTAACACATTTGAAAACAACAGGGTAGATTTTCCTTCCACACCTGCCATGGGTGAGGTAGATCCTACATGTTCAAAACTGCAATTAACCCGTACCCCACATGTACTCTTACATACATCTGTGCAGTCTTCATGCAGTTCTGCAAGCGTCCATGCAGATCTCTCTTGCACCTGACAATACACAGTCTCCAGAAGCACTCTCTTAGCACACAGGCAGTTGCTTCTCCTGCACTCCCATGCTAAGTATTCAGCACTGTGTGGTATTTCAGATAGTAGTGTTTAACGCTACCACATTCAACATCACCAATGCTGATTTCCTTTGCTCTAGTCTAATCACTCACCCAGGTTCCACATGCTCATGCTCTCAAGTAGCTGTTAGGACATGTGCTCTTTTCTGCCTCTCTAAACTATAAGGAAAATGTGTCAGACTCTTACAGTAATTATCACTTGCAAAACCACAGCAGTAAATGTGCTTTGAAATTGCATATGAAAAATCGTTTTCTGCCTAGAATCACACCATGAGTCTGTGTGCACACAGGAATTTGTTGGCAGAGATTTAATTCGTGTTGGTCTGGTTCTGTGAGACTTGCATTCGTAGGAAAGGGGCAGCTTGTTTTCTTGAACTGTGATGGTTTGCACTGTGTGGTATTTCAGATAGCAGTGTGTAAAGCTAACACATTCAATGTCACCAAGGCTCATTTACTTTGCTGTAGTGTAATCACTCACCAAGGTTCCACATGCTCATGCTCTCAAGTAGCTGTTAGGACATGTGCTCTTTTCTGCCACTCTAAACTATAAGGAAAATGTGTCAGAGTCTTACAGTAATTATTACTTGTAAAACAACAGCAGTAAATGTGCTTTGAAATTGCCAATGAAAAATCGTTTTAAGCCTAGAATCACACCATGAGTGTGTTTGCACAAAGGAATTTGTTGTCAGAGATTTAATTCGTGTTGCTCTTGTACTGTAAGACATGCATTCGTAGGAAAGGGGCAGCTTGTTTTCTTGAACTGTGATGGTTTGCATTCAGCAGAAATCACTATCTCACAAATGAGAGGAAAATGCTAACACATTTGAAAACAACAGGGTAGATTTTCCTTCTACACCTGCCATGGGTGAGGTAGATCCTTTGTGTTCAAAACTGCAATTAACCCTTACCCCACATGTACTCTTACATACATCTGTGCAGTCTTCATGCAGTTCTGCAAGCGTCAATGCAGATCTCTCTTGCACCTGACAATACACAGTCTCCAGAAACACACTCTTAGCACACAGGCAGCTGCTTCTCCTGCACTCCCATGCTTACTATTCAGCACTGTGTGGTATTTCAGATAGTAGTGTGTAACGCTACCACATTCAACATCACCAAGGCTCATTTCCTTTGCTGTTGTCTAATCACTCACCCAGGTTCCACATGTTCATGGCCTCAAGTAGCTGTTAGGACATGTGCTCTTTTCTGTCTCTCTAAACTATAAGGAAAATGTGTCAGACTCCTACAGTAATTATCACTTGCAAAACTATGGCAGTAAATGTGCTTTGAAATTGCCAATGAAAAATCGTTTTCTGCCTAGAATCACACCATGAGTCTGTGTGCACACAGGAATTTGTTGACAGAGATTTAGTTCGTGTTGGTCTGGTTCTGTAAGACTTGCATTCGTAGGAAAGGGGCAGCTTGTTTTCTTGAAATGTGATGGTTTGCATTCAGCAGAAATCACTATCTCACAAATGAGAGGCAAATGCTAACACATTTGAAAACAACAGGGTAGATTTTCCTTCCACACCTGCCATGGCTGAGGTAGATCCTACATGTTCAAAATTGCAATTAACTCTTACCCCACATGTACTCTTACATACATCTGTGCAGTCTTCATGCAGTTCTGCAAGTGTCCATGCAGATCTCTCTTGCACCTGACAATACACAGTCTCCAGAAGCATGCTTTTAGCACACAGGCAGTTGCTTCTCCTGCACTCCCATGCTAAGTATTCAGCACTGTGTGGTATTTTAGATAGTAGTTTGTTACGCTACCACATTCAACATCACCAAGACTCATTTCCTTTGCTCTAGTCGAATCACTCACCCAGGTTCCACATGCTCATGCTATCAAGTAGCTGTTAGGACATGTGCTCTTTTCTGCCTCTCTAAACTATAAGGAAAATGTGTCAGACTCTTACAGTAATTATCACTTGCAGAAACACAGCAGTAAATGTGCTTTGAAATTGCCAATGAAAAATCGTTTTCTGCCTAGAATCACACCATGAGTCTGTGTGCACACAGGAATTTGTTGTCAGAGATTTAAATCGTGTTGGTCTGGTTCTGTGAGACTTGCATTCGTAGGATAGGGGCAGCTTGTTTTCTTGAACTGTGATGGTTTGCATTCAGCAGAAATCACTATCTCACAAATGAGAGGCAAATGCTAACACATTTGAAAACAACAGGGTAGATTTTCCTTCCACACCTGCCATGGGTGAGGTATATTCTACATGTTCAAAATTGCAATTAACTCTTACCCCACATGTACTCTTACATACATCTGTGCAGTCTTCATGCAGTTCTGCAAGTGTCCATGCAGATCTCTCTTGCACCTGGCAATACACAGTCTCCAGAAGCACGCTCTTAGCACACAGGCACCAGCTTCTGCTGCACTCCCATGCTAAGTATTCAGCACTGTGTGGTATTTTAGATAGTAGTGTGTTACGCTACCACATTCAACATCACCAATGCTGATTTCCTTTGCTCTAGTCTAATCACTCACCCAGGTTCCACATGCTCATGCTCTCAAGTAGCTGTTAGGACATGTGCTCTTTTCTGCCTCTCTAAACTATAAGGAAAATGTGTCAGACTCTTACAGTAATTATCACTTGCAAAACCACAGCAGTAAATGTGCTTTGAAATTGCCAATGAAAAATCGTTTTCTGCCTAGAATCACACCATGAGTCTGTGTGCACACAGGAATTTGTTGTCAGAGATTTAATTCGTGTTGGTCTGGTTCTGTAAGACTTGCATTTGTAGGAAAGGGGCAGCTTGTTTTCTTGAACTGTGATGGTTTGCATTCAGCAGAAATCACTATCTCACAAATGAGAGGCAAATGCTAACACATTTGAAAACAACAGGGTAGATTTTCCTTCCACACCTGCCATGGCTGAGGTACATTCTACATGTTCAAAAGTGCAATTAACCCTTACCCCACATGTACTCTTACATACATCTGTGCAGTCTTCATGCAGTTCTGCAAGCGTCCATGCAGATCTCTCTTGCACCTGACAATACACAGTCTCCAGAAGCACGCTCTTAGCAGCACGCTCTTAGCACACAGCCAGCTGCTTCTGCTGCACTCCCATGCTAATTATTCAGCACTGTGTGGTATTTTAGATAGTAGTGTGTTACGCTACCACATTCAACATCACTAAGGCTCATTTCCTTTGCTCTAGTCTAATCACTCATCCAGGTTCCACATGCTCATGCTCTCAAGTAGCTGTTAGGACATGTGCTCTTTTCTGCCTCTCTAAACTATAAGGAAAATGTGTCAGACTCTTACAGTAATTATCACTTGCTGAACCACAGTAGTAAATGTGCTTTGAAATTGCCAATCAAATATTGGTTTCTGCCTAGAATCACACCATGAGTCTGCGTGCACACAGGAATTGTTGTCAGAGATTTAATTTGTGTAGCTATTATTGTGTAAGACTTGCAGTCGTAGGAAAGGGATAGCTCATATGATATGTTTTGAAAAGCTCATAAAAAATATAGTAATATATATAAATTACATAAAGGTATTTTTTTTAGTTTCTTTCAGGTATTGCTGAACAACACTGAAATAAATTAAAGATGCCTATAAAATCAAGAAAGAGAAAAGAACAGCAACATCATCTATATTTGAAGACAACTGGACAAAAAAAAATAGTTGAAGAACCTCATGTTGGAAAAAAGAAAAAGTCTTCTGGTAAGCAGACTAACGATTTTTTTTAAAATATCTTCAAGCAAAGAAAAAATGTAAGAAATATATCCACTGGAAATAGTGTTTCAAGTAGAAAACAACCAGAGAATCGACAGAATATACTAAATGCTAATGTACAAACAGAAGTAAGAAAGAATGAGTTAAACAGAAGAATAGATTTTAAAAACATTCGTAGAAAAATGTTTGAGATAAGAGTGATGTTCAATTTGCTAATGGATGTGAAAAAATATAGGAAGAAAGCCAAATTTTATAAGAAAAAGAAACATATAGAAACAATTGTTGCAAAGGCTTTGGAGTTAAAAAGGAAACTATTCATTATAATTTTGAACAGGATCCGTACATTAGATAAATTAGTGAATGTAATGAAGTCAAAAAGCAAAAGAAAAAGGGAAGTGAAAAAAAAACTTTTGTAAAGTGTTCTCAGGAGAATGGAAGCATAGTTCAAGTACTGAACCATTTTTAAATGAAGAGAGTTATCTTCAAAGTAATAGTTTGCTGCATGCAGTTGACACCAGTGGTCGAGCATATGAAGTTAAGGATGGTTGTGTAATGGAAAAGGAGAAAATGGTTCCAAGAAATGAGGAAGAAGTGTTAGCTGATGAGGTTATGGGGAGACGTCCTAAAGCCCCAGTGTACACTTGGAATTGTAGTAGTATTTGTACTGTACGACAGGAATCTATTGATAAATTTCGTGATTTTCTAAGAGAATATAGTAAAAAAGTGTTAAACAGAAGATTAAGGTGCTTCAAAGACTAGATCCATGCAGAGTGAGAGAGAATACTGGTTTGCACGGACATTCTCTGGCTTGTCTTTCTAGGAAAGTTTGTCAAAGTGTTTTTCACCATTTTAGGATGCTGGCAGTTCATCATACTGAAATGAGAAAGTTTGTGAGAAGATTTTATTTTGCTAAAAGTCCAGCACTAAAGTTACATGAGTTGAATAGTGCTCTGTTCCGTGGATCTGTAACAGATGTGAAGAAGGTTTGTGAGGATATTGAGTTTTGTTACTTTGGTCCAGAGCAAGAAAGTGCAGGAAATGACACAGTTATTGAAGAAAATGTGGAAGAGAATGTAGAACCCACTGTTAGTAAAACATGTGAAGATCAAATGACAAAATTTACTATCATCTATAATGAAAGACCAAATATTACTTGTATTTGTTGCCGGAGAAGCCATTACAAAAATCAAACAAGGAAGGTTGATCTCTATAAAAAAAGTGAAAAAGAAAATAATTCTAAGTGGAAGGATTTTGCTACATATTTATTTCTGGAAAATTGTTTTGATTTGGGTGAAGATCAGCGTATTTGTAAATATTGTTATAACAAGTTAGAAGAAAATAAAATGCCTGCTAGAGCTGTACATAATAATTTAGAATTGGTTGATATTCCTGCAGAACTTATTGATTTAAATGCGTATGAGTCTATACTCATTCAATGTGTCCATCCGTTCCATACTATAGTTCGTATGGAGCCCAAAACAGGCAAATTACCTCCTTCAGATTTACAAAGAGGTTTAAAAGGAAGAGTTGTCTATTTGCCATTGGATTTGAAAAAAAATATTGAAACAATTGATGCAGATAGTTTGGAAACTGAACCATTAGTTATTCTGGTTAATGGTGTACCTACAAAGAATAAGAAAATTTGGCAGGAGCCGGTGGATGTACGAAAAGTACAAAGAGCAAATTTATATTTAAAAAGAAATAATAAATGGTATGAATCAATTTATATGGATGAAGAAGATTTAATTGCAGACACAGGAATACCAACTGGGCAAATTGAAAAAGTGGATAAGTCAAAAGAAGAAGAAATGTATGAACATTTCAGCAAACATCCTCTTCATTCTAAAGAAGTTATGAGAAACACTATGATCTCTTTCAGATGAAAAAAGCAAAAGGAACTCCCGTGAGTGTATGGTAGGAGAGCTTGGAAGCTCGTTGTTTTCCCCAGCTGTTTCCTACAGGAAAAAGAGGACGATATGATGAACGTCCAGTACAGATTCCTGCTTCTGAGTATCGGACTACAAGCTTATATGCTGAAGATCCAAGATTTCGTCAAAGTATTCCTTATTTGTTCCATCTTTTATTTGAAAGTGACTTATCAGCACTATCTTATGCAGTAAATCACATTTTGAAAACTGGAGTACATCTACATAATGTGTCTGCAAAGGATTTTCTGAACAAAGTGCAACAGCGAGATGATCATTTGGAATCACAATTAATTAATCTGATGGCTTGTCAGCGTGGGACTAATGAATATTGGTACCGACGCCATGGAGAATTGAAATGTATGTTACGGAATTTAGGAACTCCTACATGGTTCCTTACCCTAAGCTGTGCAGAGTACGCTTGGGATGATTTACTGGATTTTCTTCGAGAGGCAAATGTAAATATTGAAAACATCCAATACAAGACAGCAGGAGAAATGTGCTCATTGGATCCGGTTAATGTTTGCAGATATTTCAATCATAGATTTGAGGCTATGATGTCCTTCATCTGCAATTAAAAAAATCCACCCCTTGGAGAAGTTGTGGATTTCTTTTGGAGAAAAGAGTACCAAGCAAGAGGTGCTCCTCATATTCATATGCTGTGGTGGATCAAGGATGCCCCAAAAATTTGAAACAGATTCTGATGATGCAGTTTTATCTTTCATTGAAGAATATGCAACATGTGCTATACCTAAAAGCACAGAAGAAAAACATTTAAAAGAGCAAGTTTTACGTTTCCAAAATCATCGGTGTGGAAAATACTGTCGAAGAAAGTACAAGAGTAAAGATAAATTCTACACAAAATGTCAATTTGGATTTCCACAACCTGTTCTTTCAAAAGAAAGAGTAAACAGTTTTATGTCAGCTGCGCGACATACCATTAGAAGAAAATCGCCTAAGAATACCTACAACCTAAGAAGAAAAGAAGAGTCAAAATATATAAATGACTACAACCCATTCATTTTATCCATGTGGAATGCTAACATGGATATACAGTATGTAGCTGACAATTCTATTGCTGTTGCTCTGTATGTCACATCTTACATCACTAAATCTGAGAAAACGGAATTGAAAGAAATGTGGGAAGAGATTTCTCACGAGAAGACTGTCAGTAAAAAGCTATACAGTTTCAGTTTAAAGATGTTATCGCATCGAGAAATTGGATCCTACGATGCTCAGATAGGTTATCATCTGCAAGTCTGTACTCCAAATCCAGAAGAATAATTTGGGCAGGAATGCGAAATCGGGTACTGAAATCTATTCGAGAAATTGAATATTTAGCAGAGTTCGAACCTGAAAGTACAGACATTTTAAGAACAAACATGTTGGACACATATTACCCAAAGAGAAGTCATCATCTTGAGAACATGTGTCTCTATGAAGTGCTGCAGAACTACATTTATAAACGGAATGCAACAGAAGACATCAACAATGGAAAATATAAAGTCATTGGTGAGGAAGGATGTTTGGTAAAACTAACAAAAGGAAGTTTGATTAATCACAGGAAGCTGAGTTGCGACACTACTGACAAGAAGGAATTTTACCACTTAGCACTTTTACTGCTGTTTAAACCATGGCGTTCAGTGGATGAATTACTTGGACATTTTCAAAGCTATGAAGATTCCTTTAATGCATGCAAAGATACCATCAAATGCAGTACTTTCACAACTTATGTAGAAATGTTAAATGAAGAAATTGAACAAGAAGCAACAATTGCAGCTGAAGTAGCTAGAGACAGTTCTCAAGACAGTCAAAGTTCTGGGACGCTCAGTCAAGATCCCCTAGGACAACCAATCGTAGAAAATGAAGCTGCAATAGCCATGACTCGAGTGGAAACAGCTATGAATCAAGCTCAGGAAGATTTAATAAACTTACCAAGTTTGGAACAACAACTGAATGATGAACAACAACAAATTTATGAGGAAGTCACAAAACAAATTGATCATGGATTACTACATGAAAATAAAGAGTGTTCATGCACATCATTTGAACCAATCAAAATGTATGTGAGTGGACAAGCCGGAACTGGAAAAAGTTTCTTGATTAAAGTAATTAGAAGCTACCTACAGAAAAAAACAGATTCAACTTTGTCTTGTGTTGTTACTGCTCCAACTGGGTTAGCAGCATTTAACATAAAAGGAATTACCCTCCATCGCTAATGTTACCAGTAGAGCATGAGAACAAAATACAATACCACAAGCTAACAGGAGAAGCATGTTTTGAAGTTTCAAGAGTATTGAAAAAAATGAAAGTTCTCATTATTGATGAGGTAAGCATGGTATCAAACTTAATGCTTGCCTTTGTGCATTTAAGAATGCAGCAAATTAAAAGACAAACTATGACGTGCAATTTGGAGGAAAATGTTATAGTTTTTGGGGATCTACTGCAGCTCACTCCAGGTAAAGGACAACCAGTATTTCAAACTCTTACACATGAAGACACGTAAAAGTCGTTAGGAAGTATAGGTAATGTGAATATTTGGACATACTTTGAGTACAAAGAACTTATTACCAATATGCGTCAGGCAAATGATGATGATTATGCAAGTATTCACAAAGATATCAGAATTGGACTACTCACAGAACATGGCAGAAAAGCTTTACAGAGTCGATTGCTATGTAATTTGTTCCCAACAGAACAAATCGTTCCAGAGAAAATATACAAGAAAATTGCTGGAAAAAATACTGTAATCTGCTTAATGCCAACACTACATGAATGCTCTATATTCAATCAAGAACTTTTGAAATTGGAAAATGAAGAGATTGTCAAACTGGAAGCTGTGGATAAAATACAACATGAGGGAATAACTATTATATTGACAAGCAAATTGACAACTAAATTGGATTCTCTAGAGAAAAACATATCGAAAACAGCTGGTTTAGAAAAAAATCTTTATGTATGTATGAACTGTCGAGTAATTTTAAGACGTAATTTGGATGTAGAAAAAGGTTTAGTGAATGGAGCTATGGGTAAAGTTGTGGGTTTTGTTAATTACCAGAAAAAAGATGGAATTGAATTTTTAAAAATTAAATTTGATCAGATTGAAGAGGTTAAAGACATTTGTCGTTGTTCAGTTCGTTTCTTGCTTGTGAAAGACTTATATGTACGTAGGAAGCAGTTTCCATTTTCTCTAGCATATGCTGTAACTATTCACAAATCTCAAGGATTAACTGTAGATTGTAAACATTGGATCTACTGTGTTTACAGAAGGTATGGCATATGTTGCTTTGTCACGCGTGAAAAAAATATCTGGTTTATTCATGATAGACTTTGATGAGTCAAAAGTTAGTGCTGATGCAAACTGTGTAAAGAAATATAATAGATTAAGAAGAAGCTATGCTCCTCATTTAGGTCAGTATCCTGTGTTTGAAAAACGTGTTGTTTGTCGGAAAAGGAGAATTGAGAATATCTGTAATGAGGATGTACAGAAGAGAAAACAAAAGGAGAGTGATGTGATTCCAAGCAAAGCGAAAAAGGACAATGTTGAAGAGGTTGTTGGTTGTCATTTTGCAAATAGCTCTGGTGTCAACTGCTACGCAAATGTAGTGGTGAATGTTGTATTTTATCTTGAAAGTTTGCAAGAGCAGATAATACTAAATCATGAAAAAAGATTTTGTTCTCTGCTGAGTTTACTATTTGAGAAGCTGAGTAATGATAAAACTAAAATAGAAAGTGCTTCTGATGTTAGAAAACTTTTAGATGTATGTTCAGGATGTACACAGTTTACTCAAAATGTCCAGCAAGATGCACAGGAATTCTTGATGTATATGCTTATGGTACTGGAAGATGAAGGGGTAGAAATAGAAAATATGTTTCGTCTCTCTTATAAATGGGAACATAGTTGTGAAAACTGTTTGTACACATGCAGCTCTAATGTTGATTCTGAAAGGTTAATATATTTAACATTACCAGAGAGTAAATCAGTGACTTTTAGTAAATTAGTTAAAGATGCAAATCACAACATGGAATGTTATCAACATTATTATTAAATAAATATGGACAGTATGTAATGTTAATGATGCAACGTTGTAGAGCTGATGGTACAAAATTGGACACTTTAATAAAGAAGTTTACAGGACATCAATTATCAATATCTGGAAAAACTTTTGTTGCAGTTGCAATAATTTTCCATGATGGACCTTCTATAACTTCTGGTCATTACACAGTTTATCTAAAATGTGAAAAAGGCTGGACACTGGGTAATGATTCTCAATTGATTTTCAAGCAACGTTTGCCTGCAAAATTACCAAATTCCTACTTAATTTTTCTAAAACCAAAATTTTAGATACAAATTGCAGTATCTCAACAAACCATTATTTCGATTTTATTGGATTACCATTGGTTATTTCACCAAAAAAGAATTTAAAAATTACCATTTGGCCTCATGGAAAGGTAAAAATTTCTCTTGTGGACTTCTTTGACAGATAATATTTTGGTGTATGTGCTTAAGGAACAAGTTTTACAGACGTTATCTATTGCAAATAGTTATTGTTCTTAGAAGATATTTTTATTATATATGTTACATTTCTATCAAGGTATGTTTTACTGAGAAGAGATTCAGGTTTTTTTTTAAACAGTCTTTCAGATTGTTAATTTTTTTGCCCTCTGTTAAGTGATGAATGCAATTGGTTTCACAATTTGCAGTGAAATTCAATATATTCTGAAAACAGCAAAAAGAGGGCCAAAAATGACTTTGTTAAATATGTGTACTGTATTCTAAAATGTATTGTTAAATAATAATACTTTTTTTCTTTTTTTCAGATCGAGAAAGAAAATGTAGGAAAATTAATCCTTGTTTCTAGCAATTAAAAAAAAACATTTATTTATAATTAAGTTATTTTGTTGGTCTGGTAAGTTTGAAATATCTGTATTTCTCACCCCTTCACTTTCATGCTCCCTTTTTTCACTTCTCCTCACTCTGCTTTTCTCATTCCCCTTCTCTCTGTCTTCTTCCTTTACTGCTGTTTCGTAACTCCCTCACTCCTTCTCTACTTCTCCCCTAGGTTTACTGCCTCCATCACTACTTTTTCAATCATGTATCTCTCCCTGTCTCAGTCATTCTAACTACCTTACTCCTTCTCAGTTCCTTGCTCTCTGTGTCTGATTCTGTCTCTCTCCCTTTGTCTGTCTTACCCTTAATTTCCAATACATCTCCGGGGCAGATTAACAAGGCCCCTCCGCCACCACTACGTCACTTTTCATAACGTACTGTTGGCGCAGGGAGCTCCTTCATATTTACAAGGAGAGGAAAAGCCACCCTGTGTGACTTTTCCTCTCCACGTAAATACAGCCACTTCTCACGCAGCACTGTGCGTTGAAGGGGCTTTCCATGGGTGTTGTTTTGGGTGTTCCCACGCAACACACAAAGAACTAGACACATCTCCAGGTGTGTGAATGCTAAGCAACCCTAGAGGTGGTGTTGCGAGGCACAACGAGGAGAAATGTTTATATTTCTCCTCGTTTTTTCATCTTTTAGTGCGTCCTCTATTCTACTGCACGCATTGAAAGAGGAAAAAGCCTCTTGTGATTGTTTTTGTGCAGGAAGGTATCCCTTCCTGCACAAGAACAATGTCCCCACCATGCAGGCATCCTTGTACCATGGAGCAAGGGAGCCTGGCGCATGGCTGCAGTTTGTAGGCCTGCGCAAGGGAAGCATAGAGATGCGACAAAAAAATCGTATAAAAAATAGAATTAAAAAAAAGTTTAAGTGTTTGGGTGTTGGTTGGCTCTAAAAAGAGCCATTGTGTTAATTGAGTGTTTTTTTGGTACCTCTAAGTAAGTATAGATCCAGTGTCTAAAGATCAAGAGGAAGACTCTGTTCCCTTCATCTGTGAAATGTACTCTTGCTCTTTGGATTAGAAACATTATGTGCTGAACTTCTGACGTCTCTGCACACACAACTGTTACATGATCTAATGCTATGCTAGCAGGCAGAAGTCATGTTGGGGGTATAAATCATTTAGAAAGGGTTAAAATATGCACACAAAAAAAAGTGTCTTTCAATTTAAAAAAAAGGTGGAGAACGTGAAAAGGGGGCAGGGTACAGAGTTCCTGACTCCTTACCTTTTGACAGGAGGTCCCTGAGGGACCATGAGGGGTGAAAAAAACATTTAATTTTATTAAGAAACACAAGGGGTGCGCGCACCGTGCACGCACGGCGGGAATAAAAAAAAAATGATTAAAAAAAAAAAAAACATTTTAGATGTTAGGTGGCTCTGAAAAGAGCCGTTGTGTTAATAGAGGGACAGAAGAAGGAAAGAATGGCAAAAATTATACGGTGCTGCACGTGTGCTGCCGTATCTTGTTCTCTATTAGGGGAATGCTGGACTCCCCCAAAGCAAGAAGAGCATAACACGTATTGCAACGTATATGAACCCTCTCAAACAGAGGGTGAATGTCCACAGGAGCAGAAGAGGGTGAAGCTGCCACCGCAGAGGAAGTGCTCGGCTGAGCTGCCGATGATGTACTCGGCTGAGCTGCTGCGGATGTGCTCGGCTGAGCTGCAGGAGGGTTTTCTCTAGTAGCTCGAGCATAAGCCACAGGATGTACATCCCTAACGTGCCTGATCATAGTGTAGATATTAAAAGAGTACTTCTTGTTAGGATCTCCTCTAGATAAGACACGATCACAAAGAGTGCATGGGACTTTGGGAGCAATGACTTTCTTCTGCCCCTGTGGAAATGTAAAAAATTGCCAGACAAAAGAATCTTTCTGTTTCCTCTGTCTCTGTCTGACAAGGCTCTCCTGCTCACTCCCAAAAGATGACTGCTGCTCTGCCATTGTATCACAAAAACAGTTCAGCTCCTTCTCCCAGGGAATCAGAAGTAATAATGAGGGGAATGGGTGTGGTGTTGGAAGTTTCTTGAACTGAAACTACTTTAAACAAATGAAAAGTGTTGTTTCTTGATCACATGACTTACCGTGCGCGCACCGTAAGTTTACGGTGCGCGCACGGTACAAGCACGCATGCGCGTACGTAAGACGCGCGCATGCGCATACGGAGCACACGCGTACGACGCACGCGCACATGCGCATTCAGAGCACGCGCACATGCGCGTACGGCGCACCCGCGTACGGAGAACGCGCGCATGCGATAAAAGAACACGCGCACATGCGCGTACGCATCGCAGACGAAGTACGCATGCGTACGTAAATCACGTACGCATGCTAACTACGTGCGCGCACCGTACTTGTATCGTGCGCGCACGGTTAAAAACCCTTAAAAAAAAAAAAACAATGTTTAGAGGTTTGTAGAAGATATTAACTATGCTGTTCAACTATATCTAAATATTTTTTTAAAAAGGTGAGCCTTTCCAGATTGCAGGATACAGTAAATATATAATTATATACATAGGTAGCATTTTGTTAAAAAAAAATATATATAATAAAAATACATTCATAAATTAGCATTTAAAAAACCTTTGAAATTCACTGAAAAAACCATAGGTTTCACACACGTTATAGTTAGGAATTAGCATTTAAAAAACCTTGCAAATTCCCTGAAAAAACCATGGGTTTCACACACGTTATAGTTAGCTGGACATTTCACTCGTACAAAACCAATGAAATTCCCCCGTTATAGTTAGTTCAGCTAACTATAACTCGCGTGCCCGCAATCCACTGCTGATGACGTCACATATTACATCACTCATGACATTGTCAGTGACATCACTCATGACATCACTGATGACATCACTCATGACTAACCCTGGGCGTAGTTCGCGAAGTAGCACTTCGCGAAGCTACGCGAACTGCGTAGTACCATGTTCGCACTGTGCCAGATGTCGTTTTCAATGATTGCACAGTGAGGACAAGCAACCGGCACTGTGAAATCATTGAAAATGGCATCTTGCACAGTGCGAGCTGTAGTTTTCTGCTGCTCGAGGATATTTGTACTCGAGCGGCAGCTTTCTCAACGCGAACTGGTAGTTTCTCATTGCGAGCGGTCGCGAGCATACGCGACCACTCGCAATGAGAATCCTGACCTCCTCGCGTTGGGAATCTCACCGGGAGGTTTATTTTCCATGCTCGCGATCGCCAACTTGATGTTGCTGATCGCGAACAAGGAAAAAGTCTCGCCGGGATGTCATTTTGCTTGCTCGCGGTCGCCAACTTGATGTTGAGGACCGCGAGCAAGCAAAAAATGACCGCAGCACTACGCAACACTACGCTACGCGTGTTCGCACTGTGCTACGTGCAGTTCGCGTAGTGCGAAGTAGCGTGAACTTCGCAAACTACGCGAGCGTAGCGTATTGCTTTGCCCAGGCTTACTCATGACATCACTGATGACATCATCCATGTGATAAATTACCACATCTTCTCACACCCTAACATAACCTTTCAAACACCGACTGAAAATTTCAGAGTTACATTCTCAAACGCAAACGTACTCCAATACCAATAACTACATACTCACTTATTAACTCTTAGGTCTACATACAACTCCACTCATTCACCTGTACAGTCACTCATACTTACAGTCACTCCATACAAGACTATCATATTCATTTAGACATCTATATAGACACTCACACACCGCCAATCATCCATTGAGGTACTGACACACCTAGTCAATCTTGTAAGTAATTAAACACAGTTGAATTTACTCACCTATACAGTTAAACACACTCAAGTTCACTTACTCATAAAAATAGTACCACATTCTTACGCTATTATACAATCATTGATACAAGCACACACGCATCCATTTAGCCACTCTCACAATCACACACTCTCACATATACCCACTTATATACTCTTACACACATATATACTGCCTTTCACACATGTAGTTAGTCACACATGTACCACTGAGATATACATTCAATCCCTAACACACCCATACATACACTCATCCAACCATACAGTCCCTCACAGATGCACTCTTAAAACCATGCTCTCATAGAATCACCTACTCACACATCTATGCACAGAGTAACACACGCCCTACCCACACAAACACACAGGCACCCATACAGATACTCAGACAACCAATCAATAACCCATATAGACACTCATATAGCTATTCCCAAAACCATGGAGCAACTTAGACACCAACACACAGACACATACAGACATTTACACAGTTAAGTCACTAGTCTGTAGTAAGATACATTTAACGACTCACTTATAGAGTCAGTTATTCACCACAGAAAATCATCCATTTACACACTTGTACACCCACTCATTCTTCAACAGGCCTTTCCCTATATATATTAAACATATTAAAATTGTTCAGAAACACATACTCAATGGATGATGTCATCAGTGATGTCATCAGTGATGTCATTTGAGATGTCATCCGTGATGTCATGAGTGATGTCACTGACCATGTCATGAGTGATGTAACATGTGACGTCATCAGCAGTGGATTGCAGGCGCGCGAGTTATAGTTAGCTGAACTAACTATAACAAGGGAATTTCATTGGTTTTGTACGAGTGAAATGTCCAGCTAACTATAACGTGTGTGAAACCTATGGTTTTTTAAGTGAATATATATATATATATATATATATATATATATATATATATATATATATATATATATATATATATATCCACGCTTCAAGTCTTCCTTCTTTTAAGAAAAGACACAGCACTCGCGGGGTCGAGTCAAGATTTATTGTGACTCACAACGCTAAAAAACCAGACACGTTTCGGGTATGCCTTTCTCAATGGTTTACAGGCATCACGGAAGCCGCCATATTTATAATACATTACATTGCCACCACTTCCGTGCAACAACAACAACAAAGGACTAACATGTCCTTGTAATCATTAGCGCCATATTGTAACGGTTTATATAAAACAAAAAGGAAGTGAGCGTTCGTTGTACTCAACTACTGGTGATCACATTAGCTTGGTTAAAATAAACGCAAATTGTTTATGATTTTAGACAAGCAATATTTGTATTGAAATCTCGCCCATAATGGGCTACCCTTCAAAGACGATGTATATGATTTTCCTCACACGATCCATATCGACATAACGAGAAACCAATATTCATCAGATCATATCACAAGTCGTGTTGAAAATTAATATTGACAACATCAACTGCTCCTATTTACATTTATACAGGTACAAATACCAACTATGCTTGCCTGTATTACCAAAAGCAATTTGAAAATTAATACAGCCCTGTATGGGCCAAGTCCCCCAAGCTACTTGCCATCACATGAGAGTACACAATCCTACACTAATGCAGGAAAAGAAGGAAAAGAAGATAAAGAAGAAAGTGGAAGAAAGAGACTTTAGATAATCAAATACTAGGATACATTTCCCAATTCGTTCATGTTATCTCTAACCATTTAAATAGTTCAAACAGTTCATTGGAGCAGTGCAGTAGGATAATCAAATACTAGGATACATTTCCCAACTCGTTCATGTTGTCTCTATCCATTTAAAAAGTTCAAACAGTTCATTAGAACAGTACAGTTCAAACAATACACGTGAAATAAAGAACCCCTTACCCTAAATGTACGGTAAGTTCCTCATTCGTGTTGAGCCCGCCAGGGGTCTTGGTACCCAGATCTATAATGTATCTTGATTCGAGTCTCCTCAATCTTGCTATCCTATCCCCTCCTCTTATATTCGCGGGCACTTGATCTATTGCAAAAAAGGTTAATAAATCGCTATTGCAGTTATGATAAGTCTGAAAGTGTCTGGCTACGGGGTATGTCACATCTCGGTTTTTTATTGCTCTAGTATGTTCAAGTATGCGGATTTTTGTTTGGTGAATAGTGCTACCAATATATCTCAAGCCGCATGGGCACACAAGGCAGTAGACTGTATAGGGAGTACTACAGGTCAAGAATTTTCTAATATACCTACAATTTTGGGTTCCAATGGCCTCATAGGTAAGGACCTTTTTTGAGTTTTTACAGGATTTGCACTTTCCACATGGATAAAAACCATGTGGTGCCTCACCAAATGGTTTGGGGACTTTCCATACAAAATGACTCCTGGTTAGAGTATCCCTAAATGCCCTAGCTCTTCTAAATCTGAGCATGGGTTGTCTAGGAATATCTGTCCCAATGATGGGATCGTTTCTCAGTAGTTTCCAATTTTTCTTCATCAACGTTCTTAGCTCTCCCGATCCACTGGAGAAAGTTGTTATCATCTTAAACTGTTCTTTAGTCTCTACAGTTTTTTTTGGTTTCAGGAGTTCATCCCTAGATTTCAGCTGAACTTTCTCAAGAGATTCACGTAATGATTGTTCATTGTAACCTCTGGTTTTGAATCTCTCTATGCTTTCTTCTGCATTAGATAAAAAGTCAACCTCATTGGTGCAATTTCTTTTGATCCTAAGAAATTCCCCGTAGGGGATACTTAATATCAATTTAGAAGGATGACTGCTGGTAAAGTGCAAAATTGAATTCCCAGCTGTTGTCTTGCGAAACAAGCGTGTGTTAATCTTGTTTACATCAATAAAGACTTCGAGATCCAGAAAGTTCACACTAACCGAACTAATCTCAGCTTTTTAAATGGATAGAGACAACATGAACGAGTTGGGAAATGTATCCTAGTATTTGATTATCCTACTGCACTGCTCCAATGAACTGTTTGAACTATTTCAATGGTTAGAGATAACATGAACGAATTGGGAAATGTATCCTAGTATTTGATTATCTAAAGTCTCTTTCTTCCACTTTCTTCTTTATCTTCTTTTCCTTCTTTTCCTGCATTAGTGTAGGATTGTGTACTCTCATGTGATGGCAAGTAGCTTGGGGGACTTGGCCCATACAGGGCTGTATTAATTTGCAAATTGCTTTTGGTATTACAGGCAAGCATAGTTGGTATTTGTACCTGTATAAATGTAAATAGGAGCAGTTGATGTTGTCAATATTAATTTTCAACACGACTTGTGATATGATCTGATGAATATTGGTTTCTCGTTATGTCGATATGGATCGTGTGAGGAAAATCATATACATCGACTTTGAATGGTAGCCCATTATGGGCGAGATTTCAATACAAATATTGCTTGTCTAAAATCATAAACAATTTGCGTTTATTTTAACCAAGCTAATGTGATCACCAGTAGTTGAGTACAACGAACGCTCACTTCATTTTGTTTTATATAAACCGTTACAATATGGCACTAATGATTACAAGGACATGTTAGTCCTTTGTTGTTGTTGTTGCACGGAAGTGGTGGCAATGTAATGTATTATAAATATGGCGGCTTCCGTGATGCCTGTAAACCATTGAGAAAGGCATACCCGAAACGCGTCTGGTTTTTTAGCGTTGTGAGTCACAATAAATCTTGACTCGACCCCGCGAGTGCTGTGTCTTTTCTTAAAAGAAGGAAGACTTGAAGCGTGGATATTTGGCGGGTGCACCCCCCGCCCCACAGCACCCGTTCAAGAGTGCGAGACACTGGTGCGAGTGTAGCGTGGATATATATATATATATTACCTACTGGCGGTCGCCAGTAGGTAGTTATAGTTAGGACCCCTTTTCCATAGGAAAACCTCAACATTCTATTTTGAATAACTTTGGCGCCGGTCAATGAATCCTCGCGAATTTCTCAAAATAGGTGGGGCGCTACGCTCCGCTCCTACCCTGAAAGTCTCGGGGGGATCCGTCAAGCGGGGGCTGAGATAAAAGGGGGGTCCCAAAACGCGTTTTCTCCATCCATTTTTCCATAGGACCTTTAGAACGAGCTACAGCCCGAACGGCTGAACAGAATTACTCGAAATTTGGCAGAGAGGTAGTCCCTAGGTCAAGGAAGTGCCTTTTGTAGGTTTGGTGTAAATCTGTTCAGTAGATTCTGAGAAAATAGCCTTTAAATCAATATATATATCTGAGCCCGCTTACGGTACGCTTACCGTACGCTTACCGTAAGCGTACGGTGGCGTGCGCGAGCGCGATTCTGATTGGCTCTTAGATCTTAGTAAACATTCGAATCGGCCGAAACCAGGAAGCGGCGGCCGCCATTTTGTGTATTTCACTCAGAAAAAAAAGAGTGAAAACAAGAAAAGGGGGCAATGAGGAGAGTTACAGACCCCCTTACATTTGTGAGGGGGTCAAAGAAGGACTGTAAAGTACAAAGAAAACATTTATTGATTTTAAAAAAAATCACGGGGTACGCGTACGGTAAGCTTACGGTAAGCGTACGGTAGAAAAAAAAAAAAAAAAATGAAAATCAGATTTAAGTGTTTAGATATTAGGGGGCTCTAAAAAGAGCCGTTGTGTTTATGAAATGATTTTTTAGTGGTACCTACAAGTAAGTACCGATGCAGAGTCTAAGGTTCAAGAGGAAGACTCTGTTCCCTTCATCATTGAAGTGCACACCATCTCCTCTATAAATGTCTTGCATGTCATAACGCAAGTTGTTGTGGTAAATGGCACCCATACCATAGTCACGGAGGAAAGCAGAAACAGATTTGTTGACGTGCTTTCTTGCTTTGTCATCGCACCGCGTGCCCACCGTGCGTGCACGGCACTACCTGCGTAAAGTGGGCGCGCGGTGCGCGAAGTGCACCGCGTGCTCACTGTGCGCGCACGGTGCGCGAAGCGCACCGTGCGCGCACGGAACGAACTGCGTTAAGTGGGCGCGCACGCCACGAATGGCGTAAAGTAACTTAGCATTTAAAAAACCGTACAAATTCACTGAAAAAACCATAGGTTTCACACACGTTATAGTTAGGAATTAGCATTTAAAAAACCTTGCAAATTCACTGAAAAAACCATAGGTTTCACACATGTTATAGTTAGCGGAAATTTTACTGATAAAAAACCAATGAAATTCCCCCGTTATAGTTAGTGCAGGCAACTATAACTCATGCGATCATGCTGATGACATATGTGTCTTTATGAAAAAAAAATATTTGTAATATATGTATAGCTAAAAATGTATGGAAGAAGACATGGGCAAATAAGTGTCTAAATACAGTATTAGCATCAGCAGAGGATTGCGATCGAATGAGGGTGGTTGTGGATCTAACCAGGCCGATGCAAGACAAATTCTCAATATTGACATTGAAATAAATATAAATCCCCTTGTTCTAATCGGTCGGGAATCCTCCACGACACCCAAAACTATTTCTGCAGTTGTTATTTCAATATCTTTTTTAATAATTTTTGAAAGGAAGATCGAGATATCCTGTCTAATAGCAGAGAGTTCATTACAAGTAGCAAACATATGTATTAGGTCCGCTTCGAGAAACGCACATCTTGGACATTTCGTCCCCTTTCCATGACTCCATTTTGATATTTTTTTAGGGGTGTAATATAGCTGAAAGAAAGTCTTGTAATATTGAGCCTGTAATTTTGTTGAAATTAAAATTGATTGCGAAAGATTGAATGCCATCCGAATTGAGTTGTTAGAAATATCTAATTTATCCTGCCAAATCTGAAAATGTTTGTCAAGATCATCGGGCAGATTAGTGATTAAGTTATTGTATATTTCACCAATTTTAATGATATTATTCTTTATAATGGTATCTATAATTGGTATTGTCTGGAAAGCTGAATTACCGCCCCCTTTTTTCATCAAAAAATCTCTAACCTGCAAATATTTATAAAAATCACGATGGTCTAATTGGAATTTGTTCTTTAGTGTTTCGAATGTATTAAGCCCAGATGTATTAAAGAGTAAACCAAGTTTTATAATTCCTAATGTAACCCAGCGTTTCATACATGAATCTGTAAAAATTGTGGGGAGGTTTTGATTACCATCGATTGTAGTGTAGTATGAAAATCTACCAATCCCCAATAATTTACGTACGTTACACCATACTGTGTAGATTCCTTTAAGGGTTTTGAACCGAACCTTTTTAAAGTGACAGTCGTAGGTCAAACGCCATAGATGGTCTCCCGAAGCGGTCCCCAAGATAAGTTCTTGTGGGGTGGAAATTCTACCTGCAAAATTCAGAGATGGATTTGGGATTAGGAGCTTTCTGCAATAATTGAGTGTACAAGCCCACCAATATACCTTAGAGTTAGGCAAGGCAAGACCACCTCTATCTTTTGGTAAATTAATGAATTTCATTGCTCTTCGTGATCTACTGTATCCCCAAATAAAGCTAGAAAAGATATGATCCAGTTCTTTAAAAATATGTTGGTCAAAAATTAAGCAGATGCTTCTAAAAACATATAAGAATTTAGGAAAAAATACCATTTTTATTAAATTACTCCTTCCAATAATTGTTAGATGTAAATTATGTAATCTCCTCAGTGATGAGCTTGTTTGTTTCAAAAGTGGTTTCAAATTTAAATTAACTAGATTGTTGAGATTAGCTGTCATGTTTACCCCCAAATAGATCGCATTTTCAACAATCCTTTCATCAGCACAATTAATTTGATTATTAATAACTATCTGAGTTTTATTTTCATTTAATTTATAACCTGAGATTTCGCCAAAGTGTTTAGCCTCTGTTTCAATTAAATGTATTGCATTGGTGGGATTGGTTGTGGTTAGGGCAATATCATCAGCATATGCTAATGTTTTTGTGTCCCCGTGAGGCGTTCTCACCGGTGTTATTGCGACATTTGATTCTAGTTTCCGAATAAAAGGGTCTATGTATATAGCGAAAAGCAAAGGAGAGCAGGGACAGCCCTGCCTTGTTCCTCTTGTTATTTTAAAATTTTCTGATGTATCACCATTAATCATCACAGCTGCTTCTGGATTAAGATACATCATACGAATTGCATTGATGAAGTTCTCCCCTATTCCACACTTTGACATAGCTGTCCATAGATATTGCCAGGAGACCCTATCGAACGCTTTTTCAGCGTCTAGTAATATCAGTGCCATAGGGTCTCCTGTCACCTCGGTAATGTCAAAGAGTGTGATAACCCTCTGTATATGATCGATGGTAGATCTGCCAGGAACAAATCCATGTTGCCGACCCGAAATGATTTTATGTATAAGTGGGGCAATCCGACTGGCAAGTAATTTTGAGTAGATGGCGGGCTCGTCTACTTGCTACTTATAGCTTTGAAATTGCAATCTATAAATGTAAGGGTTTGAATAAAAAAAAGAAAGGTCTAGCTATTTGGGATCCACTAAGAACCTGGATTCAAGATGCTGTATAACTAAGATCAAATGAAGCTGTATTTATTTCGGTAAAAATGTATGTTTATGCAAACCAACCGTCTAGCTATTTGGGATCCACTAAGAACCTGGATTCAAGATGCTGTATAACTAAGATCAAATGAAGCTGTATTTATTTCTGTAAAAATGTATGTTTATGCAAACCAACCGTAAAGCCTGTAACCTGTCGGGTGGGGGGTGGGGGTCTAAGGTCATGTCTTAAAAATTCAATAAAGATTGTTAAAAAAAAAAAAAAAAAAAGCAGAGGATTGCGATCGCGTGAGTTATAGTTGCCTGCACTAACTATAACGGGGGAATTTCATTGGTTTTTTATCAGTAAAATTTCCGCTAACTATAACATGTGTGAAACCTATGGTTTTTTCAGTGAATATATATATATATATACACATATCTTTTTTCCATAGGAACCTTTAATCACAGCTACAGCCCGAACTGCTGAATGGAATTACACCAAATTTGGCAAAAAGGTAGCCCTTCTTTTAGAGTCGTGCCTTTTGGTTGAATGGTGTAAATCCGTTCTGTAGTTCTGTAGTTCCTGAGAAAATCAAAGCAAAATCCCATATATATCTGGGCGGAGCCTAACCACACCTCTCATTGTGAGATCTGATTGGCTGTCAGCACTTCATCCAAGAAGTGTTGGCAGCCATCTTGGGACCAATATGCATGATAGCACCTCATTAAAAAGCATTGCAGTTAATAGAAGGTTTTAAGACTTTAGTTACATTATAAATCATTTGTTGATGGTACGATACTCATTTTAAGAATTGTGGTGTGTTCTAAGGATGATTTTACCATGTGAAAAAGCCTTCTGCTGGGATATCATGAATCATGTTTGAGAGAAAACTATTTTCTCATTCTTTTCCCACAGAGGTTTGGAAGGTTATCTATAAGCTAAACTGAGAGCATATTTTCTGTAAATTCACATTATCTTTCTCAGTCATGTGAGAATGAAGTCTGACATTCTCAGTAAAACATGTACATCCAACAAGGGCAGAGACTGTCAGTTGATACCTTTGTGTTCTACTGCAGCTTCCCAGAGTGTTCTAAAGAACAACTAGAGCTTTTAAATTCCACCGTGACAGAATGGACTATGAAACAGGTCGCATTTTCTAAAAAATATGACGTGATGAAAACAAAGAAAATGAAAAAACAGAATGAAATGGATACCAATGTATCTATGCGGAAAGACACTTATGAACCAATATCAAACTGTGACTTGAGTTCCAATCTGGAAAGGGAGGCAGAACTAGAGGGCCAATCATCAGCTCCAAGAAAAACATTACCAAGCATATCCCCAGGCGAAGAAATTAATTTTTTAGTGGAGGAAAGAAGGGCGACGCTACGCCCGAGGACTCAGCAGAACGCCAGAGGAAGTGGCGCAACCACAAGCGGAGACAGAGGAGAAAGGCAAACCGAACGGCCGAGAGCCAAAAAGCCAAGAGAAAGATGGAGAGGCTGGTGGAATCACAACTAAATAGCAATCCAGCAAAAACAATCATCAACCTCACGGATACTATTGTAACAAATGCCGAAGAACACATTTTATCATTAGGACTTTCATTCTGCCCTGAATCTAATTTCAATTATGCCAATACCAGAATGGATAGATATAGATTCATAAGGAAACTAAAGCTAAAAAAATATAATGCGTTAACAAAAGCAAATAAGACATTAAAAGATAAAGAAAAAGAAAAGGTGGAAATTAACATTTTTGAAAATGACGAAATAGAAACATCGCAGGCAGCATACTCAACTCTACTGGAAACCCTTATGAAACTGCACAATGTAAGTTCCACCGAAGGCGCAGAAAATATTAATACTCAATCCAATCTTACAAACTCAAGTGAAACAATACAGACAATAACCTCACCCACAGCTGAAGAAATGCCTGAAAGAAGAAGTACTCCTTTCAAAAGAAAATCATCTTTCAATCCTATAATGCCCAGAGACAGCATTGACATTTTTTATGAACAAGTAACCAATTAAATCAAAAAACTAAACTACAAAATATTGCAAAGTAAACAAAAATGGCACCCTAAACATAGACAGTACAAACAGCTAATGACAAAATTGCAAAGCAACAAGAACTTGATTGTAAGAAATGCTGATAAAGGCGGCAATATCGTGTTATGGGATAGAAAACAATATATGACGGAGGCGCTATCTCACCCCAACGATAGATCATGCTATAGAATTAGTAATTGGGGTGCATTAAAAGCAATACAGGATGATTTCTATGGGAAAGTGCTGGCATGGAAATGTGCAGGAATCCTGGCAATGGAAGAGTACAAGTTTATACGCAAAGAAAATCCAACGGTACCCAATATTTACTTTATTCCTAAGATTCATAAAGACATTGAAAATCCACCTGGCATACCAATCATTTCGGCACAAAATAGTCTACTGGAAAAAGCCAGCCAATACATAGACTACTTTTTACAGGAACTAGTACATTCCTTGCCAACATACATTAGAGACACCAGCAATTTCCTGGAAAAAATTAACAACTGTGTATGGAAAGAGGGTTACTATCTAATGTCTCTGGAGGTAGTGTCACTTTATACCAGCATAAGACACAGGGACGGTATCAGGGCACTAGAATACTTTCTGAGCAAAGGCAAACCAAGATTCTCTGCACACTGTATGATGCTAAGCAATTTAACTCAATTTTGCCTAAACAATAATGTTTTTCTGTTTGATAAAACTGTTTATCAACAGGTATGTGGCGTTGCGATGGGGGCCAGCTTCTCCCCTAGCTATGCACATGGGCTGGTGGGAGGAGCTGGTCCTCAACGTGACACACAAAAAAGTAATGGACAAAAATGTGAAATTATTTCTCAGATACATTGATGATATTTTTGTTGTTTGGGATGGTCCATTAACTGAAGCAAATGAATTTGTAAAAAGTATTAACATTAATGAGATCAATTTGAGTTTCACGGCAACAATTGATAATCATACCATCAACTTTTTGGATGTAGAGGTCTTTGTAAAAAATAAGAAACTGCAAACAAAAATTTTTAGGAAAAAAACTGCAGGAAACTTGGTGCTTCACATTGCGAGTTTCCACCCAAGACATCTGATAAACAGTATCCCCTATGGGGCAATGTTAAGAATCAAACGTATTTGTAGCAATCTAATTGATTTACAAACAGCACAGTTAGAAAGCAAAAAGAGATTTTTAGCAAGAGGATACAACATCAAAACAATAGATGCAGCAATAGCCAAAACCATGAGATTAGAGCGGGAGACTCTTTTAATAACCAAGCCAAATAAATCTGAAAAAGACAAGGAAGCACACCAATTGCGTTTGATTACTACATATAATCTTCAACATAAAACAATCAGAAACATAGTACAATGCAATTGGCCTATAGTGCTAGATGATCCGGCTATAGGAAGGGTTTTACCAAAAACATTGAGTGTAACATACAGGATGGCACCTTCTATGAGTAGTAGTCTAGTGACCAGTAGCCCTGAGGTGGTAGAAACCCAGAATTGGCTTACGCAAAGAAAATGGTTTGTCACATGCAAAAATTGCAAAGCGTGCCAATATGGCATAAATAGGAAAACATATAAGACACCCTTCAGCAACAGGGAGGTGGAAATAAGTTGAGCATTACACTGTAAAATGGATTATGCTGTGCACATTCTCGAATGCACATGCAATCTTAGATATGTGGGCAGCACAAAACTCCCTGTGAATAAAAGAATTCTACAGCACCTCAGAGGTATTACCAACAAAGACCCTACCTATCCAGTCACAAGACATTTCCAATAAACACACAATAGTGACCCAAAACACTTGTCCTACTATCTCATAGATTCGGTGCCCAAAATCAGAAGAGGAGGGGACAGAGAGGACATATTGCGCAAATTGGAAACTAGATATATTATCAATCTCGATAGCAAGATGCCTGGAGGTCTTAATACCACAGAAGACCTTTGCACTTGCATTTAAACTGTTCCCTCCCGCTCACTAGCATTATATATAATTGGACTGTGGTGTGATTTAATGCAAGAGCTCAATGGCTTCATTTATTACAAACTACTTTGAATTCCGGAAACATGCGTCATTACCCACTAAGAGGGATATGGAGTTGGAGTAATTCAACTTCGAAATAATCTTTAAGCCAACCCATATTGATCCTAATCAGATATATCAGATGTCAAAAATCAAATAGAAAATTGTGGTAATGTAGTTTTGTAACCACAGGCTGCCACCACACCTTAACCAAAACAACTATGGTTTTTTAATCACAAATGTATTATTACTTTTACACTCTAGGGCAGGTTTTACTACTTGCTTTTATAACTTTAGGTCACTTAATAGCTCCTTAACTCAAATGTGAGTTTACAGAATCAAGCCCCCTTTTGCACTTTACAATAAAAAACAGCACTAGTACTGATTATAACAACCAGCTTGGACAGGAGTGACAACTGACCAACATAAACAATCAATTTTTAAATAACTGCTTTTTGCATTTATGCAAGTATTTATGATACGTCATTTTATATACAATGATTTTAGCACTTAAATAATATACAAGATAGTTTATCATGTTTTATTATTCAATTGGTCATAGACAGTTTTTATGTACCTATTTATTGACTTACATTATTTATTGATTAATTTTTGGAGTCACAAGTGTTCTAAAATCATCAAGCAGGTTATTTATTCATATATATTGAATATTTATATGCAAAAGTTTATTGAAACAGATGGAATGTAAAGATTTACGTGGTTCCATGGTTAGTATGTCTTCACTGTCTATTGGGCCAAAATTGTTGCTGCTGTTTTTTGCACTATGCACTGTCACTTTAAGGGTTATAAAATGGTGGCTGAAGCCAAAGAGCGCTGTCATGTGTTCAAGGTCCAGGAAGTACCGAAACGCATCATGGCCGACTAAAGAAATAAACTTCTGCACAGAAACGTGGTCCGTGCCTGCTTTATATTCCAGAGATTGGGCATGGTAATGAGCTGCAAATCAAGATATATATATATATAAATACTGGTGGGGCGCTCTGGTCCACTCCTATCCTGAAAGTCTCGGGGTGCTTCATCAAGCGGGGGCCGAGAAAAAAGGGGGGTCCCAAAACATGTTTCCCCATGCAATTTTCCATAGGAACATTTAATCACAGCTACAGCCCGAACTGCTGAACGGAATTACACCAAATTTGGCAAAAAGGTAGCCCTTGGTTCAGAGTCATGCCTTTTGGTTGAATGGTGCAAATCTGTTCAGTAGTTCCTGAGAAAATCAAAAGTAAAATCACGTATATATCTGGGTGGAGTTTAACCACACATCTCATTGTGAGATCTGATTGGCTGTCAGCACTTCATCCAAGAAGTGTTGGCAGCCATCTTGGGACCAATATACATGATAGCACCTCATTAAAAAGCATTGCAGTTAATAGAAGGTTTTAAGACTTTAGTTACATTATAAAGCATTTGTTGATGGTACCATACTCATTTTAGAACTTGTGGTGTGTTCTTACGTGATTTTACCATGTGAAAAAGCCTTCTGCTGGGATCTCATGAATCATGTTTGAGAGAAAACTATTGCCTCATGCTTTTCCCACAGAGGTTTGGAAGGTTATCTATAAGCTAAACTGAGAGCATATTTTCTGTAAATTCACATTATCTTTCTCAGTCATGTGAGAATGAAGTCTGGCATTCTCAGTAAAACATGTACATCCAACAAGGGCAGAGACAGTCAGTTGATTCCTTTGTGTTCCACTGCAGCTTCCCAGAGTGTTCTAAAGAACAACTAGAGCGCTAACAGTGCTATTGATGACAAACGTATTGCACACCTGAAGCCATCTTGATTGGAATAAAGTGGTAACTCTTAAAACATTTAATTTAAAAAGGAACAAAATGAGGGGGTTCATTATGCCATAGAAAGTCTGATTAGTGTTGCAGAAAGAAAAATTAGGGCACATTTTGAGTGACTTCTCAAATCCTCTTCAATTTCATTAAAAAATTCTGAAATGCAGACTGAAACATGAACTTTCAATACCAGCAGCAGACTTCCCTGGTGAGCAGTAGCTTTACTACAGTGATCTAATGAGCAACTAGAGTGCTAACATTCTGAATTTATGGCATATGTGTGACACATCTGAATGCCTTCTTGATGCAATCAAAGTAAAAAACTGAACTATTTCCTATTGAGGAGACTGTAGTACATGAGGAAATTAGGAAACTTCATAACAAAAAAATCTCCCAAGATGGCCACCAGAGACAAAAGAGACCAAATGCAGCACAAATATAACCCAGATGTAGCCCACATGTAGCCCAATGACAGAAGTGTGCAAAACACTTTTCATTTTTTGTGTTTTTGCAGTTTTATATAGTGCAGACTTGTCAGGGATTGGAGTGCTTTACATGAGCATTGGTTACATCACACAAGATCAAATTCATTTTGGTTGCAGACATGGGGAGATTAAGTGATTTGACCAGAATCACAGAATGTCGAGCTGAAGCAGAAACTCCAGCCTGGTTCCCCAGTTGCAAAGTCTGCAGCTCTGGAAGTAACACCACATCCTCTCCCCTAAGTGCAAAATTTAATAAAGTGGTCAACTGGATAAAAAAACATAAAGATAACAAACAATTTAAAAGTGCTTTGTTGTTATTTGAAAACTCAGAAAATATGTCCTCATTTTAGTTTTTTAGAGCACTAACCATAATTTTGATGCAAATAAGATCCTCTCATATATGTAATCTCTAAAGGAAATGCTCTAGGTATTACAGTTTTGATTACATCAAGATGACATCAGACGTTCCACACTTTTGTAATAAATGTAGAATCTAGTTGTTCATTAGGATACTGTTGTGAGGCAGAGGTCAGGGGAACGGACCCGGAAAATTGAAGGCAGGTAGGACGGTGTATCGGCAACAATTTGACCACACTGGTCAGGCAGGAAGGGCAGTGGCAGCACAACAGACTATGGAGGGCAGTGGAAAGGGGGGCAGGGGCAACAAACCAACAATACAGGACTGGCAAGAGAGGCTGTGCCAATATAATAGACCATTGTGGGCAGAAGGAAGAGGCAGTGGTAGTACAACCATACATGCCAACAGACCCGATTCAGCCAGGAAATGTCCAATGTTTTTAAGCTCAAATGGGCTTTATTTCATCTCTCTTCTGTCTACAATCTCCTCTTTTTCAATGTAACTCAAAGGGGAAAATCAATACCCTAGTTTTTTTTCAAAATCTCCCTCTTACCAAGTTCAAAATGTTCACAAGCATGGTACATTGGATCATGGAAGGCAGGAGGATTTGGGGTAGGGACATGGACTCGGATAACAGAGGACAGGAGGGACATGGAGAGGTGCACCAAACTGACCCTACAGGGCAGGCATCAGGGTTTGCAGCAGCACAATACACCACACAGGGCATGCGGGACGGGAGTGCAGCATGACAATCCATGGAGAGCAATAGGGAGGGGACAGGACCATGCACATGGACAACAGAGAACAGAGGGGAAAGAGGCAATGGTAGCTAGCTGACCATAATGGACAGACAGGAGAGAAAGCTGCAGAATAACAGACCATAAAGGGCAGGAGGGACGGATCAGGGGCATTACAATGGGACAGACAAGCCAGGAGGGAGGGAATAGGGGTCTGCACATGGAAACAGAGGGCTGGGGGTAAGGGGGCAGGGCAGGAACAGCAAGATGACCATGGAGGTCAGGCAGGATGGGTACTAGAAGCAAGACACACCATGGAGAGCAACAGTGAGACTATGATAGCATACACACAGGCCATGGAGGGAAGGTGGGATGGGGTCAGGGGCAGCTAGCTGACCACATAGGGAAGGTGGGAGGGGCTGTGGCAGCACAGAAGACCATGCATGGCAAGCGGGAGGGTTAGTGGAAGCGCAATGGCTGTGATGGGCAAGAAGGAGGGTGCAGGGGCATGCACAAAGGACCATGGAGGATGGAAGGGAGGGTCAGGACCTGGGCACAGACAAGAGAGTTCAGGGGAAGGGGCCTCACAAGAGACCATGGAGGGCAGAAGGGTGTGGCAGTAAAATGGACCATGGAGGACAGGAGGAAGGAGATAGGGGCATGGAATGTGGACAGGCAGGGTGGAGATGGCAGGGACAGGTTACAGTCATCTGACAATGCTAGGCAGGTGGGAGGGGCGTGACAGCTCAACAGAACACACAGAGTAGATAGGAGTGGCAGGTCCATGGAACATAGTGGGCAAAAAGGATGGAGCAGGGGCATGCACAAAGACATCGGAGGGCAGGGGGAAGGAGAATAGGGGCAGCAAGCTAAGCACAGAGGCTAAGCAGGAAGTCAATGATGGGGCATAGAATTGGGCAATGGAGGGCAGGTGGAGTGGACTGGTACATCATGCTAAATGGAGGGCAGTGGCAGCACATCAGACCATGCATGACAGGAGGGAGGAGGCTAGTCCATGGGTTCAGACAGCAGAGGATAGGGAGGAGGTGGATGGGGCAGCAAGCTAACTGTTCAGAGAAGCGGGTATTAGGAACTTTATTGCTTTTAAAATGTGTGTCTGTGCGAACTACTTAAAATATGAACAAGTATGCAGCATAATCTCACTTTTATTGAGGAAGAAGAGGCCATTTGTGACTGTGACTCCGGGCTTACTTGGCAGAAACACCCCCTGACCCTCCACCCCTCATCGCAAAATGTAATGCTCGTGAAAAGGGTAGGTGAATGCAGTGTTATATAGAATAGAGTCCTGAGAGCACAATTGAAAATGAAAACTAGATATAGTGTATGGTATAAACCATGCACACTAAAGTGTGATGTAAGATGAACCGGGGTGTGAAATATAATATGCAGTACATTGTGCGCAATGACAGATTCATTGGAGAGCGCGAGACAGCACAGGCACTAGCGCATGCTATGCGATATTGCTATGCGATTGCACCTTGGAGTGTAATATGCACAGGGCAGTGTTGTGTAACCTAACTAGTCTCTAAAGTTGTAATATAAAATATGTGCTGGGGAGTGTAACGTTGCATATGCACTGTGACAAAGATATGGATCCCAGATTGTAATATGTATGGCATAGTGCTGTGCGTTATAACATAGGCATCGAGGAAGGCACGTTAGATGGGGCAATATAACCCGTGCAAAGGCAAGTGTGGCATGACATATTCACGGGGTGGTGTTACAGTGCACATGGGCTAGAGAGTGTCATAGCATACGCACTAGCTAGTGGAATACAACACAGAGTTGTGTGGCACTGGGCAGGCACTGGTGGGTGTAACACAGCATTGGGCTCAGCCAGGAGCGCACTGTGACTCCCAAGTGAGGTTTGTCTCCTTTCCAGAGAATAAACTAAAAAGTATTACACATCCAGCGGTGGATGTGTGTTTTATTAACCGTGAGGGGGGTTTCTTGCATAGTTTTGGTCAAATTTTTGTCGAATCCCCTTTGAATGGCTTGGTGTGCGTGTGTATTAAATGTGCCTGTCAATAGCTACCCATGTTTGTATAAATAAATGTCAAGGGTGTCTACTTGGAGAGTACCCAGCGGCGGGGGCACCGAGATTAGGCAGGGTAGGGCGTCAGACACGTCAGAGCTTCACTAGCGGTGTAAATACATTCCACGTGGATTCAATGTATGCATAGGTGCCTTTTAATGAATATCACGCAAATTATCATGGTGATAGGTACGTACGGTTTGTCCAGCATGTCCTAGGTGTTTCTATAAATATATAAAAAAATTAAATAATAAAAAACAAAGCCCGGCCCGGGGGATGGGGTCCTTGGGGCCATAAGTGGTCTGAGGAAGGTGGCAACACAGCCACCCTCCTAAAGATTTTTTTTTTTTAAAAAGGCCATGCCCCGGGGGTTGGGGTCCCCTGGGCTGATTAACCCCTTCAGTGCCACGCCCTTTCCCCCTCCTGTGTCGGGCGTTTTATTAGTGGGTGGGGTTCATGACGAGATAGTCTCGTCATGGGCACAGCGCAACCGTGCTCCATGACGAGACTATTTCGTCATGGGCACTGAAGAGGTTAAGGCCTCTGGAGGGGGGCCACACACACCCCTTCCAACATTTATTTTTTCAAAAAAAGAAATTAGGGGGCAGGCCCTGGAGGATGGGGTCCCTAGGGCCAATAAATTAGAAAAAGAAGGGGGGCCACACAGCCCCCCTTCTTAAAAAAAAATAATAAATAAAAGTCCGGCATCGTGCCAGAGACCACGCCCCCTCATTGCAGCACTCTGCAAACACCCCCCCCTGGTGAGTTGTAAGTTGGGGAATTAATTCCCCTTCAATACTGAGGGTCCCTGAGGGCCAACTAGCTCAACAGGTATCTCCAGTATGCGCCAGGGAGCTGCGTTGCAGACAGATGTTCTGAGGCCACGCCCCTTTTTACACCTCAATGCAACGCAGCACTGTGGCGCTTACTGGAGGTACCTACTGGGCTAGTTTGACCCTAGGGACCCTTAGGATTCAAGGGGAATTAATCTCTCAACTCAGAACGGCCACAGGGCGTGTTTACACAGTGGTGAAGGGAGGGAACAGGGCCTGAAGTGACGTGGGCAAACATGCCCTGTGGCACGTTTTAAGTTGGGGAAATAATTCCCCTTCAATCCTGAGGGACCCTGGGGGCCAACTAGCCCACCAGGTGCTTCCAGTAAGCGCCACTGCGCTGCATTGCAGAGAGGTGGTGCAGGCCGTGCCCCTTTTTACACCTCTCTGCAATGGCGCTTTCTGGACTTACCTAGCGGTCTATTTTGCCCCTAAGGACCCTCAGGATTTAAGGGGACTTAATCTCCCAACTTAAAACGGCCACAGGGCGTGTTTACACAGTGGGGAAGGGAGGGGACGGGGCCTGAGGTGACGTGTGCAAACACACCCTATGGCGCGTTTTAAGTTGGGGAAATAATTCCCCTTCAATCCTGAGGGCCCCTGGGGGCTAACTAGCCCACCAGGTGCTTCCAGTAAGCGCCACTGCTCTGCGTTACAGAGAGGTGGTCCAGGCCGTGCCACTTATTACACCTCTCTGCAACGCAGCTCAGTGGGTCTTACTGGAGGTACCTAGTGGACTAGTTGGACCCTAGGGACCCTCAGGATTCAAATGAACTTAATCTCGCAACTAAAAACGGCCACAGGGTGTGTTTACACAGTGGTGAAGGGAGGGGCCGGGGCCT
Source organism: Triturus cristatus (assembly GCF_964204655.1). Lineage (NCBI taxonomy): Eukaryota > Metazoa > Chordata > Amphibia > Caudata > Salamandridae > Triturus > Triturus cristatus. Next base: position 874,291,708 of record NC_140587.1, read on the forward strand.
GAGGTGAAGTGTGCGAACACGCCCTGTGGCGCGTTTTAAGTTGGGGAAATAAATCACCTTCAATCCTGAGGGACCCTGGGGGCCAAATAGCCCACCAGGTGCATCCAGTAAGCGCCACTGTGCTGCGTTGCAGAGAGGTGGTCTAGGCGTGCCCCTTTTTACATCTCTCTGCAACGCAGCTCTGTGGCACTTACCTAGTGGGCTAGTTGGACCCTAGGGACCTTCAGGATTCAGGGGGACTTAATCTCCCAACTTAAAACGGCCACAGGGCGTGTTTACACAGTGGGGAAGGGAGGGGACGGGGCAGGAGGTGACGAGTGCAGACACGCCCGGTGGTGCGTTTTAAGAGGCAGTTTTAATCCCCCTGTCCTATTATATACTAGGGGCTTACAGAGGAGGTCATGCTAATCACAGGGGGACCCCAACGCATAGTGTTCCCTAGTGTATGTAGGTTTTTTCACTGTATTCTAAGTGTCTTTTAACATAGCACTGGCTCTAGGACTGGTCAGTCAGACTCAGTTAACACCAGTATCCGAAAAAGTTGAGGGTACAGGATGATTTTGCAACAAGGCTTCTTTCTGCTCTTCTGTTTGTTCTTTCTGCATGTTATCCTTCTTCCTGCAATTTTCTTCGTCTTTGAGAACTTCTGTTGCTTCTTTCTGCATTTCTTTTTTTTTCTTACTGTGCGTTTTTTCTTCTTTCTTCACATGTTCTATCTCTGTAGGCATAGTTAGAAATTAGTATTTAAAAAATCTTTGAAATTCACTGAAAACACCATAGGTTTCAGGCACGTTATAGTTAGGAATTAGCATTTAAAAAACCTTAGAAATTCACTGAAAAAAACATAGGTTTCAGGGACGTTATAGTTAGTTGGACATTTGACTCATATAAAACCAGAGAAATTCACCCGTTATAGTTCGTTGAGCTAACTATAACTCGCGCGCCCGCAATGCACTGGTGATGACATCACATCTTACATCACTCATGACATGGTCAGTGACATCACTGAAGACATCTCAAATGACATCACTGTTGACATCATCCACCTGATAATCTGATGCACATACTGATGGCCTAATATAAACTTTGATACACACACTCTAAAATACAGACTACTATTTTTGAAACTACACACACAACAATGCCAGACACTACATACCACCCACTATTTCCTAGGTCTACACTCACATCCACTCACTTATACATGCAGTTACTCATCAATACAGTACTATAATATGCACTCATATACCTATACATACAGTCACAGTCCGCCACTCATTCATAGAGTTACTCACACACCTAGTCAGCCATGCAAAGAACCAATCACATACCCATTTACTCATGTATACAGTTATACACACCAACTGCGTTATTTATACACACACAACATCACTTATTTATGCAGATACTAACACATGCTTGCTGTCTATACTCTGTATACATGAGTAAATGGATATGTGATTGATTCTTTGCATTAATGACTACTGTCATTTGAGATGTCATCAGTGATGTCACTGACCATGTCATGAGTGATGTAATATGGGACATCATCAGCAGTGCATTGAGGTATGAGTTTGCGCCAGATTCAATAATACCGCACACCATTGACATGAGTGTCTGCGCATATCCACAACCTTGACCACGACATGTGATGTTAGCCATTCAATGTTTTCGAACAACATCTCATTAGCAATAGTTGCCGCCCTCCCGGTACATGCTACATTAATGTAAATTGTGCATTCTGCGACGTCAAAACTGCAACAGAAACACACATAAGTACACTTCCTGGCCAGGAAGGAACCGAACAACGCCCAGGTCCCCGTAACTATTATTCACACCCCTACGCTCGCCTGGCATACGCAAGCCCAGCCCACTTTGCGTATGTATAAATAGGATAACGACGACGCCACATGACCCAGTTCTTCTACACTGCCTCAGGTGATATGGCCGCATCCACCTCGCATATCACAATGCGCAATAAAAAAGGGATCCATAAGGCGTACACCATCATCGCAATCAACACTGCACCTGAATTGTGAATACTGCTGCCTGTCGTGAACAACAATATTTCAGAACCGCACCACCTTTCTTGACATATATGCAAGAAAACTTGATAATCCATATAATATTGCCTTTGAATACAACCGAAAAACTGAATGAGAACAATCGTCCGATTTCAACTAACCAAAAACTCAACAATAGCTGGTGTTTATTCTGGGCCACTTCATATATTAGTGTGATCAAAATTAATCCGTAATCATATCAAGGGTGGTTCCTTTCCAGTCCTAATTGTATTCAAAGTAAATATTATTGCCCTGAAAATAAAAAAAATTACATGATAGCTGTTGGGACAATTGACATCTCTCGTATCAATTGGTTTGATTGGACTTATATGGATTATCAAGTTTTCTTGCATATATGTCAAGAAAGGTGGTGCGGTTCTGATATATTGTTGTTCTAGATTGTTTCCTGTTTTAGGTAGCACTCTTGGACACACCGGTTGTGGCAGGTGAGCAGTCTCTGGGGCTGCAATTGAGCACAGGGCTGAGAAAGGGGCTGGGGTGCAGCAGCCTGGGTGCACGGGTGCAGGCAAGTGATGTTGCCATAGATAATAATGTAATCTCTGGCCTCATTCATATCTTTGTTTCCTTTTAAGGACTTGCTGGCCCGCACTCTTTCTCGCGGACCCCAGCGTCCCAGACACATGGGTGATATGAGATGAACAGTGAGGGCTGGGTGCAGTAGGCCGGCGCTCTGTCTCCTCCTCCCTCTGTTCTTTTCACTCTCCCTCCCCTTCTCCCTTCCACCTACTCGCTCTCTGTCCCATTCTCACTTTCCTCCATTCATTCTCACTAACTTTCTTTTTCTCCTAGACATGGCACACATACTTATGTTTCTTTTTTGTCTTGCAGGTTTTGTATGCTGCTTCCGGAGGAGTCCCACCCACTTCTTTCACGTTTTACTGTTGTTCGAATAAAGTTGCATTTCCATTTATTTGTGTTGTGTTAATAAAAGTTATGTTTTTTACCAATAAATAACTGAGTGTATGGGTCTTTTTTTTCTGACAACACTTGTCTGTAGTTTATTGTGAAAATCGGCGGTTGATAGTAGGTTATAAGGAAAATTTTGTTTAATTTTCCAGTGCACCTACCAAATATAAACCAACAGACTATTACATAAATGAATCCTGGGTAATTGTACAACGGCAAGAGTTCTATGAGTGTATCACTTTATAACACCATGAGTACTGCCCGTGTGATTTCAGAACCAATAAGGCACTGCCTAGGGCCACCGAGGCTTCAAGGACTGGCGAGGCCCACCCTGCATATTTAAATAAAGCCCCGGAGGTTGCCGATCCCCGGTCTTGAGTTGGCCTCTAAGCCCCCCGAACAATTCGTAAACAATACCCGGGGAGGTGTCGATCCCCTAGTCTGCAAAATGTCTCTGTGCCCTCCCGTGCCTAATTTACATGTGAGATTAAGATTCCCAGTGCTGCAGAGACCCTGCAATATAATAATAGGATTGGCCCCGGAACATTACCCACCAGTGGGCTCATTTGAATGAACGGGTGAGACCCCGCTTATTTTTTTTTTTCCTCCATTTTTAACATCCGGGTTCGGCTTTATTGAAACGATACAGGGTTTTCCTCCTCTCGCTTCAATGAGGCAAACAAGAATTTACTTTCACAGGGTGCAAGCAATGCTCCCGCCCTGTAATAGCAAACATAAATGTCCTGCGCTTGCACACCCCAGGACATTGTATGACCTGCGCCTGGGAGGTGGCGCTCCATGGGACCATGATGCTTAGTTTAATGCATAACTACAGAATTAGTATAAGCGGATACTAACACTACTTGCACACGTGTGGTACAACAACCAGAGTGTAGTGAAGAGGCAGAGGAAGCCCAAAATCAAAAAATATAAATCCTACCAGAGGTAGGATCACATAGTTCGATCAGCCGACGACCCTGGGATGAGTAGAAACAGATTCACCAAGAAAACAGGTCTTCAGCACAACGCAAGCAAGCACAAAATCTTGGTGAGTGCTGCCTTCTTTTTACCTTCTCAATCAATCAATCAATCATTGCATTTGTAAAGCACGCTACATACCCGAGAGGGACTCAAGGCGCTGGGGGGGGCAACTGGTCGAAGAGCCAGGTCTTGAGGAGTCTTTGGAATGCCAGCAGGTCCTGGTCTGTCGTAGGATGAGGGGGAGAGTGTTCTAGGTCTTGGCGGCGAGGTAGGAGAAGGATCTGCCGCCGCCGGTGGTTTTTCGGATGCGGGGGACTGTGGCGAGGGCGAGGTTGGCTGAGCGGAGGCTTCGGGTGGGGGTGTGGAAGCTGAGTCGGTTGTTGTGGTAGGTCGGTCCGGTGTTGTGCAGTGCTTTGTGTGCGTGGATGAGGAGTTTGAAGGTGATCCTTTTGTTGACGGGGAGCCAGTGAAGGCCTCTCAGGTAGGGTGTGATGTGGCTGCGGCAGGGGACGTGGAGGATGAGTCGGGCCAAGGCGTTCTGGATGCGTTGGAGTCGTCTCAGGAGCTTGTTTGTAGTTCCTGAGTAGAGTACGTTCCCGTAGTCGAGTCTGTTGGTGATGAGGGCCTGGGGGATGGTTTTTCTTGCGTTGAGGGGGAGCCATTTGAAGATCCTGTGGAGCATACGGAGGGTGTTGAAGCAGGACGTGGAGACGGCGTTGACTTGCCTGGTCATGGAGAGAGTGGAGTCGAGGATGACCCCCAGGTTGCGTGCGTGGTCCGTGGGTTCCGGTGCTGTGCCTAGTGACGTGGGCCACCAAGAGTCGTCCCAGGCTGATGGGGTGGGTCCGAGAATGAGGACCTCCGTCTTGTCTGAGTTCAGCTTCAGTCTGCTGTCCTTCATCCAGTCGGCTACGGCCTTCATTCCTCTGTGGAGGTTAGCTTTGGCGGTGTGGGGCTCTTCGGTGAGGGATATGAGCAGCTGGGTGTCGTCGGCGTACGAGATGATGTTGAGGTTGTGTTGTCGTGCAACGTGGGCGAGAGGAGCCATGTAGATATTGAACAGCATCGGGCTGAGGGAAGATCCCTGTGGGACGCCGCAGATGATCTTGGTGGTTTTGGAGCGGAAGGGGGGAGGCGGACGCTCTGGGTTCTGCCGGAGAGGAAGGATGTGGTCCAGGCCAGGGCCTTCTCTTGGATGCCGGCGTCATGGAGGCGTGCTGATAGGGTGTGGTGGCAGACCGTGTCAAATTCGCCGCCAAATTTATGTAGTGAACAGGAGGACAGCAGTAGATTTATTGCAGGAAAAGAAGACAGCTTAAACAGCCACCAACAGGACCAGACACCATGGCATCCGTCTTCTCCAGCACCGTGTACAAACTCCCCAAGATTCACCTCATGACAGCCCTACATTGTAACAGTATATACTTACATTATAGTATCATTACATACTAACATTGTACTATGAGTTACATTGAAATAGTACACAGAGCACATCACTTTACAGCGATGAGCTCACGGTTTAATCCCCGAGTCTTCAGACCAGTAGGGGTGAGTAGTTTGCTTCACACCCCCTGTATAGTATAAACGCATTCTAACACTACTTACAGTTATACTAAAGCGGCCAGTATGCTACAGCGCCCACAGCCCATCACTTTACAACAATCAGCTCGGTTTGATCCCTGAGTCTTCACACCGGTAGGTGTAGTACTTCGCTTCCCACTTTCGGTATAGTATAAACGCACAGTAGAGCTCAGTAGTTCGCTTCCCACTCCCTGTATGGTATAAACGCCTACTAACACTACTTCCACAGGTATCCTACAAACACCAGAGCACATCTGGTTTAGGCTCTATGTTTCATACACAACTGTAGCAGCATCTCATCTCAGCACCATGTCACTCTGAGCAACACCGCACTTTCAGACCGGTAGGTGTGACTACTTCGCTTAGCACTCCCCTACAGAGGTTACAGTGCTCCTATCCTCCTGTTTCCTACTCTTTTCGCCCTTTTCCCCCCTTATTTGCTTCAATGAAATCACAAAATGGCAGCCAACACTTCCTAGTTGCAACCGCTTGCAGCGCTTACAGCCAATAAGCAGCAAGCTCGTGCTCGTAAGGCCTCAGCCAATCAGATGGCAGAATTCCCAAATATCGATATCTGTAAATGTTGATACTTCTCCAGAATTACTGAACGGATTTACACCAAATAAACAAAAGCGTGCTTTCTAGACCAAGACCCTTCTCCCTGCCAAATTTGGGGCAATTCCGTTCACCCGTTCGACCTGTAGCCTTGTCTAAAGTTTCCTATGGAAATTAACATGGAGAAAACACGTTTTGGGACCCCCCCTTTTTTCTCGGCTCCTCCTTGACGAATCACCCCCAAACTTCCCACATAGGAGCTGATATGAACAAAAAATGTGTTTGGAAAATTTCATGAAGATTCATCAAACGACGCCAAACTTATAAGCAAAACAAAAAATGCTCTTCCTATGGAAACTTGGTCCAGTAGGCAATATATATATATATATATATTCACTGAAAAAACCAGAGGTTTCACACATGTTATAGTTAGCTGGACATTTCACTCGTACAAAACCATTGAAATTCCCCCGTTATAGTTAGTTCAGCTAACTATAACTTGCGCGCCCGCAATCCACTGCTGATGACGTCACATATTACATCACTCATGACATGGTCAGTGACATCACTCATGACATCACTGATTACATCACTGATGTCGTCATCCATGTGATAAATTACCACATCTTCTCACACCCTAATATAACCTTTGATACACCGACTCAAAATGTAAGAGTTCCATTCTCAAAACCATACATACTGCAATACAAATAACTACATACCCACTTATTAACTCTTAGGTCTTCATACACCTCCACTCACTCACCTGTACAGTCACTCATACTTACAGTCACTCCATACAAAACTATCATATGAATTTATACACTTATATAGACACTCACACACTAACAAGTATCCATAGAGCTACTCTTACACCTACTCAGTCATGCAAATAATCACACTCCCATTTACTCACATATGCGGTTATACACACTCAAGTTCACTTACTCATAAAAATAGTATCACATTCTTACACTCTTATAGAATCATTGATACAAGCACACACTCATCCATACAGTCACTCTCACAATCACACACTATCACATTTACCCACTTATATAGTCTTACACGCACCCTTTTTTTTTTTTTAAATAAAATATTTATTTCACCCTTCAATGTACTTGAGGGACCACAAGGGAAATTAGAAAAGCAGAGTGAGGAGAAGTGAAAAAAAGGGAGTATGAAAGTAAATGTGTGATAAATACAGATATTTCAAACTTACCTGACCAACAAAATAACTTAATTATCAATAACTGTTTTTTTTTTAATTGCTAGAAAAAAGTATTAATTTTCCTAAATTTCCGTTCTCAATCTGTAAAAAAAGAAAAAAGTATTAATATTTAACAATACATTTTAGAATACAGTACACATAATGTCTTATTTTAAAAAACACATTTTTGCCCTTTTTTTGCTGTTTTCAGAATATATTGAATTTCACTGTAAATCGTGAAACCAATTGCATTCATCACTTAACAGCGGGCAAAAAAAATAACAATCTGTAAGATTGTTTAAAAAAAGCCCTGAATCTCTTCTCAGTAAAACATACCTTTATAGAAATGGAACATATTTAATAAAAACATCATCTAAAAACAATAAATATTTGCAATAAATATCATCTGTAAATCTTGTTGCTTAAGCACATACACCAAAATAATTTCTGTCAAAGAAGTCCACAAGAGAAATTTTTACCTTTCCATGAGGCCAAATGGTAATTTTTTAATTCTTTTTTGATGAAATATCCAATGGTAATCCAATAAAGTCGCAAAAATGATTTGTTCAGATGTTGCAATTTGTATCTAACATTTTGGTTTCCGAAAAATTAAATAGGAATTCGGTAATTCTGCAGGCAAACGTTGCTTGAAAATCAATTGAGAATCATTACACAGTGTCCAGCCTTTTTCACATTTAAGATAAACTGTGTAATGACCAGAAGTTATAGAAGGTCCATCATGGAAAATTATTGCAACTGCAACAAAAGTTTTTCCAGATATTGATAATTGATGTCCTGTAAACTTCTTTATTAAAGTGTCCAATTTTGAACCATCAGCTCTACAATGTTGCATCATTAAAATTACATACTGTCCATATTTCTTTAAAAATAACGTTGAAAACATGTCTGATTTACATTTAGAACATTCCATGTTGTGATTGGCATCTTTAACTAATTTACTAAAAGTCACTGATTTACTCTCTGGTAATGTTAAATATATGAACCTTTCTGAATCAACATTAGAGCTGCATGTGTTGAAACAGTTTTCACAACTATGTTCCCATTTATAAGAGAGACCAAACATATTTTCTATTTCTACCCCTTCTTCTTCCAGTACCATAAGGATATACATCAAGAATTCCTGTGCATCTTACTGGACATTTTGAGTAAACTGTGTACATCCTGAACATACATCTAAAAGTTTTCTAACATCAGAAGCACTTTCTATTTTAGTTTTATCAATACTCATTTTCTCAAAAAGAAAACTCAGCGGAGAACAAAATCTTTTTACATGATTAAGTATTATCTGCTCTTGCAAACTTTCAAGATAAAATACAACATTCAGCACTACATTAGCGTCGTAGTTGACACCAGAGCTATTTTCAAAATGACAACCAACAACCTCTTGAACACTGTCCTTTTTCTTTTTGCTTGCAATCACATCACTCTCCTTTTGTTTTCTCTTCTGTACATCCTCATTACAGATATTCTCAATTCTCCTTTTCCGAGAAACAACACGTTTTTCAAACACAGGATACTGACCTAAATGAGGAGCATAGGTTCTTCCTAATCTATTATACTCCTTTACACAATTTGCATCAGCACTAACTTTTGAGTCATCAAAGTCTATCATGAATAAACCAGATAATGTTTTCACTCGTGACAAAGCAACATATGCCATACCTTCTTTGAACACAGCAGAACCAATGTTTACAAAATCACTATGTACAGTTAATCCTTGAGATCTGTGAATAGTTATAGCATATGCTAGAGAAAACGGAAACTGCTTCCTACGTACATGTAAGTCTTTTACAAACAAAAAACGGACTGAACAACGACTAATGTCTTTAACCTCTTCAATCTGATCAAATTTTTATTTTTAAAAATTCAATCCCATCTTTTTTCTGGTATTTCACAAAACCCACAACTTTACCCATAGCTCCATTGACTAAACCTTTTTCTACATCCAAATTTCTTCTTAAAAATACTCGACAGTTCACACAAACATATAGATTTTTTTCTAATCCAGCTGTTTTCAAAATGTTCTTCTCTAGAGAATCCAATTTATTTTTCAATTTGCCTGTTAATGTAATAGTAATTCATTCATACTGAATTTTGTCCACTGCTTCCATTTTCTTAATCTCTTCCTTTTCCATTTTCAAAAGCTCCTCATTGAATATCGAGCATTCACGTAGTGTTGGCATTAAGCAGATTACAGTATTTTTTTCTGCAATGTTCTGGTATATTTTCTCTGCAACAATTTCTTCACTTGGAAATAAATTATGTAGCAACCGACTCTGTAATGCTTCTCTGCCAACTTCTGTGAGTAGTCCAATTATGATATCTTTCAGAATACTTGCATAATCTTCATCGTTTGCTTGCCTCATATTGGTAGTGAGTTCTTTGTACTCAAAGAATGACCAAATATTCGCATTACCAATACTTCCTAATGACTTCTTCGTATCTTCATGTGTCACAGTATTAAACACTGGTTGTCCTTTAACTGGAGTGAGCTGCAGAAGATCCCCAAAAACTATAACATGATTTCCACCAAATAACACGTCATATTCTCTCTTTAAAATTTGCTGCATTCTTAAATGCACAAAGGCAAGCATTAAGTTTGATACCATGCTTACCTCATCAATAATGAGAACTTGCAACTTCTTCAACACTCTTGAAACTTCGAAGCATGCTTCTCCTGTTAGCTTGTGATATTCTATTTTGTTCTCATTCTCCACTGGTAACATTAGCAAGCGATGTAAGGTAATTCCTTTTACGTTATATGCTGCTAACCCATTTGGAGCAGTAACAACACAAGACAAAGTTGAATCTGTTTTTTGCTGTAGGTAGCTTCGGATGACTTTAATTAAGAAACTTTTTCCAGTTCCAGCTTGTCCACTCACATACATCCTGATTGGTTCAAATGATGCGCATGAGCACTCTTTCTTTTCATGTAGTAATCCATGATCAATTTTTTTTTGTGACTTCTTCATAAATTTGTTTTTGTTCTTCATTCAGTTGCTGTTCCAAATTTGGTAAGTCTATTAAATCTTCCTGAGCTTGATTCGTAGCTGTTTCCACTTCAGTCATTGCTATTGCAGCTTCATTTTCTACGATGGGTTGTCCTGAGCGTTCCAGAACTTTGGCTTTCTTGAGAACTGTCTCTAGCTACTTCAGCTGCAATTGTAGCTTCCTGTTCAATTTCTTCATTTAACATTTGTACATAATTTGTGAAAGTACTGCATTCAATCGTATCTTTACATGCATTAAAGGAATCTTCATAGCTGTGAAAATCTCCAAGTAATTCATCCTCTGAACGCCATGGTTTAAACAGCTGTAAAAGTGCTAAGTAGTAAAATTCCTTTTTGTCAGGAGTGTTGCAAATCAGCTTCCTGTGATTAATCAAACTTCCTTTTGTTTGCTTCACCAAACATCCTTCCTCACTAATGACTTTATATTTTCCATTGTTGATGTCTTCTGTGGCTTTCCGTGTAAAAATGTAGTTCTGCAGCACTTCATAGAGACACATGTTCTCAAGATGACGACTTCTTTTTGGGTAATATGTGTCCAACATGTTTGATTTCAAAATATCTGTACTTTCCGGGTCATTCTCTGTCAAATATTCAATTTCTACAACAGATTTCAGTACCCGATTTCGCATTCCTGCAAAGCCTAAACTTACCCAAATTATTTTTCTGGATTTGGAGTACAGACTTGCAGATGATAACCTATCTGAACATTCGTAGGATCCAATTTCTCGATGCGATAACATCTTTAAACTGAAACTGTATAGCTTCTTACTGACAGTCTTCTCGTGAGAAATCTCTTCCCACATTTCCTTCAATTCCGTTTTCTCAGATTTAGTGATGTAAGATGTGACATACCGAGCAACAGCAATAGAATTGTCAGCAACATACTGTATATCCATGTTAGCATTCCACATGGATAAAATGACTGGGTTGTAGTCATTTATATATTTTGACTCTTCTTTTCTTCTTAGGTTGTACGTATTTTTGGGAGATTTTCTTGTAATAGTATGTCGCACAGCTGACATAAAACTGTTGACTCTTCCTTTTGAAAGAACAGGTCGTGGAAATCCAAATCGACATTTTGTGTAGAATTTTTCTTTACTCTTATACTTTTGTCGACAGTATTTTCCACACCGATGACTTTGGAAACGTAAAACTTGCTCTTTTAAGTTTTTCTCTTCTGTGCTTTTAGGTATAGCACATGTTGCATATTCTTCAATGAAAGATAAAACTGCATCATCAGAATCTGTTCCAAATTTTGGGGCATCCTTGATCCACAACAGCATATGAATATGAGGAGCACCTCTTGCTTGGTACTCTTTTCTCCAAAAGAAATCCACAACTTCTCCAAGAGGTGGATTTTTTTTATTGCAGATGAAGGACATCATAGCCTCAAATCTATGATTGAAATATCTGCAAACATTAACCGGATCCAATGAGCACAATTCTCCTGCTGTCTTGTATTGGATGTTTTCAATATTTGAATTTGCCTCTCGAAGAAAATCCAGAAGATCATCCCAGGCGTACTCAGCACAGCTTAGGGTGAGAAACCATGTAGGAGTTCCTAAATTCCGTAACATACATTTCAATTCTCCATGGCGTCGGTACCAATATTTATTTGTCCCACGCTGACAAGCCATTAGATTAATCAATTGAGATTCCAAATGATCATCTCGCTGTTGCACTTTGTTCATAAAATCCTTTGCAGACACATTATGTAGATGTACTCCAGTTTTCAAAATGTGATTTACTGCATAAGATAGTGCTGACAAGTCACTTTCAAATAAAAGATGGAACAAATAAGGAATACTTTGACGAAATCTTGGATCTTCTGCATATAATCTTGTAGTCCGATACTCAGAAGCAGGAATCTGTACTGGGCGTTCATCATATCGTTCACTTTTTCCTGTAGGAAACAGCTGGGGAAAACAACGAGCTTCCAAACTCTCCTCCCATACACTCACGGGAGTTCCTTGTGCTTTTTTCATCTGAAACAGATCAATAGTGTTTGCCATAACTTCTTTTGAATGAAGAGGATGTATGCTGAAATGTTCATAAATTTCTTCTTCTTTTGACTTATCCACTTTTTCAATTTGCCCAGCTGGTATTCCTGAGTCTGGTAGTAAAACTTCTTCATCTTCATCCATATAAATTGTTTCATACCATTTATTATTTCTTTTCAAATATAAATTTGCTCTTTGTACTTTTCGTACATCTACCAGCTCCTGCCAAATTTTCTTATTCTTTGTTGGTACTCCATTAACCAGAATATTTAATGGTTCAGTTTCCAATCTATCTGCATCAATTGTTTCCATATTTTTTTTCAAATCCAATGGCAAATAGACAACTCTTCCTTTTAAACCTCTTTGTAAATCCGAAGGAGGTAATTTACCTGTTTTTGGCTCCATACGCACTATGGTCTGAAACGGATGGACACATTGAATGAGTATAGACTCATACGTATTTAAATCAGAAAGTTCTGCAGGAATATCAACTAATTCTAAATTATTATGTACAGCTCTGGCTGGCATTCTATGTTCTTCTAACTTGTTATAACAGTATTTACAAATATGCTGATCTTCACCCAAATCAAAACTATTTTCCAGAAATATATATGTTTCTTCCACTTATAATTATCTTCATTTTCACTTTTTTTATACAGATCAACATTTCTTGTTTGAATTTTGTAATTGCTTCTCCGGCAACAAATACAAGTAATATTTGGTCTTTCATTAGAGTTGATAGTAAATTTTGTCATTTGATCTTCAAAATTTTTACTAACAGTGGGTTCTACATTCTCTTCCACATTTTCTTCAATAACTATGTCATTACCTGCACTTTCTTGTTCCGGACCAAAGTAACAAAACTGATTTTCATCAGTAACCTTCTCTACATCTAATACAGATCCACGGAACAGAGCCCTATTCAACTCATTTAACTTTTGTGCTGGACTTTTAGCAAAATACAATCTTCTCACAAACTTTCTCATTTCTGTATGGTGAACTGCCAGCATCCTAAAATGGTGAAAAACACTTTGGCAAACTTTCCTAGAAAGACAAGCCAGAGAATGTCCTTGCAAACCAGTATTCTCTCTCACTCTACATGGATCTAGTCTTTGAAGGGCCTTAATCTTCTGTTTAACACTTTTTTTTACTATATTCTCTTAGAAAGTCACGTCATTTTCAATAGATTCTTGTCGTACAGTACAAATAGTACTACAATTCCAAGTGTACACTGGGGCTTTAGGACGTCTACCCATAACCTCATCAGCTATCACTTTTTCCTCATTTCTTGGAACCATTTACTCCTTTTCCATTACAGAACCATCTTTCACTTCATAAGCACGACCTCTGGTGTCAACTGCATGCAGCAAACTATTACTTTGAAGATAACTCTCTTCATTAAAAAATGGTTCAGTACTTGAACTATGCATCCATTCTCCTAAAAACACTTTACAAAAGTTATTTCTTTTCACTACTCTTTTCGTTTTGCTTTGTGACTTCATTACATTGACCATTTTATCTAATGTACGGATCCTGTTCAAAATTAAAATGAATAGTTTTCTTTTCAAATCTAAAGCCTTAGCTACAATTGATTCAATATCTTTTTTTAGCTTATAAAATTTCGCTTTCTTCTTATATTTTTTCACATCCTTTAGCAAATTGGACATCACTCTTCTCTGAAACATTTTTCTACGAATGTCTTTAAATGCTGTTTTTCTTTTTAAGTCAATCTTTATTGCTTCTAATTGTACATTAGCATTTTGTAATTTCTCACTTTTGTCCTGTTGTTTTCTACTTGAAACACTATTTGCAGTGGGGACATTTTTCAAATGTGTTCTTTTTTTGAAGATATTTTTTAAAAAATCCTTAGTTTGCTTACCAGAAGACTTTTTCTTTTTTCCAACATGAGGATCTTCAACTAATTTGGGTCCTCCAGTTGTCTTCAAATATAAATGTTTTTTCTGTTCTTTTCTCTTTCTTGATTTTATAGGCATCTTTAATTTATTTCACTGTTGGTCAGCACTACCTGAAAGAAACTAAAAAAAAAGTACCTTTATGTAATTTAAATGTATTACTATATTTTTTTTGAGCTTTTCAAATCATATAATACTATCTACCGCTTTCCTACAAGTGAAAAACACAATAAAACCAACATGAATTAAAGCTTCCCTTTTCCTACGAATGCAATTCTAAAAGAACCAGAGTAACACAAATTAAATGTCTGACAACAATTCCTGTGTGCGCACAAACTCACGGTGTGATTCTAGGCATAAAACGAAATTTGATTTGCAATTTGAAAGCACACTTACTACTGTGGTAGAGCAAGTGATAATTACTGCATGGACGCTTGCACAACTGCATAAACACTGGAGACATGTATGTAACACTACATGTGTGGTAAGGGTTAATAGGACTTTTGAACATGTACAAACTACATGACCCATTGCAGGAGTGGAAGGAAAATCTACCATGTTGATTTCAAATGTGTTAGCATTGCCCTCTCATTTGTGACATATTAATTTGGGCTGAATGCTAGCCATCACAGTTCAAGAAAACAAGCTTCCCCTTTCCTACGAATGCAATTCTAAAAGAACCAGAGTAACACGAATTGAATCTCTGAGAAAAATTCCTGTGTGCGCACAGACTCATGGTGTGATTCTAGGCAGAAAACGAAATTTGATTTGCAATTTGAAAGCACACTTACTACTGTGGTAGAGCAAGTGATAATTACTCTAACAGTCTGACACATTTTCATTATATTTTTCAGAAACAGAAAAGAGCACATGCCCAAACAGCTTTTTGAGAACATGAACATGTGCAACCTGAATGACGTACTACACTCTAGCAAAGGAAATGAGCCTTGGTGATGTTCAATGTATTAGCGTTACTCACTGCTATCTGAAACACCACACAGCGCTGAATAGTAAGCATGACTGTACATGAGAAACAGCTTGCTCTCTGATAAGATTGTGCTTCTGGAGACTGTCTACTGTCAGGTGCAAAAGAGATCTGCATGGACGCTTGCACAACTGCATAAACACTGGAGACATGTATGTAACACTACATGTGTGGTAAGGGTTAATAGGACTTTTGAACATGTACAAACTACATGACCCATTGCAGGAGTGGAAGGAAAATCTACCATGTTGATTTCAAATGTGTTAGCATTGCCCGCTCATTTGTGACATATTAATTTGGGCTGAATGCTAGCCATCACAGTTCAAAAAAACAAGCTTCCCCTTTCCTACGAATGCAATTCTAAAAGAACCAGAGTAACACTAATTGAATCTCTGACAACAATTCCTGTGTGCGCACAGACTCATGGTGTGATTCTAGGCAGAAAACGAAATTTGATTTGCAATTTGAAAGCACACTTACTACTGTGGTAGAGCAAGTGATAATTACTCTAACAGTCTGACACATTTTCATTATATTTTTCAAAAACAGAAAAGAGCACATGCCCAAACAGCTTTTTGAGACCATGATCATGTGCAACCTGAATGACGTACTACACTCTAGCTAAGGAAATGAGCCTTGGTGATGTTCAATGTATTAGCGTTACTCACTGCTATCTGAAACACCACACAGCGCTGAATAGTAAGCATGACTGTACATGAGAAACAGCTTGCTCTCTGCTAAGAGTGTGCTTCTGGAAACTGTCTACTGTCAGGTGCAAAAGAGATCTGCATGGACGCTTGCTCAACTGCATAAACACTGGAGGCATGTATGTAACACTACATGTGTGGTAAGGGTTAATAGGACTTTTGAACATGTACAAACTACATGACCCATTGCAGGAGTGGAAGGAAAATCTTCCATGTTGATTTCAAATGTGTTAGCATTGCCCTCTCATTTGTGACATATTAATTTGGGCTGAATGCTAGCCATCACAGTTGAAGAAAACAAGCTTCCCCTTTCTTACGAATTCAATTCTAAAAGAACCAGAGTAACACGAATTGAATCTCTGAGAAAAATTCCTGTGTGCGCACAGACTCATGGTGTGATTCTAGGCAGAAAACGAAATTTGATTTGCAATTTGAAAGCACACTTACTACTGTGGTAGAGCAAGTGATAATTACTCTAACAGTCTGACACATTTTCATTATATTTTTCAGAAACAGAAAAGAGCACATGCCCAAACAGCTTTTTGAGACCATGAACATGTGCAACCTGAATGACGTACTACACTCTAGCAAAGGAAATGAGCCTTGGTGATGTTCAATGTATTAGCGTTACTCACTGCCATCTGAAACACCACACAGCGCTGAATAGTAAGCATGACTGTACATGAGAAACAGCTTGCTCTCTGCTAAGATTGTGCTTCTGGAGACTGTCTACTGTCAGGTGCAAAAGAGATCTGCATGGACGCTTGCACAACTGCATAAACATTGGAGACATGTATGTAACACTACATGTGTGGTAAAGGTTAATAGGATTTTTGAACATGTACAAACTACATGACCCATTGCAGGAGTGCAAGGAAAATCTACCATGTTGATTTCAAATGTATTTGCATTGCCCTCTCATTTGTGACATATTAATTTGGGCTGAATGCTAGCCATCACAGTTCAAGAAAAGAAGCTTCCCCTTTCCTACGAATGCTATTCTAAAAGATCCAGAGTAACACAAATTGATTCTCTGACAACAATTCCTGTGTGCGCACAGACTCATGGTGTGATTCTAGGCAGAAAACGAAATTTGATTTGCAATTTGAAAGCACACTTAGAGCAAGTGATAATTACTCTAACAGTCTGACACATTTTCATTATATTTTTCAGAAATAGAAAAGAGCACATGCCCAAACAGCTTTTTTATGCTGAATACAAACATCACATTTCTTAAAAACAAGCTGTCCCTTTCCTACGAATGCCATTCTTACAGAACCAGACCAACACAAATTAAATCTCTGACAACAATTCCTTTGTGCACCCAGACTCATGGTGTGATTCTAGGGAGAAAACAGTATTCCTGGGTGATACCAGTACACCTTAACTTCTAGAGAAGACATACTCCATAATATCTTACAAGTTCAAGGCACTTAAATATCTTCCTTATCTTAAAATATAAAACACTACTTTAAAAGTCGAAGGAAAATGTTCCATGTTAATTTCAAATGTGTTAGCATTTGCCTCTCATTTGTGAGAAAGTGATTTCTGCTGAATGCTAACCATCACAGTTCAAGAAAACAAACTGCCCCTTTCCTGCGAGTGCAAGGCTAACAGAGCAAGAGCAACACAAAATAAATCTCTGATAACAATTCCTATGTGCACACTGTCTCATGGTGTGATTCTAGGCAGAAAACAGTATTCCTGGGTTATACCAGTACACCTTAACTTATGGTGAAGACATACTCAATAATATCTTACAAGTTCAAGACAGTTAAATATCTCCCAAAACACAAAATGTGAAAAACAACTTTAAAAGAAGAATCACATTTCTATTATTTATATCAAAATGCACCACATACATTCCCTCTCAAATTCATAACTCACCTTTATAAGTAGTTAGTTCAGAAAGAAATGTGGCACTCAAACAGCAGATTATCACAGCAACAATCTCTGAGCTGTACACCTCTCTCCTCTCACCAGAACCAGTTAATGGCAATGTTTCCCTCTCTTTTTTCACACATATACATGTTAACTCCAAATCACAGTGCTTCCCATATTTTTTTCTAATGGAAACACACATTTCTATTGGTTGCAAATGTCAACCCTTTCCAAATGATCCCTTCCCCCAACATGACTTCTGCCTGCTACCATAGCAACAGGTCATGGAACACTGGTGTGAGCAGAGAGGTCATAAGTTCAACACACAATGTTTCTAATCCTTAGAGCAAGAGTGCTTGACTTTTCAAACCTAACAGCAAATCCAAAGTAATGTTCTGTGTGTACACATTTTTCTGAGCCAATACAAAACCTGCTTGTAAAAATCTAAACAGACAGCCTAGTTTTAACTGTAAAATGGGTTGAATCAGCCAATCAGTTCTTTTTTTTTTTTAAAGTATGTTAGCCTCCATTTTACAACTATCTTTCTTTTCATATTGCCATTCTACTGAAAGACACCTTCTGAGTGCATTCAGATCTCCTTGAAAGATGTTCACAGTGTGGATTGCAGGACATAGCTATGTCTTCTGGAGTGAAAAGTTTGCAGAAAAAAGAGGTATTGTGAAAGACCTTGCTTTGCCAAATGTAGATATTAAATGGATTGGTCAGAGAGGGTTAAAGTGGCACCAATTAATGCCTTTGGTGAAAACCTTTCTACATCTCCCACAGCCTAACCTTATTATTGTGCACTGTGGTGGAAATGACCAAGGCACTTTAACTGGGGTAGGTCTGGAAATGCTAGTTAAGGACACCTTTGTGCAATTGATGTCACTTTTTCCACAAACAGCCTTTGTGTATTCTAATAGATGCCAAAGGCAAAAGTGGAACTGGTCCAACCAATTTTGTCCGCAGATTGACAAAGCAAGAAAGCACGTCAATAAGTCTGTTTCTGCTTTCCTCAGAGACTATGGTATGGGTTCTATATACCACAACAACTTGCGTTACAACATGCAAGACATTTATAGAGGAGACGGTGTACATTTCAATGATGAAGGGAACAGAGTCTTCCTCTTGAACTTTAGACTCTGCATCGGTACTTACTTGTAGGTACCAAAAAAACACTTCATAAACACAATGGCTCTTTTTAGAGCCACCTAACATCTAAACATTTAGGGGTAGATTTATGTTTGACTTGCGCCTCATTTACGCCGCCGTTGCGTCACTTTTGTGACGCAGCAGCGGTGCAAATCCTGCGCCATGGTGCGGGGTATTTACAACGTGACGCATCTGGGAGATGCGTCACGTCGTAAAGCCCTGCGCCACATGTAGGCGTTCCAGGGCAGGTGGGGGCGTTCCGGCGCAGGAACGCCTCCTAAAAGTGGCTGAGTGAAATCTACAAGATTTCACTCAGTCACTTTTGAGCCCATGCTGCGTCAAAACCCTGCGCCTGCTTGAAGCAGGCGTAAGGATTGACGCAGCATTGTGCAGATAGGGCTCCCCACAGCATTGCTGGAGCTGCGTCGCGCTTGCGACGCAACTCCAGCAATGCGCCACTTTTACAGCACAGATGCGTGATGCATCTGTGCCGTTTTTGCCCCATGGTGCGCCGCATTATAAATGCGGCGCATCCATGGTGGCGAAGCTGGGGCGCAAAATAACTGGCGCATCCCTGCTGATATGCAGGGATGCGTCAGTTATTATAAATATGCCCCTTAATTTTGATTTTTAAATCTATTTTTTTTATTATTTTTTTTACCGCCGTACGCGTACCGTACGCGCACAGTACGCGTACACCGCCTGACAAAGGCTAGGGGGTCTGCAACTCTCTACCTTGCCCCCTTTTCACGTTCTCCACCTTTGTTTTTCTTTGCTAGACACACAAAATGGCGGCCGACACTTCCTGATTTCGACCGACTGGAATGTTTACTGTCATGTAACCACCAATCAGAATTACGGCAGCGTGCGCGTACGGTACGCGTACGGTACATGTACGGTGCGCGGCTATAGATATGTATGTACTTTTAACTGCAATTTTCTCAGGAACTACTGAACAGATTGACTCCAGATATTCAAAAGGCACATCCCTGACCTGAGGACTTTCTCTTTGTCAAATTTCTAATAATTCTGTTCAGCCATTCGGGCTGTACCTTGGACTAAAGGTCCCTATGGAAAAATGCATGGGGAAAACACGTTTTGGGACCCCCCTTTTTTCTCAGCCCCCGCTTGACGAATCACCCCGAGACTTTCAGGGTAGGAGCTGAGCGGAGCGCCCCACCTATTTTGAAAATTTCACAAGGATTCGTCAACCGGCGCCAAAGTTATTCAAAATAGAATTTTCAGATTTCCTATGGAAACACGGTCCTAACTATAACTATCTACTGGCGACCGCCAGTAGATAATATATATATATACATATATATAAATATATATATATATATACATATTATCTACTGGCGATCGCCAGTAGATAGCTATAGTTAGGACCTATTTTCCATAGGAAATCTGAAACATTCTATTGGGAATATCTTTGGCGCCGGTTGACGAATCCTCACGAAAGTCTATAAACTTTTGGCCAGCTCCGCTCCGCTCCGACCCTGAAAGTTTCGTGGTGATTCGTCAAGCAGGGGCTGAGAAAATAGGGGGGTCCCAAAACGCGTTTTCCCCCTGCAATTTACCATAGGATCTGTTGTTGCAGCTACAGCCCGAACCTCTGAACGGAATGACACCAAATTTGGCAAAGAGGTAGTCCTCAGTTCGGACTCATGCCTTTTGCATATTTGGTGTGAATCTGTTCAGTAGTTCCTGAGAAAATTAGGGTAAAAAAGTTAGTGATATCTATGGCCGCGGAGGATCCGCAGACCCTACCCGCACCGTACGTGAACCCTCCCCGAACCGAGCGCGCACCCTCCCGATCGCACGCTGAATGCTAATTGGCTGTCGAGCGTCTCTCTGCATTCGAAACCAGGAACTGTTGGCGGCCATTTTCTGCCTCGGTAGAAGCGAGGCTGAAGAAGCAAGGGGAATAAGTGCGTAAAACATGTAAAGGGGGCAGAGTGGAAATACTCTGACCCTCTAGAGGTGCTTAGGGGGTGCCAGAAGGGCCCCCTGGGGCCCCCCTTTTTTTTTAAAAAAAAAGCGGCGAAATGCGCGTTGGATGCACGGATCCTCTCGCGGTGGGTTCGCGGATCCAAGGGAAAAAAAATGAAATTGTTGGCAGATAAAGATTAAGCTTAAGTGTTTTGTTCTTGAGTGGCTCTAAAAAGAGCCGTTGTGTTCATTGAGAGTTTTTGGTACTTATAAGTAAGTACCTATACAGAGTCTAATGTTGTTGAGGAAGACTCTGTTTCCTTCATCAGTAAAGTGAACTCCATCTCTCCTATATATCTCTTGCATATGAAAGCGCAGATTGTTATTGTAAATGGACCCCATTCTGTAGTCTTGGAGAAAAGCAGAAACAGATTTATTCACATGTTTCCTAGCTTTCTCAATCTGTGGACACAAATGATCGGACCAGTTCCATTTCTGCCTTTGCCATATGTTAGAATACACAAAGGCAGTTTTAGGGAAAAGTGAAATCAGTTGTGCAAAGGTGTCCTTCATAAGCATTTCCAGACCTACCCCAGTCAAAGTGCATAGGTCATTGCCACCACAGTGCACTATTATGAGGTCAGGGTGTTGGATTTGCATGAAGGATTCCATCAATGGCATCTATTTGTGCCACTTTAACCCTCTCTGTCCAATCCATTTAATGTCTACATTTGGCAAACCTAGGTCTTTGTGAATGCCTTTGTTTTCTGCATATCTTTGGCTCCAGAATATGTAGCTGTGTCCCACAATCCACACTGTCAGCATCTTGTAAGGAGGTCTGGATGCACTCAGATGGTCTCTGTAAATGAAATGGCCGTTTGGAAAGTAAGATGTTTCTAAAATGGTGGCTAAGATGCAATTTTGAAAAAAGACAAGAAATCATTGGTTGTTTGACAACCTTCTACACTGAAAGGTAGGGTGCATATTTCTGTTTTTTAAACGCTTGATTCTTATTGGTTAACAAAAACAGATTGTAAGAAACATTATATATGATAAGCTGATATGTTGAGAAGTCAAGCACACTTGCTGTTTTGATTAGCAACATTGTGTGTGCTGAACTTGTGACCTGTGTGCTCAGTACAGTGTTCCATGACCTGTTTCTCTGGTAACGGGCAGAAGGCAGATTGGGGGAAGGGTTGAAGTTTATGTCATTTGGAAAGGGTTGAAATGTTTAGCCAATAGAAATGTGTGTTTGCTTTTGAATTTATGTGGGAAGGAATGTGATTTGATATTTACATGTATATGTGTGGAAAATGAGAGGGAAACTTTGCCATTCTTTGATTTTGCTGACAGGTGCACAGTGCAGAGATTCTGTATAAGAAAATCTGGAGTGTGACTGATACCTGGTGTGTGACTGATATACTTCTTAAGCTACAAAACATCTTGAAAGGTGAGTTATTTAACTGTGAGGGGATGTATGTAGACTATTTTTATGTTAATCAGACTAATGGATTTTTTCTGCTAAAGTGTAGGGAGTATTTTTTTCTCTACAATCTTATTGACAGTGTGTGTGCATGTAGAAACAATTTTGTGATAAGGATTTGTGTTTTTTCATGTGTTTGTAGACAGATAACTATGCAGTTCTTATATTTTGGTAGATTTAGAAACCACTTATTGTTTATGAATTTGTGAAATGAGTTATGTTTCTGCAGTAAAATGTAGTTCTCCTTGTAGATGAAGAAATGTGTTTTGGTATAGTGTAAGGGATAGTGTTGTTTGTCTAGAATCACACAGAGAGCCTGTGTGCATTTGGGAACCACTGTGGAGAAGCGTTTGGTAACATTGTGCATTTGCTGACAGATAACTGTTTTGAAACCTGTCATGTTGTCAAGTTTTAGTAGCATTAGAAGACAGTTATGGCTTATGCTTTCATTAAATTAGTTAGGTATTGACAGTAAAGCGTAGTCGTGAAATATGTAGATTGTGTGCAGTTCCCTTACCACTTCCAGTGTAGTGAATGAGTTTTGGTAAACTCCTAGGAATACTGGTGCTTGTCTAGAATCACACTGTGAGTCTGTGTAAATTTGGGAACCACTGTCAGAGAAGCGTTTGGTAACATCGTGAATTTGCTGACAGAAAACTGTTTTGAAACCTGTCATGTTGTCAAGTTTTAGTAGCATTAGAAGCCAGTCTTTGCTTATGTGTTGATTAAATGAGTCAGGCATTGACACTAAAGTGCAGTCGTGAAATATGTAGATTGTGTGCAGTTCCCTTAGCACTTTCAGTGTAGTGAATGAGTTTTGGTAAACTCCTAGGAATACTGGTGCTTGTCTAGAATCACACTGTGAGTCTGTGTGCATTTGGGAACGCTGAAGGCGCGCCTAAGACAAGCCCGTCTGCGCCCGTCCGCGGCCGACCGGGGCAAGGGGCTACCCCCCCTGCCCGATCATCACGCCAGGTTACCACCTACAACTCCCACTTTCTCCGCCAACTAAAACAGGAAGCAGGGCCTCTCTGCCTACACGCATGGGACCCATCCATAAAACACCCCGCCTGCAACCAATGCGGATTTCATTTCTTACTTTACCCTAAAACTGAACCCATACAATACTCCATGCTCCTGCTCAATTGCAGGTCACTCCCCAAGCACTCCATGGAAATCTCTCTACTGATGGAGGAAACAAACCCAGATATCCTCTTTATCACAGAGACGTGGTTGCAAGAACACTCGGAACCCGATTTGGTACAAACTCTTCCATCTGGATACCAAACACTCTGCCTTGACCGCAAAACGGGAATCGGCGTTGGGCTAGCGGTGATCTATAGAACAGGATTCGAAGTCACTAGCATCCCCATTCATCTCCCCGATAGTGAATGTCTTCCCTTCACTATAAAATTCAGCCCCACACATACCTTTTCTGGTATGCTAATATACCGTCCGCCAGGAACGCAAGGACAGTTTCTCTATAACCTCACCCCAACAGTTGCAAACCTTGCACTCCGCCAATTTTACAATCCTGGGCGATTTCAACATCCATCTGGATTCCCCGAACGACCCAGACGCTAGAGAACTATTCTCCAGCCTAGGCGCCCTTGAATTACAGCAACTTGTCCTTGGGCCCACTCACTTAAAGGGTCACCTTCTGGACCCCATATTCAGCAACTGTCCTAACCTCCACGCTAGAAACCCTTCCCCCCTCCCCTGGACTGATCACTTCCTCATTCCTTTTACTTGGAACCCCCCAAACACCCCACTTCTAAACCCCCGACTGTTCAACAGTCATGTAACTGGTCCAAAATTCCCCAGCCAGAATGGCGGGACAAGCTACAGCTCACTAAACCCGTCAATACTCCTAATCCCATCCAGGGCAATGAGAACTATAACAAATGGATTACCAGCTCCTTAGATCTGGTACTTCCACTAAAACGTACTCACCCTAAGCGAGGTAACCCGACAGCCCCATGGTATACGATTGATCTCCGGGAGGCCAAACGCGCCTGCAAACGAATCGAGAGGAAATGGCGTCTCTACTATCTACCAGCAGACAAAATAGCCTATAGAACAGCGATCAAAAGCTATAAATCTAACATCAAACTAGCTCAGGCCAAATACTACGAAGAAAAGATCGACAAGGCAGCTTCAAAACCCAAGGAGATCTACCGGATAGCTAAATCCCTCTTGCAACTTCCAGAGGCCCCAAAAGACCACAACAATACCCAGGCCCACTGTGAGGAGCTAGCGGAGTTCTTCTACCATAAAATAGAAGTCATTAACTCCTCTTTTCCTCACACCGCCACTTCACCAAATGGTATCGCTGACATAGGCCGTACGATAGTTCCACCTAACTCTTTCAATAGTATCCCGCCGCTAGATCTTACCAATCTAGAAAGTATCATGCGACAGGTTAAATCCGGATCACCCACTGATCCGGCTCCCCCGCGGGCTCTCACCCGTCAGATCTCACCCACCATCCAGGATCTGCTCAACTCTTCCCTCCAGACCGGCATCGTCCCGCCTCTATGGAAAAAAGCAATGATCAAGGCATTACTAAAGAAACCCAGCCTCGACCAAAACAACCCCTCCAACTACCGACCTATTTCCCTTTTACCTTGGCTCAGCAAACTTCTTGAGAGACATGTCAACCTTGTCCTGACACATTTCGTGGAATCAAACAACATACTTGACTCCACCCAGACGGGCTTTAGGCCCCGTCATGGAACCGAGACGGCCTTGATAGCAGTGACGGAGGAGGCAAGAAGGATCCTGGACGGTGGCGGGTCAGCGTCCATCGTCCTACTCGACCTTAGTGCCGCCTTTGACACTGTAAATCATGACACTCTACTCCACCGCCTCGGCAGGATAGGAATCTCAGGAACGGCACTCACCTGGTTGAGATCCTTTCTCACAGATAGATCCTTCCAGGTGTTTGAGAAGGACTCCATCTCCTCCAGTAAACCCCTCAACTGCGGAGTGCCTCAGGGCTCCTCCCTGAGCCCCACTCTTTTTAATGTCTACCTCAGCCCCCTGGCTGATGTCGTCCGCCCCTTTGGAGTGAAAATGGTCACCTATGCGGACGACACACAGCTGGTGGTAGTGCTAGATCCACCTCTTAACTCCTACCACAGCTTACATAAATGCTTGGAGGCAGTTGCCGCCTGGATGTCGGGCTCCTGTTTAAAATTAAACGGGGAGAAAACAGAGGTTATGCTCCTGGGAAATAACATCATCAAATCCATTGATCCCATCTGGCCCCTCTGCTTAGGTAGTCCCCCGCAACCCAAAGAACAAATCAAGAGTCTCGGCATCTGGCTGGACCGTACTCCTACATTTAACTACCAAGCAACCAAGCTTGCTGCCACATGTTTTGGGGTTCTAAGACTACTCCGCAAAATCCTCCCCCTTCTTCCGTTTCACTCAATACGGATTATGATCCAAGGACTTATCCTATCCCGTCTCGACTGTGGAAACGCCCTATATCTTGGGGCCCCACAGTCTACACTCAACAGACTCCAAATCGTTCAAAACTGCGCGGCGAGAACTCTCCTCGATATCCCTCGTCGAGTCTCAGTCAAAGCCCGACTGAAGGAGCTCCACTGGCTCCCTGTGAAGGCAAGGATCGAATTCAAGAGCATGTGTATCGCTCACCGTTCTTATTGGGGAACAAGCCCTACCATTAACCGCACCCTGGTAAATGCCTATCTCCCCAACCGCCCCCTTAGATCTACAACCTCCCATCTTACCATAGTGCCACGAATCAGAAGAGCCAGATGTGGAGGTCGGGCGCTCTCCTACAACCTAGCCAAAATCTAGAACTCTCTCCCCTCCTCAATCAGATCAGAGCCCAATCTACTCATTTTCCGAAAGCTTCTTAAAACTTGGCTTTTTAATAAAACATCTGTTTAATCCTTCTTCCAGAACCACTAAATCTAGTATATCCTGCTTCCAATATCCTCTGCAGCGCTGGGACGCCTCTGGGTAGCCATCGCGCTCTATAAATTCTCTTTCCATTCCATTCCACTGTCAGAGAAGCGTTTGGTAACATCATGTATTTGCTGACAGAAAACTGTTTTGAAACCTGTCATGTTGTCAAGTTTTAGTAGCATTAGAAGCCAGTCTTTGCTTATGCGTTGATTAAATGAGTCATGCTTTGACACTGATGTGGTGTACTTAAATATGTAGATTGTGTGCAGTACCATTAACTCTTCCAGAGTAGTGAATGAGTTTTGGTAAACTCCTAGGATAGTGTTGCTTGTCTAAAATCACACTGTGAGTCTGTTTGCATATGGGTAAGGATTGTGAGAGAAGCATTTGGTAACATCGTTTATTTACTGACAGATAACTGTTTTAAAACTTGTCATGTTGTCAAGTTTTAGTAGCATTAGAAGCCAGTCTTTGCTTATGTGTTGATTAAATGAGTCAGGCATTGACACTAAAGTGTAGTCGTGAAATATGTAGATTGTGTTCAGTTCCTTTACCAGTTCCAGTGTAGTGAATGAGTTTTGGTAAACTCCTAGGGATAGTGGTGCTTGTCTAGAATCACACTGTGAGTCTGTGTGCATTTGGAAACCACTGTCAGAGAAGCGTTTGGTAACATCGTGCTTTTGCTGACAGAAAACTGTTTTGAAATCTGTCATGTTGTGAAGTTTTAGTAGCATTGGAAGCCAGTCTTTGCTTATATGTTGATTAAATGAGTCATGCCTTGACACTGATGTGCTGTACTTAAATATGTAGATTGTGTGCAGTCCCCTTACCCCTTCCACAGTAGTGAATGAGTTTTGGTAAAGTCCTAGGATAGTGTTGATTGTCTAAAATCACACTGTGAGTCTGTTTGCATATGGGTAAGGATTGTGAGAGAAGCATTTGGTAACATCGTTTATTTACTGACAGATAACTGTTTTAAAACTTGTCATGTTGTCAAGTTTTAGTAGCATTAGAAGCCAGTCTTTGCTTATGTGTTGACTACATGAGTCAGGCATTGACACTAAAGTGTAGTCAAGAAATATGTAGATTGTGTGCAGTTCCCTTACATCTTCCACTGTAGTGAATGAGTTTTGGTAAACTCCTAGGGATAGTGGTGCTTGTCTAGAATCACACTGTGAGTCTGTGTGCATTTGGGAACCACTGTCAGAGAAGCGTTTGGTAACATCGTGCATTTGCTGACAGAAAACTGTTTTGAAAGCTGTCATGTTGTCAAGTTTTAGTAGCATTAGAAGCCAGTCTTTGCTTATGTGTTGATTAAATGAGTCAGGCATTGACACTAAAGGGTAGTCGTGAAATATGTAGATTGTGTGCAGTTCCCTTACCTTTTCCACTGTAGTGAATGAGTTTTGGTAAACTCCTAGGGATAGTGGTGCTTGTCTAGAATGACACTGTGAATCTGTGTGCATTTGGGAACCACTGTCAGAGAAGCGTTTGGTAACATCGTGCATTTGCTGACAGAAAACTGTTTTGAAACCTGTCATGTTGTCAAGTTTTAGTAGTATTACAAGCCAGTCTTTGCTTATGTGTTGATTAAATGAGTCAGGCATTGACACTAAAGTGTAGTCGTGAAATATGTAGATTGTGTGCAGTTCCCTTACCTCTTCCACTGTAGTGAACAAGTTTTGGTAAACTCCTAGGGATAGTGGTGCTTGTCTAGAATCACACTGTGAGTCTGTGTGCATTTGGGAACCACTGTCAGAGAAACATTTGGTAACATCGTGCATTTGCTGACAGAAAACTGTTTTGAAACCTGTCATGTTGTCAAGTTTTAGTAGCATTAGAAGCCAGTCTTTGCTTATGTGTTGATTAAATGAGTCAGGCATTGACACTAAGGTGTAGTCGTGAAATATGTAGATTGTGTGCAGTTCCCTTATCACTTCCACTGTAGTGAATGAGTTTTGGTAAACTTCTAGGGATAGTGGTGCTTGTCTAGAATCACACTGTGAGTATGTGTGCATTTGGGAACCACTGTCAGAGAAGCGTTTGGTTTTGAAACCTGTCATGTTGTCAAGTTTTAGTAGCATTAGAAGCCAGTCTTTGCTTATGCGTTGATAAAATGAGTCATGCTTTGACACTAAAGTACAGTACCATGTAGTATTGTCTTTACTGCCCCAGAACTGAAAATTTAATATTTTTACCCAGGCACTGTCCTAGAAGTAGTCTGATGATTTAGTCAATTTCTAAGTACTTATGTTGTGAACCATTCATTACCAAATAGACTGCTTCAAATGTCCATGCAGTATGCATGCCGTCGAACTCTGGAACCTCCTCGACTCGACAGCACCAGACATCGCCTTCCTGACGGAAACCTGGATGAACGCCTCCTCCGCGCCAGACGTCGCCATCGCCGTCCCGGAAGGCTACAAAATCACCAGGAAGGACCGCGTCAACCAGACAGGAGGAGGCATCGCCATCATCCACAAGAACACCATCCGCATCACGACCACCTCCTCCGAACACCTCCACTTCCAGATACACACCGACCCCAAGACCACGCTCAGAGGCACCCTCGTCTACAGACCACCGGGACCACGCACACAGTTCAGCGAAGACATCACAGACTTCGTCAGCCCGCACGCCATCAATTCCACCAACTACATCCTCCTGGGGGACCTCAACTTCCACCTGGAGGACAACAAGGACCGCAACACAACTGCTCTGCTGGACAACCTGGCCAGCCTCGGACTCAAGCAACTGGTAACTACCCCCACCCACTACGCCGGCCACACGCTTGACCCAGTCTTCTCATCCAGCAAATACGTCACCTTCAGCCACTCCACCAATCTCCAGTGGACTGACCACAGCTGCGTCCACTTCAGCTTCAGTAAAACGATGACCCACCACCACCCTCAACAAGCCCCCCACAGGAGCTGGAACAAGATCACCGGCGACCAGCTCACCACCTTCCTCAGCCAGAACCCCCCCACCAGCTCAACGGACCCCAACGAAGCTGCCAACAACCTCACACAGTGGATCACCAACTGCGCAGACGCCCTCGCACCACTGAAGAAGAACCCCCCCAGCAGACGCGGCAGCAAGAAATCCTCCTGGTTCACCGACGAGCTCATCACCTCCAAGAAGAACTGCCGCTCTCTGGAGAGCACCTGGCGCACCAACCAGACCACAGACAACATGACGGCCCTCAAACACGCCACCCGCAAACACCACCAACTGATCCGCGCCACAAAGAAGACAGCCTTCAAGGAACGACTGGACAACAACACACAGTACAGCAAGGAACTCTTCAGCATCGTCAAAGAGCTCTCCAACCCCGACGCCGGAAACAATGACATCACTCCCTCGCAAGACCTCTGCGACTCCCTCGCAGCCTTCTTCCACGACAAGATCGCCAACATTCACAACAGCTTCGGCCCACCAACCACGAACCCCACCACCGAACCGATGCCCCCAACCGCCACCCTCCGCACCTGGACCCCAGTCAGCACCGAAGACACAACACGCACAATGAACACCATCCACTCCGGATCCCCTACAGACCCCTGCCCACACCACATCTTCAACACGGCCGACCACATCATCGCACCCCACCTCCGTGACATCATCAACGCCTCCTTCAACACCGCCACCTTCCCGGAGTGCTGGAAACACGCCGAGATCAGTGCCCTGCTGAAGAAACCAACTGCAGACCCCTCCGACCTCAAGAACTACCGCCCCATCTCGCTCCTCCCGTTTCCTGCCAAAGTCATCGAGAAGACCGTCAACAGACAGCTAGCCGCCTTCCTCGAGACCAACGGATCCCTCGACCACTCGCAATCCAGCTTCCGAGCCAACCACAGCACGGAGACCGCCCTCATCGCAGCCACAGACGACATCAGATCCCTAATGGACAATGGGGAAACTGCGGCCCTCATCCTCCTGGACCTCTCCGCAGCGTTTGACACTGTCTGCCACCGCACCCTGGTACAGCGCCTGAACAACACCGGCATCCAGGAGAAGGCCCTGGAGTGGATCACCTCATTCCTCACCGGAAGAACCCAGAGAGTCCGCCTCCCCCCGTTCCGGTCAGCGGCCACCGAAGTCATCTGCGGCGTTCCACAAGGGTCATCGCTCAGCCCCACCCTCTTCAACGTCTACATGAGCCCCCTCGCAACCATCGCACGTCAACACAACCTCAAGATCATCACCTACGCCGACGACACCCAGCTGATCCTCTCCCTCACCAGCGACCCGGACGCCGCCAGAGCCAGCCTACATGAAGGGATGAAAGACGTCGCCGAATGGATGAAGAACAGCCGCCTGAAACTGAACTCAGACAAGACGGAGGTCCTCGTCCTGGGATCATCACCCTCCGCCTGGGATGACTCCTGGTGGCCCCCCGCCCTGGGAGCCACCCCCAAGCCAACGGACCACGCACGCAACCTAGGCTTCATCCTGGACTCCTCCCTCTCGATGACCAGACAAGTCAACGCCGTCTCGTCTTCATGCTTCAACACCCTGCGCATGCTTCGAAAGATCTTCCGGTGGATCCCCACCGAGACCAGGAAGACGGTCACCCAGGCCCTCGTCACCAGTCGGCTGGACTACGGGAACGCGCTCTACGCCGGCACCGCCGCCAAACTCCAGAAGAAACTCCAACGGATCCAGAACGCCTCAGCACGACTCATCCTGGACATCCCCCGACACAGCCACATCTCCGGACACCTGAGAGACCTGCACTGGCTCCCCGTCAACAAAAGAATCACGTTCCGACTCCTCACCCACGCACACAAGGCCCTCCACGACCTGGGCCCCAAGTTCCTCAACAGCCGCCTGACCTTCCACAAGCCCACCCGCCAGCTCCGCTCTGCCAGCCTCGCTCTCGCCACCGTCCCCCGCATCCGCAGAGCCACCGCCGGAGGAAGATCCTTCTCCTACCTGGCAGCCAAGACATGGAACTCCCTCCCCATCCACCTCCGGACAACGCAAGACCATCTCGCCTTCAGGAAGCAACTCAAGACCTGGCTGTTCGAGCAGTAGCGTTCCCCCCCCCAGCGCCTTGAGACCCTCCGGGTGAGCAGTGCGCTATACAAATGCTTATGATTGATTGATTGATATGCATGTAGTTCTCTAACCACCTACACAGTTGTTTTTCACACCTTCAATTCTCTAGACAGTTTCCATACACTTCCAGGAAACACCCTATCACTCTCTTTGTAGTCTTCTAGTGACCCATTCAGCACAATGTAGTAATTCATTCACTGTGCCAAAACCCAAACATTTATAAATTCACCAAGACACTCTCTTTCCAGTACTCTAATGATTCAGTTACTGTCTAAGTATTCATGCACTGAGCCAGGAATTAGCACATGGACTGCTTCAAACCCCTATGCACTATGCATGCAGTCTTTTAACCACCTAGAGATTTGTCTTTTATACTTTCAATTCCCTAGTCAATATCCATATAGTCCAGCAAACATCTTGTCACACCCTTTGCAGTCTTTTAGTGACCTTTTTAGTACCAAGTACTAATTCATTTCCTGTGCGAAAAGTCTACCAGTTATAAATTCATCCAGGCAGTCTCCTTGCTATAGTCTAATCATTCAGTCAGTACCCAAGTACTCATGCAGTGAGCCGGGCCTTAGCACATGGACTGCTTTAAATGCCTATCCAGTATGCATTCAGTTCTCTAATGAGCTACACAGTTGTCTTTCGCAGCTTCAATTCCCCAGTTAGTATTCATACACTTCTAGCAAACACCCGGTTACTCACCCAGTGTGTCTCTTTTTAGTACTGTAATCATTCAGTTAGTTAGAATGAAGTCTTTTAGTGAGGTAGGCTTCACGGCATGAATTGCTTCAAAGTAGTATGTATTATGTATGTAGTGTTTTAATCATCGTCACACTTGTGGTTCAGGGCTATAGTTTTTTAGTCTGTTTTTATATAAAATGTGTTTGTACAGTAATGGAATATTGTAAATTTGAAAGTTATTAATATACATTTATTTGTGACTCTTTTTTGCAGATACTGTTTTTCAACGTTAAAATCGAGAAAGTATAAAAAGAGAGCTTTATTTTGTAAAAAGAAGAAGTATATTGAAAGCATTGTGGAAAAGGCTTTTGAAGTAAAAAGGAAACTGTTTATTTTAGTGTTAAACAGAATTCGATCACTAGATAATTCAATATATGTTATGAAGGCCAAAAGTAGGAGGAAAAGAGTTATTAATAAAAAAAAAAATGTGTGATGTTTTTTTGGGAGAATGGAAACACAGTTCTAGTTCAGAGCCTTTTTTTAATGAAGAGAGTTATTCACTAAGTGAAAAATTATTGTATGCAGTTGACACCAGTGGTAGAGGTTATGAGGTTAGTGATGGTTGTCCAATGGAGAAAGAGAAAATGGTTGAAAGAAATGCAGAAGAAGTGATAGCTGATGAAGTTTTAGGGAGACGTGCTAAAAACCCTGTGTACACTTGGGATTGCAGTAGTGTTTGTAGTGTACGACAGGAATCTATTGAAAAATTATGTCGTTTTTTACGAGTCTATACTAAAAAAAGTGTAAAACAAAAGATTAAGCTGTTGCAAGGACTAGACCCTTGCAGACTGAGAAAACATACTGGTTTGCAAGGTCATTCTCTGGCTTGTCTTTCTAGGAAAGTTTGTGAAAGTGTTTGTCACCATTTCAGAATGCTGGCAGTACATCATACTCAAATGCGGAAGTTAGTGAGAAGATTGTATTATGCAAAAAGTCCAGCACTAAAGTTAAGTGAGTTGAACAGTGCTCTTTTGCGTGGGTCAGTTTCAGATGTGAAGCAGGTCTGTGAGGATGTTGAGTTTTGTTACTTTGGGCCTCAGCAAGAGAGTGAAGAAACTGACACATTAGTAGAACAAAATGTTGAAGACAATGTAGAACCTGCAATTACAGAAAAATTTGAGGGTGAAATGACAAAGTTTAAGGTAATTTCAGGTGAAAGACCAAATGTTTCTTGTATTTGTTGTCGGCGAAGTCACTATAAAAATCAGACTAGGGGTGTCAATCTGTATTTAAAAAGTGAAATAGAAGATAATGATAAGTGGATGGAATTTGCAACTTATTTGTTGGTAGAGGATTGTTTTGATTTGGGATGTGAGCAGCGTATATGCAAATATTGTTAGAATAAATTAGATGAGAATAAAATGCCTGCTAGAGCTGTTCCTAATAATCTAGAGTTGGTTGCTATTCCTCCAGAGCTGATAGATTTAAATACGTATGAGTCTATTCTGATACAATGTGTTCACCCATTTCAGGCTATTGTTCGTATGGAGCCCAAAACAAGTAAATTACCTCCATCAGAGTTGCAAAGAGGATTGAAAGGAAGAGTTGTGTATTTACCATTAGATTTAAGGAAAAATATTGAAACTATCAGTGTAGATCATGCAGAAAATGAGCCTCTAGTCATTCTAGTTAAAGGTGTTCCTACTAAGAATAAGAAAATCTAGTGGATGTTAGAAAAGTGCAAAAGGCATCATTGTATCTGATAAAAAATAATGAGTACTATAGAAATGTGTTTGTTGGAGAAGAAGAAATGGATTTAGCAGAAGATAGTGAAACATTAAGTGGACAAATTGAAAAAGTGGACATGTCCAGATGTGAAGAGATCTATGAACATTACAGTGTACATCCACTTCATTCCAAAGAGGTGATGGGGAATACAATTGAGTTGTTTCAAATGAAAAAAGCAACAGGAAGTCCCATGAGTGTATGGGAAGAGAGTTTGGAAGCTCGTTGTTTCCCGCAGTTGTTTCCAACAGGAAAAGGTGGACGATATGATGAACGTCCTGTGCAGATTCCTGCATCTGAATATCGGACAACAAAAATATATGCAGAAGATCCAAGATTTCGACAATGTATCCCTTATATGTTTCATCTTCTGTTTGAAAGTGACTTGTCTGGACTTTCATATGCAGTAAATCACATTTTAAAAACTGGAATGCATCTGCAAAATGTAACTGCAAAGGATTTTATGCATAAAGTGCATCAGAGAGATGATCATTTATAATCTTAGTTGATTAATCTGATGGCATGTCAGCGTGGGACTAATGAATATTGGTACCGTCGACATGGAGAAGTGAAATGCATGCTACGGAACTTGGGAACTCCTACATGGTTTGTTACACTAAGCTGTGCTGAGTATGCTTGGGATGATTTACTTGAATTTCTTAGAGAGGCAAATTCCAATATAAATAATATTGAATACAAGACACCTGGAGAATTGTGCTCTTTGGATCCTGTCAATGTATGCAGATATTTCAATCATAGATTTGAAGCTATGATGTCTTTCATCTGCAATAAAAAGAATCCTCCCCTTGGAGAAGTTGTGGATTTCTTTTGGAGAAAGGAGTATCAAGCAAGAGGTGCTCCTCACATACATATGTTGTTATGGGTCAAGGATGCCCCCAAATTTGGAACAGATTCAAATGAAAGTGTTTTGTCTTTCATTGAAGATTATGCTACATGTGCTGTACCAAATAGCAGAGAAGACAAAAACTTAAAAGAACAAGTCTTACGATTTCAAATCCATAGGTGTGGAAAATCCTGTTGACGAAAGTACAAGTCAAAGGATAAGTTCTATACCAAATGTCGTTTTGGATTTCCACGTCCTGTATTAGCCAAAGGAAGAGTGAACAGTTTCATGCCAGCTGTACGACATACCATCACAAGAAAGTCTCTGAAAAACACCTACAACTTAAGAAGAAGCGAAGAATCAAAATACATAAATGACTACAACCCAGTTATTTTATCCATGTGGAACGCTAACATGGATATTCAGTATGTTGTGGACAATTCTATTGCTGTTGCTCGATATGTAACGTCTTACATTAAATCAGAAAAGACTGAATTGAAAGAAATGTGGGAAGAGATTTCTCACGAGAAGAGTCTAAGTAAGAAATTATACAGTTTCAGTTTGAAAATGTTATCGCATCGTGAAATTGGAGCATATGAATGTTCAGATCGGTTATCATCTGCAAGTCTATATTCCAAAAGTAGAAGAATCATTTGGGTGAGTCTAGGTCTTGCAGGAATGCGAAATCGGGTACTGAAATCTGTTCAAGAAATTGAATATTTAGCAGAAAATGACCCTGAAAGTACAGATATTTTGAAAACCAATATGTTGGACACATACTATCCAAAGAGAAGTCATCATCTTGAGAACATGTATCTCTATGAAGTGTTGCAAAACTACACTTTTAAACGGAATATTACAGAGAACATCAACGATGGAAAATATGGAGCGATTGGTTCTGAAGGATGTCTGGTGAAACAAAGGAAAGGAAATTTAATTAATCACAGAAAACTGAGTTGCGACATTGCTGACAAAAGGGAATTTTACTATTTAGCCCTTTTGCAAATGTTCAAACCATGGCGTTCTGAACTGGAATTACTTGGAGATTTTTCAGCTATGAAGATTCATTTAATGCTTGTAAAGATAGCATACAATGCAGTGCTTTCGCAAATTATGTGAAAATGTTGAATGATGAAATTGATCAAGAAGCTACAATTGCAGCTGAGATTGCTAGAGACAGTTCTCAAGACATTCAAAGTTCTGCTGCACTGAGTCAAGATACACTTGGACAACCAATTGTTGAAAATGAAGCAGCGATTGCCATGAATGAGGTGGAAACAGCAATGTATCAAGCACAAGAAGATGCAATACAGTTAGGAAACTTGGAAGAGCAACTAAATGTTGAACAGAAACAAATATATCAGCAAGTGAAAGAGCAGATTGACCATGGATTACTTCATGAAAAGAAAGACTGCTCATGTACATCATTTCAACCTATCCGAATGTATGTGAGTGGTCAAGCTGGAACAGGAAAGAGTTTCTTAATTAAAGTAATTACAAGTTATCTGCCAAAAACAACTGAGTCGCATTTGTCTTGTGTTGTCACTGCTCCAACTGGGTTGGCAGCACATAACATTAAAGGAATTACTTTACATCGTTTACTAATGCTACCAGTAGAGCATGAGAACAAATTGGAATACCACAAGCTATCTGGAGAAGCTTGTTGTGAAGTTTCAAGAGTGCTGAAGAAAATGAAACTTCTCATTATTGA